>NC_138863.1:61791165-62991165 GCF_965194805.1 Balaenoptera borealis
AAAAGTTAGGACTTTAATCAGTGAAAATCACCTAAGGTTTTCGTATGGATAAAATGAGTGTTCTAAGATTTTACATTTAGAAGGTTTTAAATTATAAATTGTTAATATCCTTTCCTTTTTTTCTCCCCAAAAAACTAGGTATTTACCTCCTGAGTGTTTTGTAGTTGGAAAGGAACCACCGAAGATTTCCAACAAGGTTGATGTGTGGTCAGTCGGAGTCATCTTCTTTCAGTGTCTTTATGGTAGAAAAGTAAGTTCAAGTATAACAGATTCAGCTATATGGAGATAAGTTGAATTTTCCCCTCTTAAAGTTTCATTAACTTGAAGTCAGTTTAGTCAAGAATTCCAAGAATGGAGACCTGGTTGAGGCAACAACAAAAAAACCCAAAATAACCGTTTATTTGGGGTTAGGAGCAGCCTGGGAAGCAGAAATACATGAAAGCACTTGAATTGTGTTCCGCTGGACTACAAAAGCGGGGGAGGGTGCTTATAGGCAAAAAACTGCAAGCTTACACAAATTGTCAAGAATTAGGATTGGAGCTGGCAAGAAGTAAGGGTGCTTGTTAAGCAAAGATTGGGGTTTGAAATGATTACATAGTTGGTGGGGGGGACTTTGAAAGTACAAGGTTGCAGCTGGCAATTGCTAGCAGATACGGTTTTGAAAATATCTAGTGGTTTCCTTTTAGTTTGATACAGTTCAGAAAGTTCAGGTTTTCTGTGATGCAGGAATGTGTCTGAAACCACATCCACAATGGCCACCCAGCTCCATTTTGGATGCCTGAACCATGGTTACTCCATTTGATTTTTTAAATGATCTTAAATATATTATCACTTCCTAAAATTTCTGTGGATCAGAGTTATTTTAATGTCACAACAGCTTCTTTGGCCTGCTCTTTGCCTTTTTTCTTTTAAGGAGGAGAAGTAACCTGTTAACAGTGCTAACGTTTTTCTGTTGCTAGGAACAAAGGAGTCAAAACTGTTCATGATCCTCCATTCTCTCCACTTCCTCACCTCCTCTACCCCATTCCCACCCAACACACACAGTTTGGCCTGAGCATGTTTCCCCCTGTGCTTCCTCAGGGAAATTCCATCAAACTTAGTACTAATTTTTCCCAAACCTCTCTTTACATTGAAGTCAGAACTATAAGCTACCATAGATATCCTTATCCCATTCAGTCCCTCCATCAGTGTGAAAAGAGAGATTCAGGGACTTGTCTGGGAATTCACTGCATGTTAGGACCAAACCCAGAGCTGTTTCATTTAAGTTAGTGTGTCATACTCAAGGTATTTTACTCTTTGGACTTTTCACAGATGTTTCCACTACTTCTCCATCATCTCTTCTCTAATTAAACTTAAATTTTAAACATTCAGAATAAAATTTTAAATTTTTTTGTTTTTATTTTTATCTTAATTAATTACTTATATTGCAATGGTATGATTTTTCTATTGCTTAGTCACAATGTTTTGGCTATGCTAAGGATTGATCAGATGCTCTTCCTCAGCCTGCTATCAGTTATAACCTTGTTTCTATGAGAATGCATCCCAGCTTGCAAGTAACTGAGAATAAGATTTTTTTAGAACACAAATCATTTGCATCTTGGGGACTCTCTGATAATATCTCTGTTTAAATATTTTGTGAGATAAATTTCTCAACATTTTATTCATTTTCTTTTTTTTTAAGCCATTTGGTCACAATCAATCTCAACAAGACATTCTTCAAGAAAATACAATATTAAAAGCCACAGATGTCCAGTTCCCTGTAAAACCGGTTGTAAGCAGTGAAGCAAAGGTACTCAATTTATGAAAATAAGCTTTGTGAAGTAAATTTTTGATTTCATAAATTGTGCTTAAAACAAAGTAAGTACTTGTTAAATAAGTAAGTAAAGCAAAAGGGATTGCAGCCACAGGAAAATCTGTCCAGTAGGGGCTGGTGATTTGCTCTGGAGGAGAGTTGCTTTAGGCCTTTGGTTGTGATAGTTTTTAAGGACGCAAATATGGTCTGTGATTCTTTTAAGAAGCCAGGCAAAGGAGAACATAATCTACGATTACATTTACATAAAGTTCAAAACAAGCAGAACTCAATTATGGTGTTTAAAAGTCAGGATAGCTGTTACCCCAATAGATTGGGGGCAGATCCAGTGCCTGAAAGTGGGCATGAAGAGTCTTTCTTAGGAGTTCTGATAAAGTTCTTTTTCTTGATCTGTTTGCCAGTTATATAGATATATTCACTTTGTGCTGTACACTCTATGCTCAACAGGAAGAAAAAATATTAGGGCAAAATGGCATCATACCCTTTGGCCAAACTAAATTGACAGTAAAGTGGAATGAGGGTGAAAGGAGTGTTTTACAGAAGACAAATTCCAGAAAAAGAAGACTCTAGAATTTTGTAGGGAGAAATGCAGTATTCCACATTCAACACAGTTACAGGCACACCTCCTCAGAGATATTGTGGGTTCGTTTCTGTACCACTGCAATAAAGCGAATATTGCAATAAAGAAGTCACACATAGTTTTTGGTTTCCCGGTGCATATAAAAGTTATGTTTACATTATAATGTAGTCTGTTAAGTGTGCAATAGCATTATGTTTAAAAAAAATAATGTACATACCTTAATTAAAAATACTTGCTTGCTAAAAACTGTTAACCATCCTCTGAGCCTTCAGCCAGTAGTAATCTTTTTGCTTGTGGAGGGTCTTGCCTTGCTGTTGACGGCTGCTGACTGAGCAGGGTGGTGGCTGCTGAGGCAATTTCTTGGACTCTTCCTTTCATGAACCATTTCTCTGTAGCATGCAGTGCTGTTTGAAAGAAGTTCTACTGTGGGTAAAAAGCTTTCAAAATTGGAGTCCTCTTAAACCCTGCCACTGCTTTATGAACTAAGTTTATGTAATATTCTAAATCCTTTGTTGTCATTTCAGCAATTAAGTTTGCAGTCTTACATGGGTGCAGCTCATGACATCCCCCAAACAATTACAATAGTAACAAAAATCACTGATCACCATAACAAATATAATAATGATGGAAAGTTTGAAATATTGCTAGAATTACCAAATGTGACACAGAGACACAAAGTGAGCAAAGTGAGCTGTTGGAAAAATGGTGCTGATAGATTTGCTCAACATGGGCTTGCCACAAACCTTGAATTTGTAAAAAAAACTGCAGTATTTGCAAAGTGCAGTAGAACAAGGTGTGCCTGTGTTGGAAGTCCTAGCCAGAACAGTTAGGCAAGAAAAAGAAGTAAAAGGCATACAAATCAGAAAGGAAGAAGTAAAACTGTCACTATCTGCAGATAACATCATTTTATATATAAAACCCTTAAGACACCACCAAAAAAGTTGTGGGATATGAAATCAATGCAACAAATTTTTGTGTATTTCTATATACTAATAATAAAAGAGCAGAAGGAGAAATTAAGAAAACAATCCCAGGGACTTCCCTGGCAGTCCAGTGGTTAGGACTTGGCGCTTTCACTGCTGGGGCCCAGGTTCGATCCCTGGTTGGGGTGCAGCCAAAGAGAAAAGAAAACAATCCCATTTACAGTTGCATCAGAAAGAATAAAACTATAAGACATTGATGAAAGAAATTGAAGAAGGCACAAGTAAATGGAAAGATTTCCATGTTCATGGATTGGAAGAATTAATGTTAAGATGTCCATACTACTAAAAGCAATCTACAGATTCAATGCAATCCCTATCAAAATTCCAACGGTATTTTTCACAGAAATAGAGCAAACAGTCCTAAAATTCATATGGAAACATGAAAGACCCAAATAGTCAAAGCCATCTTGAGAACAAAGCTGAAGGCCTCATGCTCCATGATTTCAAACTACATTTCAAAGCTATAATATTCAAAACAGTACAATATGCTGCGGAGCAACTAAGCCCGTGTGCCACAACTACTGAGCCTGTGCTCTAGAGCCCACAAGCCACAACTACTGAAGCCTGCGTGCCTAGAGCCTGTGCTCCACAACAAGAGAAGCCACCACAATGAGAAGGCAGCACACCACAACAAAGAGTAGCCCCTGCTCGCCACAACTAGAGAAAGCCCACATGCAGCAACAAAGACCCAACACAACCAAAAATAAATAAATAAATTAAATTGATTCTTTAAAAAAAAAAAAAAGTATGGTATTGGCATAAAAATACACAGATCAATGGAACATAATTGAGAGCCCTGAATAAACCCACACATATATGGTCAATTTATGACAAAGAAGGCGAGAATATACAATGGGGAAAGGGTGGTCTCTTCAATAAATGGTGTTGGGAAAACTAGACAGCCACATAAACAAGAATGAAACTGGACCACTATCTTATGTCATACACAAAAAGTAACTCAAAATGGATGACAGTCTTGAACTTAAGACTAGAAATCATAAAACTCCTAAAAGAAAACATAGGTGGTAAGCTCCTTGGCATAGGTCTTGGTGAGGATTTTTTGTATTTGACAACAAAAGCAAAGGCAACAAAAGTAAAAGTAAACAAGTGGGACTGCATCAAATGAAAAATCTGCATGGCAAAGGAAACCATGAACAAAATGAAAAGACAACTTACCAAACGGGAAAAATATTTGGAAATCATACCTGATAAGGGATTAATATCCAAAATATATAAAGAAATCAAACAATCCGATTAAAAACAGAGGATCTGAATAGGTTTTTTCCCAAGGAGGACCTATATATGGTCAACAGGTGCATGAAAAGGTGCTCAACATCACTCATAATCAGGGAAATCAAAATCAAAATCACCTCATACCTGTAGAATAGCTATTATCAAAAAGACAAGAAATGAGTGTTGGCAAGGATGTGGAGACAAGGGAACCTGTGTGCACTGTTGGTGGGATTGTGAATTGGTGCAGCCAATATGGAAAACAATGTGGAGGTTCGTCGGAAAATTAAAAATAGAACTACCATATGATCCAGCAATTCTACTTTTGAGTATTTGAAGAAAACCAAAACATTAACTCAAAATGAAATCTGCACCCCCATGATCGTTGCAGCATTATTTACAATACCCAAGACATGGAAGCAACCTTAGGTGTCCATCGTGGGATGAATGGATAAAGAAAATGTGGTGTGTGTGTGTGTATATACATATATAAAATGGAATACTGTTCAGCCATTAAACAAAAGGAAATCTTGCCATTATATGTGGAATCTTAAAAAACAACAAACAGAAAAAAACCCAAGCTCACAGATACAGAGAAGAGATTGGTGGTTGCCAGAGGCGGGGGGGGGGGGGGGGGGGGAATGGGTGAAGGGGGACAAAAGGTACAAACTTCCAGTTATATAAGTCATGGGGATGTAATGAATAGCCTGGGGATTATAGTTAATAATACTATATTGCATATTTGAAAGTTGCTAAGAGTAGATCTTAAAAGTTCTCATCACAAGAAAAACAATTTTGTAACTACATATGGTGACAGATGTTAACTAGACAATTGTGGTGATCTTTTCACAATACAAATGTTGAATCATTATGTTGTATATCTGAAACTAATATGTCATTTTTTTTTTTAATTACCATATGATCCAGCATTTCTACTTCTAGGTAGATACCAAAAAAAAGTAGAAGCAAGGACTCAGATATTTATATACCAACATTCACAGCAGCATTATTCACAATAGTTAAAAGGTAGAAACAATCCAAATGTCAACCAAGAGATAAATGGGTAAACAAAATGTAGTACGTACATGCAATGGGATATTATTCAGCCTTAAAAATGAATGAAATTCTGATGCATGCTACAACATGGATGACTCAAACATCATGCTAAGTGAAAGACACAAAAGGACAAATAAATATTGTATGATTCCACTCATATAAGGTACCTAGAATAGCCAGATCATAAAGGAAGTTACCAAGGGCTGGGGGAAGGAAGAATGGGGAGATACTGTTTAATAGGTACAGAATTTCAGTTTTAGATGATGAAAAAGTTCTGCAGATGGATAGTGGTGATGTTGTACAGCAATGTGAATGTACTTAATGTCACTGAATTGTACACTCAAGGCTTAAAATGCTAATTTTTATGTTATGTATATTTTAATCTCAATAAAAATTAAGGAAAAAAATGCAGCTTTCCAGCAATAAGTTTAAATGGTAGCAATAGTATTTAGATTGTAAAGTGAACTACTAGGGGGCTGTGAGTTGAGAGTTGAATTTGGAGTGATAATTTTATTGCTACAATTTTTTTTTAATTTATTTATTTTTGGCTGTGTTGGGTCTTCGTTGCTGCACGTGGGCTTTCTCTAGTTGTGGCAAGTGGGGGCTACTCTTCATTGCAGAGCACGGGCTATAGAGCGCAGGCTCAGTAGTTGTGGTGCACGGGCTTAGTTGCTCCGCGGCATGTGGGATCTTCCCAGACCAGGGCTCGAACCTGTGTCCCCTGCATTGGCAGGCGGATTCTTAACCACTGCACCACCAGGGAAGCCCTATTGCTACAATTTCTTAAAAAATTTGAATCCCCAGTGAAGTGAAATCTATTTATTGTCTTAAATGTGTCCATCATCTGTAGTATTTAGTTGACTGATATTTAGAAGAGGAAAAGATTTTAATTGCTAACTTTTTTTTTTTAAGGCCTTTATAAGACGCTGTTTGGCATACCGAAAAGAAGATAGGTTTGATGTGCACCAACTGGCAAATGACCCCTACCTTCTCCCACACATGAGAAGATCCAATTCTTCAGGAAACTTACACATGGTTGGGCTGACAGCATCCCCTACACCCCCTTCCTCAAGCATAATTACTTACTGACTTTCCTCCAAAATTGGCATGATGTCTTTGAATTGCTTCCAGATGCATACTTGAGTTTGAGAGCTTTTGAGTGTTTTTGTTGTTTTCTTTTTTACACAGGATATGGTTGAGAACTGTTTGTGAACTGAAGTTCTTCATAGCATCGTTTGTATGAGAGTGGCTCATGGACAGTGAATAAATGTACACTTTTGACTGTAATCTTGAGCAGTGAAGGGTGACTGCCTGTTGCACAGAAACAGGAATACCATGTTAAGATAAAAGAAAAATGTTTTTTTGGGGGAACACTGTAAATAACGTTTATAATACTTAAATACATTTGGTTGTTACTAGAGAGTTCTAATATGAAGGGTGGTTTTTCATTATTTAAAAACACATGGAAAAAATATGAGACATATTTCTAACACAGGAACTATCTAGTGCCTGGATACATTCTTCAGCATTTAGCAGTTTATCTGCTGCAACCAAAGTAAGAACTGAATGACAGTGACAGTTGTGTTTTATAGTAATAGAATGTGAGAGTTAGAATCGTTGGACAAAGTTGTTAGACTTTTGTCATTTGCCTATTCTGGCTTTTACCAAGTTGTACCTCGAAATCACATGTCTGCTTTTTTCACTGGTCATGTTAAAGGGAGAGCTATTCCTAGATACATTACACCTTTGACAAAGTGAGCTGCTTGTTTTGAAATCAGTTGAACTCACTAAATTATAATATCTCCAGTGTTCTCAACATGTTAGAATTGTGAACAGGTATTTTTCTTTTGTTACCAGGCCTTGTTCATTCAAACAAGTGACAATACGTAACCAAATGCAGACCAGTTCTATGCAGGATAATGATAAATTCCCTTCTAGCTCTATTGTAAATTGTGTACAGATGTCGTATTTCAATTACCAAGTTTCAGCAGCTTATTCTTGTACAAATGTTTAAAAATATGGCTTTTCTAATTGGATATTGTATTTTTTTTAAGTCTTCTTGAAGGCGCTTTAATTGCTGCTAAATGATGTTGCTTCTTTGCTAAAAAAATCAAATGACCTCCTTAAAGGTGCAAGTTGACTGTACATTATAGAGAGATTATTAAAAGCAGGCATTTATTAACAATCAAGGCATGTAAAAATGATCCGTGTTGGACATAAAGAGCTCTCGAAATCAGTTTCTTGGTTTCTAGGGCTGTGGAGCACATATATACTAGATTTATAAATTGTTCATGGTAATTCTACATTTCTAGAAGGTTCTTATCAGCAAGGTGGGATGATGGTCCCTCAAACGAGTTTCTTGTGGTTTGTACAGATTTGTTAAAATGTGAACAGTTTCTAACTGCCTTGTATGGTAGAAACCATTATTTTTCAGGATGCTGTATTTCACTCCTCTAAGAAATTTCTTTATCATCACATTCATAATGCTGATACTTACTTACATGTAAATTGTCCATGTTGCTGAAAAAGGAGGCTATGCTTACCACAGATTCCCCTTAATATTGTACAGTTAAACCATGGCTCTTTGTTCTTTCATTGTACATAGACACATTGTCTCTTTAAGATGCTGCTGAAATTGTAGAGAATGTAGCCAAAACAGTAATAAACAATGACAGTTAAAATTTAAAGACTATGAAGTTACATTTGAAGGGAGCTTTCAAGATTTAGGACATTGACTCGGCTCCTTAAGAATTAACTGAATAAATTCTTGAAGTATACTTCAAGATAAGTATGAAGCATTTCAAGCTGTTAAAGTGTACCTAATAACCATTATCAAAGCTAATCCTGGGTAAGTAACACTTAGCCCTATTGGGAATGGTTTAATGGCTATACCTGTTCCTCTGTAGATTAAGATAGAAATCCTATTAAAAAAAATATTGACGTGGTAATGGAATGTTTGTTAGCATCAATTGAGTGCTTTAGGTGCTGTCGGCCAATTTTTCAACTTTGTTTGAGTTTTCATCTTTCTGAATCCTAAAATACTATGTTCATATAGTAACAGTTATTTGAAGTCCTGAATTAAAAGAAAATACCCAGTTTGTTTAAAATTTTGGTGAGATATTTAAGTGGATGTGTACAGCTAACATGAGATTGAAGAAGTGGTACAGACCTAGATCAAGATCATTGGTCTTGACCACACTATTTTCAAATGAATGAAAGTGACTGCTACTGTCAAAATGCAGAAAAGGAGGAAAACAAGCCATAAAATAAAAGTGCTTCCCTGGGTTTAGGTAATCATCTGTTTAGAGTCCAAGATGTATAGGCAGTAAATCAGTTTAGAGACCATCTATTCCTCCTAAAGTTTTTCCAAAGAAATGATACAGATTTGGGGTAGTATGCCCATATCCCAGCAGGTACAAGATAGCTCTAATTGAGCCAAAGTGAGTACTGTTACCTTCACCTGGGAAACTGGTATTTGTCACTAAGTAGTTTCAGTCACTCTGGCAATCTTTGGCTCTAACATCTTGAAGCTTACATTGTTTTTTGGTCTCCTGAATTCTGTCCTCAGAATTAAAGTATTTCCTATATCCCTAAGACAGTAGCCAAGGTCTTCTCCCTTTAAGCACTGCAAGGTAAATGTACAGTTTTTGCATAGAATTTGAAATCTTTGGTATGAATTAGCTTTAGTGCATGCATGTTGAGAGGAAGTAAGTGTAGAAACCACCCTAATTTATTAAGTCTGGAGTTGGGTAGATATTTGGTTGTTTTTCACAAATAAAGTTTCAAGTCTATTTTTTACTTGCCGCCATCCCCTGCTCCTTAAAAATAATTTTCAATTTAAATAATAGTACATACAATGTGAACAGATACTTCTACAAATACCTCATTACATGAAACCAAAATGGTAGAATTTCAGTGAAACAAATTTAACGAGTATATTGTGTTTTGCTGTTGATCATTACTTATTAAATGCAATAATGCTGATTACCATCAGATGTTATTAGCTATGTTTTGCAGTGGTAGTGCAGATGGTCCAGTCCTATTAGATTGTGAGTTTACTCTTAGAATTTACATTACCGTTTGATTTGTGTGAAAAAGACAGCCTTAACTCTTAGTCCTTTAAAATCACATTGGCACGTCTTACTCTAATCCCACTTTAAATTTTGACATGTTATCTGATCATTTTCCTCCCCAGCTTAATCTGTTTCAAAAAGTGTTTTAGCAGCTAGTTTTTAAATAAAATTGTTAGAATTCTAGTTTTGGATTTCAGGAATTCTATAACAGTTTTAGAATTTCTATAACTTATCTGTTGATTTGAATTACAACATACACATCTCCATTTACCTTCCCCTGCTTTCATTTCCCTCCTTTTTTTCTTTTTTTTGAGGATTTTTCTCCCTGGGAATTCTTGGATTTTTGAATGGGAAAGATTTGAGTAAATGTATATAAACTAACTTCAAAACGATTGCATAGAGCCAGAGGAGAACTTAGAAGAGTCATCTTTCATTAGGATCAAAATGCATAGTTTTCACCTGGAAATCCTCACTCATTTAAAATACTAGAGATGTAGGTTACCTACATACCTATGACTGTTTTTAAAAAGGCAGTAACAATAATACTGGTTAAGAATTCATATTTTAGAACCAGATTCTTTGGGATTAAATGTTGACTGCCATTTACTACCTGTGTTTCAGGTTTCTCATCTGAAAATGAAGATAACAGTGCGACCATACAGAGTGGTTGCAAGGAGTAAATTAGCTCACATATATAAAGTCCAGCACGTTGTAATACCATGTATATAAAGCTGCTGTTATTCTTTTTTAAGACGCAAAAATTATTCTATTGCTTTTATCCTACATATAAGATGCAGTCTACTTTGCTTCCTGTGATAAATTATTTTCCTTTAAGAAACAGTTTTACAATACTTCATTCATTTCAAATGATGATTAGATTACCTGAAAAGGGAAGGTGGTGGGGTGCAGCAACAAGAAAAAGTAACTCTGTCTCAACTGTAATTACCCAAAGGATCATACCTTAACCATTTAGGCTATTTCATCAGAGGAAATTCTACTGTACATCCCAGGGTTTTCCTTGATAGTAGCAACCATTTGATGTAGGATAGGTGGTATTATCCCAGTTTTACAGAGGGGGAAACAGTTGGAGAAAAGAAATAACTTGGTAAGACCACATAACTAGTAAATGACATCAGAACTAAAGCCTGGATTTTGGAGTCCTAGAGCCAGGTTCTTACCATGCTAACATTTCGCTTGCCTCTTTATTATAAAACTTGTTTACTGTGTTAAATTATCATGATTCTTCAAAATGACAAAAATGAACAGATAGAAACATAATTGTCACCATAAAAGAGCAAATATAAAGAATTCTTCAATTGTTAGATCAGGAGTGCCACCTGAGCTGTGCCTTGATGGCTGGCTGTGAGTCATGTTAGAGAGGGGCTTCTGTCCAGATTCATTCTAGGCAAGGCAGAGAGTGGGTCACAGACCTTTTCCTGTTCTCACACTTGTTTTTCATTGCATTTTAAATTTAAGTCAACAATCAGATTAGGTTCTGCTTAACTTGCAGGGATCAGTTCACCTTTCTCCTCCTCAGCCCACTTTCATGAGCATAGAAGGTAATATTCTCCTTCCTCTCCCTGCAATGGTACTGGTTGGTCTCTAATAAGAAATCTGGAAAACTGACTCTATTAAGTCAAAAACTTGAGAAAGTCTTATAAATCTAATGAAATTACCTGTGTGTGGTGCTCCAGTGCCAAGATCACAAATGAGTAATCCTGACTTCATCAAGTGACTCTCACTTTGATTTTTAAAAGTCTGTTTGTAATTAAAATTTTCTATAAATATGTGATCCATTTTCATCTGAAGAACTTAGGCTGTTCCCATAACCAAATATCTAAGCTAAACAGTAGACGTGCATGACCAGCACCCCACTGTTCTTGGTGGAGTATATGGTATATTTGGTTTAAATACCATTGACACGATCAGATGATGAGGATTTTTTTCTAGGATGGGACAAACTTAGATACTAAAATTACCTGATCTAAAGAATGA
Organism: Balaenoptera borealis; assembly: GCF_965194805.1. NCBI lineage: Eukaryota > Metazoa > Chordata > Mammalia > Artiodactyla > Balaenopteridae > Balaenoptera > Balaenoptera borealis. The sequence continues at coordinate 61,802,893 of NC_138863.1, forward strand.
GTATGGCTGATTTATGTCATTCATATTGATCCTATTTCATCTCTTTATGCCTGCTAATGACCAAATTCATAACTTCCTTTTAAGGAGGTATTCAGAAGAATAAAAAAGTGGGGAAAGTCTGGGTTTTGAAGTCTGACCTGACTTTGCACCTGACTTTGCACCTGGCTTTGCTACTTAATAATTGGATGACCTTAGAGAAGTCACTGACTAACCTCTCTCGGCTTACCTTCCACATCTGTAAAGTGTATATATTAATAGTACTTGCGGGGAGGCAGCTGGGGGTGGGGCCTGGTGTAGTGACTGGCAGTGCGCGGGGACCCAGTACAGTGGCTGCGGGGCTGAAGAGAAGCTACTAAAGTTCCTGTGGACGCAAAGTAGAATTTCACGAGAACACAATGGATGGAGAAGAGAAAACCTCTGGTGGCTGTGAGGGCCCTGATGCCATGTATGTCAAATTGATATCTTCGGATTGTCATGAATTTATTGTAAAAAGAGAACATGCGCTAACATCAGGACAAAAAAGGCATGTTGAGTGGCCCAGGTCAGTTTGCTGAGAACAAAACTAATGAAGTCAATTTTAGAGAGATCCCTTCACATGTGCTGTCAAAAGTATGCATGTATTTTACCTACAAGGTTTGCTACACTAACAGCTCCACGGAGATTCCTGAATTTCCAGTTGCACCTGAAATTGCACTGGAACTGCTGATGGCTGCAAACTTCCTAGATTGTTAAATAAAATAAATTATAATAAACTGTTAACTTTTTTCAGTATTTAATACCTGTAGTTAGTAGTTTTTTCGTATATAGCATGTTGCCTGTGTGCAATTGAACTTTAAAGTTCGTTGCAAAGCAGATTGCCTTCTGTTCTTTTGCATAGCAATCAGTTGAAATTTGTTTGCTACATCAACAAATTAAGGACATTTTTACAAATTGAGAAATAAACAAATATGCCAACTCGTAGGTGGTTTTGCCTTATCCTTTGGATGTGATTTTTAAAATTAGAACAGTGGTGATATAGTAAATGCTGAAATTTAGGCATAAATTCAACACGTTCTACAGGTAAATAATGGGGCTACATGTTTTTATGTTTTTAGTGTTGTTTTAAAAACCTGATCTTATAGCTGTCATTAGCATTACTAGACGTATGCAACTGCATATAATTGCATTATAAACATATTTATAACTTAGCCAAAATATTGATTTTTATAACTGTCAAAGACAGAGTTGAAATTTCTTACATGTCTTTTGATAAACTGCAGTATTGTTTAAGTGTATCTTGTCTTTTTGTTTATTGCTACAATTTAAGAACTTTATTTAAAATCAATTTTGGAAGATTACTAGGTACAGCTTTTGGAGCAGAGACTTTTTGAACTGTAGCCACGTGGTCAACAAGTAAACTACATGACTTTAGTTTCACGTGCATTTTGCATTTTGGCCAATCCATTGACTATAAAGTCTGCTTTGCAATATTCATTCTTACACAGTCCCTTGTTGTGATTACACTTCTCATTATTTAAATATGTTTTAAAAGACTCACTATGAACTTCGTCTAGATCCTAAGAGCAAGACTTCTGACAATTCCAGTCTTCCTCCATTCAACTGAAATGTTATAAAATATGAAAAACGTGGAGAGATGCAGTGCAAATCTAATAATGCACTTTGATATAGTATATTAATTATCCTCTATTAAAGTATGTCCCACTAGACATGATATCCATAATGTGGGTCTTCTGAACTCAAACTTATAAAAGAGGTCATTCAGCTTTTATGCTAAGACAAAAAAAAATTTGAAGAACTATAATAGAGTGTCTCTGCTTAGTCGTGGAAAAAGAAGCACTAGAGTTGGGTTTATTATTGTCTCTATCTTAGTAGTAAAACAAAGCTGTTATTATAGGGTCTAAAATTTTAAGTCTTCAGCTTACTTCTTTAAGACTGGTTCAGTATGGACCAGTTTTTCTGGAATCTGCAAAAACCATAAACAACCAAGATCGATAAAAGTAATTTTTCCTCCTAGAAGACCTAACATTGTTATTGAAAGCAATTAAATATAAATGTTAATTGCATATATTTTAGTAACATCTTAAGACATACTGTTACATATTTTAGTATAGAATTATCAAGTACAAGAATTATATTCTGGGGGCTTCCCTGGTGGCGCAGTGGTTGAGAATCTGCCTGCCAATGCAGGGGACGTGGGTTCGAGCCCTGGTCTGGGAAGATCCCACATGCCGCGGAGCAACTAGGCCCGTGAGCCACAATTACTGAGCCTGCGTGTCTAGAGCCTGTGCTCCGCAACAAGAGAGGCCATGATAGTGATAGGCCCGTGCACCGCGATGAAGAGTGGCCCCCGCTTGCCGCAACTAGAGAAAGCCCTTGCACAGAAACGAAGACCCAACACAGCCATAAATAAATAAATAAATAAATAAAATTTTAAAAAATATATTCTGCTACTTGGTGACAAATAATGCCAATTATAAACCTAAGTGGTGATCTTAAAGGTCAAGGTGATAGCTAGAATACAGTTTAACTTTGATCCATTTTAGTAGGTTACTTTATATGTTAGGTCCAGAAGTTACCTGAAGTTCAAAATATTGAAATAGAACTGAAAGATTAGGAAAAACTGTATATCTTGTGGCACATGATACTTGCATGTTAATAAAGACTATTGACTGAAAAAAAAAAAATAGTACTTGCCTTTCATGCACCTAGCACTAGAAGTGGGTTCAGAAGGTCCTCCAACTAATGTGGCATGAGCTCTGACCAGTCAGAACAAATACTGGCCATAGTGCAGAAGAGAGGGTCAAGAGTAATTGTGGGACACTCTGAGGAAGGGATGGGACCAGTTGGGGTAGGAACTTGGGAGACTCCAAGCAGCAGCCATTTATCAATCAATGTGGAGATGTTTCTGTATTTTAACTCGTATCTGTGCATAATTGCTTAGTATGAGCCCTGCCTGTCGTCAATGACATAAGGTAGACTCCATAAATGACTCCCTTCACTCCAGCACATGCAGCTATTTTGGAAGTTTACACAACTAATGACTTGGACATCCAAGGCACATGACTATTTTGGGTTGGAGACCTAACTGGTCTCTATTTCCAGAACTCTTTTTTCTTCACTTTAGAAATGCTATTTGGATCTCAAGATTGTTTCTGTTCAAGCCACCATGAATACTAAATATCATCATGGTGGTTGCTGCACTGATGTAAAAAAAAAAAAATTAATGTTTCTTTTTGACAATTTAGACTTCATTAGTGGGAATGTTTTAGAATTTTATTCCTGTGAGCTTCCTTCCCAGAGGTATGGAATATATCCACACATAGTTATTAGTAAAAACCTTTTTCCCTGATAGTAACCACAAAGCAAAAATCTATAGTAGATACACAAAAGATGAAAGAATTTAAGCATACCACTACAGAAAAATCACAAATGAAGAGAACAAGAAGAAAGGAACAAAGGAACTACAAAACAGGAAACAATTAACAAAATGGCAATAAGTACATACCTATCAATAATTACTTTAAATGTAAATGGACTAAATTCTCCAATCAAAAGATAAGAGTGGCTGAATAGGTAAAAAGGCAAGACCCATGCAGACGTAAGGACACACACAGACTAAAAGTGAAGGGATGAAAATAGATATTCATGCAAATGGAAACCAAAAGCTGGAGTAGCTATATGTGTATCAGACAAAATAGACTTTGAGACAAAGAATGTAATAAGAGATAAAGAAGGGCATTATATAATGATAAAGGGATCAATTCAAAAACAGGATATAACATTTGCAAATATTTATACACCTAACAGAAGCATATAAGTATATAAAGCAAATATTAACAGACGTAAAGGGAGAAATAGTAATACAGTAACAGTGGGGGACTTTAATATTCACCTTCATGAATGGATACATCATCCAGACAGAAAATAAGGAAACATCAGCCTTAAATGACACAGTAGACCAGATGGACTTAACAGACTTGAACAACACGGGTTGGGGCAGCAACCCCCCATGCAGTCAAATTCATGTATAACTTTTGACTCCTCCAAAACTAATAGCCTAGTATTGGCCAGAAGCCTTGCTGATAACACAAATAATTGATCAACACATTTTGTATGTTATATGTATTATATACTGTATTCCTAAAATAAAGCTAGAGAAAAGAAATGTTAAGAAAATGATAAGGAAGAGAAAATACATTTACATTACTGTATTTGTTGATACTGTAAGTTTACATGGTTTACAAGATGAATCGGGGAGGAGAGAAGATGGCGGAAGAGTAAGACAAGGAGATCACCTTCCTTCCCACAGATACAGTAGAAATACATCTACACGTGGAACTGCTCCTACAGAACACCCGCTGAACGCTGGCAGAAAACGTCAGACCTCCCAAAAGGCAAGAAACTACCCCCGTACTTGGGTAGGGCAAAAGAAAAAAGAAATAACAGAGACAAAAGAATAGGGATGGCACCTGCACCAGTGGGAGGGAGCTGTGAAGGAGGAAAGATTTCCACGCACTAGGAAGCCCCTTCACGGGCAGAGACTGCGGGTGGCAGAGGGGGGAAGCTTCGGAGCCACGGAGGAGAGCGCAGCCACAGGGGTGCGGAGGGCAAAGTGGAGAGATTCCCGCACGGAGGATCGGTGCCGACCAGCACTCACCAGCCCGAGAGGCTTGTCTGCTCCCCCGCCGGGGCGGGCGGGGTTGGGAGCTGAGGCTTGGGCTTCGGTCGGATCGCAGGGAGAGGACTGGGGTTGGCGGCGTAAACACAGCCTGAAGGGGTTAGTGCACCACAGCTAGTCGGGAGGGAGTCCGGGGGAAAAAGTCTGCAGCTGCCGAAGAGGAAAGAGACTTTTTCTTCCCTCTTTGTTTCCTGGTGCGCGAGGAGAGGGGATTCAGAGCGCCGCCTAAACGAGCTCCAGAGACGGGCGCGAGCCGCGGCTATCAGCGCGGACCCCACAGCAACAGGGGCGCAGAGGAAAAAACGGAGAGACTCCCGCACAGAGGCTCGGCGCCGAGCAGCACTCAGCAGCCCGAGAGGCTTGTCTCGGGCGTGAGACGCTGGGGCTGCTGCTGCCGCCTCCAAAAAGCCTGTGTGTGAGCACAGGTCACTCTCCACACCGCCCCTCCCAGGAGCCTGTGCAGCCCACCACTGCCAGGGTCCCGTGAACCAGGGACAACTTCCCCGGGAGAACGCACTGCGCGCCTCAGGCTGGTGCAACGTCACACTGTCCTCTGACGCCGCAGGTTCGCCCCGCCTCCTCTGTACCCCTCCCTCCTCACGGCCTGAGTGAGCCACAGCCATCGAAGCAGCTGCTCCTTTAACCCCGTCCTGCCTGGGCGGGGAATAGACGCCCTCAGGCGACCTACACGCAGAGGTGGGTCCAAATCCAAAGCTGAACCCCGGAGGCTGTGCGAACAGAGAAGAGAAGGGGAAATCTCTCCCAGCAGCCTCAGAAGCAGCAGATTAAAACTCCACAAACAACTTGATGTGCCTGCATCTGTTGAATACCTGAATAGACAACGAATCATCCCAAATTCAGGAGGTGGACTTTCAGAGCAGGATATATTAATTTTTCCCCTTTTCCTTTTTTTGTGAGTGTATATGTATATGCTTCTGGGTGAGATTTTGTCTGTATAGCTTTGCTTTATAATAGCTTTATTTTACTTCACTATATTATAGCCTCTTTCTTTCTTTCTTTCTATTTTTTCTCCCTTTTACTCTGAGCCGTGTGGACGAAAGGCTCTTGGTGCTCCAGCCAGGCATCAGGGCCATGCCTCTGAGGTGGGAGAGCCAACTTCAGGACACTGGTCCACAAGAGACCTCCCAGCTCCACGTAATACCAAACAGCGAAAATCTCTCAGAAATGTCCATCTCAACATCAAGACCCAGCTTCACTCAACGACCAGCAAGCTACAGTGCTGGACACCCTATGCCAAACAACTAGCAAGACAGGAACACAGCCCCATCCATTAGCAGAGAGGCTGCCTAAAATCATAATGAGGCCACAGACACCCCAAAATACACCACCAGACGTGGACGTGCCCACCAGAAAGACAAGATCCAGCCTCATCCACCAGAACTCAGGCACTAGTCCCCTCCACCAGGAAGCCTACACAACCCACTGAACCAACCTTAGCCACTGGGGACAGATACCAAAAACAACGGGAACTACGAACCTGCAGCCTGTGAAAAGGAGACCCCAAACACAGTAAGATAAGCAAAATGAGACGACAGAAAAACACACAGCAGATGAAGGAGCAGGGTCAAAACACACCAGACCTAACAAATGAAGAGGAAATAGGCAGTCTACCTGAAAAAGAATTCAGAATAATGATAATAAGGATGATCCAAAATCTTGGAAATAGAATAGACAAAATGCAAGAAACATTTAACAAGGAAGTAGAAGAACTAAAGAGGAACCAAGCAACGATGAAAAACACAATAAATGAAATTAAAAATACTCTAGACGGGATCAATAGCAGAATAACTGAGGCAGAAGAACGGATAAGTGAGCTGGAAGATAAAATAGTGGAAATAACTACTGCAGAGCAGAATAAAGAAAAAAGAATGAAAAGAACTGAGGACAGTCTCAGAGAAGTCTGGGACAACATTAAACGCACCAACATTCGAATTACAGGGGTCCCAGGAGAGGAAGAGAAAAAGAAAGGGACTGAGAAAATATTTGAAGAGATTATAGTTGAAAACTTCCCCAATATGGGAAAGGAAATAGTTAATCAAGTCCTGGAAGCACAGAGAGTCCCATACAGGATAAATCCAAGGAGAAACACACCAAGACACATATTAATCAAACTATCAAAAATTAAATATAAAGAAAACATAGTAAAAGCAGCAAGGGAAAAACAACAAATAACACAAAAGGGAATCCCCATAAGGTTAACAGCTGATCTTTCAGCAGAAACTCTGCAAGCCAGAAGGGAGCGGCAGGATATACTTAAAGTGATGAAGGAGAAAAACCTACAACCAAGATTACTCTACCCAGCAAGGATCTCATTCAGATTAGATGGAGAAATTAAAACCTTTACAGACAAGCAAAAGCTGAGAGAGTTCAGCACCACCAAACCAGCTTTACAACAAATGGTAAAGGAACTTCTCTAGGCAAGAAACACAAGAGAAGGAAAACACCTACAATAACAAACCCAAAACATTTAAGAAAAAGGGAATAGGAACATACATATCGATAATTACCTCAAATGTAAATGGATTAAATGCTCCCACCAAAAGATATAGACTGGCTGAATGGACACAGAAACAAGACCCATATATATGCTGTCTGCAAGAGACCCACTTCAGACCTAGAGACACATACAGACTGAAAGTGAGGGGATGGAAAAAGATATTCCATGCAAATGGAAATCAAAAGAAAGCTGGAGTAGCAATTTTCTTATCAGACAAAATAGACTTTAAAATAAAGAATATTACAAGAGACAAAGAAGGACACTATATAATGATCAAGGGATTGATCCAAGAGGAAGGTATAACAATTGTAAATATTTATGCACCCAACATAGGAGCACCTCAATACATAAGGCAAATACTAACAGCCATAAAAGGGGAAATCGACAGTAACACAATCATAGTAGGGGACTTTAACACCCCACTTTCACCAATGGACAGATCATCCAAAATGAAAATAAATAAGGAAACACAAGCTTTAAATGATACATTAAACAAGATGGACTTAATTGATATTTATAGGACATTCCACCCAAAAACAACAGAATACACATTTTTCTCAAGTGCTCATGGAACATTCTCCAGGATAGATCATATCTTGGGTCACAAATCAAGCCTTGGTAAATTTAAGAAAACTGAAATCGTATCAAGTATCTTTTCCGACCACAACGCTATGAGACTAGATATCAATTACAGGAAAAGATCTGTAAAACATACAAACACATGGAGGCTACACAATACACTACTTAATAACGAAGTGATCACTGCAGAAATCAAAGGGGAAATCAAAAAATACCTAGAAACAAATGACAATGGAGACACGACGACCCAAAACCTATGGGACGCAGCAAAAGCAGTTCTAAGAGGGAAGTTTATAGCAATACAAGCCTACATCAAGAAACAGGAAACATCTCGAATAAACAACCTAACCTTGCACCTAAAGCAATTAGAGAAAGAAGAACAAAAAAAACCCCAAAGCTAGCAGAAGGAAAGAAATCATAAAGATCAGATCAGAAATAAATGAAAAAGAAATAAAGGAGACAATAGCAAGGATCAATAAAACTAAAAGCTGGTTCTTTGAGAAGATAAACAAAATTGATAAACCATTAGCCAGACTCATCAAGAGAAAAAGGGAGAAGACTCAAATCAATAGAATTAGAAATGAAAAAGGAGAAGTAACCACTGACACTGCAGAAATACAAACGATCATGAGAGATTACTACAAGCAACTCTATGCCAATAAAATGGACAACCTGGAAGAAATGGACAGATTCTTAGAAATGCACAAACTGCCGAGACCCAACCAGGAAGAAATAGAAAATATGAACAGACCAATCACAAGCACTAAAATTGAAACTATGATTAGAAATCTTCCAACAAACAAAAGCCCAGGACCAGATGGCTTCATAGGCGAATTCTATCAAACATTTAGAGAAGAGCTAACACCTATCCTTCTCAAACTCTTCCAAAATATTGCAGAGGGAGGAACACTCCCCAACTCATTCTACGAGGCCACCATCACCCTGATACCAAAACCAGACAAAGATGTCACAAAGAAAGAAAACTACAGGCCAATATCACTGATGAACATAGATGCAAAAATCCTCAACAAAATACTAGCAAACAGAATCCAACAGCACATTAAAAGGATCATACACCATGATCAAGTGGGGTTTATCCCAGGAATGCAAGGATTCTTCAATATACGCAAATCAATCAATGTGATACACCATATTAACAAATTGAGGGAGAAAAACCATATGATCATCTCAATAGATGCAGAGAAAGCTTTCGACAAAATTCAACACCCATTTATGATAAAAGCCCTGCAGAAAGTAGGCATAGAGGGAACTTTCCTCAACATAATAAAGGCCATATATGACAAACCCACAGCCAACATTGTCCTCAATGGTGAAAAACTGAAACCATTTCCACTAAGATCAGGAACAAGACAAGGTTGCCCACTCTCACCACTATTAGTCAACATAGTTTTGGAAGTGTTAGCCACAGCAATCAGAGAAGAAAAAGAAATAAAAGGAATCCAAATCGGAAACGAAGAAGTAAAGCTGTCACTGTTTGCAGATGACATGATACTATACATAGAGAATCCTAAAGATGCTACCAGAAAACTCCTAGAGCTAATCAATGAATTTGGTAAAGTAGCAGGATACAAAATTAATGCACAGAAATCTCTTGCATTTCTATACACTAATGACGAAAAATCTGAAAGTGAAATTAAGAAAACACTCCCATTTACCATTGCAACAAAAAGAATAAAATATCTAGGAATAAACCTACCTAAGGAGACAAAAGACCTGTATGCAGAAAATTATAAGACACTGATGAAAGAAATGAAAGATGATACAAATAGATGGAGAGATATACTATGTTCTTGGATTGGAAGAATCAACATTGTGAAAATGACTCTACTATCCAAAGCAATCTACAGATTCAATGCAATCCCTATCAAACTACCACTGGCATTTTTCACAGAACTAGAACAAAAAATTTCACAATTTGTATGGAAACACAAAAGACCCCGAATAGCCAAAGCAATCTTGAGAACGAAAAATGGAGCTGGAGGAATCAGGCTCCCTGACTTCAGACTATATTACAAAGCTACAGTAATCAAGAAAGTTTGGTACTGGCACAAAAACAGAAACATAGATCAACGGAACAGGATAGAAAGCAGCCCAGAGATAAACCCACGCACATATGGTCACCTTATCTTTGATAAAGGAGGCAAGCATATACAGTGGAGAAAAGACAGCCTCTTCAATAAGTGGTGCTGGGAAAATTGGACCGGTACATGTAAAAGTATGAAATTAGAACACTCCCTGACACCATGCACAAAAATAAACTCAAAATGGATTAAAGACCTAAGTGTAAGGGCAGACACTATCAAACTCTTAGAGGAAAGCATAGGCAGAACACTCTATGACATAAATCACAGCAAGATTCTTTTTGACCCAGCCCCCAGAGAAATGGAAATAAGAACACAAATAAACAAATGGGACCTAATGAAACTTAAAAGCTTTTGCACAGCAAAGGAAACCGTAAACAAGACCAAAAGACAACCCTCAGAATGGGAGAAAATATTTGCAAATGAAGCAACTGACAAAGGATTAATCTCCAAGATTTACAAGCAGCTCATGCAGCTCAATAACAAAAAAACGAACAACCCAATCCAAAAATGGGCAGAAGACCTAAATAGACATTTCTCCACAGAAGATATACAGATGGCCTACAGACACATGAAAGAATGCTCAACATCATTAATCATTAGAGAAATGCAAATCAAAACTACAATGAGATATCATCTCACACCGGTCAGAATGGCCATCATCAAAAAATCTAGAAACAATAAATGCTGGAGAGGGTGTGGAGGAAAGGGAACACTCTTGCACTGTTGGTGGGAATGTAAATTGATACAGCCACTATGGAGAACAGTATGGAGGTTCCTTAAAAAACTACAAATAGAACTACCATACGACCCAGCAATCCCACTACTGGGCATATACCCTGAGAAAACCATAGGTCAAAAAGAGTCATGTACCAAAATGTTCATTGCAGCTCTATTTACAATAGCCAGGACATGGAAGCAACCTAAGTGTCCATCGACAGATGAATGGATAAAGAAGATGTGGCACATATATACAATGGAATATTACTCAGCCATAAAAAGAAATGAAATGGAGGTATTTGTAATGAGGTGGATGGAGTTAGAGTCTGTCATACAGAGTGAAGTAAGTCAGAAAGAGAAAAACAAATTCAGTATGCTAACACATATATACGGAATCTAAGAAAAAAAAAAATAGTCCATGAAGAACCTAGTGACAAGGCGGAAATAAAGACACAGACCTTCTAGAGAATGGACTTGAGGATATGGGGAGGAGGTGAGGTGAGATGTGACAGGGTAAGAGAGTGTCATGGACATATATACACTACCAAATGTAAAATAGATAACTAGTGGGAAGCAGCCGCATAGCACAGGGAGATCAGCTGGGTGCTTTGTGCCACCTAGAGGGGTGGGATGGGGAGGGTGGGAGGGAGGGAGATGCAAGAGGGAAGAGAAATGGGAACATATTGTATATGTATAACTGATTCACTTTGTTATAAAGCAGAAGCTAACACACCATTGTAAGGCAATTATAGTTCAATAAAGATGTTTAAAAAAAAAAAGATGAATCATCTGTCAGTAAAATATTGCCTTATACAAAACACTGCAGATATATGTATTATTAACACTAGACATCAAAAATGAAAAAATTCATATTTATTTACAGGTATAACAATTCATGCATTCATAATGAAGAAGCAGTAATATGATTGTTTTATGGTAGTCTTCTGTAATCCACAGGAATACATCACAGTATCCTAGCCTACACACTAATGAATGAATCACTGTGAAAATTTTATGGCACAAAGTATCAGTCATATTCATAATATAGTATTGGAAACACTGTTACACATTTTTTTTTAATTTATCTGTGATGATAGGTTGATACGCAGTTTTCTCTAATTACAAGAGAGAGGCATACTGTATGGTAATATAATTCTTTGAAAGCAAAGTTATAAAACAGTAAGAAAACTAACACATTATTAGTTTCATATTAAATATCACTCACCTTATGTCTATGTAAAGATAGACTATCCACTTCAATACAAGTGTTGTGCACAATGTTCTATACATATATTTTTGTATATTTATTGAAAAAAAATCTATGTATAAGTGCCCCCACACAACTCAAACCCATGTTGTTCAAGAGTCAACTGTATATAGAACATTCTATCCAAAAGCAGCTAAATACACATTCTTCTCAAGTTGCACATGCAACATTCTCCAGGATAGATCATATGTTAGGCCACAAAACAAGTCTTAATAAATGTAAGATTGAAATCATATCAAGCAGCTTTTCCATCCACAATGGCTTGAAACTAGAAATCAATTACAAGAAGAAAACTGGAAAATTCACAAGTATGTGGAGATTAAACAACATACTGCTGAACAACCGACTCAAAGAATAACTCAAAATAAATTTTAAAATACCTTGAGACAAACGAAAATGGAAATGCAACATAGCAAAACTTAAGAGATGCATCAAAAGCTGTTCTAAGAGAGGTTCATAGTGATAAATGCCTACCTTAAGAAACAAGAAAAATTTCAAATCACAATCTTACTTTACACTTCAAGAAAAAGAAGAACAAACAAAACCCAAAGTTAGAAGAAAGGAAATTATGAACTCAGCAGAGAGAAAACAGGGGCTTAAAAAAACAATAGAAAACATGAAACTAACCCGGTTCTTTGAAAAGATAAACAAAAATTGACAAAACTTTAGCTAGACTAACCAACAAAAAAGAGGACTCAAAATCAGAAATGAAAAAGGAGATGTTACAACTGATACCAAAGAAATACAAAGGATCATAAGAGACTGCTATGAATAATTATACACCAACAAATTTGACAACCTAGAGAAAAGGATAAATTCCTAGTAACATACAACCTACCAAGACTGAATTATGAAGAAATAGAAAATCTGAACACACCAATTACTAATAAGGAGATTCAATCGGTAATCAAAAACCTCCCAACAAACAAAAGTCCAGGAACAGATGGCTTCACTGCTGAATTCTACCAAACATTAAACAATACACACCAATTCTTCTTAAACTCATCCAAAAAAAAGACAGGAAAGGAGAGAACACTTCCAAACTCATTTTACAAGGCTAACATTACCCTGACACCAAAACCAGACAAGGATGACACAAGAAAAGATAATTACAAGCAAATATCCCTAATGTACATAAATGTGAAAATCCTCAACAAAATATTAGCCAACCTAATTCAACAATGCATTAAAAAAAATCATGCACCATGACTGAATTGGTGGGATTTACTCCAGGAATGGAAGGAGTAAATCATCTGCAATGCAATATAATATGCTGCATTAACAAAATGAATAAAAATCTTATGATCAAAGGTATTTCTAAATGGGCTTAGGAGATTAGCATGCTTCATTTCCAGAAAGTTTCTGCAGTGATTCAGGAGCTGGAGACAAGATGACAGAGTAGAAATACTTGAGCTCACCTCCTCTCACAAAAACACTAGAATCACAACTAACTGCTAAAGAACCATCAACAAAAAAGTCTTGAATCTACCAAAAAAAGACATTCTACACCCAAAGACAAAGAAGAAACCACAACAAGGTGATAGGAGGGGTGTTGTCATGATCTAATCCAATTCCACACCTGCCAGGTGGGCAACCCACAAACTGGAAAGTAATTATATTGCAGAGGATCTCCCACAGGAATGAGAGTTCTGAGCCCCATATCAGGCTCCCCAGCCTGGGGGGTCTGGCATTGGGAGGAGCCCCCAGAGCGTTGGTTTTGAAGGCCAGTTGGGCTTGAGTGCCGGAGCTCCACAAGACTGGGGAAAACAGATACTCCACTCTTGGAGAGCGCACACAAGTTTTCATGTGCACTGGGACCCAGGGCAAAGCAGTCACTCCATAGGAGCTGGGGCCACACCTCCCTGTGGGTCTTGGAGGGTCTCCCGGGGAGGCAGGGGCTGGCTGTGGCTCACTGTAGGGGCAAGGACATTGGCAGACACCCCAGGGAATACCCATCAGCATAAGCTCTCCCAGAGGTTGCCATTTTGGCACCAACACCTGACCCTACCCAACAGCCTGCAGGATCCAGTGCTGGGAGGCCTCAGGCCAAACAACCAACAGGGGGGGGAACACAGCCCCACCCATCAGCAGACAGGCTGCCTAAAGTCACCCTGAGCCAAAATCCACCTATAAACACACTCCTTGACATGGTCCTGCCCACCAGAGGGATAAGACCCAGCTTTACCCACCAGTGGGCAGGCACCAGTCCCTTCCACCAGGAAGCCTACACAAGCCCCTAGACCAACCTCACACACCTGGGGGCAGACACCAGAACCAAGAAAAATTACAATCCTGCAGGCTGAGGAATGGAGACCACAAACACAGAAAGTTAGACAGAATGAGATATGTTCCAGATGAAGGAACAAGATAAAACCCCAGAAGAATAACTAAGTGAAGTGGAGACAGGCAATCTACCTGAAAAAGAATTCAGAGTAATGACAGTAAAGATGATCCAAGATCGTCAAAAAAGAATGGAGGCACAGACCTAGAGAACCCAAGAAATGTTTAATAAAGAGCTAGAAGTTTTAAGGAACAAACAGAGATAAACAATACAATAACTGAAATGAAAAATACACTAGAATGAATCAATAGCAGAATAAAGGGGACAGAACGAATAAGTGAGCTGGAAGACAGATTGGTGGAAATCACTGCTGGGGAACAGAATAAAGAAAAAAGGATGAAAAGAAATGAGGACAGTCTAAGAGAGCTCTGGGACAACATTAAATACCCCAACATTCATATTATAGGAGTCCCAGAAGGAGAAGAGAAAGGGCCTGAGAAATTATTTGAAGAGATAATAGCCCAAAACATCCCTAACATGAGAAAGGAAACACACTTGAGTCCAGGAAGTGCAGAGAGTCCCATGCAGGATAAACCCAAGAAGGAACACACCAAGACACATAACAATCAAGCTGACAAAAAATAAGACAAAGAGAAAATATTAAAAGCAAGAAGGGAAAAGCAACAAATAACCTAGAAGGGAATCCACATAAGGTTACCTGCTGATTTTTCAGCAGAAACACTGCAGGCTAGAAGGGAGTGGCATGATATATGTAAAGTGATGAAAGGGGAAAACCTACAACCAAGAACACTCTACCACCAAGGCTCTCATTCAGATTCAATGGAGAAATAAAAGGCTTTACAGACAAGCAAAAGCTAAGAGAATTCAGCACCACCAAACCAGTTTCACAACAAATGCTATAGGAACTTCTCTAGATGGAAAAGAAAAAGACACAATTAGAAACAAGAAAATTGTGAATGGGAAAGCTCACCAGTAAAGGCAAACATACAGTAAAGGTAGGAATCTTCCACAAACAAATATGATATTAAAACCAGCAATTGTGAGAAGAGGAGAGTACAAATGCAGGATATTGGAAATGCATTTGAAATTAAGAGACCAGCAACTTAAAACAAACTTGTATATATACAGACTGCTATATCAAAACCTCATAGTAACCACAAACCAAAAATCTACAATAGATAGACATGCAAAAAAGAAAAAGCAATCCAAACACAATAGTAAAGATAGTCAACAAATCACAAGAGAAGAGAACAAAAGAGGAAGGGAAGAAAAAAGACCTACAAAAACAAATCCAAAACAATTAACAAGAAGGCAATAAGAACATACATAATTACCTTAAATGTAAATGGATTAAATGCTCCAACCAAAAGTCATAGACTGGCTGAATGGATACAAAAACAAGACCCATATATATGTTGTCTACAAGAGACCCACTTCAGATCTAGGGACACATACAGACTGAAAGTGAGGGGATGGAAAAAGATATTCCATGCAAATGGAAATCAAAAGAAAGCTGGAGTAGCAACACTCATATCAGACAAGATAGACTTTAAAATAAAGACTATTATAAGAGACAAGGAAGGACATTACATAATGATCAAGGGATCAATCCAAGAAGAAGATATAACAATTGTAAATACTTATGCATCTAACACAGGAGCACCTTAATACATAAGGCAAATGCTAACATAAAAGGGGAAACAGACAGTAGCACAATAATAATGGGGGGAATTCCCTGGTGGCACAGTGGTTGGGGGTCCGCCTGCCAATGCAGGGGACAGAGGTTCAATCCCTGGTCAGGGAGGATCCCACATGCCATGGAGCAACTAAGTCCATGCACCACAGCTGCTGAGCCTGCACTCTAGAGACCACGAACCACAACTACTGAGCCCACGTGCCACAACTGCTGAAGCCTGTGTGCCTAGAGCCCGTGCTCCACTACAAGAGAAGCCAGCGCAATGAGAAGCCTGCGCACCGCAATGAGGAGTGGCTCCCGCTAGCTGCAACTAGAGAAAGCCCACGTGCAGCAACGAAGACTCAACGCAGCCAAAAATAAATGAATAATGAAATGGAGAGATGAAGCTATGTCTTAATAAATATTAAAAAAAAATAATAGTGGGGGATTTAACACCCCACTTACACCAATGGACAGATTATCCAGACAAAAAATAAATAAGGAAACACAAGCTTTAAATGGCACAACAGACCAAATAGATTTAATTGATATTTATAGGACACTCCTCATGAAAGCGGCAGAATACAGTTTCTTCTTAAGTGCTCACAAAACATTCTCCAGGATAGATCACATCTTAGGTCACAAATAAAGCCTTGGTAAATTTAAGAAAATTAAAATCATATCAAGCATCTTTTCTGACCACAATGCTATGAGATTAGAAATCAGTTACAGGAAAAAAAAACTGTAAAAAATACAAACACACGGGCTTCCCTGGTGGCGCAGTGGTTGAGAATCTGCCTGCCAATGCAGGGGACACGGGTTCGAGCCCTGGTCTGGGAAGATCCCACATGCCGCGGAGCAACTAGGCCCGTGAGCCACAACTACTGAGCCTGCGCGTCTGGAGCCTGTGCTCCGCAACAAGAGAGACCGCTACAGTGAGAGGCCCGCGCACCGCGATGAAGAGTGGCCCCCACTTGCCGCAACTAGAGAAAGCCCTCGCACAGAAACGAAGACCCAACACAGCCATAAATGAATGAATAAATCAATAAATAAATAAATAAAAATTAAAAAAAAAAAAAATACAAACACATGGGGCTTCCCTGGTGGCGCAGTGGTTGAGAATCTGCCTGCCAATGCAGGGGACACGTGTTCAAGCCCTGGTCTGGGAAGATCCCACATGCCGTGGAGCGACTGGGCCCGTGAGCCACAATTACTGAGCCTGCGCGTCTGGAGCCTGTGCTCCGCAACAAGAGAGGCCGCGATGGTGAGGCCCGCGCACCGCGATGAAGAATGGCCCCCACTTGCCGCAACTGGAGAAAGCTCTCGCACAGAAACGAAGACCCAACACAGCCATAAATAAATAAATAAAATATTAAAAAAAAAAATACAAACACATGGAAGCTAAACAATAGGCTACTAAATAACCAAGAGATCACTGAGGAAATCAAAAAATACCTAGAAACAAATGGCAATGAAAACAAGACGACCCAAAACCTATAGGATGCAGCAAAAGCAATTCTAAAAGGGAAGTTTATAGCAATACAATCCTACCTCAAGAAATAAGAAAAATCTCAAATAAACAATCTAACCTTACTAGAGAAAGAACAAAAAAAAAAACCCCAATGTTAGTAGAAGGAAATAAATCATAAAGATCAGAGCAGAAATAAATGAAATAGAAACAAAGAGAACAGTAGCAAAGATCAATAAAACTAAAAGCTGGTTCTTTGAGAAGATAAACAAAATTGATAAACCTTTAGCCAGACTCATCAAGAAAAAGAGGGAGAGGACTCAAATCAATAAAATTAGAAATGAAAAAGGAGAAGTAACAACTGACATCACAGAAATACAGAGGATCATGAGCAACTACTACAAGCAACAATATGCCACTAAAATGGACAACCTGGAAGAAATGAACAAATTCTTAGAAAAGTACAACCTTCCAAGACTGAACCAGGAAGAAATAGAAAATATGAACAGACCAATCACAAGAAATGACATTGAAACTGATTAAAAATCTTCCAACAAACAAAAGTCCAGGACCAGATAGCTTCACAGGTGAATTCTAGCAAACATTTAGAAAAGAACTAACACCTATCCTTCTCAAACTCTTCCAAAAAAATTGCAGAGGATAGAACACTCCCAAACTCATTCTATGAGGCCACCATCACCCTGATACCAAAACCAGACAAAAATATCACAAAAAAAGAAAATTACAGGCCAATATCACTGATGAACATAGACGCAAAAATCCTCAACAAAATACTAGCAAACTGAATCCAACAGCACATTAAAAGGATCATACACCATGGTCAAGTGGGGTTTATCCCAGGGATGCAAGGATGTTTCAATATCCGCAAGTCAATCAGTGTGATAGGCCACATTAACAAATTGAAGAGGGGAGTTCCCTGGTGGCCTAATGGTCAGGATTCTGGGCTTTCACTGCCATGAGCTGGGTTCAATCCCTGGTTAGGGAACTAAAATCCTGCAAGCTGTGTGGTGGCGTGGCCAAAAACAAAAACAAAACAAATTGAAGAATAAAAACCATATGATCGTCTCAGTAGATGTAGAAAAAGCTTTTGACAAGATTTAACACCCATTTATGATAAAAACTCTCCAGAAAGTGGGAATAGAGAGAACCTACCTCAACATAATAAAGGCCATATATGACAAAGCCATAGCTAACATCATACTCAATGGTGAAAAGCTGAAAGCATTTCCTCCAAGATCAGGAACAAGACAATGATGTCCACTCTCATCAGTTTTATTCAACATAGTCTTGGAAGTCCTAGCCACAGCAGTCAAAGAAAAAGAAATAAAAGGAATTCAAACTGGAAAAGAAGAAGTAAAACTGTCACTATTTGCAGATGACATGATACTATATATAGAAAATCCTAAAGATGCTACCAGAAAACTACAAGAGCTCATCATGAATTTGATAAGGTTGCAGGATATAAAATTAATACACAGAAATCAGTTGCATTCCTATACGCTAACAATGAAAGATCAGAAAGAGAAATTAGGCAAACAATCCATTTACCATTGAAGCAAAAAGAATAAAATACCTAGGAATAAACCTGTCTAAGGAGGCAAAAGACTTGTACTATGTAAACTATAAGACGCTGATGAAAGAATTTGAAGATGACCCAAACAGATGGAAAGATATACCATGTTCTTAGATTGAAAGAATCAATATTGTCAAATGACTATATTACCCAAGGCAATCTACATATTCAATGCAATCTCTATTAAATTACCAATGGCATTTTTCACAGAAGTAGAACAACAAATTTTAAAATTTGTATGGAAACACAAAAGACCCCGAATAGCCAAAGCAATCTTGAGAAAGAAAAATGGAGCTGGAGGAATCAGGCTCCCTGACTTCAGACTATGCTACAACTCTACAGTAGTCAAAACAGTATGGTACTGGCACAAAAACAGAAATATAGATCAATGGGACAGGATAGAAAGGCCAGAAATAAACCCACACACCTATGGTCAGTTAATCTACAACAAAGGAGGCAGAATATACAGTGGAGAAAAGACAGTCTCTTCAACAAGTGGTGCTCGGAAAACTGGACAGCTACATGTACAAGAATGAAACTAGAACATTCTCTAACACCATACCCCAAAATAAACTCAAAATGCATGAAAGACCTAAATATAAGACTGGGTACTATAAAACTCTTAGAGGAAAACACAGGCAGAACACTCTTTGACATAAATCGCAGCAATATCTTTTTGGATCCACCTCCTAGAGTAATGAAAATAAAAACAAAAACAAACAAACTGGACCTAATTAAACTTAAAAGCTTTTGCACAACAAAGGAAACCATAAACAAAAAGACAACCCACAGAATGGGAGAAAATACTTGCAAATGAAGTGACTGACAAGGGATTAATCTCCAAAATATACAAACAGTTGATGCAGCTCACTATCAAAAAAGCAAACAACCCAGGCTTCCCTGATGGCACAGTGGTTAAGAATCTGCCTGCCAATTCAGGGAGACACGGGTTCAAGCCCTGGTCCAGAAAGATCCCACATGCCACGCAAATAAGTGCGTGTGCCACAACTACTGAGCCTGCACTCTAGAGCCTGCGAGCCACAACTAGTGAGCCCCCATGCCACGACTACTGAAGCCCATGTGTCTACAGCCTGTGCTCTGCAACAAGAGGAGCCACTGCAATGAGAAGCCCACACACTGCAACGAAGAGTAGCTCCACACTCACCACAACTAGAGAAAGCCCATGCGCAGCAATGAAGTCCTAACACAGCCAATAAATAAATAAATTTTAAAAATAAAAAATAAAATCAAAAAAACAACCCAATCAAAAAATGGGCAGAAGATCTATATAGACATTTCTCCAAAGAATACATATGGATGGCCAACAAACAAATGAAAAGATGCTCAACATCTCTAATTATTAGAGAAATGCAAATCAAAACTACAATGAAGTTATCACCTCACACTGGTCAGAATGGCCATTGTTAAAAAGTCTACAAACAATAAATGCTGGAGAAGGTGTGGAGAAAAGGGGATCCTCCTACACTTTTGGTGGGAATGCAAATTGGTACAACCATTACGGAGAACAGTATGGAGGTTCCTTTAAAAACTAAATACAGAACTACCATATGATCCAGCAATCCCACTCCTGGGCATATATTTGGAGAAAACCATAATTCAAAAAGATACATACACCCCAATGTTCATTGCAGCACTATTTACAGTAGCCAAGACATGGAAGCAACCTAAATGTCCCTTGATAGCAGAAAGGATAAAGAAGATGTGGTACATATATACAATGGAATATTACTCAGCCATTAAAAATGATGAAATAACGTCATTTGCAGCAACGTGGATGGACCTTGAGATTATCATACTAAGTGAAGTAAGTCAGACAGAGAAAGACAAATATCATATGGTATCACTTATATGTGTCATCTTAAAAAAGATACAAACGAACTTAGTTACAAAACAGAAACAGACTCACAGACTTCAAAAACAAACTTATGGTTACCAAAGGGGAAAGGAAGGGGAGGGATAAATCAAGAGTTTGGGATTAACATATACACACTACTTTATATAAAATAGATAATTAATAAGGACCTACTGTATAGCATAAGAAACTCTACTCGATATTCTGTAATAACTTATAGGGGAAAAGAATCTGAAAAAGAATGGATATATGGATATATATAACTGAATTACTTTGCCATACACCTGAAACTAACACAATATTGTAAACCAACTATAATATAAAGTAAAAATTAAATTAAAAAATCTTAAGCTCTTCCTCCAAAATCAGGAACAAGAGAAGGATGCCCACTCTCAAAACTTTTATTCAATATAATATTGGAAGGCTTAGACAGAGCATTTAGGCAAGAAAAATAAATAAAAGGCATCTAAATTGACAAGGAAGAAGTAAAAATGCCACTATTTGCAGATGACATGATATATAGAAACCCCAAAGTCTCCAGACACACACACAAAACTGTTAGAGCTAATCACAAATTAAATAAACTTGCAGGATTCTGAAACAATACACAAAAATCTATTGTGTTTCTATTCAGTAATAACAAACTATCACAAAGAGAAATTAAGAAAACAATCCAATTTACAACTGCATCAGAAAGAATAAAATACCTAGGAATAAATTTAAGCAGAGAGATGAAAGACATGTACACTGAAAACTCTAAGACACTGATGAAAGAAACTGAAGAAGGCACAAATAAATGGAACAATATTCCATGTTCATGGATTGGAAGATTTAATAGTGTTAAAATGTCCATACTAGTCAAAACAAGCTACAGATTCAATGCAATCCCTATCAAAATTCCAATGGCATTTTTTTCACAAAAATAGAGCAAAAAATCCTAAAATTCATATGGAAACACAAAAGACCCAAATAGCCAAAGCCATCTTGAGAAAGATGAACAAAGTTTAAGTCCTCATACTCTGTGACTTCAAACTATATTTCAAAGCTATAGTAATCAAAACAGTATGGTATTGGCATAAACACAAACATAGATCAATGGAACAGAATAGAGAGCCCAGATATAAACCCATGCATATATGGTCAATTAATTTATGACAAAGGAGCCAAGAATATACAATGGGGAAAGGGAGGGCTCTTCAATAAATGGTGTTGCGAAAACTAGACAGCCACATACACGAGAATGAAACTGAACCACTATCTTATGTCATATACAAAAAGTAACTCAAAATGGATGACAGTCTTGAACTTAAGGCTTAAAATCATAAAACTCCTAGAAGAACAGGTGGTAAGCTCCTTGACAAAGCTATTGGTGAGGACATTTTTGTATTTGACAACAAAAGCAAAGGCAACAAAAGTGAAAGTAAACAAGTGGGACTACATCAAATAAAAAAGCTTCTGCACAGAAAAGGAAACCATGAACAAAATGAAAAAACCTACCAAGTGGGAAAAATATTTGCAAATGTCATATATATAAGGGGTTAATATCCAAAATATATAAAGAACTCATAAAACTCAATGGCAAAAAACTAAACAATCCAGTTTAAAAAAATGGACAAAGGATCTGAGTAGACTTTTCTCCAAGGAAGACATTCAGATGGGCAACAGGTACATGAAAAGGTGCTCAACATCACTAATCATCAGGGAAATGCAAATAAAAACTGTAATATCACCTCATACCTGTAGAGTGGCTATTATCAAAAAGACAATAAATGTGTTGCTGAGATGCAGAGAAAAGGGAACCCTCATGCATTGTTGGTGGGACTGTAAATTGGTGCAGCCATTATGGAAAACAGTATGGAGTTTCCTCCAAAAGTTAAAAATTATTCTAGGGAAGATGGCGGAAGAGTAAGACGTGGAGATCACCTTCCTTCCCACAGATACATTAGAAATACATCTACACGTGGAACTGCTCCTACAGAACACCCATGGAACGCTGGCAGAAGACGTCAGACCTCCCAAAAGGCAAGAAACTCCCCACGTACTTGGGTAGGGCAAAAGAAAAAAGAAATAACAGAGACAAAAGAATAGGGACGGGACCTGCACCAGTGGGAGGGAGCTCTGAAGGAGGAAAGGTTTCCACACACTAGGAAGGCCCTTCACGGGTGGAGACTACGGATGGCAGAGGGGGGAAGCTTCAGAGCCACGGAGGAGAGCGCAGCCACAGGGGTGCAGAGGGCAAAGCGGAGAGACTCCCGCACAGAGGATCAGTGCCGAGCAGCACTCACCAGCCCGAGAGGCTTGTCTGCTCACCCGCCAGGGTGGGTGGGGGCTGGGAGCTGAGGCTCGGGCTTCGGTCGGATTGCAGGGAGAGGACTGGGGTTGGCGGCGTGAACACAGCCTGAAGGGGTTACTGCACCACAGCTAGCCGGGAGGGAGTCCGGGAAAAAGTCTGCAGCTGCCGAAGAGGCAAGAGACTTTTTCTTGCCTCTTTGTTTCACGGCGCGCAAGGAGAGGGGATTCAGAGCGCAGCCTAAACGAGCTCCAGAGACAGGCGCGAGCCGCGACTATCAGCGCGGACCCCAGAGATGGGCATGAGACACTAAGGCTGCTGCTGCCGCCACCAAGAAGCCTGTGTGCGAGCACAGGTCACTCTCCACACCGCCCCTCCCGGGAGCCGGTGCAGCCCGCCATGGCCAGGCTCCCGTGATCCAGGGACAACTTCCCCGGGAGAACGCACAGCGCGCCTCGGGCTGGTGCAATGTCACGCTGGCCTCTGCCGCCGCAGGCTCACCTCGCATCTGTACCCCTCCCTCCCCACCCCCCCCGCCTGAGTGAGCCAGAGCCCCCGAAGCAGCTGCTCCTTTAACCCCGTTCTGTCTGGGTGGGGAACAGACGCCCTCAGGCGACCTACACGCAGAGGCGGGTCCAAATCCAAAGCTGAACCCTGGGAGCTGTGCGAACAAAGAAGAGAAAAGGAAATCTCTCCCAGCAGCCTCAGAAGCAGCGGATTAAAGCTCCACAAACAAGTTGATGTACCTGCATCTGTTGAATACCTGAATAGACAACTAATCATCCCAAATTCAGGAGGTGGACTTTGGGAGCAGGATATATTAATTTTTCCCCTTTTCCTTTTTTTGTGAGTGTATATGTGTATGCTTCTGGGTGAGATTTTGTCTGTATAGCTTTGCTTTCACCATTTGTCCTAGGGTTCGGTCCGTCTGTTTTTGATTTTTTTTTTTTTTTTTTACTTAAAAAAATTTTCTTTCTTAATAAGTGTTTTCTTAATAATTTTTTCCTTATTTTCTATTTTTAAGAATTCAAAGAAATTTTTTCTTAATAAGTTTTTTAATATTTTTTTATTTTAAAAAATAAAAAAATTTTTTTCTTAATAAATTTTTTAATTTTTTATTTTTTATTATAAAAAATTAATAAATTTATTTTAAAAAATTAAAAAAAATTTTTTTCTTAATAAATTTTTTAATAATTTTTTTCTTATTTTTTATTATAATAGCTTTATTTTATTTTATCCTCTTTCTTTCTTTCTTTCTTTCTATTTTTTCTCCCTTTTTTTCTGAGCCGTGTGGATGAAAGGCGCTTGGTGCTCCGGCCAGGCATCAGGGCTGTGCCTCTGAGGTGGGAGAGCCAACTTCAGGACACTGGTCCACAAGAGACCTCCCAGCTCCACGTAATACAAAATGGCGAAAATCTCTCAGAGATGTCCATCTCAACATCAAGACCCAGCTTCACTCAACGACCAGCAAGCTGCAGTGCTGGACACCCTATGCCAAACAACTAGCAAGACAGGAACACAGCCCCATCTATTAGCAGAGAGGCTGCCTAAAATCATAATAAGGCCACAGACACCCCAAAACACATCACGAGACGTGGACGTGCCCACCAGAAAGACAAGATCCAGCCTCATCCACCAGAACACAGGCACTAGTCCCCTCCACCAGGAAGCCTACACAACCCACTGAACCAACCTTAGCCACTGGGGACAGATACCAAAAACAACGGGAACTACGAACCTGCAGCCTGTGAAAAGGAGACCCCAAACACAGTAAGATAAGCAAAATGAGACGACAGAAAAACACACAGCAGATGAAGGAGCAGGGTCAAAACACACCAGACCTAACAAATGAAGAGGAAATAGGCAGTCTACCTGAAAAAGAATTCAGAATAATGATAATAAGGATGATCCAAAATCTTGGAAATAGAATAGACAAAATGCAAGAAACATTTAACAAGGAAGTAGAAGAACTAAAGAGGAACCAAGCAACGATGAAAAACACAATAAATGAAATTAAAAATACTCTAGACGGGATCAATAGCAGAATAACTGAGGCAGAAGAACGGATAAGTGAGCTGGAAGATAAAATAGTGGAAATAACTACTGCAGAGCAGAATAAAGAAAAAAGAATGAAAAGAACTGAGGACAGTCTCAGAGAAGTCTGGGACAACATTAAACGCACCAACATTCGAATTACAGGGGTCCCAGGAGAGGAAGAGAAAAAGAAAGGGACTGAGAAAATATTTGAAGAGATTATAGTTGAAAACTTCCCCAATATGGGAAAGGAAATAGTTAATCAAGTCCTGGAAGCACAGAGAGTCCCATACAGGATAAATCCAAGGAGAAACACACCAAGACACATATTAATCAAACTATCAAAAATTAAATATAAAGAAAACATAGTAAAAGCAGCAAGGGAAAAACAACAAATAACACAAAAGGGAATCCCCATAAGGTTAACAGCTGATCTTTCAGCAGAAACTCTGCAAGCCAGAAGGGAGCGGCAGGATATACTTAAAGTGATGAAGGAGAAAAACCTACAACCAAGATTACTCTACCCAGCAAGGATCTCATTCAGATTAGATGGAGAAATTAAAACCTTTACAGACAAGCAAAAGCTGAGAGAGTTCAGCACCACCAAACCAGCTTTACAACAAATGGTAAAGGAACTTCTCTAGGCAAGAAACACAAGAGAAGGAAAACACCTACAATAACAAACCCAAAACATTTAAGAAAAAGGGAATAGGAACATACATATCGATAATTACCTCAAATGTAAATGGATTAAATGCTCCCACCAAAAGATATAGACTGGCTGAATGGACACAGAAACAAGACCCATATATATGCTGTCTGCAAGAGACCCACTTCAGACCTAGAGACACATACAGACTGAAAGTGAGGGGATGGAAAAAGATATTCCATGCAAATGGAAATCAAAAGAAAGCTGGAGTAGCAATTTTCTTATCAGACAAAATAGACTTTAAAATAAAGAATATTACAAGAGACAAAGAAGGACACTATATAATGATCAAGGGATTGATCCAAGAGGAAGGTATAACAATTGTAAATATTTATGCACCCAACATAGGAGCACCTCAATACATAAGGCAAATACTAACAGCCATAAAAGGGGAAATCGACAGTAACACAATCATAGTAGGGGACTTTAACACCCCACTTTCACCAATGGACAGATCATCCAAAATGAAAATAAATAAGGAAACACAAGCTTTAAATGATACATTAAACAAGATGGACTTAATTGATATTTATAGGACATTCCACCCAAAAACAACAGAATACACATTTTTCTCAAGTGCTCATGGAACATTCTCCAGGATAGATCATATCTTGGGTCACAAATCAAGCCTTGGTAAATTTAAGAAAACTGAAATCGTATCAAGTATCTTTTCCGACCACAACGCTATGAGACTAGATATCAATTACAGGAAAAGATCTGTAAAACATACAAACACATGGAGGCTACACAATACACTACTTAATAACGAAGTGATCACTGCAGAAATCAAAGGGGAAATCAAAAAATACCTAGAAACAAATGACAATGGAGACACGACGACCCAAAACCTATGGGACGCAGCAAAAGCAGTTCTAAGAGGGAAGTTTATAGCAATACAAGCCTACATCAAGAAACAGGAAACATCTCGAATAAACAACCTAACCTTGCACCTAAAGCAATTAGAGAAAGAAGAACAAAAAAAACCCCAAAGCTAGCAGAAGGAAAGAAATCATAAAGATCAGATCAGAAATAAATGAAAAAGAAATAAAGGAGACAATAGCAAGGATCAATAAAACTAAAAGCTGGTTCTTTGAGAAGATAAACAAAATTGATAAACCATTAGCCAGACTCATCAAGAGAAAAAGGGAGAAGACTCAAATCAATAGAATTAGAAATGAAAAAGGAGAAGTAACCACTGACACTGCAGAAATACAAACGATCATGAGAGATTACTACAAGCAACTCTATGCCAATAAAATGGACAACCTGGAAGAAATGGACAGATTCTTAGAAATGCACAAACTGCCGAGACCCAACCAGGAAGAAATAGAAAATATGAACAGACCAATCACAAGCACTAAAATTGAAACTATGATTAGAAATCTTCCAACAAACAAAAGCCCAGGACCAGATGGCTTCACAGGCGAATTCTATCAAACATTTAGAGAAGAGCTAACACCTATCCTTCTCAAACTCTTCCAAAATATTGCAGAGGGAGGAACACTCCCCAACTCATTCTACGAGGCCACCATCACCCTGATACCAAAACCAGACAAAGATGTCACAAAGAAAGAAAACTACAGGCCAATATCACTGATGAACATAGATGCAAAAATCCTCAACAAAATACTAGCAAACAGAATCCAACAGCACATTAAAAGGATCATACACCATGATCAAGTGGGGTTTATCCCAGGAATGCAAGGATTCTTCAATATACGCAAATCAATCAATGTGATACACCATATTAACAAATTGAGGGAGAAAAACCATATGATCATCTCAATAGATGCAGAGAAAGCTTTCGACAAAATTCAACACCCATTTATGATAAAAGCCCTGCAGAAAGTAGGCATAGAGGGAACTTTCCTCAACATAATAAAGGCCATATATGACAAACCCACAGCCAACATTGTCCTCAATGGTGAAAAACTGAAACCATTTCCACTAAGATCAGGAACAAGACAAGGTTGCCCACTCTCACCACTATTAGTCAACATAGTTTTGGAAGTGTTAGCCACAGCAATCAGAGAAGAAAAAGAAATAAAAGGAATCCAAATCGGAAACGAAGAAGTAAAGCTGTCACTGTTTGCAGATGACATGATACTATACATAGAGAATCCTAAAGATGCTACCAGAAAACTCCTAGAGCTAATCAATGAATTTGGTAAAGTAGCAGGATACAAAATTAATGCACAGAAATCTCTTGCATTCCTATACACTAATGATGAAAAATCTGAAAGAGAAATTAAGAAAACACTCCCGTTTACCACTGCAACAAAAAGAATAAAATATCTAGGAATAAACCTACCTAAGGAGACAAAAGACCTGTATGCAGAAAATTATAAGACACTGATGAAAGAAATGAAAGATGATACAAATAGATGGAGAGATATACTATGTTCTTGGATTGGAAGAATCAACATTGTGAAAATGACTCTACTACCCAAAGCAATCTACAGATTCAATGCAATCCCTATCAAACTACCACTGGCATTTTTCACAGAACTAGAACAAAAAATTTCACAATTTGTATGGAAACACAAAAGACCCCGAATAGCCAAAGCAATCTTGAGAACGAAAAATGGAGCTGGAGGAATCAGGCTCCCTGACTTCAGACTATATTACAAAGCTACAGTAATCAAGAAAGTTTGGTACTGGCACAAAAACAGAAACATAGATCAACGGAACAGGATAGAAAGCAGCCCAGAGATAAACCCACGCACATATGGTCACCTTATCTTTGATAAAGGAGGCAAGCATATACAGTGGAGAAAAGACAGCCTCTTCAATAAGTGGTGCTGGGAAAATTGGACAGGTACATGTAAAAGTATGAAATTAGAACACTCCCTGACACCATACACAAAAATAAACTCAAAATGGATTAAAGACCTAAGTGTGGGGCTTCCCTGGTGTCGCAGTGGTTGAGAATCTGCCTGCTAATGCAGGGGACACGGGTTCGAGCCCTGGTCTGGGAGGATCCCACATGCCGCGGAGCAACTAGGCCCGTGAGCCACAACTACTGAGCCTGTGCGTCTGGAGCCTGTGCTCCGCAACAAGAGAGGCCGCGATAGTGAGAGGCCCGTGCACCGCGATGAAGAGTGGCCCCCACTTGCCACAACTGGAGAAAGCCCTAGCACAGAAATGAAGACCCAACATAGCAATCAATCAATCAATAAATAAATAAATCTTTAAAAAAAAAAAAAAAAAGACCTAAGTGTAAGGGCAGACACTATCAAACTCTTAGAGGAAAACATAGGCAGAACACTCTATGACATAAATCACAGCAAGATCCTTTTTGACCCAGCTCCTAGAGAAATGGAAATAAAAACACAAATAAACAAATGGGACCTAATGAAACTTAAAAGCTTTTGCACAGCAAAGGAAACCATAAACAAGACCAAAAGACAACCCTCAGAATGGGAGAAAATATTTGCAAATGAAGCAACTGACAAAGGATTAATCTCCAAGATTTACAAGCAGCTCATGCAGCTCAATATCAAAAAAACAAACAACCCAATCCAAAAATGGGCAGAAGACCTAAATAGACATTTCTCCACAGAAGATATACAGATGGCCTACAGACACATGAAAGAATGCTCAACATCATTAATCATTAGAGAAATGCAAATCAAAACTACAATGAGATATCATCTCACACTGCTCAGAATGGCCATCATCAAAAAATCTAGAAACAATAAATGCTGGAGAGGGTGTGGAGGAAAGGGAACACTCTTGCACTGTTGGTGGGAATGTAAATTGATACAGCCACTATGGAGAACAGTATGGAGGTTCCTTAAAAAACTACAAATAGAACTACCATACGACCCAGCAATCCCACTACTGGGCATATACCCTGAGAAAACCATAGGTCAAAAAGAGTCATGTACCAAAATGTTCATTGCAGCTCTATTTACAATAGCCAGGACATGGAAGCAACCTAAGTGTCCATCATCGGATGAATGGATAAAGAAGATGTGGCACATATATACAATGGAATATTACTCAGCCATAAAAAGAAACGAAATGGAGGTATTTGTAGTGAGGTGGATGGAGTTAGAGTCTGTCATACAGAGTGAAGTAAGTCAGAAAGAGAAAAACAAATACAGTATGCTAACACATATATATGGAATCTAAAGAAAAAAAAAAAAAGGTCATGAAGAACCTAGTGGCAAGACGGGAATAAAGACACAGACCTACTAGAGAATGGACTTGAGGATATGGGGAGGGGGAGGGGTAAGATGTGACAGGGTGAGAGAGTGGCATGGACATATATACACTACCATATGTAAAATAGATAGCTAGTGGGAAGCAGCCATAGCACAGGGAGATCAGCTCGGTTCTTTGTGACCACCTAGAGGGGTGGGGTAAGGAGGGTGGGAGGGAGGGAGATGCAAGAGGGAAGAGATACGGGAACATATGTATATGTATAACTGATTCACTTTGTTATAAAGCAGAAACTAACACACCATTGTAAAGCAATTATACTCCAATAAAGATGTTTAAAAAAAAAATTATTCTAGGACTTCCCTGGTGGTCCCGTGGCTAAGACTCCATGCTCCCAATGCAGGGGCCCCAGATTCCATCCCTGGTTTTGCAACTAGATCCCACATTCATGCCACAACTAAGAGTTCAAATGCTGCAACTAAAGATCCTGCGTGCTGCAATGAAGACTCGACGCAGCCAAATAAATAAAGAGATAAATATTTTAAAAATTATTCTACCATTATGATCCAGCAATTCTGCTTCTGGATATTTACCTGAAGAAAATAAAAACACTAACTTGAAAAGATATTTGCACTTCCATGTTTATTGCAGCATTATTTACAATACCCAAGACATGGAAGCAACCTAAGTGTCCACTGATGGAATGAAAGGATAAAGAAAATGGGATAAATATACATATAATGGAATATTATGCAGCCATTAAAAAGAATAAAATCTTGCCATTTGCAACAACATGGATGGACCTTGAGGGAATTATGGGAAGTGAAATAAGTCGGACAGAAAGAGACAAATACCATATGACTTCATTTATGTGCGGAATCTAAACAAATGAACAAAAAAACATGTTCATAGATACAGAGGATTGGTGGTTGATGGGTAAGGGGTGAATGAAATGTGTGAAGGGGGTCAAAAGGTACATATTCCAGTTATAAAATAAATAAGTCAAGGGAATGTGACATACAGCATGATGACTACAGTTAATACTATTGTATATTTGAAAGTTGCTGAGAGTACATCTTAAAAGTTCTCATCACAAGAAAAAAATTTCTAATGCTGTATGCTGTCAGATGTTAACGAGACATAGTGGTGATCACTTTGCAATATGTACAAATATGGAATCATTATATTGTACATTTGTAACTAATATATTGTTATATGTCAATTATATCTCAAGAAATATTACTTCACCCCAATCTCTTCATCTTCAAATAAAGGTAAAGTGTCATATATTATTTTCTTCAAGGAAAAAAGTTGCTTGGAAAATCAGACAAGTCAACATATCTAAGTGGTTTCAGTTATGAATAAATTCAAGTAAATCAAAGAAGGATTTTCAAAATGGGAGGGATTTAGCAGCTTATATCTTTTAAATGATATAAGCTGCTAAATGAGAATCCCATCCTTCACAAATGCTGTTTGAGCATTTAGAAAATAATGCACTCAGGGATGCTATAAAATGGGTTCTTATCTAGCCTAATCTAAAATTCCTCAAAGATCCTTCCAATTCATCCAACAAGAATTTACAGAGCATATATTCTATGTCAGACACTCTGGAGTCTGATGATACAGAAGAAAGCAGAAAAATGTCCTTCTGGAATATAGAATCCAATAGAGGAAACAGACAACAATTAGAGAATCACACTCAAAAAAGTGAAATTATATTGTGGCAAGACAATAATGTGATAAGTGCTACTGAAAAAAATAATAAGAGGTACATAGAAAAGTCGAACGTCTATGGTACTCTAGCGTAAAATAATTAAGATCATTTCACTGTAACAACCCCTCACTTCAGAAATGAAATAACATGACACAGTCATACCCCCCAAACTATCAAAAGTGCCAAAGCATACCCTGGGCTGAAAACTGAGAATATTGGCAATAATAGCTGGCAGGACTCCGGGTATTTAGGGAATTCTAATCTGAAGCAGCTCATAGATATACTTTAATGCTATCCATTCTCCTTGACTCTTCAAAAGAGAAACTTTTGGACAAATGTTAGCTGTGAAAAATTGGAAATCACTTAAGCTAAAAATCTTTCCTTGGTAATTCTCCAAAAAGGTACTCTAATAATTTGAGTCATTTTTATTACATGTATGAACTTAAATCCCCCCATGATTATGTTATTGATACTTTTGCCAATATTTTATATAATGCAGGTCTCTCCAGACACCACTCCATTCTCTTAAGATAACAAAGAGCTGGCAGTATCTCACATGTTCAGATATTTCAAGGTTTTAACTTTTTTTCAGTTAAGAAGCTTTATGGGGACTTCCCAGGTGGCGCAGTGGTTAAGAATCCGCCTGCCAATGCAGGGAACACAGGTTTGAGCCCTGGTCCGGGAAGATCTCACATGCCGCAGAGCAACTAAGCCCGTGAGCCACAACGACTGAGCCCGGGAACCACAACTTCTGAAGCCGGCGCGCCGAGAGCCCGTGCTCCGCAACAAGAGAAGCCACCGCAATGAGAAGCCTGTGCACCGCACCGAAGAGTAGCCCCTGCTCGCCACAACTAGAGGAAGCCGGCGTGCAGCAACGAAGACCCAACGCAGCCAAAAATAAACAAATTAATTAATTAATAAGAAAAGTTTTATGGGGCTTCCCTGGTGGCGCAGTAGTTGAGAATCTGCCTGCCAATGCAGGGGACACGGGTTCGAGCCCTGGTCTGGGAAGATCCCACATGCCGCGGAGCAACTGGGCCCGTGAGCCACAATTACTGAGTCTGCGCGTCTGGAGCCTGTGCTCCGCAACAAGAGAGACCGCGATGAGAGGCCCTCGCACCGCGATGAAGAGTGGCTCCCGCTTGCCACAACTAGAGAAAGCCCTCGCACAGAAACGAGGACCCAACACAGCCATAAATAAATAAATAAATAAATAAATAAATAAATAAATAAATAAATAAATAAATAAATAAAATAAAATAAAAAGAAATGTGGCTTTAAAAAAAAAAAAGTTTTATGAATTCCCCCAACCTATTATAAGTAAAAGAATAAGTCTCTGAATATCATCTTTTGAGAGCGAGAATCCCATCAGACTCTCTTTAGATTCAATTCCTTCCCACAACTTACCGTTTCCTCTTAAGCAAAGAGCTAAGCCCCCAATCCTAAAACAAAAACAAACCCACGCCTCTCCCCCACCCCAATTAGATGGGGAATGAGAGAATACAGAGCCTGTGACTTGGGTATTAGAGCAGCTGTGCGCAGCCCTCACCCTATTGTCACCCTAGGTCACATGCACAGCACACCGCCAGACCCCACTCTCGTCCCCACTGACAACTGTCACCCCGGGGGGAGGGACGATTGTGGTCCAGAGAGAGCTGCAGCCCAGACGCGTGGCTCCCCTCCAGCTGCTGACGCTCCCCCAGGAGCCCGCGGTTAAACGGCCACCGACTGACTAGGCTGCTTCAAATGGGGTTCTTATCTCAGCTAAGAACCCTGATGACTGCACTGTCTCACTGTTGACAAAATCACTGGCATTCTAAATTCTGACAAAAATGAGGGTACTGTTAGCTCTGGCGTGCGCTAAGACCATCCCCTAGGTGCGGGCACAGGACCTCGAGCTTACCTCTACCCTAGCTCTCCCGCTGCCTCCGTATCTGCGTGTTTCCCACGAGGCTGGGAGCTGCCCACCCACCCCGTCCCCCCACCGCACAGGTTGCAGCCAGGCTGAAAGAACAAATGAATGGTTCCTATTTCCACCTGGGTACCAGCCCCAGCTCGACCAGCCCTGTAGTTGTGAGCCCGAAGGAGAGTCATTTTACCTCTCTGGATTTCACTCTCTTCATCTGTAACATGAGAAATCGAGGGAGAAGATCTCCAAGGCCTCCCAAGCTCTCTCCCTGAGCCATGTACATCGGTAATTATTTTAAGCACGCAGGGCTGAGAAAGCACGGGTCCGTCGGTGGCTTTTCTGCACCCAGGTGTAAAGGGTTGCCTTGCCTGGAGAGGGGCTGCAGAAGAGGAAGAGGCCTCACCCCACTGGGTTTCTGGCTCTTCCCAGACCTCTACAGACCAGGACAAAGTGAGGGAGCTCCCCAGCCACACCGACAGCAGGGTGCTGGGGGTGGGAATGAGCTCTTCCCCACGCAGGGCAGCTCTGGGGTGACTGGGGCCAGTTCCTCAGGGATGCCTCCCACGCTTTCCCCTCCTGCTTAGAGGGAAGCTGCCGGCAGTTCCACCTTAATTTCTGGTTTTTAAGTCTATGTTCCACCTACTTCATTTTAAAAAGGCTTGCTAAAAGGGAAGATTTTCAAACCTCTGATCTTTGTAAAGGGCAAACTCTTTACTCCCTTGCAAAAACAAAACAAAAAAGCTTTTATCAACTCCCCATTAAGGTACAGTCTGAGCTCCCTGGCACCCAAGGCTCCCCTCCAACCCCCAGCTGCAACTGCTGCCACTCCAGACGTCGCCCTTCGCCTTCCAGACACCCGGAGCAATGTGCGGTTCCAGAACACACTGTGTGCCACGTACCTTCGTGTCACTGCGGACGCTGTTGCCTCTGCCGACCATGCGGTTCCACTTCGCCTGAGAGCCTCTCTCCGTCCTTCAAAGCCCTGACGTCACCTCCCCCGGAAGCCTTCTCAGACCTCCTCCCGTGGAAATCATCCCGCTCCCGGGATCCTCGTGCCTTACACTTAACACAGCGGATACTAAATTGCTCATTATCAGCAGCGTGGGGGAAGCTTGTGGATTCAGATCACCTGGGCCCAAACCCAGCTGCCCCACGAGGTGCGCCCGGGCCTGTGAGGCGGGAGTGTGTGCCCCGCGGAGCCGCGCGGAGGATGAGCGGGGCCTCGAGCCCTTCTGCCTTCGGAGGGTTGGTGGGCGGTGGGAGGTGCACCCACCACAGACAGGCCGTAACCTCAGTGGGGAGCCTGGGGCCGGGGGCCGAGGGTGAGGGAGGATGGGGGCTGGGAATGGTGGGGAGCCAGACCCCGCACCTCCCCCACCGGGTCCTCAGACTTCTGACGTTTTTCTTGAAGTATCTGAGGGGTTCACAGACACCCGTAGGGCTTTTCATTTTTATCTTAACAATCCACAGGTTGATCTATTTACTTTAAAATTATGTTGAAAGAGGACTCCTTTCGGTGAACGCACCCGTGCTTTTCTGCAACCCCACCCAGCTGAACTCATCTGCGGTGGAAGGGAAGTACGGGACTAAGTCCCCGAGCCCTTTTCCAAAGAACAAAAAAGCGCCCACACCCTTGGGGCCGCTCCCGCGACGCCCCAGCCCCGCCCAGTGGCCCTGCGAGGCCGGCCCGGAGACCCCGCGGCCTCCAACGGGGCGCGGCTTTTCCGGGCTTGCGGCGCCACCTGGTGGCCGCGGCGCGCACACTGCGGGCCGGCCTCCCGTTCCACGTGGCCTTGGAGACAACAAAAGTCCCTGGGCAGAAGTCAGTGTTGGGCCCTGCGACCGACCCGGTGTGTGGGGACAGAACTGAGACTTGGGAGCAGACAGACCTACCAGGAGTCAGCTCCTACCCCAAAGTTTCCCGCTGCGTGAACTGGAGGAGGTTTCTTCTCTGGTAAATGGAGAGAGCAGTACCACCTGCTGGGATGCCCGGGAGAATTAGTAGAAAAACGTGCCCAACTCGCCGCTTGGAACCTGTTGTCAACTCAGTGCTTCTCTTTAAATTGATTCCTTTTTCTCACTAAAGTTTATTTATAAAGGAAGCTACTTTAGCCTCATCTTAGGAAGCAGCTCTATTTTTTCAATATATGTTAAAATAAATATATAGGTAATAAAATTAGAAAACAAAAATTTCCTCCATGGACAACGGTCAACACCAGTCCGTGGGATCAAGTCTAGAACCTGTGCCTGCCCAGGGAGCCCCTCTTCTTTCTCTCTCTCTTCTGCCTCCTTCCATGGCCATAGTCACCCCTCACCTGTCTCCTCCTGGAAGTCCCCAGTGGGTGGGGTTCTCATCTCACCTGATACCATTTGCCTAGTAGAGATCTGAATTTGGAAAAATAGATTTCACTGTCTCCGACGTTTCATACCCTTTTTATTTCTGGTCATACCAGAAAAAGAAAAACAAAAACTTGGCAGAGACGGAGGGTAAATGCTTTATTAAAATCACAATGAGCTCTGAGCCCCCGGACTCAGGCAATAGGAACCTGCTTCTTCTTGCTTTTATTCAGCTCCCTAACAAGACAGATGGCGTTTGCTCTCACATTTATGTTCCCCACCGCCCCAAAGCACACAGGTTTTTCAGCTGCTGATCTCAAATGAAACAGTGTTAGAACTGCGAATACTTCATATACCTGACAGCTGGCATCATTTCCGGAGACCTGAATGCCAGAACAATTCCTAGAGACAATGTGAACTCTTGCCATCATGTCTCTGTGCTCAGCAGAGCTATCTGAACCACACAGGGGCATTTCCGGCCAAACTGATTTACAAACACAACATAGTATCACAGATCATTACAGTGCAGGTCTATTAAGGCAAATGTCACTGATAATTCTAATCTAGGGCCAGTGCTAGGGATTTCTCAGTGGCGAGCTTTTAAATGCCGCTGCTGAAGGCCAGCACCTCCCCTCCAGGCTAGGCAGTCCTGGCTCTGTTAAGTCTCCCATTTCTCTCCTACGTGAAAATAACCCTATTGTTTTTGTTGACTGAAAAGTAAATTCAAATACGTCTTTAAAAATTCGGTTGATGTACAAGTGTATGAGAAGTTCCCATAACCCCACCCCAGGCACCCCAATGCGAGTGTTCCTCGGCGATGCTTTCCTCACCCCCCCAACCTCAAGCAGACTTACTAGTTCCAGTCTCAAACTGGGCCAGCCTGGCCAGAGCCAGGCAATTGTAAGCGGCTTCCCTCTCACCAGGATTCGAGGCCATAGAGCGCAGGGCAAGGAAGCCACTCGGGAATTCAGGCAGGACCTCTCATTACCTACTCCTTGGTCCCTAAAAAAGAGAACTGATGATATATTTCAAGAGATTTGGTTGTTAAGGTAAATAACTAATGGGTTTTTGGTCCCAGAAGAGGCTGGGGAGACCCAAATTCCTGTCACTGTCCCTGTCATTGTCCAGACACCCACGTCTCCCCCAGGTTTATAGTTTAAGGGACTGCTTCAAATTTTGTCAACCTTAGCGCCCATTTCACCATGAATTATGGATCCAAAATAATGTCCATGAAAGATCTTGTTTTCTGATCCTGGATCCCCTAGGCTCTGGACCTTCCAACTTTTTGAAGCCCAGGCTTCCCACTCATCCCTACCAGGATAAAACTTCAGACGCCCGTGGACCGGGCAGGTGGCAGAAACCAGTGGGCCAGGTGGCAAACTGGCGGGTGTAGGCTCAAGGGGGCGTTTGTTTCCTTGTGGGGCTGAGGAACTAGTGTTGCCAGATGTGGGGTAAGAGAAACCAGAAATCTGGATTTATGTGAAATTTTCTGATTTTTGAAATGTTAGCAATTAATTCACATTTAAAAATATACAGTGTGGCTCAAAGGAACCAGTCTGGAGGAAGCTACCTCTTGTTCACTGTGTAGACTGTCCTACAGAGGGCTTTGCACAGGGCTGGTTCAGCTCCTCACTTCAGTATTTACCCCAAGAGCCGAGGCCTGTTTCTATCTAGTGCCAGGAAATATGGTGCAACCTTAACTCTAATAACAAAGTCCCTGAGCCCACGTCCACCAGCAGATGCAGTGTGCTTTCTCATTGTTTGAACTGGCGAAGAGTGACCAGAGGGCACGGTGCTCATGTAACTCCCTGGAGAGGCTGCTTTTCCTGCACTGGTCAGTCCTCAGCTGCTCTTTGACAGACAGCGAACTCTGTCCCCAGCCCTGGAGCTTGTGGGTGCCTCTGCCACTGGCCGCATCCCTGTGAACAATGCATTCTCTCTGTCTCTGTCCCTCTCCAGCTCCCAGAGTGATGCCAGCCTGGGAGTGGTTTCACCTGCCCTTCCGCTGGCCTGTGGTTCTGGCGTTATTTCCCCATTCTTGTAGTTAATCAAACTGGCTCACGTGTAAGAAGCTGACAAAGGAACGTGTTGGTTAGCAAGACTAGAAACTGTTCTTCCTAGATCTACTACAAACAGTATCATTGATAAAAGGATCCCTTCTCTAACGTGTGCACTTTGCTAAGTGGTGAAAGTGTCAGTAGACAATGGACTTTCTGTTGCCTTATTACTTCAAGTTATAGACCAGCCTGTCTCGATTATCACCCAGGAGGCGGTGCAGGGCCTCTGCTAACTGGACCTGGGGAGGGGCAGGTATAATGAAGGAGACAAATGGGTTTAGTGTCTCTCATTCCCTGAAAAGCTTTCCAGAACTCAGGAACCCAGGAATCCATATTCTCATAGAAGTGGTTCCAATTTGACCCCCCTTGCTCGGTGGTCAGATAATTAAAGGTGAGGCCGTCACCCACAGGCCCCGGCCGAGCCATTCTTGAACATTAGTTGCTGCCTCACAAATGGGGAAAGTCTTTTTCAATTCACCTTCTTCTTCAATTTTCAGTAATTGAGCTAATGCCAGCTGTTCTAAGGTAAGCGTGTTTAGTATGGGACTAAGCATAAAACAGGAACACAAAGTGTAAAGATGAAGTTATCCTCACAGACTATTCAGCTACCAAAGTGGCCTTCAGGTGACAGCAGCCTCCCGAGTCTCCTCCGTCTGCTCTGAAGCTCCTCCCTCCTTTCCTCTCATTTCAGGGCTGACTGCCCCGCCAGCTTCCACTGCTGGACAGGCTTCCTCAAATGCAGATGAGCTTGTCCGCACGGAAATCCTCCAGTGACTCCTGTTTTTAAGACAAAGTCCCAACTCCCCAGCCCGGCACTCAGGATCTGGCCCCGTGCGCTCTACTCCTCACCATTCATTCTTCTAACCTCAAATGGTCTCTGCCCCTCCTTTGCCTAAATAATTCTTCATGTCAAATGTCATCTCTCAGAAATCTTCCTACTCCCGCCCCAGCACCCTGGCCAAACTGCCTCCTCTGGCTCCATCGAATCTTGGGCAAACGGAGGTGCTGTGCGGGGGCCACGTGAGGGCTCGGCGGGGGCTGCTCACGGGGCCTCACTAGTCACTCTTCTTCCTCCTCAGTACATGACAGCATAGGCTTCATTCCTCAGCCTCCCGTTCAGCTAGAAGTGGCCATATAACTCCACACTGGCCAGAAGAATGTAGGCCAAGGTACTGCGTGAAACTTCTCTGAAATGTCCCCCAAGAGGGGGGCTGGCCCTTCTCTCCTGGCTGGAACGAGGAGGGCATGGTGGGGGCTCTGGCTGCCATCTGGGCCCATGTGACGACCTTGGAAATGGAAACCACACCAGGCAGAACTACAAGACAGGAGCTGCGGTCTCTGACATTGCCAAGGGCTGGTCCTGCCTCAGCCAGACCACCTCCAACTCTGAACATGGGAGAGAAAATAAACTTGCTTGTTTAAACCACTGTTATATTGAGAACTGTTCTGATAACCGGGCCTATTCAAACCAGCGCCCTCCCTGTCACTGCCTCGTGCCTCTCACGTGAACGTAGGCACACTGAGCCACCCAGGGGTTCGAAGCTAATTCTGACTGCCATCCTCACTGCGGGGCACATCTCCATGGTTAGAGCGCTATCCTCGAGTGCCCTGAGCACTGACCACCCATGCTGTCCCTCTACAAGGCCACAGTGAGTGGTCTACTGGTAGGGACACTATCTTTTACATCCGTGTTTCTGGCCCCTGGTACAGAATATGCTACTGTCTATAAACACCGAAACTGGTTTTTCTGAAGGAAGCAGAGAATATCTAAAATAAGTGTTTTCCACCTCAGGAAGATCCAATGAGCCAATCTGGGCCAAGTCTGTGCCCATCTTCCAAGTGAGTACTAAGAATCCCTCTCTCTCCCCAGAGCTTAGTATTTTTTATATGCTTATAGACATTCTTCTGGGAAGATGTCATCAGGGCTGCTGTCATCCTCAGATGAGAACTGTGACCTCACAAGAGTTAAGAATCACTGCACTGGAAAAACTACTGTTAAAGAAACTGTCTTTAAAGCTTAAAAATTACTTACTTGCTTTCCATTAAGTATCTCCTTAACATTTTTAAAAAATATGAACATCTTTTAGAAAGTAATAACAACTCAACTTTTCCTATCCTGGAAAGTAAAAAGTTGTAACATTTAAGTTATGCTTGTGAATATTTTCCCTACCTGTTATAAGCTCCATTTCAAAAAACAGGATTGTTAACTGAGAGAAATATTCTAGAAATATTTATAATGCAAACAGAAGGAGCTATGATTAGAGGTGGAGCCTTCTTTTATCATTTAGCTTTAACTATAAACCTGGCTCCAGAAATGGACCTATCCTAGAAACTGGCTGGCACCGGGTGGGCGCTGATAACTCTAGTTCCCAGCTAGTGATCACAGACCAGTTCCGCACGCTGCTACCCTGGCAACATTCATGCTAGTGCCAGGTCAATAACCGATCAATCTTTCATCTTATTTTAAAAACAGAGATATAATATGCATTTAATTTCATTCAATAAATCAATTCCACATAACTTACCATCTCTTAGAAAATTCAGGAGACAGCAAACGTCAGACATGAAAAATTACATGAACGCAGTGTGATGCACTGGAGAGGAACGAGTGCACCATGGCAGTCAGGAGTTGTAATTTAAATGTACCACAAGAAGAAAAGCAAAACTACTGTAATTTATTGCTGTATCTATGCTTCCCAGTATAGCTATAATATTATAAGTAGCTACAAAGTGCCACCTTCTGGTTTAAAACTGTGCAACATCTTTATTTCTTTTTAAATGCCATTTTTTGATGGACGTATAACAACGGCAGCAGTTACAAAATGTTGTCTGAGTACTTTTGAGAGCTCAAAACAAAGATCTGTGTATAGGCTGAATAAAAAGATGTTCAATTAATAGTGCACATAGTGTAACTTTAACAACATCTTTCATTGGAATTTTCGTGTAAACCTTAATAGAGATGTGACTCTCAGAGACCAAAAAGTAAAATATCTTTTCCTTTCACGGTTTACTGAGGTGGTCTGCATTCTCGCAAATGATTTACAAAATACAAGAAATGTTGCGTGTGGGTATTAGGCATAAAGTATTTCATTTTCTTACAGAAGGAGCAGCAGGAGGACAGGGGGCCTAGCAGACACCCTGTCACCACCTTTCCCAAGGACGGACGCCCCCAAGAATGGCAGTGGAAACCTGGCAGCAAGCCACCCTTACAATTCTTTTTGGTTGTTTTAAAATACAAGCACTTCCTGACATTTCCCTCCCCGGCCCATGAGCCCCACCCCCACTTGGCAGGATACAAACCCACGTCCTCTTGCTTAGTTTTCCCCTTAGAATTACTTACAGGATGCTTACAGATACGGTACAAACTAGTATGAAATTAACGATAGTTTGCATTTCCAGACACACTCCTGTGGTGAAATAAGCACACCACGCCAATTCCGAAGGCCGGTCCAAAGCTAAGGTGACTCAGAGGCATTTGCATCCGTGACCGCAGAGACAGGCTTCTTGCTGGCTGGGATGGATTCGCCGACTCTGTCCTCAACAGTGGCCGGGGCCTTGGGAGTGGGGGGCGTCACACCCACGGTGAGTGCGGACGCGGCATCTGCCCTTGCAGTGGTCGGGACAGGGTCGGAGGGTGGGCTGCCGGTGGGTGGGAGAGAGGACAGCAGCTCTGTGGAGCCTGCTGCGGAAGAGACCTCTGGAACCAAAGGGAATGACGGGAGGAACTCGGATGGCATGGGGAGAGATGCAAGGCCAGGTAAGTTTTGGGGAGGCAGGGAAGGAAGAGGTGGCAAACCTAGGACAAAAACGGCATAGATCACACATCCTCCCAGCACTAGAAGAGCAGCAGTCAGCATCACACGACTATTAATTTGCATTTCGTTAAGGAAACTGAAGCTGAGGAGAGACAATACAAATCACAACTTCTGATTATCCTCAGTTGGAGGCCAGGACAGAGTTAAATATTCACTGCAGGACCAGCTGGCCAGGAGGAAAGGTTCCCTCGTGTGACTCAGCCCAGAGCTCAGGGAGGAAATGATTCCCCCAGCCAGGATGGACAGGAGCCCACCCAGCCTGCGATGCAGCTACACGGAGTGCCCAGCAGGAGGAGCCCCTCTCCCGGGCCAGCTGCAGGTGGGTTTAAGCTGCCCTCTGGACACACAAGCGGAAGAGGAGACACAGGGGCCAGGCCTCCGGTGAACGTTTCACAAGGGAGGGGCCTGCTGCGTAGCCCCTGGCATTAGCCTCACCAGAAGTACTCAGCCTTTATATCTATTCATAGTATAACTATTCATAGTACACTTGGCAGGTTTATTGTAATGATTTTAAAATGCAGATGAAGGGAAAGAGTATTACTTCTTTAAGAAACAAAGGAAAAGCAGGTTGTAAAACAGGTTTGCGGCAACCTGGGGCCTGGTGAAACCCTTAATGCTCTTAAGAGTCTGTCAATCTGGGGAAAGGGCAGAGCCAGAAGCCAAGAATACAGGGCACAAAAGAAAAGACAAAGGGAGCACTGAGACAGTAAACATTAGTTTGAACTTATTGACTTCATTTGTTTTTTAACCCATTGCGCTGAAAAGCAAATGGGTAACGAATACGTGTAGATGATGAGTGTTACAACAGGGGCCGTTAGAAACGTGGCAATGTACACCACGGTGTAATAAGATCACTCGTTGACATCACTGATAGGCCAAATTCCTGAGATTAGCAATTAAAAGTCAGACCTGACTTGTGGCCATCTCAAAGCTAAAGATAATCTGGGCAATCATTAACCAGAAGAGCAGACTTGTGGGGACATTCTGCTGCTTCATTTTCATCAGTGCATAAAATCTGAGCGTAAACACTCTGAATATCTGTGAACTTAACTATTTGTAGCTAAAATCTCTCACAGTTTTTGTTATAAAAAATTTGTTAATAATGAAGAATATTTATCAAGCAGCAGGCCCAGCTAGCCTCAGCCACGCAAAACAGGTATCACTACTCCCCGGGTGGCAGCTGCCCAAAACATGAGGAGAATCACAGGGAGTTCATCTGCCCCCACTGAGTGAACTGCGCACACCTCCCATCCAACTCAGCCCAGCAAGGCCACGCCACTGCTCCTGACTTCTACAGCTGGCCTTTGTGGGGCTTGAGCTGTCAGGCGCAGGAGAGGAGAAAGCAGGGCGGGGGGGGGGGGGGCGGGGGGAAGGCAGCCAGGCAGAGGAGCATCACAAAGACACTCCTCCTCCTCTTCTTTTTCAAGCTTTTTAAATAAAAAAGATTGATTTTTATTTGAAGCAGCTGAAATTTGTTAAACTGATCTGCCCTTGCCAGAAAAAGACTGAAATAGAGGACTGCCTTTCCTGGATAAAGCTTTTTATTAGACAGAGTCCTAGGAAGGCAAGATGGGCAACATACCCGGGTTCATGAGCTCTGGTAAGCTGACACCTGGCACGACGTGCGGGGCAGGGAGGTTGAGATTGGGGAGGGCAGGGAGGTTTGGCAGTCCTGCTGGTAAAGGCATCAGACCTGAAGAGAAGGCAGAAGACAAAAGATAAACCATCCAATCCTTGCATATTGAAGAAAATACTACCCACTTCAAAGTGAGAATACCAGAAGTCCACTTACCGTGTGGCAGTTTTGTATCGTAACAACAGTAACAATAACAAAATCTCTCCCAAGTGAAGCATCCTTCTATACCTAAGTGATTAGATGGCTAAGTGGGTAAGGGTTAAAACAAACACACACTTCTGAACCCGAAAGCAAGAATGATCCTGGCCTGTGTCTTGGAGAAGGGGCTGATTTATCTCAGCAAATATGGAACTGATTTTCTTTGATGGTTGAGGTTTACAGTCTCTCAGCTTTTATTTTTTCTTTTTCCTTTTTAATTTCAGACTTACAGTTGCTAATTTATATGAGGAATCCCCATGTATATCTTTCACTCAAACTTCTCAAATGTTAACATTTTACCACACTTCCTTTATCATTCTGTGTGTGCACACATTTGGTTAATGGCTTAATATGTCTGTGTAATGACATCTTTAGCCATACAATTAAAGGCTCTCACAATGCAAGTATATTTGATCACTGAAATAATATCTGATCGTTATCTGCTGGATAAAGGGACTTGGTCTTCACAGTAAGTGAAATAAACAAAAATCTAACCTAACATTAGAGCTACTGAAGACTCAAGTAAGGACTGCTCTCCTCCACGACACAATGTCTTATTCACTAAACAATGACCAGAAAGCCCTGTGATGAAGGACGGACAGTCTATATACTCCTTATTCCTGCCTCAGGTTGCACTGGGGGCAGGGAGGATGGTTGGCTGGGGTTAAGGAGCCCAAGGCTCAGCAGCTGACTAGCTGGTGACAGCAGTTCATTGCCACTTGGTCTCACTTATCACAAAGTTACAGCAGAGATAGAAAGAGAGTAAAAGACATAAATAGTCACCGCAAAGGTATAAATTTTTTTCACTGTTTTCTAAGATGCAAAATATCAGTAAAGCTATTGTTATTACATATATGTCTCCAGCTGCTTACCTGGTAATGTAGTAGCTGGGTTCATTGGCGGCACAGAAGTGAGGGACTGGTTTACTTGTGGTGGCAATAATGGTACTGTTGGTACACCTAAAATAAAAGCACAACCTTTTAAAAATTTCAGTTGATAAGGAATGAGCAGACTATCTCAGACAGTCTTCAGTCCCTTCCCTCCCGCCGTGGTCAGGTCTTCACTCAGTGTGACTTTAGTCAGTTGGTCTCTGGCTGCATCACTGCCACAGCTCATCCACCTGCTCTGCCCTTGGCCCTTCGC
The DNA here is from genome assembly GCF_965194805.1 of Balaenoptera borealis. Classification (NCBI taxonomy): domain Eukaryota; kingdom Metazoa; phylum Chordata; class Mammalia; order Artiodactyla; family Balaenopteridae; genus Balaenoptera; species Balaenoptera borealis. Next base: position 61,847,678 of record NC_138863.1, read on the forward strand.
AATGGCTGTTAGCAGACCATGAGCCAAGAGGGCGGGGGGCTCTGCAAGCCCTCCGCAGCTAAGTAAAACCGGGTAAGAGTTTTACTCCTGACCTAAGCAGGGCTGGATTAGAAAACTGTTTTGGAAATTTGGAAATGGGACACAAGGATCCTAATCAGTCTCTATTGGGCTCCTGACCTAAAAGGCCACGTACACCTGGGGCTGCTGGGGGGCTATGTGCCCCATGAAACAGTGAATTCTGGTCTGTGAAAGAGAATGATGTACATGGCCTGAAAGAGACAGAAGAGCATGTGGACCTCCAGAGATGGGGAGAATGACCTGGCTTCCTGAATCTTCATTTCCTTTTGACCTTAGATTCTGGGACACTCCTTTGAAGTCTAGTACATTCCCACTTTTACTGCTGTTAGTTTGAGGAGGTCATGTTCTTTACATTCAAGTAACTCTTACGATACCACCTAATAAAGATTACCTATTAATGTTTACCACCTACTCAAGTGGGAGGTTTTGCTGATGTCCAAACAACAGTAATACTGCACATGGATTCTAGATTTTGTCTTACAGAGATCTGCTTAAATATGGTAGCAAGAATGAATTGTGCCTAAAAGTCTGAAGCAACCATTTTCAGATAGCTTTTAAAATTTATTTAGTAATGTATTCACTTTTTTGCAGAAATTGGAGCCATGCAAAAATAGAAGAGGGTTCTTTGTTTTATCAGATTCTCAAAGGGGTTGGATGGTTGGTTGGTGTGTTCAGTCTTTAAAGTTTGGGTGGGGGGCACCTACTATATGTCAGACATTGTTCTAGGCACTGAGGAACTTTACAGCATAAAGAAAATAGAAATCACTACCTTCTGGAAATCTACATTCTGATAAGGGGCAGAAAAAGAAAGGGAGACAGGAAGTGTGAGAGGGTCACATCGATTAATGTCATTTCAAAATGATATATTCATTTTCTGAAAATTTCTTAATCCAAAATTTTCAAATCTACAGAGGTTTTTTTTTAAACCACATACTTTAATGTTTCTACAGTTACTGTTTGGGCTACTTTGCAGCAATATAATTAAAGCAAAGACAGAGAAATAAATGCTTAACAAAAAGTGGTTTCTCACATGTTATAATGCTAGAACATTTGAGTGTTTTTAAATTTATTTACTCAAAGTGAAAATGCTGATTTCTTTCAGTCTCCTTTGAGCAATTTCTGCTTTATTTACGTCTCTGTCTTTTAATATTCAAGAAACCATTTCTCTACAGTGTAATAAGACCAGGGATCTCAGTGCATGTGCTTACATGACAATATAACTGTAATGTAATTAGGGAAGATTTAAAATGCCTCTCAAAAGAAACTGGAACTTGAAGAGAGATGTCAGCTATCTCCTAAAGCCAGAACACTTTGCACTGGAACACTTACTGTAAAGCCTGGTGAGAGTTATCAGACACAGATTGGATTGCTGTCTTGGAAAGTCTATTCAGGAATAAACTAAAAAACCATTCCTTACATCTGATGCGATGTAAGAAAAAAATCTTAATATCATAAAAAGAACTCAAACACTGCTTGAATGAAATAAACTTTAAAATCTCTTCCAGATGTATCCATGACTTGATACTGATGACACTAACATTTAATGTCATCTAGGAAATATTCTAAAACTGGACTGTGGTGATGATTGCACAACTCCATAAATTTACTAAAAATCATTGAATTCTATACTTGCAGTGAGTTAATTTTATGGTATGCAAATTATACCTCAATAAAGCTGGGAAAAAAACCCAGCAAAGAGCAGGGGGTAGGGAGGTAGGTTACCGTACTGATAACTGGTGATGCTGGGCGGTGGGGGCTGGTTGTACTACTTGTTACGCAAATGAATCTTTATTAATAGTCATCTACTTTTGAATATGTTTCAAGTTTTTAATTATAAAAAATAAAAAATTTAAATTTCATACATATCTTTGGGAAATAAAACAAAGACTCTGAAAAGGTCTGAGATTTGAACCTAGGGGACAAACTCCAGGGATCATACTGTTGACCTTAACTGCATCTTGATGGGCTGTTTTAAATCCATTCGAGAACAAAGTGGAATATGATCAAATTTGGAATATAAATATTAAAAAAAGAGCTCAAGAATAAAAGGCTATTAATGAAATAAAACTAAACAATGACACAGTATTTCATCCACTTAGTCAACATTGAGTATATAATATACTCTTGGTATAAAGAAAGAAAACCAGAAAACAGGAGATTTAAAAAAAGGAAAGGATAATTCAAAAAGAGTCATGTACCACAATGTTCATTGCAGCTCTATTTACAATAGCCAGGACATGGAAGCAACCTAAGTGTCCATCAACAGATGAATGGATAAAGAAGATGTGGCAAATATATACAATGGAATATTACTCAGCCATAAAAAGAAACGAAATTGAGTTATTTGTAGTGAGGTGGATGGACCTAGAGTCTGTCATACAGAGTGAAATAAGTCAGAAAGAGAAAAACAAATACCGTATGCTAACACATATATATGGAATCTAAAAAAAAAAAAAAAAAATGGTTCTGAAGAACCTGGGGGCAGGACAGGAATAAAGATGCAGACATAGAGAAGGACTTGAGGACATGGGGAGGGGGAAGGATAAGCTGGAACAAAGTGAGAGAGTGGCATGGACATATATACACTACCAAATGTAAAATAGATAGCTAGTGGGAAGCAGCCGCATAGCACTGGGAGATCAGCTCGGTGCTTTGTGACCACCTACAGGGGTGGGATAGGGAGGATGGGAGGGAGACTCAAGAGGAAGGAGATATGGGGATATATGTAAATGTATAGCTGATTCACTTTGTTATAAAGCAGAAACTAACACACCATTGTAAAGCAATTATACTCCAATAAAGATGTTAAAAATAAATAAATAAAGGAAAGGGAAAAATAAACTCTATCAACATACCAAGTTAAGAACTGTATCATGTGACCAAGCAATTCTAATTTCTGGGTATATAACCAAGAAAAATGAAAACATATGTCCATGCAAAAACTTGTACACAAATGTTCACAGCAGCATTATTCATAATAGCCAAAAAGTAGAAACAATCCAAATGTCCCTCAACCGATGAATGGATAAACAAAATGTGGCATATCCATGCAATGGAACATTATTTAGCCATAAAAAAAGATGAATTATTAATATATGCTATGACATGAATGAACCTGGATAACACTATTCTAAGGAAAAGAAGCCAGAGAGGAAGGTCACAGAAGACCACATATTATATGAAATGTCTAGATTAGAAAGAGAAAGTAGATTAGTAATTGCCTAGGCCTGTGGGATTGGGGGAAAACAGGGAGTGACCGGGTACAGGGTGTTTTTTGGGGGTAATGAAATGTTCTAAATTGATTGAGGTGATGGTTGCAAAACCCACTAAATTGTATACTGTAAATGGGTAAATTGAATGCTATGTGAACTACATCTCCAGAAAGCTGTTGAAAAAAACCAAAACAAACAAACAAAAAAGGAGTATATTAGGTAGAACAAGGAGTACAGAAAAAGAGGAGATAGGCGTATGTCCCCTGAGCAAGACTGAGTCCCTAGGAAAGGAATGGTAAACTGCTCACTTTTGTATCCCCAGTGTCTACTACTTAGGGGATATGCAAACATTTGTTGAGTAAATAGAGCTATTAAACAGAAATTAAAGGTAGAATCCTGACTCTACAACAAGACAAGCCCAAGGTCTAAAATTGTCTGAGAAGAGGTTCAAATGCCTGTGATGATTTAGTACCAGCTTTCAGACAGGGCCTGTCAATGCAGAGCACGTTTACAGTTTTCAAAGTACACTGGCATCAACTTTTAAAATTCTACAGCTTGGGACAGATAACAATATCGTGTAAAACAAAGTAGACTGAAAACAGAATCTATTTTTCTGCACACCTGTACTGAGAACATTACTGACAGCTGGTGGAGTTGAGCTAATAGAAAGTCCAGACAGACTCTGTTCAATTTCTGTAGTTCCTGGTGATGACAAAGACGGGGGATTAACTGAGGACAGCTGGACCTTCCAAAAAAAAGAAAGAAAAAAGGAAAATTACTCAAATTTACTTAAAAGAGAATATAAACATTGGCTCTCACCGGTCCTACAGATACCTTTTTCGATCATGTACTAACTGTCAAAAGTTTTCACCTGGCACTTTGGCTTTCAGACACTCCTTCCTAATTTTGATACGTGCCAAGGACCACGCACTGTAAACATCTCCCCCTCCTGTCACTTCCAGTCTTTTAACACATGGCATCTAGCCCATCATACACACTGTTCTAGCCACTTCGACACCAGGAGGAGATTCTCTCTCCTCCTTCCTAGCCAGCCAAAAAAGATTATACTCAACCCTTAAAGCACCACTGCTTTCTTCTTCTTTGAATTCTCAGCCAGTTTCGTGTTTTCAATTTTCACTGCTCATGGAAGAAGTCAGCTGAAGTCTTAACACCATGATAGATTCCTTAAAAATTTCTTAAGATGTCTAACCTCATGAGCCCTCCTTACCTTTTCTCATCAATGAATGAATGTGGCAGCCAGATCTCTACCTTCTGGGAGCATGGGGTGGGGGTGGGAATGAATCTATATGGACTCTACAGATGGGTGGATGGGTGATTTCACCTCTGAATCCTCCAACTTATGCCAGCTCCAGTGCCCTCTGGCACATTCCAACATAACTTGTATTCTGGCCCTTCTCCCTAGCTGCCATTTCACCCTCTGGTCTTCTCAGACTGCCCATAGCGCCTCATCTGGGGCAGAGAGCACTGATTGGGGCAGCAGATATGGTAGCAGGAGTCTAAACATACAACAACACTGGTTCTGGTCATGAGCCAATGATGGATGGGGGTGAGGAGAGGTTACACTTCCCCATAGCTCCCCTTCACTTCCTCTAGAATTGTGGATGGCCCAACCATGCACCATAAAATGACAGTGGCAGCAGCCCTTTCTTTACAACTGTAGCATTTTCTTTTTGAATGTTTGGTTTTTATTTAGTCATGCAGAAGAGTTAACTGGCCTGTAAGGCCTGCACAGGAAACATTTGAAAAGCCTATAAGCCTGCACAGATACCTCTTATTCTTTAAAAAGCCTCGCTTTGATCCTGTAATACTTCCCACACCCCTAGCTCTCTTTGCTTTCCCAGTCAAGTTTCTTGAAATAGGAAGCAGCAGCTATCATCACCTTATCACTCACCACTCACCCTCTATCTCCTGTAAGTTGGTATCTGCATCTCATCAAGCCTTAAGGTGCTCTAGCCCGGGACATGTTTTTTCACTCCTTCTCTCACCTGACTTCTCTGCAGTACCTCACAGAGCTGCCTATGCCCCCTTTCCTGAAGCTCTGTTCTCTCCCTTTGGCCTTCTCCTGAGCTTCCTTTGTTGAATCCCCTTTCTCTGCCCATCCATTTAAACACTAGGGATGTTCAAGATTCTGGCCTCGGTCCTCTGACCCACCAAGGCCCAGTCCCTTGATGATTTTTATCAATGTTCATTGGATTAAATTACCCTCTCTCTGCTGATTCCCAAATCTGTATCTCTAGCCTTGCCCTCTTTCCTGAAATCTAGAACCAGAAAATATCCATTTGGATATCCTACAGGAACTTCAAATCCAACACTTCAATATTTAACTCATCATCTGCCCAGTCTCAAATAAGTGCTACCACCCCACACATCTACTCATTTGGGTGGAAAGTTATGGTATAATCAGGCAGTAAAGTTATCTTACCTCCATAAATCCATCTTTAAGAGGAGTAATAGGTGTACCAGTCATCTGTCCTGGAAGAGAAATTTTCTTTCCTTCTTCAAATGGGCGTGTAGGTATTCGATGCAAATAACCATATCCAATGCCACATCCTAGGCTATGAAGATATTTTTTTCTTAAAGTTATTGTTATCAATCACAGCTTGCATTTTTGAGGTTTTGAAACAGAAAAACAAATCTCCATTCTTTTAAATACTGTCATCTTATCAAAAGTCTCCTCTGATAACCCTTTATTAAATAGCACCCTTCTCGCCACCACAGACACTAACCGTACTCTCCTTTATTTTTCTTCAAGTATTTATCACCATCCAACACATTGCATATTTATTTGTTTATTTTGTCTCTCCCAATAAAATGGTAAGGTCCTTGAAGGCAGAGACCTTGTTATGTTTACTGCCTTAACAGTTCCTGGCACATGGCAGACACTAAGTAATTATTTGCTCAATGAATGACATATAGCCTTTCCACTGAAGAGCTCCAAGCACTTTTGTATGTTGATGTCATTTACACAACCTATAGGTCTATTTCAGAACCTGACACATATCAATCTAAATTAATCCAGATTCCTTCTAATGCATCCTCCCAATGCCACCAGAGATATCTTTCTAATAAGATACAATCACTTTACAGAGTGATCTTTCCATAGTCTGTTGTCTTCTTTCCAGAGTCTGTTGTCTTCCCAACATTCCCTTTTCCTTCTTCCCTTTGGAGAACTACTCCTCTGCCGTTCTGTGGAGCACGGGTGGGACTGTCAAGCAGGGGGCCTGTCCTGCCCAAAACAAGGAGTGGCTCATGACCAGAGCCAGGCCAATTTACCTCTCTTGCCCAGGGCTGCAAATCTTGGAAGTGACAGAAAATACCAAAATGGCTTTATCCCTTCAGTAGAAAGTGATGAAATTGCCAATTAGTTCTTCCTTTCTAAATCCCTAAAGGTGTCTGAGTCCTGTCCTTTCCCATTCTGAGTCTTTGATTATATGAGTGACTCCGTAGCTATAAATTCATGTCTGCTGCAGCTGGTTTCTACTATTTGGAACCAAAGAACCCTCACTGTTACAATATTATAGAACTAACACTGCCCGAAGTATATCCAAATTCCAGACCACGGTATTTAAGGCTTTTCACAATCAGGTTCCAACTTATGTTTCCATCACAATTGCTTTTATTTTCCAAACTACTTGCACTTTCTGAGTAGGACATACACAGGTATCACTGTGCCTCTCTCCTGCCAGGGCATCTGTTATTTCCATGGGTACTACTACCACCAAAAGCTGGGAGAGCAGGCAGTGGCCAACTTCGGCTCTTCCTTATCCAAATCTGATTTCATAAGAATGCTTCATATTAAAAAATTACTTGTTCCCTCTTCTCTCACTTTTCCTCCCTTATACCATCAAGCTGCAAATTTTACTGAACTGGATCTCAGATAGATTTAGAGGAAGAAAGAAAGATTAAATAATTTATACTGATCAATACAAGCCTTTCAGAGGTAGCTACATTTAAAAACAAGGTGCTTATTAATCAAAAGAACTAAGTGGTGGTAGAGAAGGCACTTGAGGCAAGAGGGAGACCTCCATAAATTTAAAGACAGCCCAAGAATGAAGCTAAGAAAAATGTGCTGTAATGAAAGCAATGTGGTCAGCCTCTGAGGAAGGAATGAAAACCAGAGGCACACATATGCCAAACGGGGGCAGACTCAGGAAAGTGGTCTGTATGGGCCTGTCTAAAGCAACGGCTGATCAGTGGTACTAAACCATGTCAATAGGAAAAATGTCTTCCATAGAAAAGGAATAACTGCTAAAGTCTAGAAAAGAAGGGCTCCAAGAACAAGAATGTAGCAGTGTTTAGTCAACAGAATTAAAAATTAATGAACTAGTAATGTTCTTTGCTGTTGAACTTCACCATCTAGAATCTCTTCCTTAGACTTTCATTTCATGCTCACCAAGCAATCTTGTGGTAGTAATAGGATCTAAGTATTATTCTAACTGGAGAGGGGGTATTTTTCTATTGTAAACGGAAAATTTGCCACTCTAATGAAGACAGAAGCTTCTTTGCAAATTTAGTTTATATGAGGCAGTCCCTCTGAAATGAAATCAACTTTGAATACCTTAAGAAGATCATCTTTCTGTGTGTTTACAAACCTGGACAAAGGACAATGATAACTTGGTCAAGTATGGCCCCCAGACAGGCCACATTTTCTATCTCATTTTCTCAAATTGCAACAAGTTAGCATTCTGGTGACAATATACATTTAGCTGTAGAACCTCAGGTAGTGTGGGTAAAGGTACTGTGAGCAAACAGGCTTTCTCCGTCTGCATCAACTAAGTCATCCTTTTCCCAGCAAGTGCTGGAACTTTTATAAAACACTGGTAGAAGTTTCCAAACTCCAGGCTTTCCTATAATTCTGGTTTACACTCAACAATTCCTCAAATTAAAAAAGGTTCTTAGAACTTTCAAAATAATGAAAAATTTCAATTTAAATAGTAGACAGAAGACCTAAAGATACCATGTTAAGTCATCATGCTTTGCTTTGGTCTGGCCTTTTGAAATTAGGGAACTGACTTGATGAACAGTCCCAGAAAACTGATTTTATAAAGTTTGCTTTTCTGCTTGGCTTGATCCTCTTTCTAAATTGCTTTTTATTGTTGTTGCAATTTTGTCTAACTTTTGGTTAAAATCAGCCTGTCCATTTCTAAAAGGTGACAGTTTCCACAAAGTGCTAAGAAATTTCCCCAGCAGCTAGAGAAAGTTATACTGTATTGTCCCACTGCTGAGGAGGGATTTTGAGAAAATAAAGTAAAACTGAAAACTATTTTACTAAAATAACAAAACAAAAAAGTTTGTTAGTTCTTAGATCAGAAAAAAAAGGACTGGGTATGTGTACCATGCTCACTAAATATGTGCTTTAAAAAAATGAATTATTGGATTCAATATTCTAGGTCAGCTCTTTCCTTTTCTCAAGAGAAGTCTTACAATAAACCAATAACTTGTTTCAAAATAAAAACAATGTTTACAACATATCTGACTGGTAAATTTAAGTAGTCATAACTTAGTCTAAAAAATGACCTTACCTGCCTTCTCCACCCCATGCAGAATTTGGTGTAATAATCACTTCTCGACAGTTATCAGTGTCTGTATTATACACATAAAGTTTCAATGGTTTTGCTTCATGTGTTTCAATAAGGCTGAACAGATCTTCAGACTGCAAAAGCATTACAGGAGAAAAATGTTTTTGTTACTGAACTTTAGAATAGTGGGTCTCAAACCTGACTAATATCTAAAACAACAAAAACCTAAAACAAACAAACAAAAAACACACCTAAAACAACAAGAACGAAAAAAACTACACCCACAAAACCCAGATTCTGGGCCCTGCTGCTAGACATAAAAATCATTTCTTAAAACCAATACTCCAAACGAGGTTTAATTCAATATTTTACCTATCTACACAGCGCAAGGCCTCATGTCCAGTTCTGTAAGACCTAGTCAGCAATTTTAGTATAAGTCTTCTATACCCAAATTCTACATATTCTGCTTACTATCCATTATTAAGACCTGGTTCTCTGGGCACCTTATTTTTTCTCTCATTTGTGATTTAGCAATATATACTTCCACTAGCTAACAGACAAGGAAAAGGATCCAACTAACACAGCTAAGCCAATTTTGTTACCTTAGAAAGGAAAAGAGAAAAGGAAATCAATAATCAAGACGAGGATTCGATTTAATCTTGAGGTACAAGAGATTTCTAACATATACCATACACAAAATCTGTGCAATTGCCACAGAGTGTATGTTTTTCCTCACAGCTGTACCTAGTAAGACACCTCCCAGATTTCTGTTTAACACCCTGGAGCGTAAGCTATCTTGATCAGCAAAGACCTAAATTTCAACTTTAAATGTAAAGTGTGCAAATATACTTCTGAACTTAACCATTAATGAGAAAATGTTAAATAATTGTTAGTATTAATAAAGAAACGAATTACCTCATTCATGACCATATCTGCTCCAATGATATAATCACTGTGAGGTCTAAGACCTGCCAGTGCTGCAGGAGAATTTGATTCCACTTCCTAGGATGACACAAAAACAACCCCCCCATCAAATTATTGCATATAAAATAATCTTCCAAATTGTATAGTTCAGTCCTTAATTATAGTAATTTAACCCCCCCTATATTTTTCTTGTTAGAGATGTCAGATCAGAAACTATAGGATATATATATATATATATATTTAATCTCCCAAGCATTAAACAACCCACAATATTTAATAAATATTTAAAACATTTCTGTAGCTATTTGCTTTATTTTATTTTTAAATATTTATTTATTTATTTGGCTGCGCCAGGTCTTAGTTGCCTCACTTGGGATTTTCGTTGCGGCATGCGGGATCTTTAGTTGTGGCATGCGGGATCTTTAGTTGCGGCACGTGGGATCTAGCTCCCTGACCAGGGATCGAACCCGGGCCCCCTGCATTGGGAGTGCAGAGTCTTAACCACTGGACCACCAGGGAAGTTCCTGTAGCTATTTGCTTTAAAATACCTTCTTCTAATGGATAAATCATTAGAAAAATAGTTCTTAGGCATCATATTTGCTTCTCTTCCTCAAGTTCTTTTTCTTTTTTATTAATCCATATTTTAAAAGCAATCAATTCTGATTTTCAGAAACTAAAAATAGCCTAATAATACCCCTACAATCTCACCAAATTGGAAACAACCACTATTAAAACACCTTTCTACACTGTTTCTTAAACTGCAAGTAACAGTTCACAGTTGATACCTACCAACACATGCCAAACGTTTTCATTTGCCCCATCAAAGCTGCAGAAACGAATGCTCACTCCCAACAAGCCCTGGCCACCCCACATGTTACTTGGTGTGACTGAGGTCTCTCGCAGCTCCAGTGTTTTACTACTGTAGATAAGCATTTTTACAGGCTTTTCAACATTTGCTTTCAGTAGATCCTTAAGAGTATCATTGTCTTTATTCTGTAAACACATAGAAATTTTTCTTAATAAAAAACATTTACTTAACAGTAAAAATCTAATGTTAATTATCTTACCTTAAGCATCCCATGGCCCTATTGGAATAATATTATTAACATAAATAAAACATTCAATAGGTGGAAGTTTCATTAACATTCAAATACTCCTCAAAATAAAAGAATGTCAAGAAATTAAGAACTTATGTTAGTGTAACAGAGCAGGACCCTATGGGGCCTTCCTGGGACAGGCGTTTCCCCCTATCCTCTGCTGTAGTACCTCTCTGAAGTACCCAGATAATAGTATCTCATGCATATTTCCTGAGTTTTTCAAATGCTAAAAACCACCACCAAAAGGAGGAAATTAACTACCTGAAGGTCATGAGCAGGTAGCCTCCAGACCTACTGGCACCTAAGGATTGATCACCATTAACCAGAGAATTGTGCATGAGCTGATCACATACCCTGGGACACCCCTCCCCTCACCTTGCCTTTAAAAATGCTTTGTTGAAACCCTTCGGGAAGTTCGGGTTTTTCTGAACATGAGCCACCCATTCTCCTTGCTTGGCCCTGCAATAAACCTTTCTCTGCTCCAGACTCTGACATTTTGGTACTGTCTGGCCCCACTGTGCGTCAGGCACATGAACTTGTGTTCAAGTAACATTAGCAACAACTCCATAGCTGACTACGGAATTACAGAATTTGCAAGCCAACATTATTTGAAATGATCCGGGGCTTCAATGATAAAAAAACCAAAATACTCCACAAGAAGACATATTACTAACAGAGTTGGTATGACTTTGATTTTAAAAATCTAAAACATTTGCTAGAGTTGAAGTTTAATTTTGGACTCTACTCCTACATATACACTTTATTTATTACAAACTGGCAGGAAAAGAAAACGGAAACAGTATGTTAAATATTTCATTACATAAATGAATAAAGGCCATTACGTAAGTGATGTTGGTAGTAATGAACAAAAACTTAAGACTGTTGTGAAAAAATAAACCAACCAAGCAGCCATTGTTATAAGAATTTCCTTTACTGAAATTATAGTTTCCTTCCTATTGGACTTTACTACATGTAAACTGAAAGCAACTTATAAAAGGTGGTTTTAATTGTGCACTTCTGGAACACATCTCTGTATAGTTTTGTAACATTATTTCTATTGATATATCAGGGAATTGAGCAACAAGAAAACTGACAAGTTACTTGAGAATGAGTCTTTACTAATCCATTTGTCAATAACCTACAAAAGTCTGGCATCTTTGAAAAAGCAACAAAACCACCTCTTTCTGCTTAAAAAAATTAAATATTTAACATATAAAGTAAAAGTAAAAATTAAATATTTAACATATAAAGTAAAAGTCTCTGATTTTCTTCTCCTAAGATAATCACTGGAGTGTGAGGTATAGTATTCTATATTTGACATTCTCATGTTTACTAACACAGGGTTATTTTATTGGTATCATACTCTAAATAATGTTTGTAACCAATGAATAAACATCTATCCCAGATAATCTGAAAAATTCCATTTTCAAAAGATTACAAAATACCATAGGCGTAACTACAAAAAGCTGAACTTACTAATCTCGAACCATTAATAGAAACAATAAAGTCAAAGAATGGCTCCAGTCCAGCTCTATGTCCTGGGGAATTTTCTTGTACCTGTAAAAACAAAAATGCCAAAAATGAAAAATGCACAGCTTAATTATGAATCAAAAGCTAAATTTTAATACCCATCACTTTTCAGTAAAAATAGATTAATTTCATTGATACAGGTACCCACTAGTTCTCTTATTTCTCTTCATCTCCCAGATAATGCCCCTGCAGCTCCCTAAATTCTACTCATTCTTTAAATTCATCTCGTACATGAGGTTTTTCCTCTATCGTTCTATTTCACACCACTTTCTGCTTTTTGGGGGGGTGGGGGACAATCCTCCCAGCATTTAGCACATGACATAGCAGACAGTTAATCATTACAACTGAGCGGCAAATTCAAATTAATTTATTCTACTTATTCCATGACTACTACTAGCAAGGCACTATTCAATCACAAAACTAATGTAGGAACACAGCCGCTGTTATCAAGACATTTATAATCTGTTGAGGAACAGGCAAGAAGGGGAGATGGAGGACACAGACCTCTAACAGCTGTAATACAAGACCAAAGATGTTAATGGTTATAATGGAGGTACAAAGTTCTAAGGGGAAGATTAAATCTGACTGAAGAAGTTTCACAGAAAAAAAAAATGACATTTGAATTGTGCTTTAAAAGGGGGTAGAACTTTCAAAGGTGCAGATGGATAAGGGGATGAGGAAAAACATTTGAAAGTTGAAGACATAATATGAGTAAAAACCCAGAGGGAGGGCTTCCCTGGTGGCGCGGTGGTTGGGAGTCTGCCTGCCAATGCAGGGGACACGGGTTCGAGCCCTGGTCTGGGAAGATCCCACATGCCGCGGAGCAACTGGGCCCGTGAGCCACAGCTACTGAGCCTGCGCGTCTGGAGCCTGTGCTCCGCAACAAGAGAGGCCGTGACAGTGAGAGGCCTGCGCAGCGCGATGAAGAGTGGCCCCCGCTCGCCGCAACTAGAGAAAGTCCTAGCACAGAAACGAAGACCCAACATAGCAATCAATCAATCAATCAATAAATCTTTAAAAAAAAACCCAGAGGGAGTCTGAAAAATGAGGATCATAATATAGTATACCTAGAGACAACAGGGTGGTATGGGATAGAAATAAATTATATGCAACATTTTGTATGAATCAGCAGTTTTCAGGGTGTAAAGATCCATGGCTTTCATCAGATTCTCAAAGGGTTTCTCCTCAACCCAAATAAAGTGTTAAAATCATGGATTTTGTGCAATTCTTTTATTTTACAGGTGAAGAAACCATCTTATGACTTGCCTATGATCTTACAGCTGGGTAGTGGTAGAGGTGAAACTCAAAAGTATATAACTATTAGCCCAGTAAGAAGGCTGGAAGGAAAGAATGGAGCTAGACTTATAGAGGATTTTACATGGAAGATTAAGATTACCTAGTTTCTCAACAACTCAAATGTTCAGCACCCCCAATTTGAAATGGATTAAAATAAACTATTAAATTTCCTAAATTTGCAGTAATATAATATTAGTAGCTAGTAATGGTAGTAATATGACAAAAGAGCAAAAAGTTAATACAGAACATTTTGCATTTCCTCTAAAATATTTTCACAATGTTTTAAGGAATTTTTATCCTGCTTGATGTTACTAAATACTATCAAAACTATCCTATGAAAAGAGTTTGCATTGATATTTGTAGGCTGAACTTATATAATAGTCTAAATAGTTCTAATAGTCAATTCTGAGGCTAATGCAAATAATAGATCCACATCCATACATACATCAATCTGTAGCTATTCACACAGTAACAAATCATTTTAATGCTTTCAAAATGGAACCCAAATTGTTCCCAGAATATGTCCCTCTTATACCAGACTTCTTGGATTAATGAGACTTGATCTTGGATTAATGATACATTCATTACTATTGTTACCTTTTATTCATTTAAAGCCAAATTATACTATCATTGCCTCTGAAGAAGTAAAACTAGATTTTCTTCATTTGTCACAGTAAGGAATAGTTAGTTGTCCATTATAAAGATGGCTCAATGTTTAACTTGATAAAACTGTTTGACCTTGTTTTATGTAAAATTTCCTGCAAATGTGGGGTTAAATCATTTTTGTAAATTAAACGAGTTAAATATCAAAGGGACTTATTATTTAAAGGTGTTGGCTCTCTAACAAAAATAATCAGCACATACTGTTTATTTTCTTTATACTCAGTTTTCTTAAATGGGGGCTATTTTATATTCCAAAATGGCAGATAGATTTCTCCTCAAATGGCAACTCTGAAAGGAAAATGGTGGCTGCCTGGAGCTATTATGACAAGAAAAGAGACGTCAAGTCACAGCTAGCTGGCAAAAAAAGTCATAATACTCTAGGTGTAAGATGCCTGTCTATTAGGTTCCTATCAATTAGGTTCGAAATGCCTGAGGTGTGAAAAGAGGATAATTAGCACAGACCCTAGGAGCCCCCTCAGAAGGGAATTTCTCATTTAACTGGGTCCACATCTAATCATCTAATTCTCTGACTGGAAATGTTTCCAAATGACCATTTTATCTAGAAACCAACTAGTCCATTGATCAATTTCAGACTTCTCCACTGAGGCTGCCAACACTTTACCTTTTAGTTAAAAAGGGCTAAAGGGAATACTTTTGTAATATCATCACCAACCAAGAAAGGTGATCCCACACACTGAGTCTTATCATGTCACCCTCCAAGTATCAAGTTTTAGCACAATTTGTTTGAAATGGAAAGTTTCCAATACCATTAGAATTGTTCTTCCCCATAACTCTAAAAAGATTTAATAGCTAAATTTGGATTCTAAAATAAATAAATAAATGTAAATAATCCTTTCTCTATTTTCTATTTTCATTTGCTAGAAACATCGATATCTCTGTTTCTAATGGACCCTGAAATTAATTTCTTTCCTAAATTTATTTACATCATTAGTACCAGCACAATTCTGGCATCTAGGTATCTTAATTACTACTAGGAAGCCAGCAGAGGGAGCCCTAGAAAATGCTCTCTTTGACCCTAATTCATTTAAAGAAAATTTCCTACATTTCATAGCATGGAAAATAAATTCTACTACACCACAAATTAAACATCCACAAAGGTAAGTTCCTCTGGCAGTATTAGCCACTGACAAGAATCTCTCAGGCACCTAATCTCTCAAGCATCAGATTACCACTTCAATACTTTGTCCCCTATGAGATCTCATGATTGTTGATTCGTCTGCTTCCTTCAAACCATCTTAATTTAAAAAAAGAAAAAAAGAAAAGAAAAAATATATATACCCGGCTCCATGGGCTATTTAATTTATTATTGGGCCAAATATCACAGCAATTTAAGATGAACAGATTAAATTTGAAAGTTTAATAATTAAGATTTTACATGATTTTGAAAAAATGTACAGATAATAGAATTTTAGAGCCAAACTGACTTGATTTTGAGTCATGGTTTGCCTAATTATTAGCTTTTTGAGCTTGGGAAAGTTTACCTTCCTGGGCCTCAATTTTCTCATCTGCAAGGAAGGGAAAATGCCATCTACTTTACAAGAATATTGTAGAGATTGAATGAATTTAAGTTCATGAAATGCCTAGTGAGGTCTCTGACATACGATAGGAGTCCTACAAATCTTAAGCTCCTCTTCCTAACTCCACAATCACCACCTGAGGGCAAATCTTTATAACCAATTAATTCCTGGACACTACATTATTTTTCTAACCATGTATTAATTATCTCTCACCTCTTAAAAAAAAAAGAGAAAAAGACATAGAACATTAGTCAGCTAGGAAGAGGAGATAAATCATTTTTTAAAATGTTGTCTCTCAAAAGTCAATTCTATATAGATGTCAGATCTAAAGGTCAAATGTAAAACAATAAAGCTTTTAGAGAAAAACATAGAATATCTTTGAGATCATCAAGTATGGACACTTTTCTTTTTATTGGCCACGCTGCATGGCATGCGGGATCTTAGTTCCCTGACGAGGGATGAAATCCGTGCCCCGTGCACTGGAAGAGTCTTAACCACTGGACACCAGGAAGTCCCAAGACTTCTTAAACTGAACACAAAAAACTAACCATAAATTTTTTAAAAACTGATAAACTTTACTAAAACTATGAACTTCTGTTCATCAAAACACACAATTAAGAGAGTGAAATGATACAACATAATATCCAACAAAGGAACTGTATTCAGAACAAATTCAGAATTACTGCAAATCATTAAGAAGGAGAGTGAAACCACAATGAGATACCACTTCACATTCACAAAACCTGCTAAAGTAAAAAAGACAACAACAAGGATTGGCAAGGATGTGGAGAAACTGGAACCCTCATACTTTGATGGTGGGAATGTAAAATGGTGCAGCCTCTGTGGAAAACAGTTTTGCAGATCCTCAAAATGTGAAACAGTTATTGTATGACCTAGCAATTCCACTCCTAGGTATATAACCAGAAGAAATGAAAACATGTCCATGTAAAAACTTATATACAAATTTCATAGCTGCTGGAAAGTGGAAACAACCCAAATGTCCTTCAACTGATGAATGGATAAACAAAATGTGGTACACTTATAGAATGGAATATTATTTGGCAATAAAAAGGAATTAAGTATTGATATATGCTATAACATGAGTGAACCTTGAAAACATTACGCTAAGTGAAAGAAGCCAGTCACAAAGACCATATATTGTATGATTCCATTTATATGAAATGTCCAGAACAGGTAAATCCATAGAAAGTAGATTAGTGGTGACCAGGGGCTGGGAGTAGGAGGAAAAGGGAGCAGCTGCTAACGGGTAGGGAGTTTGTTTCTAGGGTGATAAAAAGGTCCTGGAATTTAGATACTGATGATGGCTGCACAACTCGGTGAATATACTAAACAACCACTGAACTGTAAACTTTAAAAGACTGAATTTAATGGTATGTAAATTATATTTCAATAAAGCTGTTTAAAAAAGAAGACAGACAACTTAAAGAAATGGAGAAAAGATTTTAGCAGACACTAAATAAAAGAGGATGCTGAAGTGGTCAATAAATATGAAAATGTGGTCGACTTCAACAGTCATCAGGAAATGCAAATTAAAACCACAATGGGATACCACTACACACCTATCAGAATGGCCAAGATGAAAAAGACGGAAAATACTAAGTGTTATGAGGATATGGAACAATCAGAAACCTTAATTGCTGCTAGTGGGAATGTACGTTAGTAAGCTATTTGGCAATATCTATACTAAAATACACACACCTTTGCCAAATATTCCACTCTTTAGTATACCCAGTAGGAATGGGAATACATATGTTCTCCAAAGGCATACACAATGTAACATTCACAGCAGCACTATCTGTAACAGCCCCAAGCTAGACTGGAGGAGTTCAAGGCTCACCTGCTAAAACATTCTCTTCACATGTTTTATCAAAATAACTCAAAGAGCATGTTCTCCTGATTCTGACCCAATGATGTAACTTGTGACATATGAAGAAATTTGAAATAAAATTCTAATGCTAATTAAATGAAATAAAAACCCATCACTACATCATAGCTTCCTAGAAAAGATCTGCATGTTAGAAAAACGATGCTGAAAGAAACTGGTCTGCTCCAAAAGAAACTAAAACTCTGACAACATGCCATCTCATTTTATACTCTTCAAATACCAACTCAGGTATTTGTTTCTTAGGGAAAGAAAACTTGCTGTGTGATCTCAGGCAATAATCTTTCTGTGCTCCTTTTCCTTAGCTGTAAAGTGAGGAGGCTGACTAGATAGTCTCTAAGATTGAATGACTCACCATGAAAGAAGTCTGTTGTTAAGCTATCTATAGATTTTACAGTGTAGATCAAACCCAACAAGATCATTTTTAATTATACAGACTGTAGGTCATTTTAGTTCAGGTGTTTAGTAGCACTGTGGCAAAGCAATGAAAAGGACACTGGCACTCACCTATCTTTTAAAATACAGATGTAAAATTTCCTCAAAAATGAGGATCTTTAAAAATTAACAGGGACATTTATAAAATTAATGGGTCAGATTTGATCCAAAACTTAAACAGCAGTGACATACAGGGTTAGGTACATGGACAAAAAGTAGCTGCTGAATGACTAATTAAACGGAAATACTAATTAAAATGTTTACAACAAGTATATTTTAAGCAGTATTGGCACTATAATAGTTGTTCTCAATAGGTGACACAATAACGTAAATGCTAATAATAAAGGCAACAGCTAACATTTATTGAGCTTTTATCATATTCCAGATGCTATGTTAAGTGCTTTACATGGAATATGCCATTTAATCCTCAGAATAACCAATGAAGTAGACAGCATTTTTTTAATAAAGAAATTTAATGTGCTCAATTTTTTTTCAAAATATTTTCATGTACACTATCTAATGTGGTTTTCAGTTAAAAAAAAAAAAAAAAAAAAGAGGTGGAGGAGGCACTACTCTTATCTCCACTTTTCAGATAAAAAGAATGAAGCTCAAAGAAATTCAAAGGTTTGCCCAAGGGAAGACAATGAGGTGATGGAGTGACACTAGAATCTAGTGATTCACAAGGGTGGTCTCCAGTGGTCTACTATGATAGTCTCTCAATGTATCCATGTCCACAAGATGACAAGGTTCCTTACTGCTGATAATGTGCTTACATGATCTCTCACTGATGCTTAAAAAAACAAACACACAAGCAAAACCCAAAAAACCCCAGCATTATTCTCTTCATGCTGTAGTAAATTGATATGCGATGCCAAGGGGACCTATACAGTCTCTCAAAGTAACTATTCTGTTTTTGCATATGTTGTTTGGAAAAAAGTCATCTTACTTGATAATCACAACTCCCAAGGCAATCTATAGTCAGATTCTAAGGCACATATCAAATCTTCATGGATATTTTCTAGTTTAGATTGTTAACTGCTTTTTTATTAGTAATCAATCAATATAATCCTTTTGGTAGAATATTAAAGCCAGCAAAATGAATGTACTGATATTAGTGGTTATTCTAAGTTCAATTCTTCTGAAAATTTCAGGGGAATTATTAAAAAGCCCTGTCAGTATCTGACCCAGAAAGGCACTGAAGCCAGTTCTGTGCACTCTACTACTCACTGACCAGAGACAGAAACCATAATTACCCACCAAGAGCAGGTCTCCCCAAATGAGGAGCCTGAAGATCCATACATTAAAACACACTTCATCACAAAAATATATAAGGGGATACAAACAACATGACACTATTAATTTGTTCGAGGCTTATTAATATCAGGAAAAGTTTATGTCTAATGATACTGACAATTCCTAAAAGTGTCCTAAGGTTCACAAACATTGTATTTCATGGCATTAATAAAACATTCATTCATAATAAAATGAAGTATTCTGATTCCTACATTTGAAAGCAATATCAAAGAATGTGTATTAAACAATTTCACAGCCTTTTATTAGAAGAGATCAATTTTGGGCAGGTTAGAATATTCAAATGGTGTTTATAAAGCTTTTTCAATTATAACTTTATATTTGGAAAACATCAAATAACCCAACTGTTTTCTTTTTATACCCACTGTTTCAGAATGAGTGAGAAGAGAAGGAATAATAGTGAGATTTTTATGTTTTTCAAATGGAGGCATGAGTTTAAAAAGTTAGAGAAACACTGGGTTAGAATTTAAAAAAATTATGACTATCAAATAATGGGATTTCACTTTCTCAGAACAAGTACCAAGTTGAAATCTTGCAGGATTTCATGTAGATTACTTAGGTTCCATTAAAAAAGAGCACATCTAGGGACTTCCCTGGTGGCGCAGTGGTTAAGAATCCCCCTGCCAATGCAGGGGACATGGGTTCGAGCCCTGGTCCCGGGAAGATCCCACATGCCGCGGAGCAACTAAGTCCGTGCGCCACAACTACTGAGTCTGCGCTCTAGAGCCCGTGAGCCACAACTACTGAGCCCACGTGCCACAACTACTGAAGCCCGCAGGCCTAGAGCCCGTGCTCCACAAGAGAAGCACCGCAATGAGAAGCCCACGCACCACAACGAAGAGTAGTCCCCACTCACCGCAACTAGAGAAAGCCTGTGCGCAGCAGCGAACACCCAAACACAGCCAAAAATAAAATTAATTAACTAATTAATCAATTAATTTTTTTAAAAAGTATAGGCAATTATTAAAAAAAAAGAAAAAGAGCACATCTATATAATAGTAGATACGGTCTAGGTATTCTGTTTTCTATAGAAATAATTCCACTTACTCTCACTTTCTCCTCTAAGCAGAGTACCTAATGCTGCCCAGCCTGTAGCAAATGGCTCACAAGATAAAGGCCTGTTATTACACTGTAGACGCAATTCATCTCAATGGCCTTTCCTTCAAAACATCCATCATCTCAAAATCTCTCTCAGAGGAAATTATAAGAAACAGTGAACATGACATTTTCCATATCCCCATACTGGTGTGAACACTGGTTCCAGAATGTCCTCAGATACCCTCCGTTTCAAAGAATATTAAGTGTAGAGTGGAATTAATTTGAATATTTTAATTTAGAAACATCTTATAATGGGCATCCATGTGGCAACTCCAAAAACGTAATTTTGAAAATGGTCTTGTTGGGTTTACTTGATAATTAATAGAAAATCTAGACAAGAATTCTGTATTCAACATACTGCAACTGTAGTAACTTATAACAAAACTGAGAAGTCCTGGCTAACATTTCTCCTGCCTTATGTTAGGATAAGAGAATGGGAATAAAAGTGGTATGCATGGTGAACGCGGAACGGGACCCAATGCATAAAGGAATCAGAAATACAGTGTTCTTTTTCTTTTTTTTTTTTTTTGGCCATGCCCTGAAGCTTGTGGAATCCTAGTTCCCCAACCAGGGATACAACCTGTGCCCCCTGCAGAGGAAGCAAGGGATCCCAACGACTGGACGGCCAGGGAATTCCCTATAATGTTATTTTCAAAAGAAAGCTTCTGAACAAATTTTAAAATCTTTCACTAGGAGTCCACTTTCAAAAAATAATTTTTATAACTATATTTTTATAAATATACAAATATTTCATAGTCACTGAAAATTTGGGGTAATATATTAAAATTTAAAAGGAATAAAAATGTCACCATCCACCAATAATCCTTTTAATATCTTGGCTTATTACCTTTCCATTTTATTTCCCTAGGCACTCAAATGTACATGCACACACACGGAGGCACACCTATGACCACAGAGTGTTTTGAAACATAATTTTCACTGAATGCACAGAATTCCAATCTGTAGTTAGGCCTTGATTTATTTAACAGTTACTCATTTGTTGGATATTTAGGTTGTAAAGCCAACATCCTATGATAACTTTTGGCCATATTGTACTTGATTATATCATATTACTCAAAATCTTTGTGAAACATGGCTAAAGGGCAATGGTAAGCACAGGGAAAAAAAAGACGAGGAAAAATACTTCAACAGTATTTACCTTTAGATGGTAGGATTACAGGTAATTTAGGTTTTTTTGTTGTACTTTCTGAACTTATCCAAATGCTCTCTAATGAACACGTGCTGATAATCAGAAAACAATATAGTAATTTACTAAAATGAAGACCAATGTTTATATAAAGACATTACAATTCAATAATATGGAAAAATACATTTTAAGTGAAAACGAAAGGTAGGATTTAAGGTTGTAGACATGTATTTGTAACAGCAAAAGACTAGAAAAACTAAATGTCTAACACCAGGAGGTGGTGCTTAACCAAACTATGGTATAACAGACTTACTATGGAGCTAGGTGAAGGCAAGAGGCAAATCTCTGTGCGCTGCTATGGAAAGATAGACAAGACACTGCCAAAAAAGACGACCGGGGTGTTTAATGGTATGTAGCATGTTATTCTAACAGTTACAAAAGGAAACAAAAAGAAACAGTGAAAGGTTGGGAGGGGAGTGGATTCTTTTACACGCATAAAACATTTTTGAAAGGATACATAAACTATGTTGGTTACTTCTAGGGTGAGTATGGGGAGTTGGGTATATAATATGATCACAAAATGAAAATGTGCATTAATACATAATAGATAAAAAGGTAAGTATACTGTTCATAGCAGAAAATCTGGAAACATTTCAAGGTTGTCCCCTAAATATTTTTTAAAGCAGAATCTAACAATGGATATGAAAAAATAACAGAGAAAACATAAAGGTCAATCTCTGAATTGTAGGAATACAATTTAAAAATAACAGTAATAAAATAGCAGTGTATATGGGTGTCACTATAAATTGGTATTTCAAAACACAATCATACAAGTTTTTATCACTAGCAAGGAAATGGCCAGGGAATTATTAAAGAAAACTAACTTCTAATTAAATCATTCTAGAACTTGGTAAACATGGGTGATTTTATTCCATGATTATCCTGCGATATTTACCCTGGTTTACAATCTCAGTAACCCAGAGATGAAATATACAACCATAATTTAGGCAATAACAAATGAAAAGAAAATTTTTATATGTTGAGATTTAACAGAGTACTTTTCCCCTCTAAAAACAAAGATAAAGAAACCAATTACAGAATCAGGGCAGAGTGGGTTAGGAACTCAGAAACATTTTTAAAAATTCTCCTAAACTAGATGATCATTACTATTTTAAAGCTCCCTCTAATAAAATTCAAATGAAAAAAGAATTATTTCATCTTTTGCAACATTTATGCTCCAGATGCAGACTGGAAACTAAGGTTGTCCCTAGTGCTTCTAAAAATCATATTTATAGAATAACAGCATCTGCACTACTGAATATGTATGAGTGCTGATTTTCGGAGGTGCACCTATGTAAAGAAATACACTTCAACTTGTTTACCGTCGAAGGTAGTCATTAACAAAAGTCAACAGAAGTCACTGAACTGGAATCCTTTTGATGTGTACAACTTTCTTACAGACTTTCAACACTCATTAATACTGTGCTTTACCTAGCACGTTATTATAAAAATATCACGAATCTCCAATGATTCATGGCCACAATCAGCAACTGTGAGAATCAGCTAGTAATACTGGATAACATACCGCAGAGAACTCAGAATCAAACCAGAGAATAGAGAAAGTACTGCCACTAACTTTCACTTCACATGTGGGATCTGACAATTCTCCTTCCATTTCCCCTATCAGTGTGGCACTTGGGGGTTGGTTTAGCTAAAGAGAACAGGAAAGTATTATGGTTTATTTATAGATTCCCTTTATTTTCTGGGAAAATCATCCTTTCCCACCAAGCGTATGGCTTCAAGAGGGATTTTTAGCAGAGTGGAGAGACAACTAGACGTGATAATCCTGAAGATCAGAAAGGTGATTGATAACGGTCCTATCAAGCAGATGTCTGGTAATTTAGTTTAAGAATGTTGTCTCACCTAAAACATGGGACCTAAGGAAGAAGATGACTAGCACCAGGAAGTGCACTTTCCCACTTTCAGTGAAAATGCTCTTGCCTGTGAGGAGCTATCTATTTACACTATATTATGTCCTGAAATGGTGCTACAGATTGGGGCCACTTTGTTGACAGTCCATCATGTTATCACTCAACGCAGGTGTCACAGCACACAACCAACACTGACACTTTTAAAGACTCCCAGTTCCTTGAGGAAAGGACCACACGCTCCGTACAACCCAGGCTGTTCATAACTGGGGCTTAGCTAACGCCTTTCGAGATACTATGTTTCTCTGCATCCTGGTGACCGAAGTTGCTTTCCTTTATTTACCTGGATTTTTTTTTAAAAAAACGTTCCTCTCCATTATCTCTTTTACACTGTGGATCTAAACCTTAATCTCCACCACACCCTGAGCAGCTTTAGAAAAAAGAGAACGGAAGTTCCCACCGCCAGGAAATGTGGAAGAGGAGGGTTGGTAAGGTCAGGAGCGACACAGGAGAGAAAAAACTACAGTCAAAATCAAGTAGATTTAAGTCCGTCAAACCTACTTCTAGGCCATTTCGTTTTGTTTGCTTAATTGGCCTTTTCGGACACACGGACAGCGCGGAGGAGAATCAACACCTGCCGTTGCATCCACCGCCTCTAGTCTGCGGGTTCCAGGCTTCCTTTTCTCGGAAAACTCAAATGCTACCTTCACCATCACCTCTTTTGCAGACTGCACCCGAGCCTTCCCTAACTTTGGGAGCTAAGAATGAAGGGGTGGGGGCAGAGAAGGCCGTGAAGAGGAAAGGAGTCAAGGTTGCCCTCTCGCCTGGGCCGCTCCTGGCCAAGTCGCCGGCTGCCTCCTCTGGTCCCAGCCCGTCCTCCCGGAGCGGCGGACCCGGGCCCGGGGCGCTACGGGGAGGCGGGATGTGAGCGGCCTCCTGAGCCGGCCTCGGCCAACGCAGCGCCCGCGGTCGCCTCTCCTTCGCGGGGTCGGGCCTGGCTGCCCCGGGAAGAAGCCCGTCGGGGCCTCCGCCTCCCCGCGGCCGGGCCCCGCCTCGAGCCCGCCGCCCCCGGGCCGCCGTCGAAGCCCTTACCCGCAGGACGTGGTAGCCTTCCGTGCCCCCGCCTGGGATCTCGACGCTCTGCGAGGAGCCCATGGCGGCGGGCGATCAGTGTGGCCAGGCCGGGCTCCGCGCTGCTCCCCGCCCCCTCGCGCACCGCCCTCTCCGCTCCTCCGCGTAGCACTTGGGACGTGGCACTCGCAGCCTCAGGAGAGCCCGGCCGCACTGCCCGCTGGGAGATCGTCGCCGCGGCAGCCAGGGCCGCTACGACGCCGCAGACAGCGCCACCTGCCGCGTGCCACCGGCAGGGGTCTGAGCCCGGGAGGCAGGGCTGGAGTGGAGGGCGGGGAGAGGCCTATTCGTGCTCGCGAGAGAGCAGAAATACGGTTCATCCAGTCTTTACACCTTACTACGGGTCCCTGGGCTTGACAAGATTCATCTAGACGCGTTCCCGCGCTCCCGAAAGAACGGTCGCTTGACTGTAGCTCCCCCTGGTGCCCAGAGGCCGGGAAGGGGCTCCTGCTGAAAAGAATAGGGGCGGATGCAAACACAGCGAGCTCCCTAATTTCTAGGTTTCTGAACCTCTAGGTCTTGTCCCCAGGTTGCACAGAGGATCGTGGTAGTGGCTCTCCGTGGGCGGAGTACCGTGTCCGCTCAGCTTAGCTCAGTTTTATAAAGGAAAATGTCCTAAAGAGTTATGGAGGACCCACCAAAGTTCTCTTTTTGTTTTTTGTCTTCCCTAATTGTGAGAACAAGATCAGTCTATCACAACCTGAGCGATGCCAGAGTGGGAAACACAGTTGGATGACCTTGGCGTTGCACCGCCTGATGCTGGGTTCCCCATTCCACTTCCTTTAGGTAGCCAAGTTGTATTCACACTTTTCCTACTCGGTTGCTCCTTTTGTCCCTTCCCTCCAAAATCCCCAGTTATTGCCCAGGGGTCAATTTGACCCTCACTAACGGTGGATCAACCAGATATCAGAACATGTGTATTCTGATGTGAAGCAACATGAAGTAACTATTATCACCCATGAAGTATTCCAGACCAAAATGTTTACCTTGCTCCTCTCACACCTTTATTTAGATCTTCCAGTTTACAGGAATACAAAGGAGAGAAGAACAAGTAAAATGACTTCATAAGGAAACAACCAGGCAAAAATAAAAGAAATGGGCTGTTCTTTAGAACAGCTGGCCAGTTCTTTTCATCAAGTCAGAATAATAAGAAAGGGCCTGTACTGGGTTAAAAGAGATATGAAGGACATAACCAGGAGATGAAATGAAAGGTCTTGAATTGGGGGCTGATTTGGAGAAATTAGCTGTAAAGGACATTTTGGGCTCAATTGGGAAAATGTGAATACTGTGTGTTTGAAGAAAAGCGTTTACTGTCATGGAGAAGTGGAAATTATTGGCTGGAAAAAAAAACAGGTTATAAGACAGGATATGTCTGTAAACAATATGAAAACATTTTTGTAAATAAAATATGTGTTAATACATAGTATGTATTGAAGATGTGGTAGGATGCCAGCTTAGGGTTACAGTGGTGATCCCTGGGTGGTGACAGAGATGTTTTATTTTTTGTTTTTGCTGGTTCTACATTCTAAAATGCTCATGGACTGCTTTTGTAACAATAAAAGAGTATTTAAAAATAAAAAAATCATTTTTCTTTCTTTGCTGCCCATAAACCAATACAAGGTTTTTAGGAGACCTAGTACATACATAAATGAATTCTCCAGTTATTAGGCTCGTCAAGGACAGAGAAGGCAGTGGAGTCAGCTCTGTGTTTGTAATACTCAGCAGAGTGCCTGGCAGCTAATTTAATGAATTTGATGCAAATTAATGAATTAATGAATTTGACACAAAGGAATAAGTGTAAGAGCTAGGTTTCATGATAATATTCTTGTTCTGCTTGGCAATTATAATCCTCTTCGTGGTGGGGTCATAAGATGTTGCTATGTTGAGTGGTCAAAATTTTTGTTTCCCAGACATCTAACACTAGCCATGGTTTGCAGAACCCTGGCTGTGGACCTGAAGTAGCCCATGAGCAACTCCAGCCCTTCCTTAGAGCTGTAATGTATCTCAGCCATTTACTTTCTTACCTTCTTGATTTTATTCAAGCTCATCCATACATCTTGGGATGCTCTTTCCTACATTTTCTACTTCAGAAAATTCTAACTAATCCCTTAAGGCCTATCTCAAATGTTTACTTATTTATCCTTAAATTCAGAACGACTCTCTCCTTACCCTGAGTTCCTGGAATAGTTAGTTCTTTCATTTCTGGTAGCATCATCATCATCATCACAGGCCTGTCTTCCACCATTTACAGTCCATTCATTCAGGGTGGGGACCATATTTTTAACCTTTAGATTCCCAGTTCCTCGTTGAGAGTTGGGAACATGGTAGTATTATTATTTGTTGATTTGAATTGAATGTGTGTGATTGAAGAGTTTCCAAACCTTTCCTTTTTCAGGATCAGTTAATAAGTTACCTCTGCTGTTCCTATTTGTGCCTCATCAAAACCTGTGTTACTTCTTTATCGGCAATTGGTAGAGGGTGAGGTGCAAGGCTCACCTGATCTGGGATTGAGACTATGTGATAACCATTGCTCCTGTTTTTCCTGGTGCCACTTATTTCCCTCTTTTACTTGGGAAGTATGCTCAGAGGGAAGAGAATAAAATAAATAAAAGAACAACCAACGATGTTGCCAGAGCTAATATAAATTAATATAACATGATGGAGGGGAACACATGGGAAATTATTGTCCAAGTCAGTCTCAATTGAAGTTGGAATCTGCTGCAGGCAAGTTGGTATTTTGAAACATCACAGGCAGCAGAAAAACGAAGCCCAGCAAAAGCAAATATCTACAGACTAAAAAAAGTCAAATGAGATGAAATCTATTTTTCTGGAAGGAGAAGCATCTGATACGCAATTTTGTGTGTCTATTCTGGGTTTCATTAATCCTCCAGATTCTTTTGGCTATGCAGGGTCTTTTGTGTTTCTATACAAATTTTTGAATTATTTGTTCCAATCCTGTGAAAAATGCCTTTGGTATTTTGATAGGGATTGCATTAAATCTGCAGATTGCTTAGGGTAGTATGCTTGTTTTAACAATATTAATTTTTCCAATCCATGAGCACAGTGTATTTTTCCATTTGTTTGTGTCATCTTCAGTTTCTTTCATCAATGTCTTACAGTTTTCCAAGTACAGGTCTTTCACCTTGGTTAGATTTATTCCTAGGTTTTTTTTTTTTTGATTCAATTGTAAATGGGATTGGTTTCTTAAGTTCTCTTTCTGATAGTTTATTGTTGGTGTATAGAAATGCAACAGATTTCTGTGTTTAATTTTGTATCATGCAATTTTACTGATTTCACTTATTCGTTCTAACACTTTTTTGGTGGTGTCTTTAGGATTTTCTATATATAATGTCATGTCATCTGCAAACAGTGACAGTTTTACTTCTTTTCAATTCAGATTCCTTTTATTTTTTTGTCTGATTGCTGTGGCTAGGATTTCCAATACTATGTGAATAAAAGTGGCAAGAATGGGCATCCTGGTCTTGTTCCTGACCTTAGAGGAAATGCTTTCAGCTTTTCACTGCTGGGTATATCGGCTGTAGGTCTGTCATATATGGCCTTTATTATGTTGAAGTATATTCCCTCAAAACCCACTTTGTGGAGAGTTTTTATCATAAATGGATGTTGAATTTTATCAAAAGCTTTTTCTGCATCTATTGAGATGATCATACGATATTTATTCTTGAATTTGGTAATGTGGTGTTATCATGTTGATTAATTTGTGGTTACTGAACCATTCTTGCACCCCTGGGATAAATCCCACTTGATTATGGTATAGGAGCCTTTTAATTTACTGTTAAATTCGGTTTGCTAATATTTTGTTGAGAATTTTTTCATCTATGTTTATCAGTGATACTGGCCTTTGATTTTCTTTATTTGTGGAGTCTTTGTCTCATTTTGGTATCAGGCTGATGCTGGCCTCACAGAATGAGTTTGAAAGCATTTCTTCCTTTTTAATTTTTTGTAATAGTTTGAGAAGGATAGATGTTAACTCTTCTTTAAATGTTTTGTAGAATTCACCCGTGAAGCCATCTGATCCTTGACTTTTGTTTTTTGGGAGTTTTTAAAATTACCAATTCAATTTCATAAGTGGTAATCGGCCTGTTCATATTTTCTATTTCTTCCTGATTCAGTCTTGGGAGATTGTATGTTTCTAAGAATTTATCCATTTCTTTTAGGTAGTCTATTTTATTGGCATATAATTATTCATAGTAATCTTTTATGAGTCTTTTTATTTCTGTGGGGTTGGTTGTAACTTCTCTTTCATTTTTGATTTTATTTATTTGGGTCTTTTTTTTTTAATGAGTCTGGTTTATCAATTTTATTTATCTTTTCAGAGAACCAGCTCTTAGTTTCACTGATCTTTCCTATTGTTTTTTAGTCTCTATTTCATTTATTTCTGCTCTGATCTTTATTATTTCTTTCCTTTTACTAACTTTGAGTTTGTTTGTTCTTCTTTCTCTAGTTCCCTTAGGTGTAAGGTTAGATTGTTATTTTGAGATTTTTCTTGTTTCTTGAGACAGTCTTTTATCCCTATAAGCTTCCCTCTTAGAACTGTTTTTGCTGAGTCCCATAGATTTTGGATTGTTGTGTTTCCATTTTCATTTGTCTCTTTGATTTCTTCAGTGACCCATTGGTTGTTTAGTAGCATATTGTTTAGCCTCCATGTGTTTGTTTCTTCTGCTGTTTTTCTCTTGTAGTTGATTTCTAGTCCCCTAACATTGTGGTTGGAAAAAATGCTTGATATAACTTTATTCTCCTTAAATTTATTGAGCCTTGTTTTGTGGCCTAGCACATGATCTACCTAGCAGAATGTTGCATGTTGACTTGAAAGGAATGTGTATTCTGTTGCTTTTGGATAAAATGTTATCTGTATATATTCTAATAGCTGTACATTTTTACACTTCCCCCCCATGTTTAATGTTTTTTGAGATCACATTTTACATCTTTTTGTTTTGTGTATTCTTTAACTACTTATTGTGGATATAGATGATTTACTTCTTTTGCCTTTAACCTTCCTACTTGCTTTATAGTTGGTTGATCGACTGCCTTTACTGTATGTTTGCCTTTACCAATGAGACTTTTGCTTTTGTAATGTTCATATTTCTAGTAGTACCCTTTTCTTTTCCACTTATAGAGGTCCCTTTAACATTTCTTGTAAATCTGGTTTAGTAGTGCTGAACTCTTTCAGCTTTTGCTTGTCTGTAAAGCTCTTTATCTCTCCTAAAATCTGAATGATAGCCTTGCAGCACCAGTGTCCTCATGGTAGAATGAGTTCCCCAAATGGCTGCCACCAGCATCTCTGTTCCCAGGGGAGCCTCAGTTGCCTCCTGCCTCTCTGGAGGACCTCCAAGATCAGTAGAAGGTTCTGACCCAGGCACCTTTCAAATTAACACCTCTGTGCTCGGTGTTGGAGTGTGTGAGGTTTTGCATGTGCCCTTTAAGAGTGGAGTCTGTTTCCTACAGCCCTCTGGCTCTCCCATACTCAAGCCCCACTGGTCTTCAAAGCAAGACATTCTGGGGGCTTCTCTTCCCAATGCAGGACCCCCAGGCTGGGTAGTCTGATGTGGGGCTTGGACCCCTTGCTCTTTGTGTAGAAACTCAGCAATTGTGATTATCCTCCCGTTTGTGGGTTGCCTACCTGGGGGTGTGGGTCTCGCCTATACTGTGTCTCTGCCCTTCCTATTTGTCTCATTATGGTTTCTTCTTTATATCTTTAGTGGTAGAAAATCTTTCCTGCTGGTCTTCAAGTGATTCTCATAGATCGCCGCTCTGTAAACAGTTGTAATCTTGGTGTGCCTGTGGGAGGAGGTGAGCCCAGGGTCTTCCTACTCTTTCATCTTGGCCACACCTCTCAAGTCCTTTTTTTAAAAAGTGTATTGAAATCTAAGTGGCTGGGAGTAATATTATTCCAGGAAAACTTTGATCTTGCTTTAGTGCATATAAAATGTCATTTGCAAATATTGATACTTTAGGAACAGTAACATATTACTGATGTAACCAGGGGCCACAAACTCATTTGTTTATGGAGGGAATGAGTTGGGCTGGATACAGGTGGAGGAAGAGAGAAGTTAAGTAACTTGCCTAAATTGAAGCAGCCGGTGTGTCAGAACCAGATGTGGTACCAAAGTCTTTGACCATATGTTCAGAAATCCTTCCATTGCACTAATAATTAGAGCACTAACAATTAGAGCACTAATAGTAGCCCTCATTTATTGAATGACAGCCGTATATGTCTTACACCCTTAACAGTTTATAAGCATTATCTTTAATCATCAAAATAACTTTGTTAATGAAAGGTGGTAACTTCATTTTTTTAGAAACTGGGATGCAGAGAAGTTAAGTGATTTGCCCAAGATTCCACAGCTAGTAAATGTAAATCAGAGTTCAAATCCAGACGTATCAGTTTCAAAGTTCATGCCATTTAGCTACACCATGCTGCCTCTCCCTGGAATGGAAGTGGAACTAAAGGGTTGTAGCTGAGTTTACACGCTTACCTCTCTTTCCAAGCTGGAGGAGGGAGAATTCAGCCCAGGGCTACATAGGAGAACACTGAAGGTAGCTGGAGGGTTTGTCCTATTTCATAGTCCTGTGTGGAGAAGAATAGGGAAGTTAAACTAGGGACCTCACTATTAACATTTTAAAAATCTCAGAGCTAGCTGGAGAAGCCCTGTTATTGAAGAATACATTTTATTTTATTTTTTTGGCCACGTGGCTAGTGGGGATCTTAGTTCCCTGACCAGGGATTGAACCCGGGTCCTTGGCAGTGAAAGCATGGAGTCCTAACCACTGGACAGCCAGGGAATTCCCATAGAATACATTTTAGAAAAGTTCAGAGACTACATTTAGGTTTTAGTCAGAACATGTTAATGGCAATATTGCTACATTGATGTTTCTAAGATATTGTGAGAAAAAAACCCTCCAATCTGATCAAGCTTCTGGAAACTAACCACACATATTCAGTAAATACAGCACACTGAGGAACATGTTAAGCAAGCAAACTCCAGACTGTGGGCAACTACAGGACAACAACCTGGTTTCTTCAGCGAATAAAATGCAAGGAAAAAAAAAAAAGATAGGGGAGGGAAAAACCTATAGATTAAAAAAAAAAAGACTTAAGAGGTATATAAACAAAACACAATGTATGGCTCTTGTTTGGCTCCTGATTTGAACAAACTAACTGTAAAGACATTTATAAGACAACCTGGGAAATTTGAACACTGACTAGATATTTGATAATATTAAAGAATTATTGTAAATATTTTAGGTATGTTAATAATTATTCTTTTAGAAATACATACAAAATTGTGAGGGCTTTGGGCTTTCCAACTTCCCTGTGTCATTTGTGATATTTTTAGATCTTATTACTTAAAAAAAATAACTTTTACTTATTAATTTTTGAATAGGTAATACACTCATTTGTAACAAGATTCAACAGATAAAAAGAATGAACAGTGAAAACTAAGTCTCCCTTTGACAACTGTGGCCAAGTCACCCAGGAAGTTCCTTTCCCTGGAGGCAACCAATGCGTATCCTGTTGGAATCACTCGATGTAATTTATTATGATGAGAGTAGTAACAGATCCAACCTAATTTTTTCCCAAATAGTTACTCAGTTGTTCTAAAACTATTTAGTGCATTATTCACATTTTCCCAGAAGAAATATAACTTGAAATATAACCTTTACCAAATACTAAATTCCAATATATATTTCATTCTATTTTATATCTAATCTTTCTATTTTGTCCCATCGTCTATTCATGAACCAGTGTCACATTGCATAAATTACTATAGTTTTCCAATATATTTCAATAGCTGGTAGAGTGGTCACTTTATTATTCTTTCTTTTCAGAATTTTCCTTCTATCCTTGCTTGCTTATTTTTCCACATGTACCAGATCAAGGAGTGGCAAACTTTTTCCATAGAAGGCCAGAGAGCAAATATTTTAGGCTTTGCAGCCACTATATCTCTATAGCAATTAGTCATCTCTGCCATTGTATAGTGAAAGCAGCAATCAGCAATAAGTAAGTCAGTGGATGTGCCTGTGTTCCAACAAAACTTTATTTACAAAACCAGGATGCATTAGACTTGGCCCATAGGCTATAGTTTGCTGGCCCCTGAAGTAGACAAACTCATTTGCCTAGTTAAAAAAAAATCTTAGTATTTTTACTGGGATCTTGTTAAATGTATAGATCAGTTAGAGAGAATTAATCTATACCTTTATGATGTTGAGTCTTTCTATCATAGAATGGGAAATGACTATTTGGTTAATGCTCATTTGGTATCCTTCAGTAATATTTAATTTTTTCCTATATATTCAAATATACATTCAGATTTAATATTTTAGTTCTCATTATTAGAACATTAAATGTCTATGTGTTTAGCTATTCCTTGGCTATTTTCTATATATATAATTTTCTCTTGAATCCTCTTTATCACTGTTCATCTCTGTTTCATTTTTCTTGCTTTTCTTAATCCTGTCCTCGTGTTTCTTACAATGTTTCCAGTAAAGTATTTCTCCTTTGTGTTGTCCTCAATGTGGGCTGTGTTGGAATGCTTTCAGTTGCAAGTAACATAAGCCAACTAAAAGTGGCTTATAAGTTGAGGAAATTTTATTATTTCATATAAGAAGAAGTTTGGAGACAGAGAAATTCCAGAGTTGGTTAACTCATGGTCTCAATGATGTCAGGGCACAGGGAAGGTGAGCTTCTCTCTGCTTCTCTTAGTTTCTCATACGTGAAAACAAGACGGTGGTGGCAGCTCCACATGTTACATTATCATGTGACAGCATATGAAAAGAGAACATATTTTGGCTTTGTATCTTTTTTTTTTTTTTTTAAACTGTCAGGCAATTTTGAGATCCTGCTTTTTTTTTTTTTTTTTTAATTAATTATTTATTATTTATTTATTATTTTAATTTTTGGCTGTGTTGGGGCTTCGTTTCTGTGTGAGGGCTTTCTCCAGTTGCGGCGAGTGGGGGCCACTCTTCATCGCGGTGCGCGGGCCTCTCACTATCGCGGCCTCTCTTGTTGAGGAGCAGAGGCTCCAGACGCTCAGGCTCAGTAGTTGTGGCTCACGGGCCCAGTTGCTCCGCGGCATGTGGGATCCTCCCAGACCAGGGCTCGAACCCGTGTCCCCCGCATTGGCAGGCAGATTCTCAACCACTGCGCCACCAGGGAAGCCCTGTATCTTTTTTAAGACCAAGGAACACTTTCTTAGAAGCCATCCAGAACATATGTTTTATCAGCCAAGGTTGTATCACGCCTGAACCAGACTCTGACAAAGAGAATAGAAATACCAGGCTTGATTTAGACGAATTGGTACTTACCCTTGGGACTAGGGAAGGGCCCATGAAGAGTTTGCCCCCAGAGAGCTTATGTCCTCAGTCAACCCCCTCCAGCATGAGCCAAGGATGCCATGTTCCTTAGGCCACCCCCACCATTGGCCTAGACTCTCTCTTTGGAGATATGCCTCTGCTGGTCAACCAGAAAGTGCTTCTCCAGCCCTATCCTGGAGGAAAATTTCTTTCAATGAGAAAGTTCAGTCCAGGTAGAGAAAATCAATGAGTTCTCATGCTAATATATTCTTTGCCTTTGCTTTCGCTGTTTCCTGCTGAGAAAGCCCTTCTTACTATTTCTATCTTCAGTGAACTACAGCTCATCTTTTAAACTGAGCTCAAAGCCTCACTATAGGAAGCCTCCCTTTGACTACCTCCCATCTGATGAAAAGTTTTGTTTACTTTACCAGATGATAAAAGTGATACATGCTCATTTAAAATACTACAAAGGTGTATAATTAAAGTAATAAAAAGTCCACTAACTCTCATACTCTAACTCTACCCCTCTGAGATAACCAGTGTTAAGATTTGGGTATGTATAGTACCATTTCTTTCTCTAGACAAATACAAACTGATACAAACCTATGTACATACACATGCGTTGTTCTTTTCTTCTCTCTCACACACAAAAGTGTTACATTATACACCAGATTTTTCAGTTTGCTTTCCCTCTTCCTTTCATTTAATATGTGATGAACCTACTTCTATTTTAATAGCAATATCATAGTTCCCAATTAGATGTTTGTGACAATGTCTAATTTTTATTTTCTATAAAACTCCTAGAGGAAAACATAGGCAGAACACTCTTTGACATAAATCACAGCAACATTTTTTTTGGATCTGTCTCCTAGAATAATGGAAATAAAAACAAAAATATACATATGAAACCTAATTAAACTTAAAAGCTTTTGCACAGTAAAGGAAACCATAAACAAAATGAAAAGACAACCTATGGACTGGGAGAAAATATTTGCAAACGATGTGACCAACAAGGGCTTAATTTCCAAAATATACAAACAGCTCATACACCTCAATAACAAAAAAACAAACAACCCAGTCAAAAAAATGGGCAGAAGACCTAAGTAGACATTTCTCCAAAGAAGACATACAGATGGCCAATAGGCTCATGGAAAGATGCTCAATATCACTAATTATTAGAGAAATGCAAATCAAAACTACAGTGAGGTATCACCTCACACCGGTCAGAATGGCCATCATTAAAAAGTCTACAAATAATAAATGCTAGAGAGGGTATGGAGAAAAGGGGACCTTCCTACACTGTTTGTGGGAATGTAAGTTGGTACAACCACTACGGAGAACAGTATGGATGTTCCTTAAAAAACTAAAAATAGAGTTGCCATATGATCCAGCAATCACACTCCTGGGCATATATCTGGAGAAAACTCTAATTTGAAAAGATCTATGCACCCCAATGTTCATAGCAGCACTATTTACAACAGCCAAGACATGGAAGCAACCTAAATGGCCATCAACAGATGAATGGATAAAGAAGATGTGGTATATATACACACAATGGAATACTACTCAGCCATAAAAAAGAATAAAATAATGCCATTTGCAGCAACATGGATGGACCTAGAGATTATCATACTAAATGAAGTAAATCAAACATCATGTGTTATCACTTCTATGTGGAATCTAAAAAATGATACAAATGAACTCATTTACAAAACAGAAATAGACTCACAGACATAGAAAAGAAATTTATGGTTACCAAAGGGGAAATAAATTACGGTGGGGGAGATAAATTAGAAGTTTGGGATTAACAGATACACACTACTATTTATAAAATAGATAAACAAGGACCTATTGTATAGCACAGGGAACTATATTCAATATCTTGTAATAACCTATAATGGACAAGAATCTGAAAAAGAATATACATATGTGTGTGTATGTATATATATGTATATATATAACTGAGCCACTTTGCTGTATACCTGAAACTAACACAACATTGCAAATTAACTATACTTCAATAAAAAATGATTTAAAAAACCCAAAAAAACTTGCTGTATTATTTAAGACTTCCAAAAGGAAGTGATTACTAGTGGTATCTTACTCCTGGTTTAAATGGAAATGTATTTAACAATTTATTACTTAATACGATGTTTGCTCTCAGTTTTTGCTAACTAATCTTTATCATGTTAAGATGGAATCCTGCTAAGCCTACTTTATTTCAAGTTTTTATTAGGAAAAGCTGCTGAATTTCAGCTTATGTCAAATGCCTTTGGATGTAATTCCACTTAATCCATGATTTTTCTCATTTAACTTGTTATGTTTATAGGTTTTTTAAAATGTTGAAGCATTTTACATTCTTGAAATAAGTTTTTTTGGATACGGTATTATTTTTTCACTATGCTGCTGCATTCCATTGGTAATACTGTATTTTATTTATTTAGAAATTTAAAATCTATACCTATAACTGAAATTGCTCTGTAGTTTTCTTTTCTCTACTTATCAAGCTGTGCCTCTATAGCACACTAGTCATGCCTCTACATAGTACTTATTACCATGATGAAAATTGTATATCTAATTGTGTACGCATCAGCAAGTGGAGAGCAGGGACCAGGTCATATTCAATTTTCTGTTCTTTGTGTCAAGCACAATGCCTAGGACATGGCAGAAGTTCAATGAATCTGTGTTGAATGAAGGAATCAACAGCTTTGGGAAACATTTTCCTTTCATCTAATTTTACCTAGTATTGGTAGTTAGCCATTTATTATCTTTATACCTCTTTTCTTCCAATGCCATGTTTCTATCTTCACTTGTTCCCTTGCAGAAATACCATTATTGAATGCAATATTGCAGTTGAAATGAATAAACTAGAGCCACATATATCAACATGGTAGATCTCAAAAGTATAAGGTTAAACAAAAAAGCAAGAATATGAATAGCGTAACACTCTCTATATAAAGTTTTTAAAATGTAAACAATATTGTGCACTTGTGCTGTTGGCTCTCAACCCCACTCCAGCCCTTTCTGTGCACCCTTCTGTATTGCAAAGGGCTGGAAACCTGTGAACTACATGTTGCAGTTTCCCTTGTTACCTGGCTTCTAGTTAGGTTTTGCCAGTGCCAGGCAAAACCAAAGAAAGGGAGATGCCATTTTCCTTTCCATTCCTGGCAGTGCTTCCAGCACACGTGGCAGCAGCAATAGTAGGAGGTGACTGAAAATGAGCATTTCAGTAGTATCGGTGGCTATTTTAGCAGTGGCAGTGCCAACCTGTAGCACCCCAACAGGGAAGAATGCAGGTAAGTAGATACTCTGATCTCATTTTTCTCTTCCCCTCTACTTCTGGCCAGCACTTTCCACTGTCCAAAACTGACCGGAAATCAGGTCAAGAGTCCAGTGGGGCAGTGTGTACAGCTCAGCTTTCTGAGTTCAAAGAAAGGTGCAGAATTGACCTGGAGGGGCAAGTGGATGAAACTGATCATAGCCTCCTCATCCCGTTTACATCTCCAGCCCTTTCTATACTTCTATAACCAATTCTCAGTATTAAATCTCCCTTGTGTCTACTACATAGTTTCTGTTTTCCTGACTGGACAGTGACTGATTCAGTATAGTTTATGGATAATCACATATGTAGCAAAGGAACAATAACTTGCATGGGAATGATAAACTCCATGTTCAAGATAACGGCTCCCTCTGGATAGAAAAGAACAGAATGGAGTTAGGGATAAGTACATAGGCATCATCTTCTGTATCTAAAATATTTAACTTCTTAAGCTGGGAAGTGAATATATGGATATTTTAAATTATTCCCTATGTTTGTTATATGATTCTCTATTTTTTCATATGCCAGAACTATTTTAGCCATCCTCATAATTACATATGTGTGCTTATATATGTGTGTGTGTGTATATATACACACACAGACATATATATGAATAAATCAATGAATGAAAATGAATGAGACCTGACTCTGAATTCTGACTGTCAGATCTCAAAAGTATAAAGTTAAACAAAAAAGCAAGGAAATGTATAGGATGACACTATCTATACAAAGTTTTTAAAATGTAAACAATATGGTGCCTTTGTGCTATTGGCTCTCAACCAACTGAGAGCCAACTGAGGTAAGTTAAGCTACATAAGTTCTCTCAGACTTTGCATCCTCACCCATAAGGATAAAGATAACAGTGTCTACCTTTCACGATTATCGTGATGATTAAGTGGGATAATATGCAAAATGTCCTAGCACAGTGCCAAGAACATGGCCAACCATAGTTTCCTCCCTCCTGAACTTTCAGGAAGAATAAGGACTTGACTTTGATAAACTTTGAATTACAACAATTGTGCTCTGCCTCGAGGAGGTGCTTGCTTTATTTCTTCTTTAAAGCCTTTAATGTTTATTTTCTGATTACAAGAGTGGTAGTTGTTCAATGTAGAAAGTTTGAAAAATATAGAAACATATGGAGATAAAAATTTAAATATATGGTAACTCTACCCCTCATAAGTGCTACAAATGTATACAAATCTTAAAAATTAGAATAACACTATATAGTTCTGTGACATAGTTCTTTCACTTCACAACGTAAGGTAAACATTTTCCTGTGTCATATATTCTATGACATCACTTCTGCAGGCTGTATAATATTCAGGTGGCTGGGATGTTTAGGTTTTTCTAATATTTCACTCTATAATTAATGCTGCGATGAACTTCCTTGTTGATAAGTCTTTGCTCACATTTCTTATTATTTCCTTGGACAAAATACTTGTCGGAATCTTGGTCAAGTTGCATGTGCATTTGATGTCATCTTATGCCTTTGGCTATCTTGCTTTCAAGAAAGATTGTACAAAAAGAAAGAAAGAAGATCGTACCAATTTACACTGCCTCTAGCAGTGTTGGAGAGTACCACTTTGCCACATCAGGAAATTACTTTTAAAAAGAGAAATTAGAACAGACATGAACTTAATAGTGGAATTTACCACAATCGATTCTAACTAGTTAGCTGTTTAAAGAATAACAGCAAAGTACCACATCTTCACAGAGAAGAGGACTTCCATGGGCCATTGAAATCTAGTTTTAACAGGCTACCATGCAGAGGGATTCCAGTCATGCTTTCAAGGGTTAATTTCTATCTGGAATCAACTAAACATTGACACTAGCTAGAGGTGATTTGGAACCCAACTGACCTGTGGATTTTCTAAATTCAGACCTGATAGTGATACACTAGTTGGAAAATGGTGAAAGACAAGCCAAGTACTCTACTCTGTTCCTGGCCGAGGACTGAGACTTGGGCTTCTTGGGTCTTCAACATTCAGTTCTTAACTTTTCTCTACCTCCAGATTGAAGGGTCTTAGATCCACTCTAAACTGGTTAAATGAGAAAAAGGAAGATAGCAAAAAACATCAGCTAATAAGAGCTTTCATTCTTTGTTAATTAATTTCTGCAACTCTAACCCTCTGGCACCTGCCAGCTTCACTGTACTGGAGCCAACGGATTTCAAACATAATTAAAGTTAATGAGCTGCTCTTTGTGATAGGATGCTGAAAACTTAACAGCCATAATTAGTAGGAAGTGTGAAGTGGGGAAAGTGTCACTTGCTGATAAATAGAATTTCCTCATCTTGTAGATACAAGAATCCTGCCCATATGTGAAAGTGATGCTCTATTGAGTCAAAGAAGATGTATGACTGGGTTTACAAATGGGAAGTAAATTGAAGAACAAGTACCAATCTTGAGAATGATATCCCTAGGCTAAAATCAGACCCCTCCCCCAAAGTAGCAAAATTAATGTGTCAAAACGTTGGTAACAATTCATGGCAAAGTCTCAGGCAACCTTAGAGAGTCGGTCATTACAGTCGATGGCCCAAAGTAGGGCATCGACTTTCCGTTCCTTGGTAACAAAAATAAACATGGGAATTATGGGTACTGAGGAGACAAACACTAAATTGGCAGCCTCTCTCTGTGAGTTCAGATTGGGCATGATTTTTCAGCGTGGAGTTCTTGGAAGCCAATGCAAATGAAGTCTGGAAATGGCTCAGTGGCTGAGAGGAAGTGACGAATCTGAGCAGGTGGAATCTCATCTAAATGTGGGGTTTCCCCCAAGGGATCCTGCATTCTATTTTAAGATGATTTTAGGTGGTAAAAAGTCAAATGTGTCTTTTTCATTTTAATGTTTATGTATTTATTGTAATTCATATTTAAACCATTTGACTAGCACATCAAAACCTTCATTTCATATTTATAAGAATAATATTTTTTTTCAAAATAATGTATTCAGGTTTAAAAAATGAGATGAGTTTAAAAATTAATTAAATAGTAATATAGGTGGAATTTTGGTTCTGTCCCAAATTGAAAATTTGGAATGTTGGGGAAAATTTCAAGGTAACTATTTTAGGAGCTTCTAATTATTTCTAGGGCTTTGAAATGTACTACATTTCATCAAATCTAAGAAGCTTTTAATTGTACAATGAACCATTATATAATATGTCTTGAAGAAACAGAGAATGCTGCTAACTGAACTATGGCCCATGCTTTCTTAGCACTTAGAATTTTGTTTTGTATTCAATGAAAGCTCTCTTTCATTCACACTAGGTACAATTTTTTTTAAATCATATACTGCAGTACTCTGTTTCTGTGCCTTCCCGTTTGTACAGTAACTTTTAAAAAGTATTTATTTACTTATTTATTTATTTGGCTGCGTCGTGTCTTTGTTGCGGCATGCGGGCTCTCTAGTTGTGGCATGTGGGCTCTAGAGCACAGGCTCAGTAGTTGCCGAGCGTGGGCTTAGTTGCCCCGTGGCATCTTAGTTCCCTGACCAGGGATCGAACCCTCATCCGCTGCATTGGAAGGCGGATTCTTAACCACTAGACCACCAGGGAAGTCCCTGTACAGTAACTTTTGATCTAAATCATAGTGTAATCTTTTTGAAGACATTTTAACGACGATAAATTTCAAGTCTTATGGCACTGACAATGTACCTAACTGAACTGAAGTGACAGCTGAGCTCCTTTGATCACGGTTGATCATGAGAAGGCAATGGCAAAGCTTTCTAGCTGCGTCCAATTTCAGAGGTGAAAAAGGTGAAAAAAATGTGTGCCTTAGAATCAGTGACATACAATAACACCTTTTTAAAGGTCACTAGGAATTGTTTCTCTTCTTGTGCCCCAGGCTTTTTTTCCCCAAGAGCAGAGATCACCAACAAAGGTAATTTAGAAAGCCTTAAAGGAAATAATGAGTTAGATATCAGAGCCCTGTGACACTTCATATTATCGTGTGATGTACAGGGTCCTGACTCAGTCATAGCCCAGCTGGTGCGATGGAGCGACTTCTTCACGCAGCAACTCATTACAAAATTGTGATGTACATGCAAGATTCCCAGCCAACTTGAGGGTAGAATTTATGCAGGAGTCACCTCTGTGGCTTCATGCCTTGCACAAAACAGGTAATAGACGAATGATAGTTGACAGGACAATTAGTTGTAGACAATTTACAATTTCCCTTCTCAATGAAATAATCTTTCAGTAGTGATATTCTTTAATAAATGCTCACTATGAGTGAGCATTATGAAGACATACTATAAGCCAGAGCACTGTTCTAACTGCTTTATATTTATCAACTAATTTACTACTTAACAACACCAAGGTAGATCCTGTTATTATCCCTATTTTACATATGAGGAAACTGAGGCACAGAGCCATCAATTAACTTGCCCAGGATCACATACCTGTGAAATGTCAGAGCTACATTTGAACGCAGGCAATTTGACTTAGCATTCATGCACCTAGCCATTATACTTTATTGCCTCTACCATATAATACTGAAGAGCTATAATAAAAGAATAAAAATGCATATGATTGTCTAAATACACAGCTACTCAGTAAATGTACAAAGTAAACCATGCTCCCTGGATTCTCAATAAACATTTGTTTATTGATAGTTCAAAGAATGAGTGTTTTAAAATGAACAATAACAAAACCCATGCTGGCAGCGAATGCGGGTTGGAAGACTGATCTTAAAGCTTTGGGGACTTCCCTGGTGGTCCAGTGGTT
Source organism: Balaenoptera borealis (assembly GCF_965194805.1). Taxonomy (NCBI): domain Eukaryota; kingdom Metazoa; phylum Chordata; class Mammalia; order Artiodactyla; family Balaenopteridae; genus Balaenoptera; species Balaenoptera borealis. The sequence continues at coordinate 61,889,863 of NC_138863.1, forward strand.
AAGGCTCCGAGCTCCCAATGCAGGGGGCCCGGGTTCAATCCCTGGTCAGGGAACTAGATCCCACATGCCGCAACTAAGACCCCACATGCCGCAAATAAAGATCCCGCACATGGCAACGAAGATCCCATGTGCTGCAACTAAGACCCACCAAACAAACAAACAAATAAATAAATATTAAAGAAAAAAAAGCTTTGACCAAGAAGTCAAGGCAAAATGTCAGACCAAGACAAAAAGTTTCAGGCTCTCCAAAAATCACCAACAATGGATGCACTACTCAGGAGTCCTCACATGGGCCAGCCACAAGTTAAGTCCAGGCCTGATCTTGACCACACAGCCCTGAGACAATATTTGGAATTTAGCGAACTACAGCAACAACCTTGAACTGAAATCAAGTATTATGAAGTCTCTCAAGTTATCATCTGAATTCTGGCCGGCTGTGGTGAATACTGCATTAGGAAAGTTAATTAAACTGAGGAACTGAATTTTTCTTTTTTAAGGAAATGGCCATTGGGTGTTAATCAGCTGTAAAGAAGAAAGCAGAAAGCTTCTTTTAAGGGAATCCATAAAAGAGCTTTGCTCTGTAAGCACGGTTGCCTCACCTCTGACCTCCATAACTGAGAAAGAATTTGGCTCCTGCAATATTCTCTGTGAAGTTAGCAGCTTGAATCACTGCCACCAGCAAATGAGTTTTCTCCACTGAGAATGAATTCTCCTGAACTGATGAACAAAGGTCTATGTTCCTGAATGGCTATTATTTATTTGGAAGATTGCTACAGATACTGAAAAATCTGCTTCCCACCTCCACCCACCTCCTGCAAGCTGTGGTATTTAGCCGCTGGTCCTATGGAACAAAACACACAGAAAGGAAAATCTGGCCAGGCAAGTGATATGCCCGGAGTGAAATGTGAAACTTGCCTTACAAATACAGAGACACACAAAATGAGGGACTTACTTATTATACTACTTCATACCTTTGAGATAATCCACATAACTGAATTATTGATTTTGGATTGTGCCAGATATTTGGGGGCAGGCAAGGAAGAGGGGCTGAACTCTACTGATTTTGAAATCTGAGTCAGCCGTAGTGAATTACTAGACAACTGCCACAGGGAACATCCGGAAGTTTCCATTTCTCTCATGTCAGCAGTCTGGAGATTTTCACATTAAAAAGTTGTAACACACATCACTGTAAAAACGGATAGATGTTCCATTACCACTGTTAGTTGTATTTCCATCACTACCCAGCACAAACTCTTGGTAAGTTTGCCTTTTGTGAAAGCATATTCCCCTCAGGTGAGTTGGCTGGGAATAAGGTAATGTCACTTCTTCCCGCTCCAAGGAAACCATTTAAGGCATGTCATCTCCAGATCCTGTCTAATCACATGGTTCTATAAAAACAATGTATCATTCAGAGGAGTCTATTTCCATCCATTCAGATCTTATGCCCTTTAGTGTTCTGATTATGTGTTCTAACTATTTCAAATGAAATAGCCCTAGTCTCCTGAATGCTGAAAATCAAATCTTTTTGAAGAAAAAAAAACAAATAGTTATATATGTAACAATATTTCTGTTGTGTATTTATTTATTTTGGCAAGCGCTGTCCCTGGCTCATAGTAAATACGCAATAAATATTTATCAAATAACTAAAGCAGAAATGTGCGGTGGATATTAGTGATGCAGCTAGATATTTTGGAGATGCCCCAAGCCCAAGCCATCACTCATTGTCTTCTGGTCACTTTTTCTCAATGATGCCTCCTGAACTGCTCTGGATCCTTCTGTACCCTGATCCTGCTACGACAGCCAAGGTTCCATTAGTCACCTGGAGAGCTGCTTCAGTTCCCCCCACATCGTTAGGAGCCTAAGCTCTGCATCTCCTCTCTCTGTGTTCTGCTGTGGGTCACCCAGGTGCTAGGGGTACAGGGTGGGGCTGTGGGGGGCACATGGGCCTATCCATTAGCCCCAGGTACCCTAGAAACCTTCCATGGTGACTCCTTCCCTCTTCTCCCCTTCACCTGTCACGTCCCATCCATCTGTCACTTTTAAGGTGACAGCAGCTGTGCCTATACAAGAGCGTCCAGAGACAGCCCCAATGGAAAAATGGACATAGGACACAGACAGTTTTCTAGGGGAAAATACACAAATCTCCAAGAAAAATAAACAGAGAGAACAGATCCCACTGGTTATCAAACAATGCAAAATTAAAAGTAATAGGATATACCTACGAAAGACAAAAAGTAAAACGAATGAGGGAGAGGATGGGGAAAATGCAAAATCCTGGTTGAGGAATGTAAATTTATACAACTTACTGAAGGACAATTTTATGTATAAAATCCCTAAAAGAAGTTTACTGTTAAATTCAGGAATTTCACTTCTAGGAATTTTCCTAAGGAAAAAGAAATGAGATGAAGTGTATATCCATGGATGTTCAATACAACAATATTTATAATAGCAAAAATGGGAATTTGGTTAAATAAATTTTGCTACATTCTTAGAATACTATGTAATTCTTAGCATATAACTATATATATATGTATATATATATATATTTTTTTGACATGGAAAGATGTTTTAAATATTGTACTTAGTGAAAAAGCAGACCACAGAACAGTTGGTTGGATGGGATCATATTTTTGCAAAAAGATTTCTAGCATGTTTTGGTTAGGTAAAAGTCTGGAAGGATATATACAAAATATTAAAGGTGGTGAGAGTATGGAAGATTTACAGTTTAATCTTTCTGCTAATATGTATTTCTACTTTCTGGCAAAATGTGTGCTATTTGAGTAATAAAAAATAACTGCTCATGTGTAGTGAAAAATATAGATGTTTTCATTTTTCTATTTCTAATAAGAAAACCCACAAAATTATAGTATTTTAAAGCTGAAAACTTTCATAAAGAATACTTTTTCTTATTTTACAAATAAGTGGACCGAGGCCCTGGGAAGTTAACTGACTTGCCCAAAAGTGTCACCTAGAGGCCAAGTCAGAGTGAGGGGCTGAAAAGGAAAAACCCACCCAATTTTCCCCTCTTAGGAACTGGGAAAAATCCAGTTCTCCCCTACTCTTTATTATTATTTTTTTTAAGTAGAAAAGGATAGCTTTATTACTTTGCCAGGCAAAGGGGGACAAAGAGGGTTCCTGCCTCAAAAAAATATGTCTCTCCTCTACTCTTGTCTTTCTTTACTCTCACCCAGAATACCTTACTTCTGGTCACCAAATATGTGGAAGTTTTTCTCCACACCAGGCAATTCTCTGTGACACCAGCTGGGTATCCTACAACTTAACTAAATTCTGACACTAGCATCAGATCCCACAAGTTAAGGGCACGGTCCCCCAAGCCTGCTCCCACCCCATTTCAGATGTCAATTGCAAGTAGTAGGTCCCCAGATCATTCACAACTTCTGTCCAATTTGGCTACAAAACAGAGGTTCCCACAACCCTTTCCTCAGGTTCGATTAATTTGCTAGAGGTGCTCACAGAACTCAGGGAAACACATTTACCAGCTTATTAAAGGAGATGATAAAGGACACAGTAGAACAGCCAGATGAAGAGATACATAAGGGTAAAGTCTGGGGGGGAGGGGTCCCGAACACAGGAGCTTCTGTCCCCGTGGAGTTGGAGTGCGTCACCCTCCTTGTGTGGCTGTGTTCGCCAACTTGGAAGCCCTTCGAACTCCATACTTTTGGGATTTTATGGTGGCCTCATCCCATAGGCATGATCAATCATTAACTCCATTTTCAGCCCTTTTCTCTTCTCAAGAGAATGGGGGGTGGGGCTGATAATGCCAAGCCTCTAATCATGGGCTTGGTCTTTCTGGTGACCAGCCCTCATCCAGGAGCCATCCAGGAGCCCACCCAGAGCTGCCTGATTGGCGGGGGGGGGGGGGGGCTCGGGGGGGGGGAGGCGGGGCAGAGACCAATATACATATTTCCACTACACATCACAACCGCACAGGGGCAGAGTCAGAATCTGAACCTAGCGGCAGCTCATTGCTCCTTCTAAAGCGACATGGTACCTCTGAAGGGGGCCCAAGCACACGCGTGTTGCCAGGAGGGCTGTGTGGCTTGTGTGTCTGTAGGCACAGCCACTCACTGGCTCTCAGTAGATCTTGAAAATGATCCAGACCACAGGCTGCTGAACAGCTGAAAGAAAACTCTCAGAGCATGAAAAATGCTCCGCCAGTCTGCCTGACAAGCTGTATTTTCCCATTTGGCAGATGAAATCCTCTCCCGAAAAATGCTATATTATAAAGAACTCCTTTCTCTGAGGTGTCAATGACATCTTTCATAAGGAAGGCTCAAAGGTGATAAAGTGGATGGCAAGAATAATTAAGCAAGCCCCTCAGCCAGGAGGAGACTAAATGGACCAGCCTCCATTCAGTGCAGTTTGGATCACATGAACAGATCAGCTAAGATCAATAAAAGAAAAAAGTAATTAGAGATTCTTACTGATGTGTGCTGCCCCTGCCATGAGGTTAGTTCCTGAGGTGACATGGAGAGGCCTCACTAATTCAGCTTTGGGATCTGAGTGACACTTTGAATTGATCCCTGCATCTTTACATCTATATAGGGGGCAATTAGCCTACATGTGGTGGAGCTCTTAGGCAGGGCACCCTCCCCTTGCCCCTCCACCCAGCCTCCTCCTTCCTGTTACTCCCAGCCCCCTTAGGCTTCCTCCAGGGACTTGGACCAAAATCCAGTAAGATTTAAAATCATTTTCCTCCGGTCAGGCAAAGAGCCATCTTAACATCTTTGTGCTGGTTAGAGGAATATTTTCAGCTCAATAACGATAAAACTTTCAGTTACTGAGTTGATCTGGCAGCTATATATTTTTCCTGAACTGGTCTTTTGCACTTTTTCCTTGAATTGATTGTTTCTCCTTGCTTTCCAGGGGACCTTGGGCTAGGAGGGCTCAAGGATGTCTGGGGAACCTATCCAAATGGTGAGCCCTACTTACATTAGTTTGGATTAGGTTAGGCTGCATTTACAGAAGAATACGCATATCTGGCTTAAATTGACAACAGTTTCTCATCAGTGGTTCTCCGTCCTGGCTGTATCTGAGTGTTACCTGGGGGGCTTAAAACTATCGATGCTTGTGCCTCAGCCACAGAGATTCTGATTCCATGGGCCCTGGGCGCTAGATTAAAAGAAACCACACTCTGTTCAATTGCTTTTAACCCTGGTGACACATTAGAATTACCTGGGGGTGCTTAAAAAAGCAATGACCTGCTGGGGCTCCACCCTGAGATGCTGATTCAATTGGCCTGTTGAGGGGTCCAAGGGCCGGTAGTTTTAAAGCTATCTCAGGTGACACTTATGTGCAGCCAGGGTTGAAATCCACTGACCTCGATGCTCTAAATTAGCTTGAATGACCTGACTCAGAGGAGTTCCAGAATATTGAAAACACTTGCAAATGAAATCGTTGAACTCCATTGATCATCTTTAAGGAACTGTGAAGAATGTGTTGGAAGAATATTAGGAGTGGTTTTGGAAAGGCTTGAGATGGGCAAATATGATCCCAATTTTCAAAAAGTCAAAAAAAAGAAGGTGCTCTAATCTGTAGTTCTGGCATTTTGGCATTAAGCCTCAGCAATATTTCTTTTTATTAAAATTATGGTTTAACAGCAGGGACCCATATGTACCTGCCCAGGTTCAGCAAGAAAAAGATGCACCAAACTAACTATATTCCTTATTGCAGCAGGGTTGCCTGATTTTTAGATAAAGGGTGTGTGTGTATAAGTTCATTAAATTTCAGAAGGCATACGGCAAAAGTGTGTATGTGTGTTTGTGTTAAGGTAAGGATCCTTAGGTAAGGAAGATCCATGCTTCTCAAGCTTTATTGTGCAGTGAATCCCCTGAGGATCTTGTTAAAATGCAGATTCTGAAGGTCTGGAGTAGGGCCTGTGAGTCTGCATTTTCACAGGCTCCAGGTTGTTGCCCAAGTCCAGACTCCACACTTTGAATAGCAAGGGTGTAGACTGCACAATAGTACAATTCGTGGGTTAGTAAGCAATTAAACAGCTGTATCAAAAGATTGGTCAGAGAGGGTGTGGAGAAAAGGGAACCCTCTTGCCCTGTTGGTGGGAATGTAAATTGATACAGACACTATGGAGAACAGTATGGAGGTTCCTTAAAAAACTAAAAATAGAACTACCATATGACCCAGCAATCCCACTCCTGGGCATATACCCTGAGAAAACCATAATTCAAAAAGAGTCATGTACCACAATGTTCATCGCAGCTCTATTTACAATAGCCAGGACATAGAAGCAATCTAAGTGTCCATTGACAGATGAATGGATAAAGAAGATGTGGCACATATATACAATGGAATATTACTCAGCCATAAAAAGAAATGAAACTGAGTTATTTGTAGTGAGGTGGATGGACCTAGAGTCTGTCATACAGAGTGAAGTAAGTCAGAAAGGGAAAAACAAATACCGTATGCTAACACATATATATGGAATCTAAAAAAAAAAATGGTTATGAAGAACCTAGGGGCAGGACAGGAATAAAGATGCAGACGTACAGAATGGACTTGAGGACACGGGGAGGGGGAAGGGTAAGCTGGGATGAAGTGAGAGAGTGGCATGGACATATATACACTACCAAATGTAAAATAGCTAGGTAGTGGGAAGCAGCTGCATAGCACAGGGAGATCAGCTCAGTGCTTTGTGACCACCTAGAGGGGTGGGATAGGGAGGGTGGGAGGGAGACGCAAGAGGGAGGAGATATGGGGATATATGTATATGTATAGCTGATTCACTTTGTTATAAAGCAGAAACTAACACCATTGTAAAGCAATTATACTCCAATAAAGATGTTAAAAAAAATAGGATAAAAGAATTTCATTAAAAAATGGGAAAAATGTCATTTTTTTAAGGGAGCAGAAAAGAACAAAACAAACTTAATTCAGTGTTTGTAGACCCAAAGGTTAGAAGTACAGTGGAAAATCTTGTGTCTGGATTACTATTTAGGTGTCAGGTTTGCTAGAAGAATCGAGAAAGAGCTCTAACACCGAAAAAGAAAAAAAAAAAAAAAGATTGGTCAGTGGGTCATTGTCATCATGGGGGGAGGTTTCTGTGGTTAGGATCTAGTGTTGTTTAAGAATATTAATAGTAGCTTAGACATTTATAGGATGCTTATCAAATTTTCCAATGACATGGAATGGAGGAGAGAGCTAGTGACAGAATCATCATCCAGGTAGCTTTCAACAGGGTCTTTTTCTCTGACCCAGAAGGATAGATGGCTCATGTCACAGTCTTTTAGAACATGCTTTCTGATTGGCCATATAACTTACTAGATGAGTGGTCTTAGGCAAATCAGTTACTCTCTTGGACTCCCAGTCTCCTCTGTAAAATGAATGGGATTATTAGTTCGAATTCTGTTAGTTGCGTGTGACAGAAAATCCAGCTCAAACTACAGTGGTCCCCCCCCCTTATCTGTGAGGGACACATTCCAAGAACCCCAATGGATGCCTGAAACCACAGATAGTACTGAATCCTATATATACTATATTTTTCCCTATATACACATACCTATGATAAAGTTTAATTTATAAATTAGGCACAGAAATGAATAACTATATGAAAAATAGAACAATTATAACATACTGTAATAAAGGTTATGCGAATGTGGTCTCTCTCAAAATATCTTATTGTATAAATTTAATGCCTTTTTCATCTTAACACTTATCACACACTGTGGTCGTAACTTTTGCAATCTGAGGTGTGACAGCAAAACTTCACAAATTTTTTTTCTCCTTCATAAAGGAGAAGAAGGTTCATTTTTACCTAAGGTTCATTTTTACCTTAAAGGTTCATTTTTATAAATGAAGGTTCATTTTTACCTAAGATCTTAGTAACCTTAGCATGTAATTTTTCTTATTAAGTGGAGAACTTGCACCTTTTCACTTAGAGGAAGCACTTTGTAGCATCTCTTTGGCAGATCCGAAATGCTAGCATCACTACTCATGTGCTTGGGGCCATTAGTAAGTAAAATAAGGGTGACTTGAATACAAGCATGGTGGTAAGGGAGATGGCTAAGTGACAAAAGGGCAGGATACACTGCACAAAGGGAGGATTCACACCCCAGGCAGGATGGAGCAGGGCAGCGTAAGATTTCATCATGCTACTCAGAAAGGCACACAACTGAAAACTTCTGAATTATTTCCTGAATTTTCCATTTAACATTTTCAGACCGAGGTTGACCACAGGTAACTGAAACCACAGAAAGCAAAACTGCGGATTAAGGGGGGACTACTGTAGTTTAAGGGGAAAAAAAAGGAATGAATTGGCTTCTTTGGGCACAGTTGGATCCAGCAGGTCAAATTGTATTATTAAGGTTCTCCCTCCCTCTCTCTTTCTCTCTCCATCTCTGTGTTCTACAGGACTTTCCTTGTCTTCAATCTGCCTGCAGGCTTTCTCACGTCATGGGGAAGAGGGCACCTGGCAGCCTCCGGGCTTGTTAGTTTAACAAAACACATCTATCAGAGAAAAGACTAAATGGTCCTATGGGGGTCCCATATCCACCTCTGTACCAATCACTGAGGCCAGGTTAGAACAGATTCAGGCTGGATCATGTGCTTGCCACTGAGGATGGAAGGGACAGGACACCATAAGGGACATTCCAGTCCAGCACACTGGGAAAGGGGTGGTTTCCTCGAAGAAATGATGGTGAGTGACTCAATACATTCAGGCAGATATCAGCAAATCCTCACACCTAAACATCACAGAATGATGAGGGCACAATTCTTTATAATACAATGCTACTGAGTTGGCATGAGATAAGTTTGCTATTCCTGGTCTCTAAAGTCCCATTTTGTAAGACCGTAAGCTGTGCTTGTGTAACATCCTCCAGTATCAGTATTTTTTCTGGAGAAAATTCCTTGAATTCCAAAGGTTGATGGAGTAGGTATTTAGGCTGTTGGGTGACCCTCAAATCACACTTTCCCTCCTCAGAGGCAGGTCTTGGCGGAGCAGTGGCATTTAAGGAGGCCTGCCCACACTGCACCCTGCTGGGAGAGTACCTGCCCACAGTCTGCCGAGGACCCTTCTGCCAGCCCCTGACGCCTCCGTGCAGAGGTCAGCCACTGCCCTCGGATCGGCATAGCTTGGCTTGAAAAGATGATATGAATTCTCACAAGCTGTCTTGAAAATTAGAGCTGAAGGATACAGAGGGAAATCCCAGTGACCTGTGGGATGAAGTAGGAATGAAGTACAGGGTGGGCTTTGTATAAATTAACAGAGGAAGTTGGTTGAGACTAAAAAAAAGGCAGAGTAGATGCACAGAGAGAAAGAGTGACAGAGAGAGGATGAGACCAGTGGTCCTGGGAAAGGGGGGCAGGGGTACAGAGAAAGAGAGGATGAGGGATAGCTGTGGCTACCTATTCATCCACACAAGCCATGGGCTCTGCCCAAGAAATGGCTACTCTTCAGGAGGTCATCTGTGGCCTCAGGTTTAGGCCCTGCTTTGTATCCTGGCTAGTTGTGAGGAAAGATCACCTTACCTGTGGGTGACCCTCGGGATGGGGGTCACTGGAGCTGTAAATATTCTAAGAGGTAAATTAGAGACTTGAGATGGGAGTTACTGGGGCAGTTCTACTGGCACCACTGAGCCTGAGAACACGGTGGGGAGTGAGGCCCTTGGGGAGGCACCGTGTGACCCGGGGGGGGGGGGGGGCTGGAATGAGAGGGACGAGGGAAGGGCGCACTCCTGTGGACCCAGGGAGGAGAGCAGGAGAGGGAAGAGCTTCTGGTGCGGAGAGTGCGGGGGAGGAGAGAGAAAGGACATCAGGAAGCCCAAGCCAGGTGCAGTGACAATGAAATCTTTCTAACACTCTGGGACTAGGGTCAGACCTGCTGTTCTGAAAATGGCCGGAAAGCCAGGTACGCTGAATCAGTGGGAGGACAGAGGGCTGTCAGAGCTGGCACTGGTGATTCTCAGTCAGTGGCCAGCCAGCTCATCCAAGGCTTTTTTTTTTTAAGCTTTTGGCCACACCCCGCGGCATGTGGGATCTTAGTTCCCCGACCAGGGATCAAACCCATGCCTCCTGCATTGGAAGGCAAAGTCTTAACCACTGGACCACCGGGGAAGTCCCAAGGCTTTTTAACTGTTTGGCCTCTTACAGCTAACCACCTGGGCTTGGGGGCCCTCTTCATTAGGTGAGTATCTACCTGTCCTACAGATACCTTGGAAGAGCTAAAAACACCCTGAAAAGGGCATTTGGTTTATTGAAAACAAGGAAATAGAATCTGGGTCCCCTTGCCCAGTGTTCATCTGTTGGGCCATTAGTGAGGACTCCTTAGTCATAGCTAATGGGACCCACTTCATTTACAATATTTATTCCACAAATACTACTGACAGTCTACTGTGCTTGGCCCTGGACTTACAGTGGAAAGACAAAAATCAACAAGAAAACCCCAAATCAAATAAATATATAAGTTACAGTAAACTCTATGGAGACAAAAAACAGAATACTGTGAGAGAATGGGGTAGAAGGATAGTTTGGGTAAAGTCTTGGTAAGGTCTCTGGGAAGCACTGCCATTTAAGCTAAGACCTAAAAGATGAGAAAGTGCTATATGTGGGAAGAGGACTTCAGGTAATGGAAATACTAGGGTGAAGGTTGTAAGGAGGAAAATATGTAGTTACAGCATAAAAAGCAAGGAGAGCAGGGGTCAGAAATGAGGTTTGAAAGGGAGCCCAGACAGTGTGGGACCTTGAAGTCTGCCGCATACAAGTTACCCAAACTTAGTGGCTTAAAACAATAAACACTTGTTACCCTTATGGTTTCTATGGGTGAAGGATTTGGGAGAAGCTTAGCTGGATGGTTCTAGCTAGGAATCTAATGAGTTTTTAGTCAAAGTGTTGGCCAAGGCTTGACTGGGGCTGGAAGATCTGCTTCCAAAGTGGCTCACTTACATGGCGGGCAAGAAGAGCTGGTTGATGGTTGGGGGGCCTCAGTGCCTTTCAATTTGAGCCTCTCCATAGGCTGCTTGAGTGCCCTCAAGACACAGCTACTGGAGTCTTCCAGAGTGGGCAAGACGCAAGAGAGCAAGGTGGGTGGCAATGCCCTTTACAACCTGGTTTTGAAGGTCACACACTGTCCATTCTACCCCATTCTCTTTGTTGGAAGTGAGTCACTAAATGCAGCCCACATTTCAGGGGAGGGAGTTTATCCTTCACCATGGGAATGGAGGAATGTCAAAGAATTTGTGGATGTATTTTAAAAGCATCACCTAGGCCATGATAAGAGACCAGTTGAAGCAGAACTTAGGGCTTTGCTATAAGGCTGCAGGGGGAGCTCATGGAACCCTAGGGAAGGCAGAAATGAAGCTGAGCATCAGCCAGGGCTGAGTCCAGGGGCTGGAACGCTCTCAGAACACTGCACCTTTATCTCTAGTCCTCTCCTGTTCACTTCATTCTCCTTTCTCTTCAGATTGGCTTTCTTGCTTCCCCTGTCCACAGGGTGGCATGTGACATGCACCTCCCACCCCCAACCCCTGCTACTGAGATTGCAAAACATACACAGACCAACTAAGTTCTCAGTCTGAATTCCAAATTCCTGGGCCAGAGAACTGGATTAGCCCGACTTTGGTTAGATGTTTCCCTCAGGTCCAAGCAGCTGTGACCAGGCAGTGCGGACTTGTAGTATAAACATGGCTGCCAGTGCCCAGCTCTGTGGAAGGGGGTTCCTGAGAGAGGGAGAGCTGGGCGGCATCCCAGCAGTGTCTAACCACAGCCTTTCTATCCGTCTTGTCAGTCTGTCATTTCATCCCACACAGCCAGTAGATTTTCTACAGGTGGTAGTTCCATCAGTTGGAGCCTTCTAGAAGTAGATGAGTTTGATCACAAGAATTTTGAAAGTGTAGTAGGTCCTGCTCATTAAAAAGGCCCCTAGAAAGGACTCATGAGCATTTTATGGGGTACTTTTGGAGACTGTTAAATAAAATGGTTTAGTCATAAAACAGTTGGAGTTAATCAGTTGAATAAAAATATAAGAGGGCTGTTTCAGTGAGTTAGCTAGTGTAAGTCTTATTAAAATTAGAAATGGGAGCCAATACCAGCAGCCAGAGAGCACATGAACAAAGATCTTAATAGACGTATTAAAGTGGTTCCCCGGGCAACCTACCAGTGAAAGGCAGGAGCTTTTATTTTGGAATAGCTGCTGCAGAAAATGAGGGCACCAAAGACTCAATCTCAGCGTCGTCACTGGGCTGTTTTCAGGCAGGGACTTCCATTCTTCCAGCAGGGAAGTTAGGATGGTGGGCAGCTTCAGGGGCTACACACATATTAATAGTTGCAGGAAGGTAACTCGACATTAGATTTCAGAATTTCACGTGACTTCCCCCTGGTTGAAGTACTTTTAGATGGGGAAAGAATCTTTTATTCACTCCCTAGAGGTAAATGTACAGAGCAATTATCACGAATAAAGGTAGCACAGGGCCTGGCACCAGAGACTATCATAAAAGCAAGCTTTGCTCAGATGTGCATTGAACATATAAAGTTGAGAGGAGGAGATGGCAGAAAAGGAGTTTAATGGGACTGAAAGCAAACTTTAAATTCCTAACACTTTAGCCTGGGGTCAGTTTTGAATGAGAAGTGTGTTTCCTTGCATAAAAAAATGTCTGGGGATAAAATAGGTAAACAACAGGAACCTACTGTAGAGCACAGGGAACTATATTCAATATCTTGTAATTACCTATAATGGAAAAGAATCTGAAAAAGAATATATATGTGTATATGTATAACTGAATCACTTTGCTGTATACCTGAAACATTGTAAATCAACTATACTTCAATAAAAAATGGAAAAATATATACATAATAAAAACATATGCAAATAAAAAATGTCTGGAGAGAGTCTACTACGGCCTAGTTTAAAAGGAAAAAAAGTAGAGGAGAAATATTCCTTTTGAGTACTTAAAAGTTAGAACTCTTTTAATGGGCTTCATCTATAGAAAATATTTTCTGAGATGTGGGCCGTAGTAATACAATCTAGTCTGGGGTCAGATAGCTGAAAGGAAATGGTGGTGGTAGGTGTGGGCACCATAGTCAAGGAACTTTGAAGGGAGGACAGGGTCAGGTTTGTTTTGGGTAAGGTAAGGGGAGCTGACTTAGTTTGAGTCATCTTTGTGGCCTATTGTGCTTTCACATGATAAACACAGTCTCAGAACTCTTCCCTTTAATTTCACTGATTGTTCATCTAATGCCACTCACGAGTCAAGGCAATCCATCTAAAGGTAAGTGTACTTGTACAGGCAGGCGTTCCCATTAGAGAAATAAAAAACAATGGAAGAGTGTGTTAATTTTCACAGCCAACAATATTGGCCCACATTATTGGACTATTATTATAGTTAGTTTGCTGTCTATTTATGTGTTGGTTACTTTTTTAAAAAAATGATAGCATCAAGTATAATTATCAAGTAATCTTCAGGGCATAGAATGGAGCTTCATTCAACTCCTCAATAATAGCACTCATTACTATACTCTCTAAAAACAATTGGCTAGCTACTTGCAGCTTCCAAAAAGCTCCCAAATCTGGAAAACTGCAAATTACATAGTAATGATTATTGAGGTTCTGTGGTAACTTCAGTCATAATTTCAATGTAATTGGTAGAGCACAAATGATTATGAATTATGAGATATATACAACCTATTTACAGGGAACTCACATAGTTATTTGTGGTATGAATAAAGCAAAGCTTAAATTGAATGTTAATTTTAATAAAAATCACTTTTAAACTTCATTTTCATTTGAATGGATACCATCTGTTTCAAGGTACTAGCACAGAGCAAAATAAAAATGAACTTCAAAAATACAATTATTTGTTGTTTCCCACTCTCTCAAATCTAATGCTGAAAGCTCATGAATGAAACAAGAGATGTTGATCCAGCATCACTTTCCAGGGCAGGGGATTATCAAAGACATCAATAGGCATTCATTAAGAATATTAGGACAACAAAAAAGCAAACAACCCAATCGAAAAATGGGCAAAAGACCTTAATAGACATTTCCCGAAAGAAGACATATAGATGGCCAGTAGGCACATGAAAAGATGCTCAACATCACTAATTATTAGAGAAATGAAAATCAAAACTACAATGAGATACCACCTCACACCAGTCAGAATGGCCATCATTAAAAAGTCAGCAAATAACAAATGCTGGAGAGGGTGTGGAGAAAAGGGAACCCTCCTACCCTGTTGGTAGGAACGTAAGCTGGTGCAGCCACTATGGAAAACAGTGTGGAGGTTCCTCAGAAAACTAAAAATAGAATTACCATATGATCCAGCAACTCTACTCCTGGGCATATACCCAGACAAAACTATAATTCAAAAAGATACATGCACCCCTATGTTCACAGCAGCACTATTCACAATAGCCAAGACATGGAAACAACCTAAATGTCCATCGACAGATGAATGAATAAAGAAGGTGTGGTACATATATGCAATGGAATACTACTCAGCCATAAAAAAGAACAAAATAATGCCATTTGCAGCAACATGGATGCAACTAGAGATTATCATACTAAGTGAAGTCAGAAGGAGAAAGAAAAATACCATATGATATCACTTATATGTGGAATCTAAAATATGACACAAATGAACTTATCTCTGAAACAGAAACAGACTTACAGACATAGAGAACAGACTGGTGGTTGCCAAGGGGGAGGGGGTCAGGGAAGGGGTGGAGTCAGAAGTTGGGGTTAGCAGATGTAAATGATTATACATGGAATGGATAAACAACAAGGTCCTACTGTATAGCACAGAGAAGTATATTCAGTATCCAATGATAAACCATAATGGAAAATATCAATAATATAAAAAAGAATATATATATGTATAACTGAATCACTTTGCCGTACAGCAGAAATTAACACAATATTGTAAATCAACTATACGTCAATAAAAAAAAATCAGAAAAAAAAGAATATCAGGACTTTTTCCTAAGCTTACTAAGCTAAAAAAGCTCTTGAATTCCAGTTTAAGTTTTCAGATTTTCGGTCGTTGTTTAGCTTTAGAATCATCTGAGCAAACTCGAGACTGACATTTGATCACAAGTAGTTTTCCTGTGAGGCAACTCCAGGAAACACCAGTGAGGGGCATGAGGTCAGGAGGGCAAGGAAGTGAAGGAAGTGGGCAATTGGGGGTTGGTGCCGCTGAGGCATCTGGAGATGACAAGGAAGTAACCTCGAAGTTGTCCAGAACAGGGGGCAAGGAAGTTGGGGTATTTATTCACTAACACCTTATCTGGAAGTGTCTAAGGGATGCTTCCAGGGCATTAGCTCTCCAGGCTTGCCTTGTGTAGAAGAGGACAAGCTGGCGAGATTGCTTCCTCAGACAGAGGATCCCATTCTCCAAAGCACCCCTAAACTGAATGTTGTTCATATGCAGCAGACTTTTTACTAACATTTTGGGGTAACAGAGGGGATTTATATCTAAATGAACATATTTATTCTAAATACACAGAACATTACACTGAATATTAAACACTGCTATTCTTAAAGGTCCTTGCCATCTATCCCCAGAGAATTTCTCACCAGCCATCCTTTTCCTCACCATTTGTTATATGTTGAATTGTGTCCCCCCCAAAAAAAAGATATGCTGGAGTCCTAATCCCCAGTACCTCAGAATGTAACCTTACTTGGAGATAATGTCTTTACAGAGTAAATCAAGTTGAGGTCATTGGGGTGGGTCCTAATCCAATATGTCTGGGTCCTTATAAGAAGGGGACATTTGGACACAGAGACAGATGCACATAGAGAGAAGATGATAAGAAGAGACACAGGCAGAAGATGACCATCTACAAGCTAAGGAGATAAGCCTGGAATGGATCCTTCCCTCAGAGCCCTCAGGAGGAACCAACCCTGCCAATGCCTTGATCTTGGACTTCAAGCCTCTAGAGCTGTGAGACAATAAATTTCTGTTGCTTAAGCCACTGGTACTTTGTTAAGGCATCCCTAGGAAACCAATACACCATGGTACCCAGATCCCCCCTCTACCAAGACTATTCTCTTTCTCTCCTATATTCCTGCAATCTTGCTCTTTTGCACAACAGAGGAAGATTCTAATTTTCTCTGATTTTACTGTGAAAAGCAACTGAATTCTCTTTAACTAACTCTTTCCCATCTAGGTTAATCTGCAAGGAGCCTACTTGTTCATAACCAGTTACATCCATTAGGCTGTTCTTGTAAAACAAAAGAGTAGTTCTCTTCCTACCAGTCACCTTCTGGCCTATCAGAATAAAGACTTCTCTTTGCACCTAGATTTGGCCATATAACTATGCTCTGCCCAGTGGAATATAAACAGAAGTGTTCTCTGGTAGCTTCCAGGAACTTTTCAAGGAAAATGACAGGAGGTATGAGCCCTCTACCCTCTTCTTTGTCCTGTCTTCCTTCTTATTAGTTAGATTATAGACTTTGGCTGGACATGGAATTGTCATTGAGGACCAGGAGGAAACCATTCCTTGGGAATGGAGGCCATGCCTTCTAAAACAAGATCGAAGGAGCCTGGATCCCCGAGGACGTTATGGAGCAGAACCTGGGCTGCTCATTTTGGGATTTTTACATATGAGAAATAAACTTTTTTTTTAAGTTGCTATTTACCCACCCCCCTCCCTGCCATTCACAACTCAACCCAATCCCAACTGATACATTCCTTTAGCTACAGCTCTATCACAAATTAGAAAATTATTTAGTGTTCGCCAGTTGGAATTTCTTAGAGAAAGATAGATCTGTCTAGCCCCCTCTTTTAATGCTTGCAGTAGAGGTGACTGGCTTCCACCAGAGATTTTGTTCCCTTTCCACTGTGTAGAGTTGTGGTTGGGAAGGAGCTGTACAGTCTGGACTACGTTTCCTAGTCTACCTTGCATATAAGTGAAGCTGTGTGTGTCATTTATGAACCAAAGCTCTTAGGAAGCACCTGTTCTCACTTCTGCATCCTTTCTTTCCCTGTGAACCAGACAGAAGAGAACTCTGAGGCCACCGGAGAGGGTAATTATATGGGAGGAGACTGGTATCCTTAGTTACCATGTAGAAAGCTGGCTGCCAAATATCACATAGAATTGTAATATGAAAGAGAAATAATTAACACAAAATTGTAATCAACAATAAAATTTTTTTTAAAAAAAGGAAGAGAAATAAGCATTCTGTGTGTTAAGCAACTGAAATTGAGAGGTTTATCTGTTACAGCAGTTAGCGTTACCCTACCACAATGCAAATTTGTACATCAGGGTCCCCCTTCCTGACTATGGGTTGGCTGCCTGTGGTAGACTATATCACTGTTTAGCAATATCTGGTTTCCTTCCCCAAGGAAGGATTATACTTCCCACCCCCTTGATTCCAGGCTTGGCCATGTGACCTGCTTTGGCCAATGAAATGTGAATAGAACTGATATGTTTCATATCCAGATGGAAACCTTTTTAAGAGTCAAAGCATGATTCATCACCAGAAAGGAAAAGATTAGCAGCTGGCCTGCGACCCATTCTTTTTCTCCTGGGGATACCAACAGGTAGTAGGGGGGATTCAAAGACAGAAACTATTCCTTGTAAATGTGCTAAGCACACCTCCTGATGGCAGATAATGGAGAGTCTTCACCTATAGAATGTTATTAGCAGGAGGGACTTGGTCTGTTTGGTTGCTTACGGTCAAGAAATCTGGAATTTATGCATTCACAGGGCATGGCCCACTGGGAAACTCTCAGTCAGTTATGTCATGACTAGAGTATAAACTGGAGATATTTCATAGCTGAAAGGCTCCCTTTTTCCAAGTGATGCCCTTCTTAAAACCTAGATTTAGATTTTAAATCTAAACAAGAATATTTTCTAATCCAGAAAGAAAGGGAGAACTGCAGTGACAGTCCCAAATTTCTCCATGTTCACTTGTATCTTAGAATTGCCTGTATCTTTTTTTGAATTTTAGAATTTTATTTATTTTTTATACAGCAGCTTATCAGTTATCCATTTTATACATATTAGTGTATACATGTCAACCCCAATCTCCCAAGTCATCCCACCACCACCACCCCAGCCACTTTCCCCCCTTGGTGTCCATACGTTTGTTCTCTACATCTGTGTCTCACTTTCTGCCCTGCAAACCGGTTCATCTGTACCATTTTTCTAGGTTCCACACATATGTGTTAATATACGATATTTGTTTTTCTCTTTCAGACTCACTTCACTCTGTATGACAGACTCTAGATCCATCCACATCTCTAAAAATTACCCAATTTCATTCCTATTTATGGTTGAGTACTATGCCATTGTATATATATACCACATCTTCTTTATCCATTCATCTGTCGATGGGCATTTAGGTTGCTTCCATGACCTTGCTATTGTAAATAGTGCTGCAATGAACATTGGGGTGCATGTGTCTTTTTGAATTATGGTTTTCTCTGGGTATATGCCCAGTAGTGGGATTGCTGGGTCATATGGTAATTCTATTTTTAGTTTTTTAAGGAACCTCCATACTGTTCTCCATAGTGGCTGTATCAATTTACATTCCCACCAACAGTGCAAGAGGGTTCCCTTTTCTCCACACCCTCTCCAGCATTTGTTGTTTGTAGATATTCTGATGATGCCCATTCTAACTGGTGTGAGGTGATACCTCATTGTAGTTTTGATTTGCATTTCTCTAATAATTAGTGATGTTGAGCAGCTTTTCATGTGCTTCTTGGCCATCTGTATGTCTTCTTTGGAGAAATGTCTATTTAGGTCTTCTGACCATTTTTGGATTGGATTGTTTGTTTTTTTAATATTGAGCTGCATGAGCTGTTTATATATTTTGGAGATTAATCCTTTGTCTGTTGATTCATTTGCAAATATTTTCTCCCATTCTGAGGGTTGTCTTTTCATCTTGTTTGTAGTTTCCTTTGCTTTGCAAAAGCTTTTAAGTTTCATTAGGTCCCATTTGTTTATTTTTATTTTTATTTCCATTACTCTAGGAGATGGATCAAAAAAGATCTTGCTGTGATTTATGTCAAAGGGTGTTCTTCCTATGTTTTCCTCTAAGAGTTTTATAGTGTCCAGTCTTACATTTAGGTCTCAAATCCATTTTGAGTTTATTTTTGTGTATGGTGTTAGGGAGTGTTCTAATTACATTCTTTTACCTGGAGCTGTGCAGTTTTCCCAGCACCACGTATTGAAGACACTGTCTTTTCTCCATTGTATATCCTTGCCTCCTTTGTCATAGATTAGTTTACCATAGGTGCGTGGGTTTATCTCTGGGCTTTCTATCCTGTTCCATTGATCTATATTTCTGTTTTTGTGCCAGTACCATATTGTCTTGATTACTGTAGCTTTGTAGTATAGTCTGAAGTCAGGGAGTCTGATTCCTCCATCTCTGTTTTTTCCCCTCAATGTTGCTTTGGCTATTCAGGGTCTTTTGTGTCTCCATACAAATTTTAAGATTTTTTGTTCTAGTTCTGCGAAAAATGCCACTGTTAATTTGATAGGGATTGCATTGAATCTGTAGATTGCTTTGGGTAGTATAGTCATTTTCACAATACTGATTCTTCCAATCCAAGAACATGGTATATCTCTCCGTCTGTTTGTGTTATCTTTGATTTCTTTCATCAGTGTCTTATAGTTTTCTGAGTACAGGTCTTTTACCTCCTTAGGTAGGTTTATTCCTAGGTATTTTATCTTTTTGTTGCAATGGTGAATGGGATTGTTTCCTTAATTTCTTTCCAATCTTTCGTTGTTAGTGTATAGGAATGCAGGAGATTTCTGTGCATTAATTCTGTATCTTGCAACTTTACCAAATTCATTGATTAGCTCTAGGAGTTTTCTGGTGGCATCTTTAGGATTTTCTATGTATAGTATCATGTCATCTGCAAACAGTGACAGTTTGACTTTTTCTTTTCCAATTTGGAGTCCTTTTATTTCTTTTTCTTCTCTGATTGCCATGGCTGGGACTTCCAAAACTATGTTGAATAATAGTGGCGAGAGTGGACATCCTTGTCGTGCTCCTGATCTTAGAGGAAATGCTTTCAGTTTTTCACTATTGAGAATGATGTTGGCTGTGGGTTTGTCATATATGGCCTTTATTATGTTGAGGTAGGTTCCCTCTATGCCCACTTTCTGGAGAGTTTTTATCATAAATGGGTGTTGAATTTTGTCACAAGCTTTTTCTGCATCTATTTGAGATGATCATATGGTTTTTATTCTTCAATTTGTTAATATGGTGTATCACATTGATTGATTTGCGTATACTGAACAATCCTTGCATCCCTGGGATAAATCCCACTTGATCATGGTGTATGATCCTTTTAATGTGTTGTTGGATTCTGTTTGCTAGTATTTTGTTGAGGATTTTTGCATCTGTATTTATCAGTGATATTGGTCTGTAATTTTCTTTTATTGTAGTATCTTTGTCTGGTTTTGGTATCAGGGTGATGGTGGCCTCATAGAATGAGTTTGGGAGTGTTCCCTCCTCTGCAATTTTTTGGAAGAGTATGAGAAGGATGGGTGTTAGCTCTTCTCTAAATGTTTGATAGAATTCACCTGTGAAGCCATCTGGTCCTGGACTTTTGTTTGTTGGAAGATTTTAAATCACGGTTTCAATTTCATTACTTGTGATTGGTCTGTTCATATTTTCTATTTCTTCCTGGTTCAGTCTTGGAATGTTATACCTTTCTAAGGATTTGTTCATTTCTTCCAGGCTGTCCATTTTATTGGCACAGAGTTGTTTGTAGTAGTCTCTTAGGATGCTTTGTATTTCTGTGGTGTCTGTTGTAACTTCTCCTTTTTCATTTCTAATTTTATTGATTTGAGTCCTCTTCCTCTTTTTCTTGATGAGTCTGGCTAAAGGTTTATCAATTTTGTTTATCTTCTCAAAGAACTAGCTTTTAGTTTTATTGACCTTTGCTATTCTTTTCTTTGTTTCTATTTCATTTATTTTTGCTCTGATCTTTATCATTTCATGCCTTCTACTTACTTTGGGTTTTGTTTGTTCTTCTTTCTCTAGTTTCTTTAGGTGTAAGGTTAGATTGTTTATTTGAGATTTTTCTTGTTTCTTGAGGTAGGCTTGTATTGCTATAAAGTTCCTTCTTAGAACTGCTTTTGCTGCATCCCACAGGTTTTGGATCATCGTGTTTTTGTTGTAATTTGTCTCTAGGTATTTTTTGATTTCCTCTTTGATTTCTTCAGTGATCTCTTGGTTACTTAGTAATGTATTGTTTAGCCTCCATGTGTTTGTGTTTTTTATGTTTTTTTCCCTGTAACTGATTTCTAATTTCATAGCACTGTGGTCGGAAAAGATGCTTGATATGATTTCAATTTTCTTAAATTTACCGAGGCTTGATTTGTGACCCAAGATGTGATCTATCCTGCAGAATATTCCGTGTGCACTTGAGAAAAAGTATAATCTGTTGTTTTCGGATGGAATGTCCTGTAAGTATCAACTAAACCTATCTGGTCTATTGTGTCATTTAAAGCTTGTGTTTCCATATTAATTTTCTGTCTGGATGATCTGTCCATTGGTGTGAGGTGCTAAAGTCCCCCGTTATTATTGTGTTACTGTCGATTTCCTCTTTTAGAGCTGTTAGCAGTTGCCTTATGTATTGAGGTGCTCCTCTGTTGGGTGCATATATATTTATAATTGTTATACCTTCTTCTTGGATTGATCCCTTGATCATTATGTAGTGTCCTTCCTTGTCTCTTCTAACAGTCTTTATTTTACAGTCTATTTTATCTGATATGAGTATTGCTACTCCAGCTTTCTTTTGATTTCCATTTGCATGGAATATCTTTTTCCATCCCCTCTCTTTCAGTCTCTGTGTGTCCCTAGGTCTGAAGTGGGTCTCTTGTAGACAGCATATATATATATGTCTTGTTTTTGTATCCATTCAGCGAGCCTGTTTCTTTTGGTTGGAGCATTTAATCCATTCACGTTTAAGGTAATCATCAATATGTGTGTCCCTATTACCATTTTCTTAATTGTTATGGGTTTGTTTTTGTAGGTCCTTTTCTTCTCTTGTGTTTCCCACTTAGAGAAGGTCCTTTAGCATTTGTTGTAGAGCTGGTTTGGTGGTGCTGAATTCTCTTAGCTTTTGCCTGTCTGTAAAGCTTTTGATCTCTCTGTCGAATCTGAATGAGATCCTTGCTGGGTAGAGTAATATTTGTTGTAGGTTCTTCCCTTTCATCACTTTAAATATATCATGCCACTCCCTTCTGGCTTGTAGAGTTTCTGCTGAGAAATCAGCTGTTAACTTTATGGGAGTTCCCTTGTATGTTATTTGTTATTTTTCCCTTGTTGCTTTCAGTAATTTTTCTTTGTCTTTAATTTTTGTCAATTTGATTACTATGTGTCTCAGTGTGTTTCTCCTTGGGTTTATCCTACCTGGGACTCTCTGCGCTTCCTGGACTTGGGTGGCTATTTCCTTTCCCATGTTAGGGAAGTTTTCGACTATAATCTCTTCAAATATTTTCTTGGGTCCTTTCTCTCTCTTTGTCCTTCTGCGAGTCTTATAATACAAATGTTGTTGCATTTAATGTTGTCCCAGAGGTCTCTTAGGCTGTCTTCATTTCTTTTCATTCTTTTTTCTTTATTCTGTTCCGCGGTGGTGAATTCCACCATTCTGTCTTCCAGGTCACTTATCCGTTCTTCTGCCTCAGTTATTCTGCTATTGATTCCTTCTAGTGTATTTTTCATTTCACTTATTGTATTGTTCATCTGTTCGTTTGTTCTTTAATTCTTCTAGTTGTTCATTCTTTAATTCTTCTAGGTCTTT
Organism: Balaenoptera borealis; assembly: GCF_965194805.1. Lineage (NCBI taxonomy): Eukaryota > Metazoa > Chordata > Mammalia > Artiodactyla > Balaenopteridae > Balaenoptera > Balaenoptera borealis. The sequence goes on from NC_138863.1 coordinate 61,912,596, forward strand.
GTTAAACATTTCTTGCATCTTCTCGATCTTTGCCTCCATTCTTTTTCCGAGGTCCTGGATCATCTTCACTATCATTATTCTGAATTCTTTTTCTGGAAGGTTGCGTATCTCCACTTCATTTAGTTGTTTTTCTGGGGTTTTATCTTGTTCCTTCATCTGGTACATAGCCCTCTGCCTTTTCATCTTGTCTTTCTGTGAATGTGGGTTTTGTTCCACAGGCTGCAGGATTGTACTTCTTTTTGCTTCTGCTGTCTACTCTCTGGTGGATAAGGCTATCTAAGAGGCTTCCTGATGGGAGGGACTGGTGGTGACTAGAGCTGGGTGTTGCTGTGGTGGGCAGAGCTCAGTAAGACTTTAATCCGCTTGTCTGCTGATGGTGGGGCTGGGTTCCTTCCCTGTTGGTTGTTTGGCCTGAGGTGATGCAGCACTGGAGCCTACCCGGCTCTTTGGTGGGGCTAACGGGCGGACTCTGGGAGGGCTCACGCCAAGGAGTACTTCCCAGAATTTCTGCTGCCAGTGTCCTTGTCCTCACGGTGAGCCACAGCCACCCACTGCCTCTGCAGGAGACCCTCCAACACTAGCAGGTAGGCCTGGTTCAGTCTCCTATGGGGTCACTGCTCCTTCCCTTGGGTCCCAATGCACACACTACTTTGTGTGTGCCCTCCAAGAGTGGAGTCTCTGTTTCCCCCAGTCCTGTTGAAGTCCTACAGTCAAATCCCGCTAGCCTTCAAAGTCTGATTCTCTAGGAATTCCTCCTCCCATTGCCGGATCCCCAGGTTGGGAAGCCTGACGTGGGGCTCAGAACCTTCACTCCAGTGGGTGGACTTCTGTGGTATAAGTGTTCTCCAGATTGTGAATCACCCACCCAGCAGTTACGGGATTTGATTTTCTTGTGACTGCGCCCCTCCTACCGTCTCATTGTGGCTTCTCCTTTGTCTTTGGACGTGGGGTATCTTTTTTGTTGAGTTCTAGTGTCTTCCTGTCGATGATTGTTCAGCAGTTAGTTGTGATTCTGGTGCTCTCGCAAGAGGGAGTGAGCACACATCCTTCTACTCCGCCATCTTGAACCCATCTTGGAATTGCCTATATCTTTTGAATTATTAATACATTTTAGTATCAGGTAGGATCTATGATCCCTGCATGTTTGGTCTGACAATTCAACTCCTTGTATTATCTCAGCCATTTTCTTGTTTTTGTTTTTTTGGTTTTTGTTTTGTAGTGACCAGCAATGCTCCAGTATGTGGTTGTCCCTTCAACCTCTCCTGGATTGAGGACAATCTGGAGAGGAACCCCCACCTGACATGTTATGGACAGGGAGTATGATCAGGAAATAAGCCTGTATTCTTCCCCCGTCCCATGTTCTTTGAAGCCACTAATAATGTGGGTGTTGTTTCTTAAGGTAGCATAACCTAAACTATCTAGACTGTCCTGGCGTCAAGCACCTGCTCCTGGCCAAGTGCTGGGTTGGAATAACATGCTTAGGCCCATACCTTCATCAAGATTGTCTAGGCAGGACAGTCCCAGAGAAGGGGATGTGGGCAGGTAGGTATAGGTCATGTTTACTGCCTTACTGCCACTTTATTTCTGACCACTGGCACTCTCCAAAGTCTTCTGCAATAGGACTGAGCAGATGTATTAGTTAGGATTTTTTTGATTGTGAGTGTCATAAACTCAATTCAAATGAAACTGGACCACTATCTTACACCATACACAAAAATTAACTCAAAATGGATTAAATCCTAATACATTAAATAATGTAAGAAACCATAAAACTCCTGGATGAAAATATGGGTGGTAAGCTCTTTGACATTGGTCTTGATGAGGATTTTTCGTATCTGACACCACAAGCAAAGGCAACAAAAGCAAAAATAAACAAGTGGGATTATATCAAACTAAAAATCTTCTGCACAGCAAAGGAAACCATCAACAAAATGAAAAAGCACCCTACTGAGTGGGAGAAAATATTTGCAAATCGTGTATCTGATAGGGAATTAATATCCAAAAAAGTATAAAGAAGGCATACAACTCAACAGCAGAAAAGCAAGCAATTTGATTAAAAAATGGACAGAAGATCTGAATAGACATTTTTCCAAAGAAGATACACAGATGACCAACAGACACATGAAAAGATGCTCAACAACACTCTTCGTCAGGGAAATGCAAATCAAAACCACAATGAGATATCACCTCATACCTGTGAGAACAGCTTTCATCAAAAAGATAAGAAGTAACAAGTGTTGGTGAGGATATGGCAAAAAGGGAACCTTTGTGCACTGCTGGTGGGAATGTAAATAGGTGCAGCCACTGTGGAGAGCAGTATGGAGGTTCCTCAAAAATTTAAAAATACAACTACCATATGATCCAGCAATTCCACTTCTGGGTACTTATCTGAAGAAAAGAAAACTAACTCAAAAAGATAAATGCTCCCCCATGTTCACTGCAGCATTACAATAGCCAAGACATGGAAGCAACTTACACGTCCATTGATGGATAAATGGATAAAGAAAATGAGATATATATATGACTATTATTTAGCAATAAAAAAGAAGGAAATCTTGCCATTTGCAACAACAAGGATGGACATTATGCAACATGAGGGCATTATGCTAAGTGAAATCAGCCAGAGATAAGTCAGAGAAAGACAAATGCCACATTATCTCACTTATATGTGGAGTCTAAAACACAAAAACAAAAAAATCCCTAAGCTCATAGATGCAGAGGACAGATCGGTGGTTGCCAGAGTTGGGGGTTGGGGAGTGGGAAAAATGGGGTCAAATGTACAAACTTCTAGTTCTAAAATAAATAAGTCATGTGGATGTAATGTACAACATGGCAACTATAGTTAATACTACTGTATTGCTTATTTGCAAGTTGCTAAGAGAGTAGATCTTAAAAGTCCTCATCACAAGAAAAAAACATTTTTTTGTAACTATATATGGTGATGCACGTTAACTAAACTTATTGTGGTGATCATTTCACAATATATCCAAATCCGGCATCATTATGTTGTACACCTGAAACTAATATGTCAACTATACCTCAGGAAAAAAACACCTCAATTCACACCAGCTGAAACATTCCTTATACCCACACTCTTATGGGCCCCAGAAGTTTTGGCCAGGCCCAGAATGTGCATGCAGTGGTATAAAATACAGAATGGGTCAGAGGACTGATGGTCCCTGGCTAGAATGAATATACTGTATTTCTGCTGGCCGGTGCCACTGCCTTGAATAATAATGACCTTCTAAAGGTCAGATCTCCGTCTTGAGGACCAATGAGCTCCAACCTGCCTCATCAGGCACCTCAGGTTCCAGACCCTCGGCTTGTTGCTGACCACAGCTAGCTGTAAGCCCCCGCCAGTCCGTAGCTTCTCTGGTTCCCAGCTCCTGCCCTGAGTCTAGCAGCCACTGCGTCCCCTTTGTTTACCCCAGCTCTCGGGGCTCTCTGGCTCTCTTGGGCCACTCTCTGCCAGCCCGAATCATCTGCTGCCTCTACCCCAATGTGAGGGGCAGCTTTTGAGAGGCTGAAACACCGTTTACACCCCTGCGTCTGGTAGTTGAAGCAAGCTAAATAGGAAATCAAACCTGGGCTGGCCACGGCTGCCGGCTGGGTGTGAGTCCACCGTTTGCCCACTAGGTGGCGTCTCTTGAGCCTGAGGAGAGAAGAAGAGCTTTTCTGTTAAAACAGCACAAAGGAAGTGTTCTGCTGCTTGCTTTTTCTTTTCTATTTTTTTCCACCCACCACCATCGCCACCGCCACCACCTCCAACCCTAAAAATAACATTAAAACAAGGCACCTTTCTACTTCTCCCTCCCGGGAGGATTCCAGCTTCTCTGACTGCCCGGACTAAATTTAAGGCAAGAAGGCTGTTCTTTTATCAAGTCCGAAACGACGGCCCAGTGAGTTTCATTTGTTGTTAGGTTGTAATTGGAGCCCGCTGAGAACCTGTAACCCTCAGCCCATTCCATTCCTTCCTTTCACCTGATTTTCTCCAAGACCCACAATTAAGTTTAGCCACAGGTGTTATTTTTTTTCTCTCTCTTCTCTCTCCTCCTCTCCCCTCCCCGCCTCCCCTTCCACTCCTCTTCCTACTCATCCCTTCTCTCCAGGTGTTGTTTTGTTTTTTCTTTTTTTCCTTCTAGGAAAGGGTAGGGCAGCTTGCCTACTATCAGGAGAAAATAAGATTCTTGGTGCTTATTCTGCCATTATTGTAAATTCGTTGTAAAGATTTCTAATAACCCTAACTCTTGGGGGGGGGGCATAAAACATGAACCTGTTCTATTTGTCTTCCAGTCTGTAGCCCCAAATGTTGAAACTTTCTTTCTCACTATGTAGGGGGTCCCTTGGCAATAGCTTAGATTCCGTAACTTACTTTTCACTCTTGATTATTAAAAGACAGTCCAGCTTTTCAAAGCTGTCCACTGCCCCGTCCGTACAGGCTGGCGGCTCACCGACCTGAGTGGGAGGGGAAGGGCCGCGAACTGCTGGTTCTTCTTCCTTCTGCCCTCGCCTCATCAGGGAAGGGCTTGTATCTCCTCTGGGAGGCCGCCTCCCCTTCAACCTCCAGGCTCCAGCTGCTCCGGGGTGGTGGGTCTCAGCTCACAACCCTGACAAATCCCTTCTCTCCTCTCTGGAAAGGTGGTGGGCCTGGAGGGCTGGTCTGAGGCTATGGCTGCTGTTAGAAGGGCCGGTTCTACCACCTCCCAGTAAGCTCTGGGCAAGGTGGGCGCCCTGGCGGTGGTGTAGCATGTGAAGTACTTACGGCTTTTTATCTCTCCAGTTGGATCCTAAGTACCGCTTTTGGGGCAAAGAGAAAAACCCCACCTGTTAACCTGCCACAAAGCACCTAACCATCCCTCACACCCTCTTCCCTCCCCCTTCCACATGCTATGAGGACCAGGAGCACAGGCAGACTCCGAAACAGCTCACCAAGCCACACCCTCCTGCCATTTGTTCACGCCTGCTGGAGTGGCCTGAGTAGCGCAATGATGGCCAGGTTGTCCTGGTGTCGGAGCAGAAGCATCTGGAGCCCTGGCGGCAGGATACCTTTGTCCTTTTTCACCCTTTTCTTGGAGGCCTTGAAATGTACTTATGAGTGGGGAAAGTACCCTCAAAAGTTAACCACTCTGAAGCCATGTCATTGGAGTCTTTGTTCTAGCCAAACTTAACCCAGTAACTTGAGGTCCAGGCAGAAGGCAGAGCCCTTCCCACAGAGCCATTGGACTCTAGTCCCCAAACACCCCCATGGGGGTTCCACTCTGCTATGTGGCTCCAAAGCTATGCCAGCTTGTGTTCTAAATTTCTCAGTTTGTAGTGAAATGAATTCTTTTCTTACCACCTCCTCTTCACAGATTTCTGGTATTAGTTCTCAGGAATAACCCAAGGTCTCCTTTTCCAAAAAACTAATCTCAGTAAGACATTCCCTGATGAACTTCACAGATTCCTCATCACACCAACTCATTGTCCTTGGACCATTAGCTGTCTCTTTCCCTCAGATGAGGATTTTGTCAGGAAGTACCTTGGCCTCAGTGCACATTTAACTCATGGTGGATTTTACCCATAGGCCCCCCAAAAGCTTCACATCCTTATCCCTGGAATCTATGAATGTGTTACATGGTAAAAGGGAGTTTACAGGTGTGATTAAGTTATGGATCTTGCAATGGGGAGATTACCTTGGATTTTTTAAGTGGTCCCAATATATTCACAAGGGTCCTTATCATGGAAGGAGCGAGGCAGGTGAGTCAAAGATGGAGATGTGAAGTAGAGCCATGAGCCAAGGAACTCAGACAGCCTCTAGAAACTAGAAAAGGCAAGGAAACAGATTTTCCCCTAGGGCCACCAGAAAGAATGCAGCTCTACCTTCAGAACTGTAAAAAAATTAATTTATGTTGTTTTTTAAGTCACTAAATTTGTGTTAATTAGTTACAGTACCAATAGGAAACTAATACAGCCCTCCAGACAAGTTCAGCCATTATTAAAGAATCTTGGAAAAACCTAGTCTGGGCTTCCAAGATGGGGCCTCCGTTCCATCTGTTGTGTCAAGGCCAAGATTGCTAAGGCTTCTCACATGTTGCTTTGCTCATGGAGTCCTTATTGACTAGGGCTTCATCACCTCACCTGACAGCCTGTCCAGGGTCAAGAGTCCATCCCTGTAGCCCAGGGGATGGAATACCCTGATTGGCCACACTTGAGTCAGATGACCAGCTCTGGAATCAGAGAGTGGGCTCATTCCTCCAATTACACAGGGCAAGAATGAAGAAAGGATATCCTCTCAAAGGAAAATTAGAGTGTTATGATCAGAAGAAAAGAGAATAGATGTAGGGCAGGCATAAAACACAGATGTCCACTATGCAGACTGAGGGAATCAGGAGATGGAGTTTTGCAGTGGTTTTACTGGAATATTAAAGCAACCTTGTATTATGAAAAATTCCATTCTTCAACCCAAAATAAAGTGAGATTCCCTTTATTAAACTGCTTTACATCATTTGGTCAGATTAAAGGATTTTAAGATTCTTGCAGGTAAATTTGATGCATGTATCTAGTTTCTTTTATCTGTAAGAGATAACAGAATCCTCATAAAGCTTAGAAGCAGGGCCCCTTGATGTGACTGGAACATTTTCTGTTTAACAAAGTCTGCCTTATCTAAGAGTTACCTTTTCCAGCTTCAAGGCAGCAAATCGCCTGAATCACTATGCTTTCAAACCAGCCTCACAAATGATGCCCAGGAAGCAATGTTAGAGAGCCCATTCTCAGAGAGGGGTTATTAATAAGCTTCAATAAAGGAAAGTTCAAACACGTGCAGATCAAGGAAAAAGAAAATGACCCAAATGGAAGGTCTGAGATGTAAAAAGGAATCATGCACAAGGGAGTGGTAAATATGTGGGTATATCTAAGCAAAAATCAATTGAATAAAACTATTAATAATGTATAAATTATAGGGTTAAAAAAGAGATACCCAAAATACTGGATAACAATGGTGTATATATTGGGAGGAGGATGATCAAACAAAAGAATTCTAAGGTTCTTTTGTGATTCATGAGGAGAGTAAAATTATTAACTTTTGAAACAGTAAAGTATTCATGCTAATATCTTTAGGGTAGACATAAAGAGTATAATTTATCAGCAATTATACCCTCATAAGTTAAAACTGAAAAGCAAGAGAAACAAAAAACAAACCTCAATTAATCCAAATCTTTTACAAGAAAGAAGAAAAAAAGAACAGAAAAGGTGGAACAAATGGATAGCACAAAATAAGATGGTAGAATTAAATCCAAATATATCAGTAATCACAATAAACGAAATTCTTCAGTTAAAAGACAAAGATGGTCAGATGGAAAAGATGATAAAATCCAGTTATTTTTATATGAGACACACCTAAAGCATAAGGATACAGAAACATTATAGTTCAAGGAAGAGAAAATATATATTAGGCAAATTATATCTGCCTGTCAGACAAAAAAGACAAGAAGGCAAAAAAAAGTGTGTCAGCACATAATGATAAAAGTTTTAGATCACCAGAAAAATATGACAATTATAAACTTGTTTATACCCAATAAACAGCAAAAATTAAACTATAAGGAAAAATAGACAAACATCATATTTAGAACTGAATGATAATAAATTATTGTGTGTCAAAACTTGTAATATACAGCTAAAGGAATGCTTGTAGGGAAATATATATCCTTAGATGCTTCCATTAGAAAAGAAGATAACGTTCAAAATTAATGACCTAAGCACAGAACTTGAGAAGTTAGAAAAAGGAATAGCAGATAAGCCTCAAAAAAGTAGAAGAAAGGAAATAATAAACATAGAAGCAGAAATTAATGAGGTAAAAAGCAATCATATGATTGAGACTATTGACCAAGACAAATATTTTCTGAACAGCTTAATGAAACTGACAAACTTCTGCTAAGGTTAATGAATAAAAAAAGAAAGAAGACACAAATTACCTCTATTAGGGGAAAAATGGAGAATATAAGTACAGATGCAACAGATTAAAAAAAAAGAAGATATTGTGGACAACTTCATAATAACCTGAAAACTTCAAAATATGTATAAATTCCTGGAAAAATGCAACTTGCAAAAACAGACTCAAGAAGACATGCAAAACTTAAATTGTTTATGTATAATACAACATTAATTAAACATTCATATATTAGAGAAACTCTTAGCAAACTAGGAATAAAAGGAAACTTCTTTAACCCAATAAAGTGTATCTACAAAAAAAACCCAAAAAACCCTAAAGGAAACATAAAACTTCACGGTATCTGGTGAAAACATTCCCTCTAACATCAGAAATAAGGCAAGATGCCTGTTACCAACACTTCATTTCCTCATCATACTGGTTATCCTGGCCAGTGCAGTATATCAAGGAAAAGGGGAAAAAAAGGTATAAGGAGCACGGAGCAACTAAGCCTGTGCACCGCAACTACTGAGCCCACGTGCCACAACTACTGAAGCCTGTGGGCCTACAGCCCATGCTCCGCAACAAGAGAAGCCACCACAATGAGAAGCCCGCACTGCAACGAAGAGTAGCCCCTGCTCGCCTCAACTAGAGAACGCCCGCGTGCAGCAAAGAAGACCCAACACAGCCAAAAATAAAAAAATAAATAAATAAAATAAATTTTAAAAAAATAATAAAAATAAAGGGTAAAACAGAAAACAAAACACAACACACACACAAAGGTATAAGGATCAGAAAGGAATAAACAAAGCTGTCATTATCCATAGATGGTATATTTCTCTATTTGGAAAACACTGAAGAACTGAAATTGAGTTTTAGAAAGTTTTCAGGATACAAAATCATTACTGAAAAAGGCAGTTACATTTCTATTTATCAGCAACAATCAGTTAGAAAATGTAATTTTAAAAAGATGCCATTTAAAATAACAACAATATAAAGCACATAGGAATAAATCTATCAAAAGCTGTGCATGTCCATTATGAAACTTTATTGAAAGACATTAAAGATAACCCAGTTAAATGGAGACATAAACTTTGTTTAAGGTTATGATATTCAATATTGAAAATATGTTAATATTCTTCAAATTGATTCACAGATTCAATGAAACTCCAATAAAAATTCCAACAGGATCTTTTGGTGGAACTTGATGAATTAATTCTAAAATTTATAAAGAAGACTAAAGGGCTAATAATAGCCCTTTCATTCTTGAAGAAGGACCAATCACAAACATCAATTCCAGGTAGATTAAGGACTTACATGTGAAAGGTATAAAACCATAAAACTTAGAAGCCAATATGAATATGAGAATATCTTTATGACTTTGGGATAGGGAAGAATTTCTTAAAGAAGGCACACAAAAAAACAAAAACTGTAAAGAAATATGTTGATAAATTCTATTACATTAAATTTAAGAAATTATATTTTCAGAAAAAGACCATTAGTTAAATGAAAAGTCAAGCCCCAAATTAGGAGAAGATATTTATCAAACATACACTCAGAAGGAATTAGTACTTGGAATATATAGAGAACTTCTAAAAACTATAAGAAAAAGGCAAACAACTAAGTTTAAAATTGGACAAAGGGTATGAATTAGGCGTTTCAAAGAAGAGAGAACACAAATGGTTCATAAAATGTGAAAAGATACTCAATCTCATTTGTAATCAGGGAAAGACAAATTAAAACCACAAGGAGATACTCTTTTGTACCCACCAGACTGGCAAAAATTTTGGGCCAAGTGATGGTGAGGTTATGGAAAACGTGCATTGCTGGTTGATGTGCAACTTGGTTTGACCACTCTGCTTTACTCAGTCAAGTTCAACAAGTACTCTACGACCCAGCAATTTCACTTCTAAGTATTAAACCTTAGAAAAAATTTTGCACATGAGCACCAGGAAACAAGTGCAAAGAATGCTCATAGCGGAAAACAGTATGGAGGGTCCTCAAAAAACTAAAAATAGAATTGCCATATGATCTTGCAATCCCACTCCTGGGCATATATATGGAGGAAACTATAATTCAAAAAGATACATGCACCACAATGTTCATAGCAGCACTATTCACAATAGCCAAGACATAGAAACAACCTAGATGTCCATTGATAGATGAATGGATAAAGATGTGGTAAATATATACAATGGAATGCTACTCAGCCACAAAAAAGAATGAAATAATGCCATTGGCAGCAACATGGATGGACCTAGAGATTATCATAGTAAGCAAAGAAAGTCAGACAGAGAAAGACAAATACCATATGATATCACTTATATGTGGAATCTAAAATATGAATGAACTTCAAATATGAACTTCAAATATGAATGACACAAATGAACTTATCTCCGAAACAGAAACAGACTCACAGACGTAGAGAACAGACTTGTGGTTGCCAAGGGGGAGGGGGTTGAGGGAGGGATGGAGTGGAAGGTTGGGATTAGCAGATGCAAACTATTATATATAGGATGGATAAACAACAAGGTCCTTCTGTATAGCACAGGGAACTATATTCAATATTCTGTGATAAACCATAATGGAAAAGAATATGAAAAAGAATGTATATATATGTATAACTGAATCACTTTGCTATACAGTAGAAATTAACACAACATTGTAAATCAACTATACTTCAATAAATTTTTTTTTAAAAACTAAAAAAAGAAAGAATGCTCATAGCAACATTGTCCCTAAAGGCAAAAACTGGGGGAAAAAATCATATATCCACCTTCACAGAAGGAATAAACCAACTTAAGTATATTCATACCAATGAATAGCATCAAAGCCATAAAAATGAATGGATTACAGCATAATCAAAGATGAATCTCAAAAACATGAGGCTGCCACACAAGGCTGTGCTTGCAAGTTATGGGAGTGGGCTCAGTAGGTGCTAGAATCTACTACATGCTCCACATGCCAAGCTGAACACACTGGCACAGGGATGCCTATCTCTGAAGGAAGGGGTGCCTTTAAAAATTTTTTAACTGTCCAAAGGCTCTTTATGGGTTAGCTCTGGCCCTACAAAATCATAATGTTGAAAGACAAGTCAGAAGTGTATATATTCTGTAATATTCCATTTATACAGAGTGCAAAACCAAATAAAACTAAACCATAATGATTCATATACGTGTGTTAAAACTATATAGAAAAACAAGAGAGTGTTTAACACAGAATTCAGAATAGTGATCATTTCTTGGGGAAAGGAGAGCAACCAATTATGGAAGAGTTCCTGATGGGGGTGGAGAGCTCTTAAGGTACTGAAGATGCTCTATTTCTTTGGCTGAACAGTGGGTAGTCAAGTATTCTGTTATCGTCATTCTTTACCCTGTACATGTATATTTTAAAAGCCCTCCTTATGTAATCCACATGATTGATTTTAAATAAAAGAGATTCCACCCAGGAGTACTGCCTGGAGAAGGGGTATCAACATAAGGGCTGGACAGGGTATATTGCTAGGGGCCCAGAGCTGAGAGTCTGAGTCCTAAGTGGTCACAGGAGGAGAGACTTTGATGTCTCATGTGCGATGAGGTGGAGGACTCCAATGGGATCCTTCAAAAGTGCTCCATGAAAAAGCAAATTAAAACCACAGCAAGATACCACTATTAAGAGTAAAAACAATACAAAGTGTCAATACAAAAACTTGTACACAAATATTCATAGTAGGTAGTGTTATTTATTATAGTCAAAAAGTGGAAACAACCCCAATGTCCATTAACTGATGAATGGATAAATAAAATGTATATCCATACAATAGAATATTATTCAGCAATAAAAGGAATGAAGTACTGATAAATGCTATATCATGGATGAACCTTGAAAACATCCTAAGTCAGATGTGGTCACAAAAGACCACATATTGTGTGATTTCATTTATATGACATGTCTAGAATAGGCAAATCTATAGACAGAAAGCAGAGTAGTGGCTTCCAAGGGCTGGAGAGGATGTGTGTGTGGGAATGAGAAGTGTTTGCTGATGGGTATGAGGTTTCTTTGTGGGATGATTAAAATGTTCTAAAACTGATGGTGGTGATGGCTGTAGAGCTATATGAATAGTCTACAAGCCAGGGAATTGTACACTTTAAATGGATGAATTACATGGCAAGTGAATTATATTTCAATAAAGCTGTAACAACAAAAAGAATGGCTAAAATTTTTAAAAACTGACAATACCAAATGTCAGCAAAAATATAGACCAACTAGAAGATTTGTACATTGCTAGTGAGAATGCAAAATGGTACAGCCACTTCAGAACTAGTTAGTTTCTTATAAAGTTAAACATACTCTTACAATATGATCAAGCAATCTTACACCTAGTTAATTACCCAAGTTAAATGATAACCTATATTCACACAAAAATCTGTTCACTAATGTCCATAGTGGCTTTATTTTAATTGCCCTAAACTGCAAACAACCCAAATTTCCTTCTATGACGGAATGGATAAACAAACTGGTACATTCATACAAATGGAATACTACACAGTAATAAAAGGAACAAACAAATGATACAGACAACAACATGGATGAATTCCAAATGCCTTGTGTTAAGTGAAAGAAGATAGACTCGAAAGGTTACATATTATATGATTCTATTACCAAAATGGGAAAAGCAAAACTCTAGAAACAGACAAATCAGAGGTTGCCAAGAACGGGGACTTGGGGAAGGTGCTACACACAAAGGATATAGGGGATTTATTGGTGTGATGGAACTCTTCCAGGTATTGTGGTGGTTACATGACTGAATGGGTTTGTCAAGACTCACAGAACACTACACACAGTACACTATAAAGAGTGACTCTTACTGTACCTTAATTATATCTTAATAAAAAAAATAAACCATTCCCCTCAAAATATTGTCCCATGAGAAGAAAATCTCAGACCAGGGGCCCGGATGCCAGATGCCAATTTAACAGTTACCTCAAATTGTGTCTTTGTTACTTTGACCCCTTCTCCTCCTAGACCTGACCCTAGATGGGAAAATACAGTAGCTAGGGAGTAGAAATGAGGCTGAAAGAGTAAACAAAGCAGCTGACTTTACCCCACCACCAGCCTCACACCCATCCCCCCCCAACCTTCGCGCCAGGGATTGCAGCCTGAAAGGTACCAGAGGGAGGAAGGGGAGGAGCTCTATATTGTATACAAATTTGAGGTCTTGCTTATCACAGTGACCTGGACATTTAGTTGCTAAAATGAGACTGTTCTTGTGACTGAGAGGCCAGGAAAGCCATGGGATCGGCCTGAATTCAAATGGAGGCGTGGAAACAATCAGCCCACAGAGGGGATTTGAAGGAACAGTAAGAGAAAGAATAAAGTGACTTTATCATCACCTCCTTATGGAGCCCAGTTTGTTTAATACAATAGTTACTTGTACAATCAGTATGTTAATTACAAATGACTCATTTAATCCCTACAAGTGCCAAATAGGGAACTCCTTGTATTCCAAATGAGTGAGATAGTATTATCATAGCTTAATAGAATATTGTAGAAAATGGACCCTATTTCATAATGATCCAGCACCAAAATATGTTTCCTGAGGAAGTGAACTGGGCCCACTGTACAAGCATAAACAGCAGGAAGGCACAATTCTGTGCTCTCAGACGTATTCAGATACCACAGACACCAAGTGATGGAAGATCCCCACGAGAAGGAAAATTTGTCTGCCATGCACACCTCTGCAACCCTAGTGCTAGAACACTGCCTGCCACAGAGGAAGAAAACATTTGTTGAGTAACTGAATGAATGGAACTCCAAGATTCAGATAGGAAAATGAAAAACAGGAATGGCTTTTCTTTTTCCAGGTGTGAATTGCAAATTTTATTTAATTAGAATCCCAATGATTTTTAGACAAGGGGCTTGGGAACCTAAGACTGTGGGTTGAGTCCCAACTTAATAAAGGTACCGAGCATCACCTAAAGCCAGCTAGTGGAGAGTGAATGGGCTGTGGTGATCCCAGTAACTATAACTGGAAACCTCTCTTTCTGCATGAAACAGATACTAAAAGAAAATTTTGTTCAAATTCTCCACGGAGAATATTTTTATTTGTTTATATTCTTCTTGCATACTCTAAAACGCACAGTGTGAATTTCCTTTCTTCAAAAACAGTTGTGAGCCTGGTCAGTTTATCTGACTTCAGAAGGTCTTCGGAAACATTGCCTTAGGTTTGTGCTAAGCAAGTCACAGAGATTGGTCATGAGCTACTACAAAATTACAGGGCATCTAGTTATTACGCAACAGTTACTAGAAAAGCATAGAGAACACCAGACATACAGCCAGACAGAGAGGGTAATAGAAGAGCAGATGCTATGTAAGTAACAGGATTTCCATATATACGTTATGTACAGTATCAGAGTTCTCTTACAGACAGTAAACTTATTTTTAAATCATTATTTTAAGGGCACTCTAATATAAATACAAGTCTCACTAATTTTAATCTTTTCTCTTTGGCTCACAAGTGCACGAAAATACCATAATCAGTTTTCAGAACTTACTGCGTTAATATATAAATAAGATACATTACAAATGGGAAGAAAATACAAGACGCCTCTTTAACATGGTAAATCTCTGAATATAAATAAGCAAATATTTCATATACCTACTGTTAAACAGTCATTGAAATCATTACATGTGTTCTTCCACTCCGCCCCAAGGTCAGACAACAGAAATATCCACAATCTATACAAATTAATCTCTAAAAATACAGCAATAGTACACCTGAAACAATGACTCTGCTACTGTTTTCCCCTCACAGAATACTAATGGGAATGGCGGGACTCTTGTCAGCCAGTGGTGCTTTTTCTCATCCATCATCACTTCAGGCAGGAGAAATACCGACAATGAAGTCAACTCCTGCCAACAGCATTTCCCTTGGTCCCCGACACCTGGCATATTGAAAAACATCTTTCCAGGGGTTGTTGCGCAAGCTGGTTTGCAGCATGTCTGGCCCCTCAGTAACTGCTGAAGGTAAAGTGAATTCTCATGGAGTGGGAGACATACTGCGATCTATTACTAAGCCACACTCACTATACAGACATATATTTATAGAGAGAGGTATATATAGCTGTACATATATACTGTGCTCCTAATGTGCAACTTTTGAAAAAGAACATCATTTCCTGCTAACTCTAACAAGCTTAAGTAAGGTTTTAACAGTATTCTTCAAGATATTATGTTTTCCCTCAATGAAATGGCCTATGTGTTTCAGCAACATATAGAGTTTGTTCTAGAATACCAGAGGGGAAAGGGAAGTCCCGGAAACTCATGTTCTATGGACGGCAATTACAGATCCTGGCCCAGCCTCTCTATTTCCTCAATAAGGAAGTCGATATCAGACTGGGTAGCGGCTGGGTTGGAGATGACCATCCGGAAGAAGTTGGCCTTGTCCCCCTGAGGCTGGTAGCCAACCATGGTTGTGCCAGACTCCATCATCAGGGCTTTGATTTTCGGGGCCACCTTGTGAGGGAAAACACAAAACAAAACTCAAGACTGATACACCATGCTCTTTTTCAAAATGCAACCCATTTCTTAGTTGGAAAAAAGAGCAATTTTCTTTTTATTACTTGTACAAGTTTCTTCCTTGGCTAGTATCTAATGACTAATTTTTTAAATTGACATGTAGTTGATTTACAACATTGTGATAGTTTCAGATGGACAGCAAAGTGATTCAGTTATACACACATATATATATTCTTTTTCAGATTCTTTTCCATTATAGGTTATTACAGGATATTGAATGTAGTTCCCTGTGCTATATGGTAAGACCTTGTTGTTTATCTATTTTATATAAAGTAGTTTGTATCTGCTAATCCCAAACTCCTAATTTATCCCTCCCCCATCCCCTTTCCCCTTTGGTAACCATAAATTTATTTTCTATGTCTGTGAAGTCTGTTCCTGTTTTGTAAGTTCATTTATATCATTTTTTTAGATTCCACATTCGCATTCCATGTGATATTTATCTTTTTCTGACGTACTTCACTTAGTATGATAATCTCTAGGCCCATCCATGTTGCTGCAAATGACATTATTTCATTCTTTTTTATGGCTGAGTAATATTCCATTGTATATATGTACCACATCTTCTTTATCCATTCCTCTGTCTATGGACATTTAGGTTGTCTCCATGTCTTGGCTATTGTAAATACTGCTGCTATGAACAATGGGGTGCACGTATCTTTTCGAATTAGAATTTTCTCTGGATATATGCTCAGGAGTGGGATTGCTGGATCATATGGTAACCCTTTATTTAGTTTTTTTAAGCAACCTCCATACTGTTCTCCATAGTAGCTGCACCAATTTACATTCCCACAAACAGTGTAGGAAGGTTCCCTTTTCTCCACACGCTCTCCAGCATTTATTATTTGTAGGCTTTTTGATGATGGCCTCTAATGACTGTTTAAGTCTACCCAATCACACATTCCTACAGAAAGTACTGTGCAACTGAATTTTGAAAGTCGGACATAGGACAATGATAATAAATTCAAAATCAAAAACAAAAATGAAAAATTCACATGGCCAACAACACAAATTAGGGCTTCTGTATAATCCAGTGCCTAGGATACTGTCTGGCGCGTGGCCTCTGCTCAACAAATATTTGCTGAATGGTTAGATGAATGAAATATTATATAAATTAAATACAATACAAACAACTATAAGTAATATATAAACTAGATATAGAAACCGACAACTAGAATGAATCAGCATTAGAGCAGACTTGAACTTAGTAAAAGATATTTTAACAGACATAGTGTAATACGAAAGTTCCTAGGAATATGTATATTATTCAACTGCCCTGCATATGACCCCTCTAATGACGAACACCAACCTAAGGCAGGGATGCGTCCCCCAGAGGTTCCCACGGATCTGAACCACAGTGAGGGGACAATTCAGACCCAAGAAGACTATAACAAGATGTTTCCCTACCACCCCAAGCCTTTAGCTTTTATTTCTCCTCTGTTAGAAAGACACATCAGAGTGAGTATGTTCTGACCAGCCAGAGAAACTGCAGAGGGTTAGATGAGACAAGGAGTGATTCCATACCTTGTGTAGTTTTTCCCGTCGCTCAGGGCTATCCAGAAGGCCCCTTAGGCTTTGTGGAATATACCAGAAACAGACATTCGTGTGCTCAGGCTGTGGAGATTTTCACAGACAAGCATGCATACAAACAAAACAGAAAAATTATGAGAACTTGAGAGAAAGCTGTCCCAAAACCCCTATGGACCCTTGGCAGAAGTCTCTCAGACAAAAAAAAAGGATAAGAAAAGGCTTCATGTTACTTCTACACTTGGGAGAACAAAGCCTGGTTAATCCCATCATCTCTGACAAGAGAGCTGTTTCCCATAACCCATTTTCTAGGTGACTAAAGTTACCCACCTTTCAACACTGAAATGTTAAAAAAATTACATTTGGGTCATTTTAAAAAGGGGTATTATCCATCTTGCCATTTTGTAGTGCCTCATGTATAGAAGATGCTCAAAACATAGTTAATTTTATTGGTACTGAATACTTTGAGTTTACTCTATCGATAATGAACTTTCTCTGAAGACTCAGGATTATCATAATGAACATTAAAACTGGTTCTAATTTATAAGACAGGGCTTATTGAGATGCCTAGAACTGTTTAGTGTTCCTGCCCTAAAGACTCTCATGCTTTTTAAGTCCTTCTGTATTCTTGTTATAGTTTTTCAGTTTCCTTCCTAGTTGCTGTCTGCCATCACTGTGCCTGCCTCTCATGGTCTAGAGACACTACATTTGTTTTAACCTGCTAGTAGAATGTTTAAATTAGTGTAAATGACGAGAGTGAGGTCCCAGAGGTGAAACGTGTGAGCACTGTATGACTGATTTGAACTGCTCAGGGCTCTCTTTTCGCTCATTTGGAGACTCTCCAGTGTGTTCCTAGTAGTTTAGGTGCCTGATAAATAGACTGAATTGAATGCAGGCGGTGTTTTATTACACTGAATTATGAGTGGATTTCCTTTTGTTCAGCACTGGTTCCTATTCCAAATTTCTTCATTCAACTGCGAGCTCCAATAGGGCAGAGACAGTACCTGTTTTGGTCACTACTCTATAATCCAGCTCCTGGCCTGGGGCAAGACACACAGCAGGCACTCAGCCAACACTGGTATGACAAGTACCTTACTGTGTGCAATGCAGATCTGAACTCAGGGCAGAGACAATTGTATCTTGCTCTCTTCATAATGAATCTATTGTAAAGTAGAACTTCATTTTAGAACCAGTCTTGGAAGACAAGGATATACCCATCCTATAAGCTTCTTGGAACTGAGGAACACTTTATCATGGAGGTATAAAACCATAATAAGACCCCAGAATTATACAGGATTCAGACCTGCCAAGGAAAGACCTCTTGCCTACGAAGGGCTGGCTGAGAACTATTTCTTTATTAGAAGAGGTGAAGGGGAAAAGTCATCCCAATGCTACCGGAAGAAACACTCATGGACACAGAGGGAAGTAAATGAAGAGTGCTAGAATGAAAATTCAGAAGCAGCTTCTGGCAATGTGGGACACTACAGCTTCAGGAGCTTCCCTCAAAAGATTTTCCAGAAATGCTATACATCTAGTCCAGGATGACAACTTACCTCACCATCAAAAACCATCTCAAATTCCTCTCTGTTTTTAATCTTGGCATAGAGGTATTCTGCCAGCTCCAAGCATTTGTTGATCTGATTTTCAAAGCCCACTGTGCCCTGTTTTAAAAAAGGAAAAGTCATGTTTGTTGGTGACAGGCTGAATTTCCCTGTGATGGCATTGACAGGGCTATGCTGTCTTCGTCTATCGGAAATATACATAAGAGTATTCTTGGAGATGGTTAACAAGAACCATCTCATTAAATGTGTGTGGCTTTCTCATAGCTCTGCATGCGATAAAGTGTGCCTCATCTCTTTTGAAGGCACTCTAGTCTCTGGGCAGTTATTCTCAACAGGGCTTTTAGTTTCTTGCTAGTAATTCACAGCCTGAAGCCCATTTCTGGTTTGCTTTAGGATAATGCCACCCAAACTGCTGTCTATGGACTGAGGCCAGTCTACAAAATGTAACCAGTCCATGATAAGATGAGCCCCAAAACTGAGATTAAGTAATAAGAAACTTTTATGGTCATTTGACAGAGTAATTTTATGCCTACTGAATTGCATGTTTAAAATCGGTGTTCATACTTTGTATGGCTTTTTATTTCACCTTTCTAGCAATTCATTTATTGTAGTGCACAATAAATGAATTTAATGAAGACCAATTTATTGCACTGCTCTATGAGAGGTTAGAAAAACCCCAGCTGGTTCTTCACCACAGATAGTTGGAGAAATACTACTTTAGAACCCACCTTCCGCAGCAGGAAGTCCTGGCCAAACACGTCCCCCTCCCTCCCAGGCAGGTTACCTTCCACGTAACATGGTATTACCCCTTTTTGGTGAGAGGCAGGCAGGCAGATGGGGAAGCACTGGTCTCAGGATGTGCCCTGAGATGGCAGTAGCTCCATCTATTGACAAACTGAGCATGAGTTTCCAAAGCCAGCATGGCTGATTAGTAACAGCAGCATGGGGGTTGCTGAGTGGGTCGGTGTTAACAAGGAGAGCAGATGCATGAGGCCTGTGGGTTGCTAATGTGTCTGGGCCAAGTCCAACACTGGCAAAGCAGCAGTTGCCTCTGAGCATGTGCTCGGGCCAGTCCACTTCCTTCTTGGGAAGGAAGCCCGCACCAGGTCCCACCTCGGTAACCAATACACTTTGAGCTAAACTTCCAGCAGACGGTTCAAGTGGTTATTGTTAGGCAAAACCAAGGCACAAATTACTGAGACAGGCCATGTGGTTATCATATTTCTGAATGATAGGGCTCTTTCTCTTGTTGCAATTTATGGCTATTTATATGCTTAAAATACCTATGATTACTTTGTGGTAGAAATCAAATTCAGACTATTTCTATATTAAGACAAAATAACTTAATGAGGAAAAAAACTAATGATCCATCAAATTCTTCTTACAGAAAAAACATTGGACTAGATGTTTGGCTGGAAAGCCTTTTTTGTTTTGGTATTAGGTGACCCGATCTTATATATGGAAATTTATTAAAATTACTTTACAGTAGAAAATAAAATGATGGTTGCAATATAAAGCTGTGAAATAAAAATTGCCCTTACTTGACTGCATACAAATACTTTTGAAATAAATAGTCCCATGGTATTCCTCTCCCTCACCCCCACTGGGGGAAGTTCCAGTAGTTTGCTTTTTTTTCTAGACACAGAAATGCAACCTGAAAGACTGATGAATGCAGACATAGCACGCCTCAGTCTCGGATTTCTTAGAATAAAGTATGCATTTTCTAGAAGAGAGTATAGAAGTACAAATAATGGGAAAGCCATTATTTAAATAGAACTTAAAACTGTCATATATATTTCCCATGATTTGAGGCCACATAAAGGAACTCAGGATTCTGCACAGAATAATGTAGTAATTTTATCTTTATCTCTTTCTCTACATCTGCACTAAATAATTTCAGCATCCCTAAGGACTGCTGTGGAAGTCCTTATCTTGGCAAAATTTTTAGTGCTTATAAGAGAAAGTTATAAGAAAAGTCATGCTAATTCAAATTGAGGAGACTGAATGGAAGGAGAGAGAATTTGACATAAGGGATGAAGTGATTTCATTTGCAAAGAAAATACAGTTAACTCAATTATCTAGATATTGATTTCACACATAATGAATTATCTGGGATATATCTTTGCCTCTCTTTTGCCAGCTAGCCTGTGCAAATTACATTTCTGCTCTATTTCCTGAATGCCCTCCTTCGTACCTTTGCTTTCCACATCAGCCAGAACTTGAAGATGTCCACATGGCGGCCACACTGAATGGCTTTATCCCCAGTGTCGTAGGAGACGTCATACTGCTTGTCTGGCTGGAAGAGGTACCCCGCACACATCTGGTTGCATCCTTGGAGGATACCCTGTCATGGAAATCAAGACAGGTGTGCATCTGTATTCACAGGGCAGAGGTGAGGATGGTTTTGAAACAGGGCAGGCCGGACTTAGGGCCACATACAACCTTTCTTCTAACGTCTCATGAGGCTGTGCACTTGTTCTGATGTCCTTCTCCAAAACCACCCTTGGAAAAACCTTTGCCCCTTCTCCTCTATCACTCTGATTGGAAACCGATCTTTTGCCTCAGATGCCAACAACAAGGGCCCACCCTAGTGTCCCTCTAAGGAGCATCTGGAAATGTGCATGGGCGTTTTGGGTCATTTCACAGGCTGGAAGTGCTATGGCATTCAGTCAGCAGGGGTTGGGGACATAAACTTCCTGTAGGGGGTGGGACAGTTTCATGCGTGGAAGAATTTTCCTCCCCCAAAGCACCCCCTAAAAAGTGTTCCAATCCTTTCTGGGAGCTCCTATGAAGTTAACAGGCATCCTACTTAGGAGTGGAGTAAAAAGCTTGTACAGGTACTGGCCCCCACAGGTTGGTGACAGGCTTTTGGGGACGCCTCAGTGTGCAACAGTTTTACTGGAGGAACAAGGCCCTCTGGGGCAGGGTCCTATTAGATTCTTAGGAAGAGAATATACTACCTATTGTTCTAAGTGCCTTTCAGGCATTTTATCAGTGCGTTGACATGGTTAAGAACTCAAGCTTTGGAGCCAGAGTACCCAAGTCTGAAATCTGGCTGACGTTTGCTAATTTGGGCAAGTTACACAACTATCGTCATTTACAGAAGCTTTTTGGTCAACATTCCTTGTTGCCCTAGGTTGACATTTGTAGCTGTGGTTCCAAATAACTTGCTTCAGCTCTTGGGACCACAAACTCATGCTAAGAACTAAAAGTATGTCCCAGTGACCACTTTTTGTCCTCACTGAGGTGAGAGTTGGCAGCTCACCCAATCACTCTCACTTTTGTTTGAACAAACACGAAGGAATGTGAAATGAAACAATGCCCTTGTAGTTTCTATCACTGGCAGGGCCCTGGGGGCTGAACGAGGAAGAAGGACAGTTCAGAGCAAGGGCCAAGAGGATATGCTGGGTTAGCCAAAGGCTAACATATGCAGGTGGGAAAGAACAGCCGTGGCAGGCCCAGTGGGGCTGTCAATCTTGTGAGTGTCTCAGCCAGTACTGTAAAAAGACCCCATGCTTTTCTCTTTTTGTGCCTTCTCAAGGGTGTGCAGGCCACCAGCTCATCTCTGGGGGGAGGGCAGACCTTTTCCTTGACCAGGATGGCGGAGCACTGCAACAGCACGCCCATCATCTTGTGAGGATTCCAGGTGACTGAGTTGGCCCTGAAAGAAACACGTGATGCTCTGAGAAGGAGGTGCAGGAGTCAGCAAGAGGCAACCGTCCTCTTGAGGAAAACATCACCCACTGCAACTCAAGTCAAGACTCAACTCAACTCAAGTTTTCGACACCTCGTCCCCTAAATTGACTAATCAAGTGGTAAACAAATATTTTGCAGGCAGTCTCAGAGTACTAAGTGGCAGACTGCCTCTTCTAAATAACTGCTATTAATACTAGCTAACATTTACGAACAGCATTTATTACGTATCCTATTGTTCTAAGAGGGTTACAGGCATCTTATCAGTGCGGTGTCACGGTTAAGAGCTCAAGCTTTGGAGCCAGATTACCCAAGTCTGGAACCTGGCTCTGACATTTGCTAGTTTGGGCAAGTTACATAACTCCTTTGAGCCTCAGTTTTCCTGTCCGTAAAGTGGGGAGAACAGTATCTGCCTCAAGGAATTGAATAAAGGATAAAATGAGTTAGTAAATATATAATGCTAATAACCATGCTTGGATACTTAATTCTCACAACAATCCTATCATATAGGGACTATTATCACCTCTATTTTAGATGGAGAGACTGAGGCACAAAAGGGTTCAATACATCACCCAAAGTCACACAGCTGGGAAGCGCTGGAGCCAAGATTCAAGTTCAGGGAGTCTAACTGTCGAGCCAGTGTTCACATCCTCTCCACTAGACTGCCTCCCTCTAGGCTACAGACTCAGCTTCTTTCTGCCTTTCCATTCTTACTAATAAATTGGACTGGTGATGCTGACCTACCTGCTTATAAGGTAGTATGAAGACTGACACATAAAAGCAAGGATCAGTTGGACAATTCTAGACTTTGGCTACTTAGCAGCATTGTTTAAATGTTAAATAAACATAATCTTGCCTGTTTAGGCTGCAATGATAGCTTAACAAGCATGGTCTCCTAGCAACCACACTACCCCGTCAGACACAATTAAATGGTTAAGGAGCACACTAGCTAGGACATTATGGAAACAACTACGTGTAATGTATGATGATTAAAGCTTAGGTAGCTCCTTTCCAATGGCCTAGCCCACAGCTGGGCTCTATGCTTTAATACCTGTGAAGGATGTTTTCCCCAGACATAGCAATTGGCTCGGAATTATACTGCCTCTGCTCTCCCTGGAGCTAAATTCCTGCTGCGAATTTTTAACCTCTTCATCTTGCTTAGGTGCATAAGAGGGAAAATAATTTAGTGTATACATGACCACAGGCGTACATTGTATCTCAAGAAGAAGAAAGAAAGGCATGATGTACTTTCCCCCATGTGCATAATAAAGAAAACCTTTATGAAAGAGACTGTGAAAAGTTCTAAGAAAAGTTGACTAAATGTTTATCTCATTAAAAAACATCAGTGTCGGACTTCCCTGGTGGCGCAGTGATTAAGAATCCGCCTGCCAATGCAGGGGACACGAGTTCAATTCCTGGTCCAGGAAGATCCCACATGCTGCAGAGCAACTAAGCGTGTGTGCCACAACTACTGAGCTTGTGCTCTAAAGCCCGCGAGCCACAACTACTGAAGCCTGCACGCCTAGAGCCTGTGCTCCACAGCAAGAGAAGCCACTGCGATGAGAAGCCCGCGCATGGCAACAAAGACCCAGCACAGCCAAAAATAAATAAATAAATAAATTTATTAAAAAAAAAAAAAAATCAGTGTCAAGCCTTATTTAGAAGGTAGTGAATTTAATCCATTTTCTCATTGCTATCATTCACTGAGTCATTAAACAATTACACATAGGGACTTCCCTGGTGGAGTAGTGGTTAAGAATCCGCCTGCCAATGCAGGGGACACAGGTTCAAGCCCTGGTCCGGGAAGATCCCACATGCCGCGGAGCAGCTAAGCCCGTGCGCCACAACTACTGAGTCTGTGGTCTACAGCCTGTGAGCCACAACTACTGAGCCTGCATGCCACAGCTACTGAAGCCCGCGCACTTAGAGCCCGTGCTCCGCAACAAGAGAAGCCACTGCAATGAGAAGCCCGCGCACCACAACGAAGACCCAACTCAGACAAAAAAAAATTAAATAAATAATAAATAAGTTTAAAAAAACCAATTATACATAGATCTCACAAAATGTCTTAAATGTTTTTTGAATGTCCTAAAGGTCTGAAGTAAATGATTCTTTGGTGCTACAGGTGGAAAGTAATAAGACATGACGTGGATTCAATTTCCTTCAGAAGACATATGTACTTTAAAATGTTAGAAAAGAAAAAGTCTAGTGCAAAATGTTTCAAGTTTTCCTCGACTCAAAGATGGAAAATGGAAATTGCCCAAGAAATCTAAAGTACAGCTGGACTGGCTCATCTACATTTAAGATCTTGTCCTCCAGGTTAAGGGTCATATAACTATGCTTCAACGAGTCAGTCTCACTCGCTTCGATACTGGCCTTTCAAAACTGAAATGCAAGGGAAGAGGCCCAGGAGAGGTAACAAACACTGAAGCCACGGGAGCGCTCTCCCTGATGCCTGCTCCCCGTCCCCTTCTCCACCCTCAGTCTGCTCTTACTGCTGTCACTCTGCTCCAGCCACAGTGGTCTCTGTGACAGTCCTTCCTCCAACTTGCCAAGAACAGTCCTACCTCTGGGTCTTTGCATTGGCCCTTCCCACCGCCTGGAACACTCTTCCTTGTATTCATGCTTCCTCTCTCCCTTCATCCCAGTACCTGCTGAAACGCCTCCTCCTCAGAAAGGCCTCCAACTACCCTGTCTAAAATAGCATGGCTTGGCAGATGAAATATCTCTTTGTTTATGAGACAAGTTAGGTAAGCTGAGTGTCTTACCCTTTTCCCAGCTTAAAGGGAAATGTAAGCTTAGTGAGAAAAAAGAATGAAATAAATCAGCGCCCCTTTCTGTGCCCTTGACAAACTCCCATTTAGCCTCCAAATCCCCACACTGGTAAGTCTCTCGTCTCTCCTACCCGGGCACCTTGCAATCACATCTATTGTTGAGCTTATCACATGGTGTGGTAACTATCTGCATACTTGTCTTTTTCTCTTTCTAAATCGTGAATTGAGGCGAGAACTCATTTGACTGGGAAATCCATCATCTTTGATTTCCCAGTGCCTGGCATACAATAAGTGCTCAATAAATGCCTGCCGAACAAAAGTGAGCTTAGAGTGAATAAGACGTTGGGAATCGGGGCAGGGACGTTAGGGACTCGGCGGCATAGCGTGTTGTGTGGCCTGAACGGAGGGAGGCCCTGTGCTCAGCCCTTACCTTTCTATGCCGCTGAGTTTATGGCGGTGCTTCTGAGACATGAGCAGCCCGCCACCCCAGGCAGCCTGTGAGGACAGAGAAAAAGAGAGCGAGAGGGAGCAGTGACACTGAGGAGTCCACGCCCGGTCACTTCACATCTCTAGCGAAACATGAGCGAGAATGTACACGGCGAAAAACATAAGCTTCTCTGACAGAAGGAACCCACACGGATTGTTCCACCAGGGGCCGTTGTGCTTATTCATCGTTTATCACTTCTTCAAAAGTTCCTCCTGGTTAACGTCAGAGTCGCAGTGCAAGTGATACAGGTAAATAGGGGCTGAGCCTGCGGTGCTGAGACCCAAGGCCCAAAGTGCTCTGGAAAGCCAGGGACACTTGAGGAGCCAAGGGGCGGAGCTCCGGGAGCGACACAAAGGACTAGAGACTGCCGTCTGATTCTGCCCAGAGCAGAATTCTAAGGACTCCTGAAAAACTCACAAGGCAGCAGCCCTGGTGGGCTTGGAGGTCCCACAACCACTCCTGCAATAGCAAGACATTTTTATGTGTCCCCTGATGCATGGTGATCGAGTATCTTGGGACACCATGTGACACAAGAACAGCCTTTGTTATCATTTGTCCAATAGCAGGGCAGATCATCCCACTGTCTAGTTGTGAGAAGTTCAACCCATAAAAGAATGGAGAGAGAAAAAGGAAAAAACACACCCAGTCACACGTGTGAAAATGTACGTCTTATGTTCCTAGGAAAATTTGGAACGAAATCTCTTAATTGATAACACCTTCCATATACTGCCTTATTTTTCCTACATGTACCAGATATGCATTTCTTTCTTTCTTCTTTTCTTCCTTTCTCCTTCCTTCCTTTTTTTTTTTTGGAAGAAAAGTGTCATAGATGGCTGGACTGAAGGCAGATAGCTGAGTGCCCAGATTCAGACTCATGGTCACTTTCTATACGTTGTATCTTACATCTTTTCCCTCTGAAATCAGTTGTCCTTCACTCTTAGACATTTGTTCAGACAAAAGCTTTCCAGGAAAGTGATAGAGATGAAATTCTAGGGTGAATCACAGATGACAGCAATTGGCCAGTAAGGACTGGGTGAACCCCAGAGGACGGACAGGCGTGAGGTGTGCACCTGTCATGAATGGCCTGCTAGGGGCCAGAGAAATGTAGTGGGGAGAGAGGCAACGGGAGAAGCTGGAGGCAAATTATAAAGCAGAGCTGCTTCCACCCCACGACAGGACCAGGCCACTCTGAGTTACAGCACTTACATCGACATGCAGCCAGAGGTTGTATTTCTCACATATATCTGCAATCTCCTGTATGGGATCAAAAGCGCCATAAACAGTCGTGCCGGCAGTTGCATTGACATACAGAGGAATGTATCCCTATAAGGTAAGAGGGACAAGCTGATTAGTCTTTCTAACCTCCCTCCTTTCCACATGAAGGAGAATTACTATAGCATTTATTTCCAGCAGAGATCAGCTAAGCTGGTGTGTTATCAGATACTATATCTGGGACTATTCTCTGTAGCTCATTCACCATTCCTTCATTTATTCAACAAATATTTTTGATGACTTTCATGTGCCAGGCCCTGTTGTGGATGCTGGGAATACAGCAGTGAGCACAAAAGACGAATATTTCTGTCCTCGTGGAGTTTGCATTCTTGTGGGGAGTGACTGACAGTCAACAAAATTAAATAAGCAAAATAAATAGCATGTTTAGTAGTGATAAGTTCTATGGCAAACAATAAAGCAGGAAAGAGTAATAAGTGGAGTGATGGGCAGGTATCTGAGTGTCATCTGGACATTCTACATTTTAGAAGCTGTGCTGTTCTAAGTGTATTGATGTAATAATAATACTGAAGCATTGTTTGGTTATTGAAAACAGGTCTATACACCGTTTCCCTAAGAGTAGATACAGTAAAATTTTGGTGTGAACAAGAAATAGATGAGAAAGTGAAGTAACAGAGCTCAGACAGGGTTAGGGAAATCTATGAGTTCTAGGAGCTCCCCCTCTGCCCCTTGCTCAGTCCTAGCGACATTTCTATCCGTCTCTGCTGAGACCCGGCAAACAACCATAGTTAGAGAAGAAGGTACAAGAATGTAACCAAAACAACAATGAGTTGGTAAATGGCCTGACAGGTACTTGGCAGTGCCTCGTGGATATATCTGTTCTATGCGATTTTTCTGTTTAAGAGAATTTATTGAGGCTGGATTCACCAAGTATTATGGGCCAACTGCCAGGGCATGCAAGCAATTTGCTAAATAGAATCCTAACCTTAAACGATATTTGTTAAAATGAGATTATACCTAACAAGTAGCAAGTGAAAACCTCAGTTAGGCTGCATCTTCATGAGATGCGGATAGTGGATTTATTGAAGTACATCGAACTAGTCATTTGGCACAGTGAAGACAGAACAAGTGGTTTAATGACTGAATTTTCCACTTTTCAAAAAAAATTGATATTGTGTAGACACAGCTTTAAAGCCATGTCAACACACAAGTTGAAAATAAGCAAACATCTGAGAAAAGAATTTTAGAAACACAATAAAATTATCTCTTATATTATCAAACACTTTTATTGTCTAGGGCAGAAAGAAGGTATTTTAAAAAATCTATATTCACCAGAGTTTAAATGCACCATAGAGTACATACCTTTTGCTTGGCTTCAAGAATTTTTGCCTCTAAATCAGCTGGAATTATCTTCCCCCTGTAATTATTGTAAAAGGAGAGAAATGAAAATGAACAATCAGTGAGATTGCACATGGAAAAAACTTCAGCAGCAGCAGAAAGTAATTTAATCAGATATTTTCAACAGACCATTAGCAGCTTGGCACACTGTACTGAGTCAGTCCTTAAGCACAATAAAACAAATTTAACAGATGAGCACATTTAATACATCAAGAACCTAATATTCACTCTCCCCTGCCTACCTTTCATTGCACTTTATCAAAATCACATTGTCGGTTCCAAAGCCAAGTGCAGCCCCAGCTTTCTTTATGGAATAGTGACTCTGCAACAGAGGCTGGAGGTTAGATGTTAGACAGTCCCTTGGAAAACACCACAGTGCATGAGCAAGAGCACCCAACTCACGTGTTCTGAGGTGAAGAGGACCAGCTTGGGTACGGCCGCCATGCCCTTTGTCTTAACTTCCGGGAAGTACTTGTAGCGAGCAGCCATGATGCTGTACATGTTGGATATGGCTCCCCCTATCGGCAAGCAGACACATTGGGAGCTGTTGGGACTCCCTCAATACTGTTTCTAACAACAAAGGCTGACGTGGTGTCTCAAGAGACTAGGGAGGTCAGAAAGGGGAAGGACAATATCATGCATGATAGGTTTTGCTGGCTTCCTTATTGCCAGGGCTTCCCTCTGGCCCCTTTGCCCTGGAAATATAAATAATCACACTTATTACCAAAGCCATTTAGGCAATTTGGCTGGAGGTGATTCACGTACTCTGGTGCCTGTCCCACCTTGAAGCCTAGACAGGAATATAAGGGGTGGCAGAAGCAGCGGCTGCAAAGAGACAGGTGAGTTACAACCCTCCTGCTTCCATTTTCTGCTCAATCTATTTACTGAACAAAGATGAATCTTTTCTCTGAGTCAGAAAGACAGAGAAAGAGAGAGTAATAGAGCCTATGGAAGGAAACAGTGACATTGCCTGGATACTCTCCTCAAAGAACAGCCCAACTGAGTTATTGAGTCATTTAGAAGAACTCCAAGTGTATTAAAATAAAACCAAACTCGTGTTTACTTAAATCAAGATGAAAGGAGAACTGAGGTAACCAGGTACGTCTGGCCAACACAAACGAGTCATGTTTGCATCAGTTACCTGACAAACAGGCAAATTCATGGACTGATTCAATTGCCTGAACAATTGCAATTTTTATTTTTTCTCTTCCCTTTGTACACAATCACACTGTCTCTGACACCACTCCAAACTCCCTCCTTTCTACAAGATTATCTGTCCTTGTTTTAAAGATTCTTATTGTATCTATATTGAACTAGAGATTTAAAGTAGATATACTATTTTGGCCATAATTGATCTGTCCACTGATAATCTTGATTCTCTGATCCCCAGCTTAATCAAACTGCTATTGACAGACCAGAGCTGTTTAGCATGATTTAGACACAGCCTTTGTCAGTTTGTACAGGTTTAGGCACAGCCTTTGTTGGTTAGTGCACATAGAATGTAGCATTCTTGCTAGTCTTCACTCTGACAAAGGTAAGAAGGCAGGACTATTGAAAAAATTGATATTCTTCTACAGACTCACTTTGTGTTTAGTGTTCTCACGGATCCCAAGGATCCATACTGCAAACCTTGAGGAGAGTCGGGGAAAGAGAACAGAAACCTACCAGGAGAAAATATCCCATCACCATCTTTACTTGACCATCCAACTATCTCTCTCATCTTCTTAAGTGTTATTTGCTCCATGAGGACAAACACTGGTGCAATTTCATACGTAAACCTGGAAAGGTGGTGAGAAAAAGAATGAAAATAAAGAAGTCAAACCACTTATTTGGGGAACACAGATAACCAGTTTAGTATTTGTACTTGGGTTCGAATAAAAGATGTTTAAAACCACTAAAACAATTAATTTCCTGGAAATGCACTGTCATCAATCATAAAATGTCAGAAACCAGCCTGGGTTACCGAGAGAGGTGGTGGAAGTACCTGCTCTGTGATTCTTCACCAACAAAATAGACTTTCATCTCAATGGAATGTCTTAGGTGTGGTCCACCCAGAGAAATAGAAGGAAAGAAAATGACTTTTCTGGGTCCCTTTCACCTCTAAGATTATATAGGATGATGCAAATGCTAATTGAAAAAATGTATTCTAAATTCTATATAAATGGTTTGCAACATTTAAAAAAACTGACTGCCAACTTCACACCTGTAGAATTTATAAAACCCAGAGCCAAAGTCTATTTTTAAATTTTTTTTGGCCGAGGTAGGTGGCTTGCAGGATCTTAGTTCCCCAACCAGGGACTGAACCCGCGCCCTCGGCAGTGAAAGCGCGGGGTCCTAACCACTGGACCATCAGGGAATTCCCAAAAAGACTATCTTTTAAAAACAATGTAAATATCTGAAAGCTAACCATGAAGATAATTGGAAGTATTGACCTAGGTTTTAAAGATCTCAATATAATCATCTACATGGTTTTTCTACTGATAATCCCTAAGGACAGCAATGCTTCTGTAATTCTCTGAAGTCAATATCTGTCAAGAATAATTATAAGTGATGATTTTCTAATTACCAATTACAAAAAAACAAGAAGAATGTCAACTGGCATACACAGCTAACTGTGGGCATCAAGATATTCTGGTAGGGTAGCTTTGTCTTCTAACTAACTGACTTAAAAGTAGCAAGCCATGCTCTTCTCAAAGCTGTTCAAAACAGAAGCACAGTCTGGTGACTAATCATTGAAACAAAATCATGGTGCCAAGGCATAGGGCTTAAGAGAAATCAAAGAAGGTCCATCTACAGAAAATTAAACCAGAAAACAAAAAGATATTTACTAACTGTGAGACTCTTTGTCTTTCTTCTTTTTGCTTGGCCTTCTCAAGCATTAGAGTTTGTGGGCTCGGCTCAGACAATGCTCACCGAAGGGAGATTCCTAGATTGACTCAGCCAAGTGATATGGGGAGACTTCATCCCTGGTTAGGGTGTTTAGGCTGAATGCAAATGCTGAGAATTAATGGGAATTTTTGCTGGCTTCATGATTTAGAAAAGCTATTTGCAAGGATGAGATAACAATTGTTGTACAAAGACCCAGGTGAAGGTACTAAATTTTAATCATGGAGAAAAATAAAGCAATCAAATTAATCACATGGTGGTAAAAGAGGACAAAAAGATCCTGAAGGATCCTCAGGGTATATCTCTTGGTAGAAGAATTTTGTTTGCAAAAAGAATATGTCCATTTTCCTTAGGAGGACCCTTGAAATTTAGGAGGAAGACCCTTGGAAATCATGTATTCAGTTACCATCACCTCTGGAGGTCACAATCATGCTTTGGTTCTGCTCTGAGCCCCATCACCGTAGCAACCAACACTCCCTCATGTCTGATGGCCTGATAAAGGAAGAAGAAGAGAAGGATTCCTGGTTTAGCCTGTGCTGAGTGTACAAGGGGCAAACTCATGATGTGGTTCTAACCATTCTTGAACAAATGCATTATCAACAGTGCCACTGATTGTTGGAAATGTTGGAATGGCAAAAATGTTTGCATGGTGAAGAGGTACTAGTGGCAGTGTGTGTGTTTAAGTCTCACAGTACCAAATGAGAATGCTCTCTAGGGTAAGGCAAGGAACCAATGGAATCATACACCATAATATCAGAACCTTATCAAGGATTGGATGAAAGCTGGACCAGAGTCAAGTCAGTGCAGGAACCACATGGGGAAGGGAGAAAGGATGGGGTTGAAGGCCAGAGGGTTGGTCCACTTCAGGATTTGAATCAATTTAGGCCCCAGGTTTGCATGAATTAGTCTTCTTACCAGGAATATGGCTATTACTCTCAGGATCAGAAGGAAGAGTCTAGAGAGTTTGATCGTGAGATTATCTGATCTCATCTATCTCAGGTTCCTTATTTATGCCAGGTTCCTGATTCTGAAACCTTTCTTTCAGTTCTGTTCAACAAACATTTAATGAATGACTATTTTCTGCCAAGTAGCTTTTTACGTACTAAGGAGACAAAGATGTCATAAGACACAATTCCCAACCTTGAGGAGGAAGCTTACTAGGATGAATCCAGCATCTTGGCCTTAGCTGCATCCTATGTGACAGTTGTTGCCTGGGTCTGAAGGACCAGTTACCCCACAGCTAACACCAAGCTTATTCCGATTCGTTACCTTAGTCCTGACATCCTCTCCTGGAAGCTGGTAGATTGCCCCACGGCTGTTGATCCTCAGCCAGGCCTGTCACATGGGCTGACGTGGTGCCCCTGTTCCTGACACTTCCTCTGAACTTGCCTTCTCATCCTGGGCCGTGTTTACAACTGGGAGTCTGCCTGCACCCAAAGCCTTAGAGAAGACCTTGAAGTTCACCCTAGAGCAGTGGTTCTTAACTTAATTGAGATCACAGACACCTTTGGGACTCCCAGGAAAGCTATGGTCCCTCTCTCCAGGAAGAAAATGAGGATATGCACATCATTTTGTATACCCTTGTAGCAGAGTCTCCTCTTGCACCTGGGACTCCAGGTTTGGTACCCCTTCCGTAAATGACAGATGAAAGTGGACAAAGTCAAGAGATCAAAGGTCAAATATGGATTCAGAAGAAGGTGGTTTGATGCTAAAGTCATAGTACAAGATGACATTTCAGAATCGGAGGATAAGAAACTAAACCTGCTAAAAGCTCTAGGTTGAAGCATAAGAACATGGGATTGAAAGTAAGCGTTTAAAAACAGTATGATTGTGACATTCAGGGAGTGACACTAAAGGAGAGTTTTTATATTCTGAGTAGGGTAGTGAGTCAGCCCTATTTTAGTAGTTTAACTCACCTTCCCAGTGGGATTAACCGAGGCAAATTGATTGTTAAGCTGATTTTCTCTTATGGCAGAATCTGCTGGTTGCTAACCAGTATCAAAATTTCCCTTCCTTCATTCAGTTTTATTTGGAGTTGCAATTCATCCAGATCAAAGACTGTATTCTCTAGCCTCCCTAGGTGTGGCCATTGGATTAAGTTCTAGCTAAAGAGATGCTAGGAGAAATGTCTTGTGGAGCTTCTGAGAAGGTTTCTTAGAAGGAAAGAGTGTGTTTCCCTTTTGCCCTTCCTCCTTCCCTCTTTTCTTTCTTTCCTTCCTTCCTCCTTCCTCCCTCCACCTGCACTCCTTCCTGAGATCTGGAACACAGAAATGATGGCTGGAACTCCAGCAGCTAAATTGCACCATGAAGTAACTTTGAAGATGAGAGCCACATGCCTCAATATGAACCACTAAGGCACAAGGATCCTGCATCCCTGACAAACTTTGTGACTGACAAACCAGGAACTTCTTTAATGAGAGGAAGAAATAATTTTCTATGTTGATTCTCTAACTTGACACTCCTCTTAGATTTTATCCTCCTTATGGATGTGGTGGGTGGCCCATCTTTACCTTAAAAGATAACACACCTGAGGGGGAGCTTAGTGAGCCCCTTTGGTGTCCAGAAATGATGAGAGACAGAAACAAAAGAGCTGGGAAGTTGAAGGGAGGGGTTGCAAATGGCAACAGTGACCTGTGGGTTGGCTGCCTTTCCTGGGTGTGTGCATTGTACCTTGTATACACTGGGCACTTAAGACTGGTGTCTTTTTTAGTCTTCAGAACCACTATGTAAGGTGGATACAATTATTCTTCATTTTTCTGAAGAAGAAACTGGGGTTCAGAGAAATTCAGTGAGTTGTTTCAAGATCTCACATGTAGGATGTTTCCAAGCTGGAATTCCATGTCCTTTACATCACAGCTGCTTTTCTATGACAAATGAGAACTACTTACTGCAGGCTCCTCTGTAACAACCTGCCTACTAGTATAAAATGACTGATAACCCCCATAGAAAATTTCTCCTGTGTAATTTCTATGAAAATAAAGTGCTAGATACTTGAAATCATAACCTCATAACAAAGGGCTGTGATAGATCTTGCCACTAGGATTATGTATTAACGTCAGGTGCTTGAGGGCAGGCTGTTGTTTACACCTGCTCGGTGGCCGTGTTTTGGAAGAAAAGAGCTGTACATGCCATGGCCAGCTGCACACTGGTGACGTTTTCTTTGGATCTTCACTGAGTCCTAGCTTGGAAGAATATATCTCAAAGCTGAATGCACAGGCAGGTGTGAAAGCATGGGCATAAACGTTCCTTCTATTCTAACCATCAGATACCTTACACTTTGCCACTTGGATTAAGATATTGGATAGTTCTTTTAGAGAGAGAATGTAGTTCTTATTCTCGATTACCAGTGCCATCCAAACGCAATGAAGTACAGGTCAAAAAAATGAGTGTATCACTAATTAAATCCTACTCTGCCAAAAAAGATCCTTTTGCCATTCTTCCCCAGGCTTATTTTGAACACTGTTCCCAGCTGGAGAAGGAATTGTCACAAGGGAGCAAGTTTCTGCACAAGCTCCTGACAGCGCTGCCACATTTCATGATCTTCCAGGGGAACCGGCTTAGAACAATTTCTAGATAATAGTTATTACTTCTTCAGACAACGCCTTGTCTCTAGAACTGACAGAAACTATTTCAGTATTTTAAATAACCTTTGCTATCGATCTGTTGGAATTGGATCATATTTTATAAATATCCACTGTTCAGTACAGCTGCAATTACTATGTGCCATTCAGTTGGACTGGCCTTGACCTCAGATGGTTGGACAATATTTTAGCGTTTCATGGCTGAGCTGAGGTAAGGGAAGAGTAAGGGACTTTCATTTTATGAACACATACAAAAAAAAAAAAAAAGAATTTGCGAGATTTCCCTGGTTAAAGAAAAGACTTTCAGGAGAATATGTGGTCATAAATGGTTCAACGGGGTGAATTCCTTTTATTTACCTTGAGACTGAGCTATATATATTAGGAAATCACAGCTGAGAGGCCTACCGAATACACACTTAAAGACACTGGGTGAATTTGGTGCCTATATTAATAAGGGTACTTGGGCCTTAATGGGTATGTACCTTTATTTTTCCCATTTATTTTCTAAATAGTTAAGTTTTTTTTTTAAAGCTGTACTTTCTAATTAAAATCATTCCTTAGTGTGAGATGTTTCAGTTAAACATTACTGTCTTTTTTCAAGTTATAATTAATATATTATGATGTCTGTGCTTGCTGATATATTTTTATCTCACAAACCATAAACATAAAGACTGCAAAGGGGAGTTTTTTGTTGAGGAGATCATACAGGTGATTGTCTCTTTGACCTGAATTCCTCCCAGCCCTTCAGAGCCTCAGTGATCCAACATGAACATTCTGTGACGTTAACCTTGACTTGCAAGTAGGGAGCAGGAAAACCATTTGACTTTTCAATCAATTTAATCTTTTATGCCTTTTAGCACTAATGGTTTCACTTGTCACATTTGCTTTTTAAATGCTGTTGTTGTTTTAAATTAGCAAACAAAGCAGGAGGCCTTAATTAATAGAAACTTTTCTGAATGTAGTTAAGTATTTTGAGTCACAGCATTAAACAGCTTTGGAACACACACAAATCAATATATAAGTTTAAAATGCCCTTTCAGGCTCTGTGGCTGGTAGTAGTTTAAGAAAAATAGAATACCTTGAACTTTAATAACTTACATTCTATCTTGACATCAAATGGAATTTCTCATTTTAAATAATACCACCCTTTCACCTAAATTCATTTTTCAAATCTACCACGAACTTAAAAAGCGTACGGTTATTTTCCAAATCTTTCCACAGTGACTAAACTACATAATTCTTATGCAGTTATTTTTAACTTACTGCGATAACCTTGTTTTATTATCTCCCTCTGGATACCTTCATAGAATGTGGTACCACTGTCTGGATACAGAGAGAGTGGTAAAACATTATTTTAGCGTTGAAAGAAAAGACAGTACTTAGTAGGTTATGATACCCCTCCATCAACTTGTAACCTGTCCTTGTCCCCAAAGATGGCACGTGTGTGTAGAAGGAACTGTGGGGTGATTACCAGAAGACTACCCAGGTATCACTTGCACACACAACCCTCCTACCGCCAGGACCTTAGAGACAGTTTCAAATAAATTTACAAGCACTTAGAAACAAACAAAGGCTTTGCCTACTCAAGTATGAAAAAAATTTCACATTCAGAAAAACAATCAGTTATTTTGAAAGGGATATATAATTCCTTTCAAAGGAATATCACTACATGAATTGTTTTAGAATTTTTAGTTGAACAATAGGCTGATCAAATTGGTTTGTGGCTTTATGGCCCCTTAAGTTATGAAGAAAATATGACCTAAATGATAAGGAGCAATATGCTTGGGTGGGAAAATGGACCAAGATTATACCCCAGAACATGATCTCTTTAAATAGATCATTAAGAAATATGGAGTCTTTTAACATGAAGTTTCACACTAAACTTTGAAAGCTAGAGTTATTACTTCTTATGACCATGCTCTTATTAAACTGCATTATTCAATTAAAAAATAGTTTATCAAGTATCTATCATTAACTCACAGCTGTGATAAACCTAAAAGATTTTAAGAGAAAAGATGACTAGGGCAAACTGTAATAAAATTATTATAGAACCATTGGAATTGGACTCTTAATACAACAAGCCAAACTCAGACATCATGTTTGCTTACAAGAAAATAATATGTGGGACTTACATATTGGTATTGGCAGTTGATGTCAGCCATTCGCCGGCTAAACCAATGATATCCAATCCAGTGGAGAGCTGGTTGAAAAATCGAGGATGACCTAAAGAGGTAAGTAACAGACAAGCATCAAGGCAAATCCAGGTTTTTCAAGCTGTCTTCAAATCAAAAGGTCCACTCCACTAGGCCACAGTGATGGGACCTCTAGCCCAATGGTCTAATAGGGTTGCCCAAGAATACTGAAGGAAGGGCACGTTGACCCACCCTATACCAACCTTTAACATTGAAGATGTCTCCCAAACTTACATGTTTCTAAAGCATTATGCTTTTAAATTAAAAAAAATCCAAGGTCATAAAACAAGTAACCTGTCCAGTATCGTTGATTTCCAGATGAGCTCCTCTGTTGTACTTTTTAAAATACAAATCCGGATGTGGTGGTCCTGTTTTTCTCCATAAATATTTCAATTTTTAATTTAACACCTCAAGCTTTTATTCCCCAAATCAAGGTATGCTGATGGAGGAGGAGAGGCTGCAGGCCTCAGAAGGGGTCAGTGGCTCTGTGAACCGAACCAAGCCCAGGGTAAGTGCCAGCTCTGAGGCTGATGCCGAGGCATGACATCACTCTCTGGGCCTCTGTGTCAGTCAAATACGATGTCAAGCATTGGTGTGTTTTGCCCACATATAGTCAGGCGACTGTTAAACTAGATGTATTGCTGAGATGAGCTGGCATCTGCTCTGTGAAACAGGGGCAGACACAGCCTCATTCACTCATTGAGTTGTTGATAGAATAATTTTTATTATTATGTAACTCAAAAGTCCTTTTCAACCCACTCTATGCTTTATCAGGCTTTGTTCTCAGCAAATTCAGGATTACTGCCAAATTTTGGCCAACTTGGCGTTCACAGAAAAACTCAACCCCATAGAGCAGGCTTGGCTTGGCTGTCACGAAGGAGTCAACGCAATAGATTATCTAGGGGTGTGTGACAGAGAACTGGTGTTAGAAAGATGTGCTGACTGCTGTGTTTCCAGCGGAAATTGCTTTTGCCTCTGAAATAACTGTCAGAGAGCTAATGTTGGAATGTTCCTGGTCTAAGTCCCCTCTCTGAGGAAGTCTATCCTTCCCTCCTTGTGATAAGGACTCATTCAGAACATCTAGACTAGGACTTCTAATAGCAGAATATACCGATCCCTGCACCTCAAGAGTCCTCGAAAAATAATACTGATCTTTAGAAAGAATAAAAGAAGCATAAACAGTAAGCTTAGTGTAAATTCAAGGCCAGATTTCAGACATTCATGTAGATTACTCTAAATAGCTTAAACTGGTCCATTTTGCTCTACTCGGCTCAGTGCCAACAAAATCTATGAGATCTCCTACAACATAACTAATTTTGTTGAAGTCCATTTAAATATAAATATGTATATACATATATATATATACATATACGCACACACACATAATACCCATTTGAAAACTTTTAACAACAAACATTTAATTTTAAGACAAGATTGAATTATAAATAAATGCAATCACACCATTTGACAATGTATCAAAATCACATCGCATAGCAGAGACAAAAGATGGACACGGACAGACAGACAGACTGACACAAATAGCCCTCAAACAAAAGCGAAACAGTATCTCACGGTCTATTAAAATACAAAAGGACACAAAGTCCCCCCAAACCTTACTTTCCTCTTATGGCTATAGCTTAATGAAGCCAAAATCTCATACCAGAATTTCTATCAAGCAACAAAATGACCTAGTTTAAATTTCAATTTCAACTGTCTATAGTCAACAAAAATACTAACAGATGATAGACGTGGTACTGAGCAGCCCACAGCTTAGAGTCAGGTTGGAGAGAAAGAAAGAGTAATTTTTTAAAGTAAAATTTTTGAACAAGTAAGCTTCAAAAAAAAAAAAAGAGATGGAGGAAGAAATCTGTTGATTAAGAGACATATTAAGCAATTGCAATGTGAGGGACTTATGTGGATCTTGACTCAAACTGTAACAAAATAAAACATTTATGACATTCATGAGACAATTGGAAATTTGAACACTGACTATGTGATATTAAAAAATTATAAATTTTTTTTGGATGTACCAATGATAATGTGGTTTTTTTAAGAGTCCTTGAGGATAAAAAATATTTATGAATGAAATAATACTATGCTGGAGATTTGCTTCCATATAGTATAGAAGAGAGGGGAGTGGGTGGGGTGTCAGGTGAAACTACACTGGCAAGAGCTGCTAATAGCTGAAGCTGGGTGTTGGGTATACAGGGTTCATTACATTATTTTATTTTTGTATAAGTTTAAAATTTCCATGATAAAAAGTTCAAAAAAGGAAAACTAAGGAAGTCAGCATGTCTACTGTGAGTGAGGGCTGACTAGCATTTCTCTCAGTTCTTGGAGAATGTATATACATCGGTTCCTTTTTCAGAAGTCTTTGTTAATCTGTAGGGAAATTTCCAAAGGCCATCATCATTCCTCCACAGACGCTTCCCAGATCAGTATGTTTTCATTCTAAAACCCTATTCATTATTCTGGCTGTGCATTAATACTCTTAAAAAATATCTTCCACTTCCACTGCCGAATACCTGTGGGTTTACTCTATTGCTCCAGTAACTACATCTAAACTACAGACCAGCAACTAGGAAATGTGTTTTCCCATGAAAGCAACAGTACACTTTGCCAGGGTCAACACTCTGTAATGCAGGTTTCACATTGCCTGAAGACTATGAACTCTACAAATGCAAATATCTGCTTCTAGAAGCTGCTCTGAAGAACAGGGATGAATGGCTCCAGGCTAAGTATCTAATTGGATTCACACACTCGACTCTAGTAGGAGTCCATGCTTCTCTGACCACGTGCTACTTCAGTTTTGTAGGCGATATGAGTTGCTATTATGACAAATCCATGTATTTTTCTTTGAGGGGCAAAACTATTCTGAGCTTTCATGATAAACGTACGTGGTCTCATCTCTCTGATAAAGTGTTTGTGGCGTGAACTGACAATAAAAATAGTGGACCAAAGCTAGTCAAGCTAAAACATACATGGAGAATTCTGACTCTGTTTTTTTTCCTAGCCAAATAACAACTTGATCTCCACCAGGAACAGATTAGCCATCAGACCAAGGTGAGATGTAACTAAATGGATGAGCATGCTTTTCTTTAAAAAGCAAACACAGACTTTGTAATATAGTTGAGTCTTGTCCATCTTGCAGTTATTCAAGGAAGCTACACCTATACCAGTGGTGTTGGCAGACTTCAAAAGCTGTTTGGGATTCATTACTTAAAAATGCCTCTTTGGCCAGCCTCATTATTTCATTATAACCCTTGTTTTTGACATCCAATAGTCTTACTCAGTCCTATTACAACACCCTCCCCAGTCATATCTTCAAATGACTAGGAAGAGTGAGCAGGATAATAAAGGAGAGAGAGAGAAAGAAAAAAGAACAAGAGGCTACCAGTCATGGGCTCAGGGGCTCCTCTGTGGGGACAACCATGCTATGGACTGCCAATTCCTGTACATCAGTCTGTCCAAGAGCTCAGGAGAGCCAGGCTACAGTGGGGAAAGACGGTAGGGGGAAGAAACCACTGCTTGATTCCTAGGCTTAGAAAGAGCCAGACAGAGATCCCAAAAGTCCTTGAACTTGAGGCAACTGGAGAGTAACCACCTGGCCAGGATTGCTGAGTAGAGAGAGTTCCTACAACATAGAAAGGAGGCAAGAGGGTGTCCTCCAGGGCTCCCTGTTGGAGATAGGATTTGGTGCCTCAGGATACCTGAACTCCAGAGGATGGAGTAGAATGCAAAGGGTGTGTAAGTGTGTGGCTTTTAGGCCTAGCAAATAGAGGGTGTGGCGGGTTGAACTGTGTCCTGTAAGAGATTGTTCAAGTGTTAACCCCTGATTCCTGTGACTTTATTTGGAAATAGGGTCTTTGTGGATGTAAACAAGTTAAGATGAGGCCATACTGGATTGGGATAGTCCAAAGAAGAGAGAAACCTGGACACAGACTCTTGGAAAATGTCACGTGAAGATGAAGGCAAAGATTGGAGGGATGCATCTACAAGCCAAGGAATGCCAAGGAATTCCCACAACCATCAGAAGCTGGAAGAGGCAAGGATGGCTCCTTCCCAAGAGTCTTCAGAGAGAGCATGGCCCTGCAGACACCTTGATTTTGAACTTTTAGCCTCCAGAACTGTGAGATAATAAATTTCTGTTGTCTTAAGTCACCCAGTTTGTGGTCA
Organism: Balaenoptera borealis; assembly: GCF_965194805.1. Taxonomy (NCBI): domain Eukaryota; kingdom Metazoa; phylum Chordata; class Mammalia; order Artiodactyla; family Balaenopteridae; genus Balaenoptera; species Balaenoptera borealis. The sequence goes on from NC_138863.1 coordinate 61,953,559, forward strand.
TCTGTTGTGGCAGCCCTAGGAAACTAGTACAGAAAGAAAAGGAAATGGGCCCAATTCTCCCCAGTTTCAGGGACAGGCAAGGGTTGGATTTATCAGAATGAAGTAGGCATGAAAATGGAAGCGAGAAAAGAAGTAGAGAATGGATCATTCTGCTCTCTTTAGGTTGTGAATAGCCTCAAACCAAGAATTAAAAGTCTTTATACAGAACTTGACATAGCACCGTGTATCTCTATCTTTTAAATCTATTTTTACAACAATAAATAATGATGGGATTTTGTCACTGCGTCTGGTGGTTCTGAGGTCATGGAGCGCTTTGCTGCCTTCCTTCACCCGGGTTTGTGTTTCTCCTTCAACATGACTTTGACATCCTGGCAATCGGCAAAGGTCTGACGCAGGGCAAGGTTGCCACTGCGTGTCAACCTGGCTCTCACCCTTACCTGTGCGGACGCCATATTTCAGGGTGTCTCTGCAGTCGACCAGGATCTGCTCCAGGGACTCAGGGTGGTCAGAGAGTTCCAGGTTGAAGCCCTCCATGCCTTCCAGCAGCTGGTGGGGGTGGTGGAAGTCCAGCACCTTGGTGGAGCGATCAAATGTCTTGCGGACGTAGTTGAGGAGTATGTCTACCACCTCCAGCAGGAACTGCACAGTTTGCTCCTCCCCGTTCTTAGCCGGAAGCAGATCTGGTGGGGGGGAAGCCCATGAGTGGTTATCACCTGACTCGTATCTGGATTTCCTCAGTCAGCTTAGAAATCCCTAATATGTGTATCTTTATAGGACTGATTTTCTTCCAGGATATGCATGCATTGAGAATCTGATGTACCATCTCCCCAGAACAATGTACATCGGTGTATACACAGAAGCGCTGCATATATTCTCTGGGGGTTCACAGAGTTTCTGATAGTTAGGCTGCTCATAAATGAAACGCTTTGAGAAGCCACGAGCAGCCTGCCCCTGCAGTTATCCATTTGGGCACCTGTCAGGTGTGTGACAGACGGGGCATCTGTCTTGCTCCCCTAGTACCAGGTGTGTCTCTGTACATCTGGCTCAGACACTGGGCTTTCGGTTTGGTGTTATGATGTGCTTGATCTGTTGCTGGTGGCGGGTGAAGCTTCTGTGGGTAGAGGCTGAGGTCACACCGAAGAGGATGGTTCTTTATGTTGTCCTTAGACAGAAAACTAGAACTGGAAGGTGGGAGAGGGAACTCCTGCCTCTCTCTTGACCTTACCTTTTAGGGCTTGGCCTCCGGGATGCCAGAAGGTGACTCTGGGTTCCGGCCTCTGTTAGGCAGAGTCAGGCTGGGGGATAGCCAGGGGGGATAGCTGTAGGGGGCTCCAACTGAAGTTGTCAGCCATAGCTCAAGAACAGACTGGCTGTATATGATGCTCTGTGTCTATTCTTTGGATTATCTCTCCAAGGTTTAGTGAATCTTGTTTACTGTTCTGGTTTGGCCTCCATGGCTTGTGGGGAGTTCACGGAAGGGGGAGGGGGGTGGGTTTACCTTTGAGCTGGTCGGGAAAGACTGGGAAAGCACCTCCTGAGACCCTTGTTGTAGGGGCAGCGGTAATGAGTGAAAGATCTTCAAAAGGAAAATGACCTTCAGGACAGCACTTGGTCATGAGGCCCAGCTACACAGCTTCCCACAGGGTGATTTTGTTGCTGTGGGCACCACCCTTGGAGGATAAATGCTATGGAGGGAATAGCTGGATTTTCTTATATGAAAGATTTCTTTGGATTCTGAGATTCTATGACTGTGTATTTGTCCCTGAAAGTATCTTTAGAGTTGGCTGTTTTACTTATTGTCCTCATCCAGCTTTCAAATGATGGAGACCTGGGCAATAGGGAAGGAGGGAGTATATTATATTCAAATGTTGGGAAAGCAGTTTCATGATGGTTCAGAGAGAATAATGACTTTTTTTGTAAAAGAAGCAAGATTTCAGGAAAAAGTAAAGAAACTCCAATAAGCAACCTACTGGATAGCACTAGGGCTGGGGGGTGGGGACTACCTCGAGCAAACAGGTTGGAGAAGTCGGTCTCTGTGCGCTGGAAGCGGCCATCCCTGTCGCTGTTTTCACAGGAAAGCAGATTCTTGGAGGACTGCCTCTCCTTGAAGGCGCTCACAAGCCTGCTCTTCTCTTCCAGGCTGTTGGTCCTTTGCAAGAAGCCTGTAGCACAAGAAGCTGGGTCAGAGGAAGGGCACCAAACTCCCAGCCTCGGAGGGTCAGCTGCTGGCCCAGGTCGACTCTCCAAGCAGGGTTCTCACTTTTCTTGAATAGAAGCTGAGTGTCTGTTTTATGTATAAGGGCTCTGGCACTGCTCGCCTCCAGGCGGGGAGGGGGCAGTGCCAAGTGTCATCAGTGGCACAGACCCAGTCATGCAAGAGAGAAAAACAGTAAGTGAAGCCCATTCTCCTCTGCGAACATGACAGTGAACGCAGAATTAAGTCAACTGGACAGCTTCCACTCCAGTAACCCGCCCCAGGATGGGGTTTTAAGGGAAGTGACACAAACGGAGAGGATGCTGCCAGCTCTGGGTTTACGGGCTGTGCGACCAGAGGGAGGAGGGGGTGAGGACCAGCACTGAGGACTGGGGAAGATGCTTTCCTTGGACACCAGGTAAATGCTAGCAGGGTTGAATGTAAGTTTAATTTTTCTGACCCAAAACTGAAGCGCAGCTTTCCCTGTACCACCCCCTCTCCTTAAATAAAGGTATTGGAGAAAGAGACAAGAAAGCCTAAAATTTTATGTGTGGTGACATTTAATTCCGTAAATACTTATTGAGCACCTCTTGTGGAAAAGGACTTTACTAAGCATTTAGGACCAGGGACAGATAAAGATAAATGAGACAGATCCCCTCTTGTCCAGGAGCTTGCAGATTGGCAGATGGTGACCAACAATGTAATAAAGCTAGAAAGCCATCCAAAAACTCCACAGAGATGAACTCTGAGCCCAGGGTGGGAGTCAAAACACCTCCCCCCTGCCCCTCAGAAGGAGTGGAAATCTCTCCCGCCTGAGGTGAGCAGTGCAAATACTACCAGTGGCAAACCCAGAAGCAGGCTGAGCTGAAAGGGCTGAGGCTCTGCCAACCAGGAGCACATTTCCTCTCTCAGTACCTCCACCTGTCCCTTCTGGGGCTCGGGACCTGCAGACCCGCTCCTTCCCTCAGCATCTCCTCCAATTCAGCCTCAATCTTAGTCCGAAATGCAACACCCTGAAAAGAGGAAGAAAGTTCTAAGCTTCTTGGTGACCCCAAAGCTGTATTTGTAGATACCAAGATCCTTGGGGAGTCACATACGTCACAAGGCAGGCTTGGAGGAAAGTCCCGGGAGGTTCCACGAGAGGCAAGTTAATCTGGGGAATTCAGCTTTACTTCCCCAGGGCTGCAATTCAGTGGTGAGGGGTGGAGGAAGGAGGGATGCAGGGGGAAGGCTGCAGTGATTAGAATCCTCCCACACACAGAAGCAGGGTCTATTTTTGGAGGGAAGAATAATAGGAAGGCAGAGGCACCAGGCCTTTCATTGTTCCCAGCACCTTTAAAACTTATCACTAAAGCTCTAAAGGACATCAGAAGGGGGGAAATACACTATAATAGAGCTCCACACTTGGATATAAAGATGGGGGGGGTGTATCCTCCCCTTCACCTCTGCTCCTACTTTCTGAACTCCTCCTCCAAATCCCCAGAGTCCAAAATGAGAAGCTAGCACTCATTTGCCAGAGGGATGCAGGACCACCTGGCTCCTGAGTGAGACTGGCCCCCTACACCCAGAACAGGCAGCAGTGGAATTTGTTTCAAGAAGGCTGAGAAGACCAAGTGCCCTAATGGAGGTGAGGTCCTGCCTAGCTGAACTCCCGCTCTTTGGGTCTCTGACCTCTGGTTGGTTCTGACTCACTCCCTGGGAAAGTCTCTGCCTTGAAACCCCTTAGCAACTCCTTTCCTAGGTGGGAAAGGACCTAGGACCTGCATTTGGGCTTTGGATATTATCTCCAAAGGAGTTCTTCTCACAGGCATTCCCAGAGGTGTCCTGATAGGAATGAAAGATGATAATTAACGACACAACTTTAAACCTGCATCTCATTCCTGGACCACACTTCCTGGCGTGCACAAGGAATTAGTGTTTTCTATACATCTTATCATTATTCTATGCAAAGCACACTTATATTGCATTATAATTTGTGTTAAAAACCATTAATTTGCTAATATAAACACTTAATGGATATTATTTTTGGAATATCACTTTTTTGGAAGGTATTTGTTTTCTAAAATATTGGGAGCCTCAAAAACAAGGTCAAGGACCCGGGCCTCTCTGGGCTCTGAGAGGCTCTGGAAGTTCGTATGCTTCTCCAAGGATAATGAGGTGGTGGATGACATTGAGGTCAGTGCTTTGATGACCTCCCTGGCTAGCAAGGCATCCTGGAAACAGAGGTCCCTGAGACTAGAGCAGACTGTACTCCCTTTTGCTCTATACCTCAGCTATAAGGACCTAGTTTAAGGTAACTTAGCTGAACATTCTTAAGAGGCACAGAGGCAAGCGGAGGGGAGCCGAAGCTGCGGTAAGCTTTGGCCCGGTCGTAGCACCCTGGCTAGCTTCCACCTATGAGCCGAGGGCGATCCTGCTGCTGGTCCTCACAGCTGCCCCCAAACTCAAAGCCCTAATCAGCCCCGTGAGAGGGGGGAGGTGTGAGGAACTAGAGCACCCTGGGTCAAGCTGGTTGTTTCCAAGTGGGGTTTCAAACTGAGCCTGGCATAAGGGCACCTGGCCAAGGGGGCAAGTGAGGCCTGAAGCCCAACCCCCTTGCTGTCTCTTACCAAGCTGTAGCATGGAGTTGTATCTCCCTAGAGGAAGGGACTCTTTTCCTGATTTTTCTGGGCTATAAGTACCCTGCCAGATCTCTCCCCTACCTCAAACTTTTTTTTTTTTTTAATTTCAAGAGAAGCCATAATAAATACAGAATATTTGAAATGTATGTTTAAAAGTTGGTGACTGACACAAAATTAAACACACACACACAAACACACGCACTGCATGGGCTAAATAAAACAGCTCAGGGACTGTAACTGGCAGCCAGTCTGGGACCTCTGAATACAGAAGTGATGGAGGCCCAAGGACACACTAGGAAGTGAGCAGAGCCCAGAGCCAGAACTTAGGGCTCCCTGCATCTCCTTCTATTTAGGTCATGCTATCATGCCTGTAGCCACCCGGCTCTCTACCTCTTGGCAAGACCCTGGGTTTCTTCTGGCTGACTGCCTTCCCACGGGATTCTGCCTCCGGAGCTAAGGGTTCCACTGGTGAGACCAGGGGCCTTCCTTGCAGCTTTGTCTTCCTGGGGGGTGGGGGGGCGGGGATCCAGGAGAGGGGGTAGGAGAGGGGGTGGGGTGGAATCTTGGCAAGGGCAATGGAGGGGTCCCCCAGGGCAATGGATCTGGAAGTGAGAAGATCACCATTAGTCCCTCAACTCTCTTAAGGTGAAAGGTCAAACCAACCTGGAGAGTGTCAGGTCAAGAGGGAACCTTTCAAGCCCGTGAAGGTCTGGGATGAAGGGAGTGGGGGAATCTGTGTGTGGAGGAGGGGAGGGGTCTGTGGATTCAAGTCAAAACCAAAGACTGCACTTTGCCTCCGGTAACTAGACTAAAATGGAAAGCCAGAGTTGGCGCAAAGTATGGAAAACAAATCCTCCCGTTGTTTTGCTTCCTTTCAGAATCAAACCTATTGTAAATCCTCCTAACCTGTGGCCCCCAAAGCATGCGTATTAGCAGAAGGCAATTGCCCCTCAACACACTACCAGCCCTCTCCTGTCACAGGGGTTTCAACTTTCCTGAAATTAATGTTGGGGAGGTGAGTAAAAACAGAGAAGAAACTCCCTGAGGATGGTAGCCCCCAAACGCCCAGAGCTCTCCCTCAGGGGAAGCTGATGCAAACCTCTATTCCCCAATTCCTGTACCCCTGTGCCTGGACATCTATTCCGGGACCCAGGGATGCTCCTGCCCCTTTACCTTTTCGGGTCACTTCGGGTGTGTCCCCAAAGCGGCGTTTAGACCTTCTCTTCTCCCCAGACCCTGAGGGTCTGCAGTCGGGGCGGCAGGGGGCACCGCCCAGGGCCGAGGCCGGGAAGCGGGGATGGGGATGGATGAAGGCCGCTGGCTAGGCAGGCCTAGGACCGCGAGGAAAGCAGCACTCACCCCAAGCCTCCCCCACCCTGTCCAAGACCGTGTGGGCGCCCAGGGCTCGCTCAGTTCTGCTTGCCCGGCTGCATGACAATGACGGCTGCTGAAGCCGAGCGCCGCGGCCGCCGAAGGGACCTGGCGCGAAACGGGCCATTAAGCCGGGAATGGCGGCGGGGGGAATGGGGCTATTTATAGAACAAAGCTCGGCTGCCGCCAGCTGCCCCCGCGCGGGGACGCTGCCCAGGCCTCGCGCCGCGGGCCTCGCGTGCTGGGGAGAGGGCCAAACCCCGGGGCCTCCCCGCCGCAGGGCTGGGCTTTCCCTGCAAAACGGCTAGGTCCTGGAGTCGAGCAACCCTTGCTCACCGTAAAGCTGCTTCTGGGATCAAGGGGACAGAGCCCCAGAAACGCAGGGAGGGCGCCGCGCCGCAAGGCGGGGAAGGGAGGGTGACTCCGAAAAGCTGCTAAGTAACTCCTCTCGCTCCGGCCACAAACTCTCGCCTCCCTGGGGCCCCGGGATGCCAGACAGCTGGGAAGATAAGGCCCGGCGACCACCGGCTCGCCGGCCCACTCTCGGGCGCTCCGGGGGCTGGGCGGGCGTGCCTACGCCTGCGCCGCCACTATCTCCAGCGCGCAGCAGCTGACGGATGGCCTTTTAATAAGCCCCACGTTAATCTTACCCCGCCTCTCCACCCCCTGACCCGGGACGTCCGTATTTTCTGGCCCGATAAGGCTAGAAATTTTAGACGGTGAAATGTAGCAAGGAAAGCAAGTTCTCATTGTTCAGCCGGAGCCACTCAGCTGTGTCCCTTCGAACAAATCTCCCTTTTTCCTTAAAAAAAAAAAAAAATTACACCCCTTGGGCGTTTTCATTTTAGATCCTTACGTCTCCGGAGAGCAGTTCTTTCTCCCGTCCAGCTCCCAGATCTATTTTCCTTCCTCTCTAGCAAATCGTGCCCGATACCCCCTTTCCGTCTTGCGGCCCCACGCCCCCTCTGCCCCCTTTCCCTTCCCTCCTCTCCTTCAAGGGCAAGCTCCGCAAACCCTCTAGCTTGCACCGCCCGCACCTCCTCCAGGCAGGCCACCGAGGGCTGCAGGCAATCCTTTCTCTTGGCCTCCAAGGCCTCAAAGAACGAAACCTGAATCCGTTTTGACATCTCGGGCAAAAATATACAGCCGAGGAAGCCACTTTCAACGCGCGATGGTGGAGAGGGAAGGAATACGACGCGCCAGCTACCGTCTAAGGCGGATGTCTTGCCTTGGGCCTGCTCTCCAGTAAACCCGGACCTTTTTATGCCGCCTTCGCGTCGCGTAGGCCGAGCGCAGGGGTCAGAACAGCCAAAGCGCCGGGCAAGATGAGCGGGGCTGTCGCGCGGGGGCGCTGTGCTCGCGCCCAGCTATGGGGAGCCCCGAGGTCTCAAGTAGCCCAGGACCCCCCCATCGGAAAAGGTCCCTCGGGGGCACGTCAGGAGAGGGCAGAGGAAGGTCAAGGCCAGTAGAGGAGCGTCTCTGCCGGGCGTAGGGGCTGTAGACACTAGAAAACAGACCCAAGAGCCAGGATTCCCTTCCGCGTACGTCCCACTCTCCCAAACCCGCAAAGCCCGCTCGCCTCGCAGCCCTTTGGGGCCCCAGCCGGCCCTTTCACTTACCACAGATCTTCAGCCCCAGTTTTCTGGTGCATCCATGGGCCACGCCGCACCAGGTGTCATACGCTAGAAACCAAGAGACGTGCGATCAGTGAGGCTCGGACAGTCCGGCACCCGGTCGAGGGCAAAGGTTTTCTGGGGAGGGTAGGGGCAGGTCTTCGCCAGTGCGCCTCATTAAAAAGCTCTTTCCCGAAAGGAGCTAAGAGCCAGATCTTTGGGCCGACGGGGAGACTCGTGCCCCCCGAGACCCCACCACACTCCCTTCCTGCTCCGACCTCAGGTACAGAACAGTGTCTCTGAGAGGCCACGCACCCAGCGCCCCGCCCGGCCTCCCAGCGACTACGATGGGGTAGCCGCCAAGGCGGGGTCGGAGTGGGACAGGGCTGACCGCAGGTGCAAAGGGCCAGGCCCGGCTCCTCGAGTTGCCCAACACCCACCCGCAGGCCCAGTCCCTTGGTCTCCGCCCCGCAGACTCGAAGGGCAACCACAGCGGCTGGGAAAGGGAACACAGAGACATCTGGGACCAACACGTCTCATAGTTTCTTGGCGGGTCTCCAGCCGAGTGGCAGCTTAAAATAAACTGGCATGAAATGGGGTCGCGGAAGAGTTCAGGAATTAATTGGGTGAAAAATAGTATTTGACTAGATGATCGGGCTCGCATGGCTGCTCTTCAGTGGGACCGGGGAGTCGGCAAGACAATAGTGCGCCTCGGGTCCTCATCCCCTGCCCCCTCTTCCCAACCTGCTCCTCATTAACCCTTCCCTCGGACGTCTCGGATCTGGAGCAGGCGAAGGCGAAGGGAATCAGACACTTTTTCTCTAGGTCTGAATCGCGGATTCAGGCGCTGCCGTGTTCTCAGACTCCTCAGTGTCTATCCTGCCCTCGGGGTTCAACTTCCAGCCAGAAGCACGGGGGTGCCTGCAGAGTCTGCATGCGAGCCGGTGTAGTGGGCCTAGCCTGAAATTCCCCTCGGATTCCTCATAGCAAGGCGCCTCCAATCACTCCCATCCCCCACCCCATCCGGGCCGGTGCCTTCAGCCGGGCGCGAGTGTTTGCTGCGATAAGGAGACTGACATCCATTAAACCCGAGGCACAACAGAGCCCCAGCGGGGAGAAGAACTAGCCCGACGTCAATGAGAGAGCGTGTCACAGATGGAGTTCCTGCAACAGACAGTAGTAAATCGGTGCGAAAGCTAAACCCTAACAAAAATGCCTGGCAGGTAAAGAGCTATTTTCATCCGATAGAGTGCTTTCATTTTAAACGCCATCTCACCTAATCCTCATAACCCTGTGAAGCAAGAGGAGTGTTAATCTAAGACTCACTTTTACAAATAAAAACACTGAAGCTCAGAGAGGCTAGGAGAGTTTTCCAAGGTCACTCAGCTGTGGCGTTGGAGTTCAGACCCATTGCACTGCCTTTTAGAGTTGGGGATTGCAGTGAAAGAAAGGGAAAGAGAGATGGGAAGAGGAAGTGAGAGAGATCCTTTGCCGTAGCCAGAGTAAGGAAGACCGAGTGGCTGAGAACAAGGAGGAGGCGTCGCTGGAGCAAGAGGTCGAGTAAGGTTGTGCGAATTGAGCAACGCCACCTCCCAGGAGACCCTGGAGGGGCAGAGAAGCAGAGCCAGCTGGGCGGGCGAGGATGTGTCTGCAAGGGAGGGCAAGGATGGGTAGAGCCAGGCGTGCGCACACAGCCTAGAATGCTCACGGCGGCTGGGCTGTCGGGGCCGGCGGCGGCGTTCTCAGGACAGGTGCTGCAGGCTCTTCCTGGGCCCAGTTCTCGGCTATCTTCCCTCCGCCCTGGCGAATTCCGGGCGCGCCCGGCCATGAGCGAACTCGGGTCAGCTCCTCTGCTCGGTCTGGGACCCGCGGTTGGGCACATGGGCTCCGCTGCTGGTTGCCTCTGGGAAGTAGGGGCGCAGTAGGGGTGCAGGACTCGAGGGTGGGTGAACACAACGGCCGCCCACCCCTGCCAGACAGCAAAGAAAGGGGCAGGAAATGTGGAGAGAACTGGAAAAGAAATCCATCAGGGCCAGAGCAACAGACAAAGGCGCGCAGGCCTCCCGTTTCTCTTGGCCTGTTCCGACCAGCTCTGGTAGCCAGTGCCCGGCTCTCGCGCCACCAAGGCTGGCGGCTCTCCTGAGCCCCTCTTTGTTGTGTGGGTAATTGTAGCTTGCCTCGGGGGCGGGGAGAGGGAGCTGCAAAGGGAACTGGAACGTCGCCTAAGAATTTAAGAGAAGGCCTCCAGCCGGGAAGCCAAGGGCAGCACCTAGGGGTTGGATAGAGGGCTTACCCGATACCCCCCCGCCCCGCGCCAACCTTCGTTGATGGGAACAGTTGATGTTTTCTCAAGCTTATAGAAAGTGCTATAAAAGCGAAGCAATGAACCCTCCTTCTAACCACAATGCCATCCCTAAGCCCTTTTATATAGAAATTCTGGGGCCGTTACTATCTGGAGCTCATGGATTTGGAGGGAGCGCATTTCAATCCAAAGTGGAAAAAGGAAAACAATTCCCTCATCTCCACGCCTCTACAAAGATGTTGGAAATCAATCCGAATTAAAGACAGATTCTGGAAATGGGTTGAGGAGTCGCACGGAGCTAGGGGTGGGGAAGCATACATCTCCCCACCCGCTTTTATCTGGTTCCCCTTTTCTTCCTCTCTCTTAGAGAGGTCTTCATTGCTGACAGGTCTCCTGCCCGGGAGAAAAGAGAGAGCTGCTCTCTCCTCCCGCCCTGGCAAACCCTCTGGACTCCTCCTGGTTCCCCACTTCTTGCCACTCAGGATGCTGCCCGCTTTTTTTTTTTTTTTGTCTCTGAAATGTAATTAATTGTCTAAAATGTCGAGGCTTAATCTCAAACCATTTTATGCTCCCTTCTCGCCCCCGGCTTCTTCCTCACTCGTCAATAGCTCGACGCAAATTTGGAGCAATTAGGGACCCCGAGTTTTCTAAAAGCTGCAATTAACGTCGAAATTTCCGCTGATTATAGACTTCGAGCACAACGCAGGAGTAAAGGGGGGGGGGAGGGTCGGATCTCGGCTCAACGAAAGCCGAAGACAGAAAACTCTCTACTCCCGCTGAGGCTCCCAGCTCCTCACACCGCCCCTTGCGCTGACCCCCGTCGTCCCACCTAGCAAAGAAACCACACACAACACAACAAAAACAACACTCTCGCCGCGCGTCCTTCCCCCGCAGCGAAGCCTCCAAGGATCGCCGCCGCTCCGACCCTGCGTGGTTCCCACTCCCTTAGCGCCCTGGAATCGCCTAGCATCCCCTGGCAGTCGAACGACCTTTGGTCGGGACCTGGGTCAGGGCCCCATTTCTTTCTAGCCTCCATCATCTCCGCGCTCCCCCTTCCCTTTCCGCCAGCGCAGCCTCCTCACGTCCCAGCGCCCCCATCTTCCCCGCAGTCCATTTGATAGGAAACTGGAGCAGGACCTACTTGTGGGGCGCAGGTTGGTAGTATTGGGGTCCGCTCCCGCGTTCGAGGAGGTTGCGGACGAAGAAGGGGTCGAAGACGCCATCTGCTCGGTTGTCCCCGGTCCTCTGCTGTCCGGGGTCCTCGGCCGGCCGGGCTTAGGAACAGGCTGCAAAGAGAAGCGAGAGCTGTACGGGGAGGGATTCAGGGGTCCAGCGCGCGGGAGGCGATTGAGCGGTCGGGGGCGCGGACGCTCCCGTTGAAGTCCGGGCTCGGGAGAGAGAGGCTAGAGGAACGGCAGCCAGCGGGCTGGGTCGGGGTGCGCCGGGCTGGGGACGGGGGGAGGAAGAGACGTGCGCGCGAGCTGGGGAGTCGGGCGCCCGCAACGTAGCCCGGGGCGGCTCTCCAGTCTGGCGGCGCGGCGGGGCGACCTGGAGCCCAGCGCTGAGACTAGAGGAGCACAAGGCCAGGGCAGGTCGCGCGGGTGCGGGGTACTGGGCTAGGAGGGCTACGGAGGCTCAGTGCGCGGTTTTCCAGCCTAGCCGCGACAAGCACTATTGGGCTCTCAGCAGCCGGCGGGCGGGCGGGCAGGCGGGTGTGGGGGGGAGGAGGGCGCACGGGGCGGGCACGTCTGGTTCGGTGTCTGGTTCCCCTTGTTGTGTCTGGCTGATTCCCTGGAAAGAAGGAGGCCAACTGCTCCGGGGACCGGGGACTTTGGTGAGACAAGGTGAGAGGGAAAAAAGGGTCCGTGTCTTTACGTTCTCCCTCGGACTTGGCTGGGGAAGAAATACAGTCACCTTGTACTCCAGACAGCCAGAAAGCAGCGAGTCGGAACCTCGCTTGTCTCCCTCTTGCCCCACCCGCTTTGAGTCATCTCGAAGGCAAGAACGGGGTTCCATTCTTGTTTCTGTATTTCCTCTCCATACAACTCTCTGAGGTACCCGGATTTCTCGCTGTACAGACCCGGAGAGGGTGAGAGAGGCAAGAAAGGGGAATGTCACCGGGGAAACGAACTTGCGCCCAGCGCGCGGGAGGCGGCAGACAAGGATAGGTGCGCGGCGCCCCTGCTCCGCGCTCGGCGCTGGTGCGATGGTTTCCGAAGGCCAGGGGACAGAGAGTGCGGGCGAATCTGGGTACATCTAAGAGCCTGCAGAGTAGCGCCCGCCGGCCACGTCCTCCACACCCTGCATAGGACTCCGCATCTAGCTCCGCGCGCGCTCTCGCACAGCAGAGCAGGCAGTGGGGAGGCCGGGTCTTCTGGGGAAGTAACAGGTTACCGCTCTGCGTCGCGCCTTCGGCTGCTGCTGACCAGGAGCCCAAGACCAGCGCACGCAGCCGGGGAGCGGAGGGGGAAATCGCTCTCGTTCCACTTCTGCGCGAGCCTCAGCCTCTGTGCGTCCCCGGGGCATGAATCTCGCTGATGGCGATAGGATGATTGCGAAGGCTGAGGTCTCTGCGCCGCGCAGGAACGGAGAGCCAGGACTGGGGCGGGCGGGACGCACTCGGCTCGGGAAGGTAGATGGCAGACACTGGGGTGGGGATTGGTCAAGAAACCGCGGGTGAAGAGGACCCAGCTAACAGTCGCGGCTGGGCACTGGGAAGGTACGGGCGGCCGCGCGCTTACCCACCTAGGTTGGGAGACAGCAAGCCGGGCGCTCCGGGCGCTCTTCTGCGTAGCGCCCAGCAATCCGCCCCGCTCGGCCCGGCTCTGCCACAGGCGTAATCTGCCCGGCGTCACCTCCAGCTGCCGCCTCTCTTTCGCTAGCACCGTCCCGCACGGGAGCTCCAGGAAGAGAAGAGAGCAATCCGAAGAGGCGGCTTCTTGGCTTCGGGGGAGGCGGAGGCGGAGTGGGGAGGCGGGGACCGGCTCAGCAGGGGAATCACGAGGCCGCTGCTTGCGGGGGCAGCTCGGCAGAGCGGTGGGGCTCCTTGCAGGTGCCTGACCGCCTCTGGAGCTTTATAGGGCGATTACAAATCCAGATCACGGGTTTGCGCCCGGAAAAAAAAAAAAAAAAAAGGAAGAGAAAGAAAGCAAGCAAGAAAGAAAGAAAAAGAAAGAGCCCTATGAGTAATCCAGACCGTACTCAACACGCTCTATTTTTTGAAATAGGCAGAGTGTCGGGTAAGGCGAGGCAAGAGAGAATTTCTATGAAGAATTCTGCCTCGCTGAGCGCTTCTCCCTCCCTTTCTTCTCCCCCACTACCATATCTTCGAGAAGACAAGAGCAGTGGCTTTGCCTCAATTGCTTTCGCCGCGGTTCCTCCAGCTCTACGACCCCAAGATGCCTCCTTGAGCGAAACCGCGTTATGGGTCGTGTCCTTGCTGGCTCTCTACTGAGCCAGGATTGTCGTGAAAGCAAAGGAGGCAGAGACAAGGGGGGAACACTCAAACCCTAGAGGACTCCATCTCCTTTTCACTTCAGTTTCCTCGTCCAGCTCAGAGCCTCCCCAAGTACTTCATCTGAGCACAGCTACCCACTGCCTCCGCAGAGAAAAGGGTCCGATTTCCAATCCACTGTGCGCTCCCTCCTAGCTTTGGTTCCCTTGGTGATGGGGAAAGGAGTCCTCCTGATTGATCATATCTGAAGGTTAATAACACGCACGAGTGCCGCTCCACACACAAGGGGAACCCGAGCATAGAGGTGTCCTGGGGGTGGGGTGGGGGGAGCGGACCGGCCCTCTCTGCCTAGGCCTACTCCCCTCCACTCCCCCTTCGATTTCATGCTTTTTAAGGATTCTCCTTTTGCAATATTTAAACGTATTTAACGAACTGCCTCGTTCGGAAAGCCCCTCACGGTAAAAAGACGTTCACGGAAAAATTTCCACCAGATGGCGCTAGGCGGCCAGAGACCGAGAGGCCCTATGCTGGCCGGGTCTTTCCTCGTGCGCCAGAGCCAACAACTAGAGGGGCTGGCGGGGCTGTTTATTCTCTGGCCTTTTCAAGCCATCCCTCAGGCACCCTCGTCTCTAATTTATGTTCTCCTCTTTCCTCTACCTCAGTTTCTTTTTCTTGAGGGCAAAACAAAGTTGATCTTTGGGTCTGGGTGACACCGTGTAACCAGTGATTCCTTTACTCGTTTTCACAGTGATTTTTTTTTTTTTTTTCCTTTCCCTGTTGCGGTGCAGCAGGCAGGGGTTATATATGGACACGTCTGCGGCCTTGCTGGCCCACCGGGGTCCCGTCCCTTCTCTCTGAATGCCTTAGTGCCTTTCACCATGACACAGTGGGAATGCCGAAAGTCTTACAACGCACTGAATATTCCGTAAGGGAGATCGAAGATTCCACCCTGAGAAGATGGAGTTCGATTAGTAAGAGGGATCTCGTTGTGAGGTTTGAAATAACCGCGTTGCCCTTGATACTAAAGGAAATACTGTTGCCCTCTCTTCCATCTTACAGTAAGAACTCGGGCACTTTTTAAGGACGGGAAAGCATCCCGAACGGCGGGCGTGGATAACCGCAGCTGCGGGTGCCAGAGCTCAGGACTGGGCAGGGTGGGCGTGCCCACTCCGCGCAGGAAACAACCCTTCAAACCGCGCACCGCGCAGCTTCTCTGCCACGCTTGGAATGCGCGGTTTACTACGAGACTAGGCTCGGAATTCCACCCACGCCCCTTCCTCGAGCCTCCCTAAAAGAAATGGTTGCACCAATCAGGGAGCCCGGTGCTAGTGCTCGATCATTCAAGACGCCCTGGGGCAAGGAGGCTGGCGGGAGGAGGCAACAAATCCCGGCTCCTCTCAGGGTGTGCCGTACCAGGAAGACGCCCGCTCACCTTCAGTCTCCTCCGCCTTCACCTAAGATCCCAGATTCCCCAGAAAGGAAGATTCGTTTACCTTCACCTGTGGCATCAGACTGAGAAATTTCCACCCACTCCCTCTTCTGACCCCGGTGTCCAAAACGCTCACCCCTAATGTTTTAGCCAATAAAATAATCTCGCCGGAGAAAGAAATCTCCTACAAGATTGTGTCTCAAATTAAAGCTGAGTCCGTCCAGCTGCGAGGACATCCCTCCCTTTCTCCTTTATGTAGGGGGAAGGGAGGAATGAAGGCTCTTGCTCGTCCTGAATTTTAAAATGTTTAATTAAATATGAGTAATTAATTAAACGGATGTTTATTAATCACCTACTTTGTGCCAGGCGCTGTTCTCATGGAGCTTACACTGTCCAGCAACTTATATTATCCCTGCACTCATGAACATTCCAGTTAGGCGGGAAGAGTAACAGAGTTGGGGACTTCATGGCTTTGATTTAGTTTCCAATTATCTCTCATTCCAACCCAGACTCTTGGGCTCAGCGGAGATGGTAAGGAACCGAGGGCCTGGAATTCCACAGTTTCAGCACAGCGAGTTCGGACGTAGGGCACGGCTCTTTCAGCACCAAGGACAGAGCCCACGGTTTGGCCGCTTAAGCCTCCGGTTAGCCGGCTTAGGTCTCCAGCATTTAGGAAACCCGCCCCGCTCTCCCCATCCGCCTCCCCGCAGTAACTGCTGGGTTTTGTTTCCCTTGTTGGGGCGCGGTGGTGGTGGAGTAGGTCGCCCCATTCTTGCCTCTCCGGTAAGAATTTGCAAGGAGGGTCGTTGTGGTTGTCTTTTGGCTCTTCAGAATATTTGGGGATCTATATTTTTGTCTGTATTTTTTCACTCTTCTTTTTATCTTTTATGACTCCCGGGGGAAGATGCTTTGGATAATGGGGGTGGAAAAAAGATATCCTCTCTAGGGACTCCTGCCGGTGGTGAGGGGTGGCCCGGAAGGGAGTGGTATCCGCTCAGCTGTTTCGTTTTCATTTGATCTAAGGTTTAGCGCTTTGAAGAAATGGGAACAAGACGCCCAGAGGCAGAAGAAGTGGGGGCGGGGGGGGGGCGAGGGCGACCCCTCTGGTCTCTCTCTGCCGGGCGTGGAGGTTTTGCCAGCCTGCAGCCCGGGCTACTCGATTATGTCTTCCGAGGACAACCTTCCTTTAGGTCAAGGATGGCTGGGACTTGGGAATACGACCCTCCGCCCACAATGCCCTTTCCCCGGGAGGTTTAAAGATATTCCAAGTGGATTTGGATTTGGAGCTGAGCCTTTCGTCAAAGGAAAAAAAGCGAGTGGGTGGAGTAAGGAGTGGAAGGGGCACCCAAATGGGCTGCGGGGGAGATTTTTTATGCGTAAAATATGGTCCGCGTCAAGGTGAGTAAATATGAAACGTCAATCTTTTTTTTTTTACGCATTTAGCATTTTTAGCCTTCAGGAAAGGTAATTTAGAGCCACAGTGTTGATTCATTTCAGCCTGCTCGTTAAGGTCTATTTTAAGCATCTAGTTTACGACCAAAAAAGAGGGGAAAAAAATGGCAGTGCTCACCTTTTAAACGTCTGTCTCCCGAGACGAGGGCTGTGGGCAGCGTTAACCGTACACTCGGCTTTTCGTAAGTGGGAGCGAAGGTCTATTCGGTGTGTTTGTGTACTTTAAAGATAGTTCCCCAAATCATTCTGGACTTTCTTTGGGAACCATAGCTAAATCGACACCCCTACCCGCCACAGACCACGTCACACTCACTCCGGGAAAGGGTTAAAAGTGTGGCGAGAGAGGGAGAATTCCAGCCAGAACGCCGCCAAAGAGGACTCCGGAAATTGCAACCTTTTCTTCTAAAGAACAGCGCTGAGTTCCTCAGATAATCGTCATATGGTCCCTTCCCTCTTGCTATTCAGAAGATGAAAATATTCTAATATTAAAGAAATTAATCAAAGAGGACAGAGTAATTTGTATTTGGGCACATCTTAAGACGCCCAATTCTCGCTATTTCAAACACGACGACGGAGGGACCGCCAGGTGGCGATAGATTACAATTTCTGAGGGAACAACGGGTTCCACAAGGGAGCAGTTCTTGAAGGAAAACTGCTGGCAGGCCCTTTCCAGTTCACACTCATACTCTGCCATATTTCACAAAGCAGGGCCTTTTTTTTTTAAATGCCGAGAGATGATGCCGGAAGTGGCTGGAAACACTCAGAACCTCTGTCCCTTTGGTGAAAGAGGAGGGGATGCAGAGTATCCAACGAGTATCCAACAGGGCTGCTCCTTAAAGGTAGCCTCAGGACGGGAACTCTGGTATTAGGCAAGGTGTCTCACTGCGAAACTGGACACCAGGGAAATAACAGATCTGGATTGCAATTCTGACAGCTTCTAAGATGTATCTATGTTTTCAGTTCTCTCAACAAAAACTAAGGCAAAATCAGTCCTTTCCCAAAAGAGTGGGATGAAGAAAGATGATTTCCCAAATGAGATGCTTTTTAGTGAAACAGAGTATGGAATAGCGATACAATTGAGCCTTGAACAACCTCCGGGGGTTAGGGGAGCCAGCCCTCACACAGTAGAAAATCCACGTATAACTTAGAGGTGGCCCTCCATGTACAGAGTTCCTCAACATCCACGGTTCCTTGGTATCCTAGATGCTGCATCCACACTTTCAACCAACCTGAAATCATGTAGTACTGTAGTACTTACTATGGAAAAAAATCCGCATCTAAGTGGACCCTCACAGTTCAAATCTTTGTTGTACGAGGGTCCACTGTATTTTATCTATTTTTTTTTCAGTGTAAAAGCTCTTGAACTATTTAGAATAACAGGTATTTAGCCCTTGTTTTCAGATGTAGGTGCCTAGGACTGCTGTGCATGAGAGGTTCTGGAAGGTTCTGACTTAGTTGTGGAGAATCTGATAAATTTCTATTCCCGATAAGATTCCTTCCCTATCTGGCCTAATCCTTGGCCAGTTACTCAGGGGAGAAAACAGAAGCTTAACAGGTGGGATTCATCATTGCTGTTTTAGCTCAGTTTCTTTCTTGTCAAGAACTAACAAGTAAGAGCTCACTGGAATTTATTCACACCCAAGGTTCTCACCTGTGTCAGCTGCAAATCAGTGCCTTGGGTTTTCCCAGAGCAATTAGTTACCTGGAGCTCGTTCTTTCTTACTTTCAGGTGCAAGGCTGAGGTCTTGTTTTCTCTGCCTTTGGATGAGTCAGGGATCCTTTAGAACTGCAACAACTTGAAATCTCAGGAAGTCCCTAAATATGCAGATTAAATGATAGTCAATATCTTTTCACTGGGGCTATAGTCACATTGTCTCAACTACATAGCTAGGGATAAACCACAGACATGCGTTGAAGCACGGGAAGACTTGAACTGGTAAAACTTTTGTTTTCTTCCCTGAATCAGAACCGTATACTCTCCCCTCCCCATCACCCCCCCCCCGCCCCCCCCTCGCCACACACACACACCAACCTTGATATCGGACTTGGCCATGTGATTTGCTTTGGACACAGGAATAGAGCTGAACTGCAAATCCATGAGTTTTGAGGTAATGTGTGATGCATCATTTCTGTGGCAGTAGCTGACGAATACAGCCTCTCACACCAAGGCTGCCAGGGAGAACCAAGGTGGAACTCAGAGAAACGTCTTGGCATTGGCTGCCCAGGATTGCTTACTGTGGGTGGGCCCAGTCTGGCCTAATAGCGGTGGTGGAGGGGGTGGGGCACGTTAGCGACCTCTGACCTCTGTCTCTCTCTCTCCCTCTCTGTGTCTGTCTGTCTCTTGCTTTAGAATCATGACTACAGAAATAGTTATATTATAGAGGTGAAAAATGAATCTCCTGGAAATTATGTGGTGTGTTTATCATCTGAATTCTCATTTAAGCATCACCTGAGATCATCTGCTTTGCAGACAAAGAAACTGAAGTCCAGAGAAGTTTCCGGACTTCCCAGAGCACACACTTAGTGAGAATCAGGCTGGAAACTCTTCTCCCTTCAGTCTCAGTGCCCTGTGCACTGCTCAGTGAGGCCTCCCAGCTCTGCCACATAATAATCATTTGGCCTTGGAAAATCACTTAATCTCTCTGGACTCCCATAATGGCAGGGTTAGGGTATCAGATGAGACCAGATAAGGCTTCATTCATCTGAAATAATTAATTAGTAGTGTTTCATGACTCTTCTCACAGGGCAATGTTCTCCTGTTGTGAATGCTATGGACTCAAGGACCTCTTGAGGTCTTCAAGGCAGCTTGTTACAGGAGGAAAATCAATAACTTTAGTCAGACTTGAGTTCAAATCTCAATTCTACTTATCAGCTATTATTTAAATGCTCTCAGTCTAAATTTTCTCATCAATAAAATGGGAGCTAACATTAGCTTTGCAGGCTGTCTTATTTGATGTCCTTAAAACCCATGTTCACAAGTTCAGTGGTGCCTGGTTTGTGGATTTCAGTGTATGTCAACTCCTACTCCTGTTCTTTCCCCTTAGTTCAACAGTGATTTTGATCCATTTAAATGTTTTCTCCTTGGATGTATAAACTAAGCCTAATATGTGTTTTATTTTGTTATTTCAGTAGAGCTTCGTCATCCCTTGACATGGACTTGAAGGCTTCCTCTTCAGCGATTTAGAGGCTTTTTAATCTACAGAGAGTTTTGATTCCTAAAGGAGAAAATTTTCTGATGGAACATTCAGACTCAGCTGAGAAGGGGTGAAAGGGAGCCAGGTTTGTGTCAATGTCTTCACTCTGCCCCAATGACACTGACCTTCTTGTTGTTTCTTAAACATTCTTGGCATGTTCCCATCTCAGGGACTTTGCAATAAATATTCCTCTGCTTGGAAAGCTCTTCCCTCACGTATCCATAGGATTTGTTCCTTCTCATTCTGGTCTTTGCTCAAATGTTCAAATGTTATTTTCTCTATGACCTTCCTTTATCCCTCTATTTAAAATTGCAAATCTCCCCCAGTCATAGAACTCCCTATTCCACCCTGTTTTTTTCCTCTAACACTTTCTTTTTTCTTTACCACTTGACATATTGTATGTTTTACTTATTTATTGCTTCTTTCTTCTCACTAAAATGTAAGCTCCATGAGGGCGGGGATTTCTTTTTAAACCAATGTATCCCCAGCACAGAATGGTTCCTGGAACACTATAACCACCCAATGCATATTTGGCTGGTTTTTATTTTGTGCATCTGAATAGACAATATATTCTTAAGATCTTCAGGTGGCCATCTGGAAGGCACCTAGTGCCTGCAGAATGAGTATGGAAAGTCGTTTTGCATCACTTTCTTTTCTTCATCTGGATTCAGATGAGGAGGTGAGAAGAAAAAGTAGACAAGGAAGAAATAAGTCCCCCATAGTCAGAACCACCTAGGAGACCTCAACTAGCCTATGAAGGAGCAGCCGGTTACATTAGTATTCAAACCCCTGCCTTAACAGGTGGCAAAAGATCTCAGTTTTGCAAGTTTGTTTTGAGACCAGTTTCTCAAAAGTATTCTTTTAAATCCATTTCGTACATAGGATTTTTAATATTTTTCCTCTTATTTTCTTTCATCGGTGGGATGTGAGCTAAGGGAAGGTGGCTGTAGGATAACGATGTTGTCTGCTGATTTAAGTATTCTGCCCCACCTTTGGCTCAGTTCTTCAGATGCCAACAGGACGAAACTGAATTTGGTGCCTATTATGATGGGAAAGAGATTTTCATCCTAACACACTATCCAGTGGTAGACAAGGAACTGTGAAATGTATCATCTTAACAGGATGATTGTTTTCAAGTAATCCTTTTCATGGAAAGACATTCAGAATAATTTTTCTTTGAGGCGAAGATACATTTAGAGACCTGGGGGCATGAAACGCCAAAAGTCTTGTTACAGAGTAGAAGAGGGGGCAAGCTAAAGTATTCAAAAGGCGGGGGAAGGAGCTCAGGAAAGTTAACCAACTATTATACTTTTTTTTGGATACAGTTATGCAACAATAGGAACTATTGGGTTGGCCAAAAAGTTCGTTCGGAAGATGTTATGGAAAAACCTGAACGAACTTTTTGCCCAACCCAACACATAATCAATGCTAAAAAAGCAAGGTCTTTTGGAGGCTATAGGTGATGATTTGCAATTGTTTCTACTTAATTTATCCAACTGGGCATAAGAGTAAGCAAGTTTGTGAGTGTACTAACTGGTTAAGGTTCTATGAAGATCAGCATTTCTGTCTCAGACAATATTTCTTTTCTGAACTTAATGACCTATTTATTTACTTATTAGTATTGATCCTCATCAGAAGCTTCCAGCACACCAAAAAGTGTACTAAGGCCTGCTAAAATGCCTCACGTACAATAGGCAATTCGTGAATATTGCTTTATTTCCTCCCTTCCTTGTGTAAACTTTTCTGTTCCTAAGGTCAGTTTTACTTTAACTTTTTTTTTTAGTCTTTTTAAAAATTGAAGTATAGTTGATTTATAATGTTGTGCCAGTCTCTGCTGTATAGCAAAGTGACTCCGTTGTACACATGTATACATTCTTTTTTTAATATTCTTTTCCATTATGGTTTATCCCAGGAGATTAGATATAGTTCACTGTGCTATACAGTAGCACCTTGTTGTTTATCCTGACTTTCTTTTTAAGTTTCTTTTTAAAAAAAGTACATTTCTTCCTTTAAATTAATATATGATTGTTAAAGAAAGTCTATGACTTTATAATGAACAAAAATGAAATAACCTCATCACCCATACACAACCATAGTTAACATTTTCATTAATTTTTCCCCCAGATTTCATCCCGCCCCATTAGAGGCTTAATTTAAAAGTTTTTAGTATTGAACAGTTATCTGTACACACATGTTCACAGCAACATTATTCTCAATAGCCAAAAGGTGGAAGCAATCTAACTGTCCATCGATGGATGAATGGATAAACAAAGTGAGATATATATACACAATGGAATATTATTTAGCCACAAGAAGGGATGAGGTATTGAAACATGCTAGGGCATAGATGAACATTGAAGACATTATGCTGAGTAAAATAATCCAGTCACAAAAGGATAAATACTGGAGGATTCCACTTACTTGTGGTACCTAGAGTAGTCAAATTCATAGACAGAAAGTAGAACAGTGGTTGCCAAGGACTGAGGGTAGAGGGAAATGGGGAGTTATTGTTTAATGGGTACATTAAACAATAGTTTAATGCTTTGGTTTGAGAAAATGGAAAAAGTTTTGGTTTGAGAAAATGGAAAAAGTTCTTGAGGTGGACGGTGGTGATGATTTCACAATATGAATGTGCTAAGTGTTACTGAACTGTGTGCTTAAAAATGGTTAAATGGTAAATTGTATATTTTAGCACAATAAAAAGCTTTTAGTTATAAAAGTGACACATGCCTATGATAAAAAAATTAAAATGCATACATTGAAAAGTAAAGCTTTTCTTACCTACCTCCCCTCCTCACTTGCACAACCCAGAGATAACCATTCTAGACAGTTTCATATTTCTACTTTTCACATACCTGCACCTGTAACTGGCACAAGGATCCGCCAGTTCCTCTTCCTTGACTTTGAGTGGCCATGACCCTTGGGGACCTGACGGTACCCTAAGGAGTCCAGTTAGGCTTACAGTCTTAGAGGATGTTATTGGTGTCATTATGCTTGCTATGCTGTGGCAGATACATACAGTAGGATGCGCTCAGCTGCAAAGTAATAGAAAATCAGAAACAAACTGGCTTAAACAGTAAGAAAATTTATTGTCTTACATATGATATTCAGAGGTAGGGCAGGCACTAAACCAGAGATGACTGTCAATAAAAATGTCATCAAGGACCAGGTTCTTCTTTTCTCTCCTCCGCTGTCCTTAGCATTGGCTTCAGCATAAAGCTTCCCATAGTTCTAAGATGCTGCAGGTACGCATGAGGGCTCTATGCTTTCTTGTCTCATGTTTTATTAGCTGAGACTGACTGAGTTCTGTCCATGTCTAGTAATAACTAGTAGTAAAGGGATATTGCTCTAAGGGTACAGAGTTTCAATTATGTAAGATGAATAAGTTCTGGAGATCTAAGGTACAGCATGGTAACGATAGTTAACATACTTATTATTATACACAGGCCTACCTCATTTTTACTGCATTTCACAGATACTGCGTTCTTTTACAAATTGGAGGTTTGTGGCAACCCTGTGTCAAGTCTATTGGGGCCATTTTTCCAATAGCATTTGCTCACTTTGTGTCTCTGTGTCACATTTTGATAATTTCTGCAATATTTCAAACTCCACCAGCAAAAAGATTATGACTTGCTGAAGGCTCAGACGATGGTTAGCATTTTTTAGCAAAAACGTATTTTAAATTAAGGTATGCATATTATTTTTTTAGACATAATGTTTTTGCACATTTAATAGATTACAATATAGTGTAAACATAACTTTCATATGCACTGGGAAACCAAAAACTTCATGTGCCTCGCTTTAATGTGATACTAGCTTTATTGTGGTGGTCTGGAACTGAACCCGAAATATCTCTGAGGTATGCCTGTACTTGAAATTTGCTAAGAGGATAGATCTTAAATTAAATCTTCTCAACACACACACACACACACACACACACGTCACTATGTAGAGGTGATGGATATGTTAATTCACTTGATTGTGGTGGTCATTTCACAATGTATATGTGTATCAAGTTGTTCACCCTAAATATATATAAAAATATAATTTTTATGTCAATGACATTTCAAAGCTGTTACAAACAAACAAACTAGTAGCAAGTGGGATGGGAGTACCATGATTAGCTTAGATTTATCACCTAGGTTGAAAAGGGTGGAGGGGGAATCAACCAGTGTCTGCTATAGGCTGTCTCCTGGTTCAAAAGGGTGCATTATGAACAAGGCTATGCAAGCCCATCTCATCTCCCAGTGCTTTACTTAACAAGCCTCTCCAACTTCTGCACACACACAGCCCCACCCCGCATTATAACATATCCCATGTCAGCTGGGTAGTTTATTAGGAAAGCCAATCAGAGCGACCTTTGTCCTCCTTAGTGTGGCCTTGGAGGCTACATCTTACTTGCCTCTTGTGAATTCTCAGTACCTCACAATATAGGACACTTGCCCAGAACTCCAAAACATTTCCAGTGGATCCAGGCTTTCCTCCACATCTGGCACCATGAGCTCTGGTCAAGTGCTCCCCACCCCCCTCTCCTGCTTGTCCAACATCAATATTCCAGGCAAAATACCCAAATTACATATACCTTACATGTAATTAACCAAGGGTATAGTTAAAGGGAAAAAACACACTTCAATTAAAGGGAATGTAGGTTATCACCTTGCTTAATACACAGCTGACCCTTGAACATCATGGGGGTTAGCGGTGCTGATCCTCCGTGCAGTCGACAATCTGAGTATAGCTTATAGTTGGCTCTCAGTAACCGCCGTTCGGCATCTGTGGTTTGGCATCCGTGAATTCAACCAACTGCGGACCGTATAGTACTGTAGTATTTACTACTGAGAAAAGTTCACATATAGTGGACCCGCACAGTTCAAATCCGTGTTGTTCAAGGGTCAACTACATAAAGAAATGAAGGGTAACTGAAGGCTATATGAGGAGCACAAAAGAGAGGCAATTCTGATTCCACGTTTGGACTGCTGGAGCGTGGTCCAGATGGAACCAACTGCCACTCACTAAGGTTATGCTATATACATTCTCTAAGGTATTAGATGGTCTTTACTTAATAAATCATTCCCTTTTCTTCAATCTGCTCCTCTCTACTGGAACCTTAGGGAGGAAAGTACAGTGAAGGGTAGGGCATTAGAGTAAAATGATCTGGATTTGGAATACCTTATGCTCTTCTTTTCTAACCCAGGCCCTGCGAATGGCTGTGAAAGAAGCGTGGTGAGAAGGACAAGGGCCGTTCTGCCAACAATAAGGTAGTGACCAGAGAATACACCATCTCCATTCACAAGCACATCCATGGAGTGGGTTTCGAGAAGCACACCCCTTGGGCACTCATAGCGATTCGGAAATTTGCCACGAAGGAGATGGGAATTCCAGATATGCTCATTGACGCCAGGCTCAGCAAAGCTGTCTGAGCTGAAGGAATAAGGAATGTCCCATACTGTATCCATGTGTGACTGTCCAGAAAATGTAATGAGGATGAAGATTCACCAAACAAGCTCTATACATTTGTCACCTATGTATCTGTCACCATTTCCAAAAATCTACATTCAGTCAGTGTGGATGAGAACTGACCACTGATTGACGAAGTTATAAAACCATCAAAAACAAATGACCTGGATTTGAATTTGCCAATTCTCAGGTTTATGATCTTTAGAAAGTTACTCTCAATCTTTCCTAGGTCTCAATTTCTTCACACGTAAGTGGGGATAATAACATCTACCCCCATGCAGATGTTATGAAGACTAAAAATATTAACATGTGGAATTAACATATAACATTACCATATGGAATTAACATATGGTACAGTGTCTAACACACAATAGGCTATCAGTACATATGATTATAATCCTTCCTACTAAACATGCTCATCTTAAATATTTAAAAAGTAATACTCCTTTTGCCTTATGTCCTCCACAACACTTAATCTTTCTTCTTACCTTCAATGTCAAACTCCTTATTTTTGTTTTCCTAACTCCAATTCACTCAAACTCACTGAAATATGGCTCTCCTTCCTCCCCCAGTCAACTGACACTGCTCTCCCTAATGTCACCAACCACCTCTTTGTTTCCATCCAATCATACTTTTTAGTTCTTACCTTAATTGTCCTCTCTATAACTTCTGGCCAAGTAGATCTTCCCAGATCTTGAAACTCTTTTCTGGATTTCTGTACTCAGATGTCAGTTAGGATGCTTTTGGCAGCAGGTAAAAGAAACCTCAATCCAAACTGGTTTAAACAATAAGAAAGTTTATCTCACTTAACAGTAAGCTCAAATAGAGGGCTGGCTCCAGAGCAATGGATACCATGATTGAACATCACCAGGAATCTAGGTTCTTTTTGCTTTACTGTCCACAACATCCTAAGATTAGTTCCTCTCATGATCACAAAATGGCTGCCAGCAGTAAGGAGTGCAGCATGCTTCCCGGTTCCCAACCAGAGGAATGGAGGAAACTCTCCTCCCAATCATGAAATAAAGTCCTTGATCTGACTGGGCCAATGGAGGTCACATGTCCACTTTTGGAACAGTAATAGTCACCAGAGAAATGCCATGCACTGATTGGCTGAGGGTATCTTTTCTGAGTCCCATGGCTATGTGTGTGGGGAGTGAATATCTGAACAGAATCAGGGGTCTCTTAGCAAAGAAGCAGGGTGAGATGATGCTAAGCAGGCGACCAATGGTATCTACTATATTCACTTTCCCGATTTTCCTCTTGGCTATTCTTCTCAGTTTCTCTTTTGTGCATTTTTCTTTCCTGGACTACCACTTAAATGTTGTTTATCATTTAAGATAATTCTACTTTCAGTCCTCTTCTATTCAGACTATACTTTCTCTGTGAGCTACCAATGCCTTGTCTTTGATTACTATCTTTAATTAAAGAGATATCTCTGTTATGTGTTATCTCACTGAGTCTAAGCTCCTAATGACTCCTAAATAAGGTGTATATCATCAGCCAAAGTGTCTCTTCCAAGCTCCATACCATAAATTCCAAAAAAACACACAATACTTCCTATGGCCAGCAGAATAATCCCCCACCTCCCAAAGATGTCTATGTCCTAATCCCCAGCACCCATAAATATGTTAGGTTACATGGCAAGGCACAATTAGGGCTACAGATGTAATTAAGGTTGCTAATCAGCTGACATTAAGATAGGGAAGATTACCCTGGACTCTCCAGATGGACCCAAAGTAATTACAAGCCTTTAAGGTAGAAGAGGGAGGAAGGGTGTTGAGAATTTAGCTAAAATATTTCATAATATTGCTGCCTTGGCATTCATTTTGTGTGGCTAAGTGGCCTACAGGGGCCTTGAAATGACACTAGCCTCTCCCTCAAGTGCATGCCCAGATAACAGCCCATGTACTAGACAATAGCCTGCAGGTCACAAGTGTAAATTCCAGATATGACTTTCCCAGTGCCCCTGGTGATAAACAGTCTCTCCTGCTTCCCAGCTCCTTCCCCGGTGCACCCCCCTTAGATAAGACCTCCACAGAAGTTACCAAAACTCTGCTCTTTTTAGTTTGAATCCACCAATTTGGACTTAGCCTAGGAACCCCAAAAGCACTCGACTGTAGACCCTAAATAAGACATGCGCCCAG
The DNA here is from genome assembly GCF_965194805.1 of Balaenoptera borealis. Classification (NCBI taxonomy): domain Eukaryota; kingdom Metazoa; phylum Chordata; class Mammalia; order Artiodactyla; family Balaenopteridae; genus Balaenoptera; species Balaenoptera borealis. The sequence continues at coordinate 61,980,790 of NC_138863.1, forward strand.
GGTCCTGCTGCCCACTCTCTCCTGCACCTTGACACCCCCCACCCCCCATCCCGTGGCCCCTCTGAGGTGTGCCATGTACCTTCTCTAGGACCCGTGAGTAATAAATTTCTCTATTTCACTTTCCCTTGTGGTCTACTTAACAAATGCTAATTTCACAAAAATCACAACAGGGGAGAGAGGGCTAGAGAGATGGCAATGTGAAAAGACGTCAGTCAGACAGTGCTGGTTTTGAACATGGAAGAATGGGGCCCTGAGCCAAGGAATGCAGGAGAGCTCTAGAAGCTGGAAAAGGCAAGGAAACAGATTCCCTCCTAGTGCCTCCAGAAAGAATGGAGTCTTGCTGATACCTTGGTTTTCGCCAAGTGAGATCCATTTTGGATTTCTGACCTCCAGAACTGTAAGATAATCAATTTGTACTGCTTTAAGCCACTAAGTTGCTTTTATTTGTTACAACATAAAAAACAATATACTTCCTATATTCAACCTGTATAAGTGAACGACCATATTCTCCAGCAAATCTGCTTTTCTTTCTGTGCTCCTTTTTCAGGGGATATCACCACTATCATGCATCCAGTTATCCAGTTGGGAGTCATCCTTGACCTCTACCTCTCCCCACATTTAATTCATCACCGATTTCTGTCTGTTCTTTCTACCTCTAAAATAACACCTTTATTCCACTGCATCTCTGCTACTACCTCTTTCAGGCTACAGTACTGAACTGCTAGGATTATGTAACAGTGGAGTTTTGTATTCCACTCCAGTCTGTTCTCTATACTTTCATATATTTAAAAATGGAGATCCATAGGAAGAAATACATTTCACATCAAGATCTAGGACACACACACACACACACACACACACACACACACACACACACACTCTGAACGAAAAGTTTCACAAAACCATAATTCCCATATACTCTTTTGCAATGTGTGCTATTTTCTATTCTATGTATTTAATTAAAAAAAAAAACCCAGCTATTTGTGACTCACCACAGTGATTTCATATCTGACCAATGGATCATGACCTGTAGTTTGAGAACATATTTTTCTACCTGGCTACTAGAATGCTCTTTCTAATATACAATCAATATTTTCCTTAAAATCTCTCAATGGCCTCCCACTACTTTAAGGATAAAGTTCAAACTTTAACACAGCTTGTAAGATCCACCATTTCCCAGCCCCCTTATGAACATAGCTTCATCTGTCTCGGCTCTAACTGGTTCATTTTCATTTTGCAATCCAACCATACCTATTTACTTTCTGGACTCAGAATGTATCTACTGATAGAATGCTCTTCCCCACATCCTCTTCTTGTAGCTAATTCCCCCTCATTCTACCTTCTCAGCTTAGACTCCACTTCCCTCTGAATGCTTTCCCTGGACACCTGGCCCAGGTTAGGTACCCCTCCTGCATGCTCCCTTAGCACCCTGGACTTCCTACCACCCTGCATTTCAACTGTGCCAGTGTTCTTTAAGAGCAGGTATACATAGTAGGCCTTCAGTAAATATTGATTGAATAAATGAAACTATTTTGGTGGGTTCCCATCTTAAGTCCATTGAGTGGACATTTCGTACATTTGCAAATTGTTGAATATTTGGATTCTTTCCCACCACTGTAACGTTCTGAAGAAGGCAAAGGTCTGGAACTGAACTGTCTATATAGATACTTGTTTGCTGATTCATTAAACAGTTTCTACAGTTTAGCTATGTGTGAAGCAGCACAGAACACGGGTTCAAGATTCACTAGATCTCTCATACTGAAACATAACCTAGCATCTCGTAGTCTTAATTTCCTCATCTGAATTCCACTACCCCAGTCAACATTTACCCTTGGATAAGCCCAGCATCCCAAATTCAATTTGTGTAACTGATGGGGACAATATAGTAGCTTGCTCATAGGACTGAGAAGCCAGTGAGTTAAATAATATAAAATACTTACATAAAACAATATAAAAATACTTTGCAGATTATGTTTAGCTACTAGATTTTATATTTAGCTACCACATACAGACACGCATGCCTATGTCAGGTTATGCCAACACCCTAAATTACACTGATTAAGGAGTGCAAGTAGGGAACTTCCCTGGCAGTCCAGTGGTTAAAACCTCGCCTCCCAATGCAGGGGGTGTGGGTTTGATCCCTGGTCGGGGAGCTAAGATCCCACATGCCTCACAGCCAAAAAAACAAAACATAAAGCAGAAGCAATATTGTAACAAATTCAATAAAGACTTTAAAAATAGTCCACATCAAAATTAAAAAAACTTAAAAAAAAAAACAAAAACAAACAAAAAAAAGGAGTGCAAGTAGGATGAAGAATATGGATAAAGGGTATATATCCATAAATATGGATTATCCTGCATGATCAAACCTCGCTAATACTTAGATGTAGCTATAATATGATCTGTGATATCATGGTTTTTTATTCAGAGTTTTTTCCTCAGAACTTGCTTGTTCCTTTAAAAGAAAACTAAAGGTTCACTAGTGTGACTAATTTAGTCTGCAATATCAGTTTTAGGGTATTTAACGACCTTCTTATGGGGAGAGCTCCAAAATCAGGTAAGTGACATCAGATTGACATACGATGGTTTTCCTATGGTAGGAAGGAATAACAAACACCTCACAAATGAAAAGAACAAGTGGTTCTTGTGGTCTCCATCAGCCAGCCCTTCAGTGCTATCTGACTATTTATGTAACTAGATTATACATACCTGTCTTCACTTCTTTCAGATACTCCTATAAAATGGTGTGGCCGAATTCCTCCCTCTGAATGTTAGCACGCTACAAAATGCCCAAAGAATGAATTACGCTTTAAGCATTTTGGATATGACATGATACTGTGCTGATATAAGAATAAAAATTCAAACTGCCTAACCCCAAATCAGATTGGCACACTCAAAACAAATTATTTAGGAATATTTTTCTCATTTTTACATCAGTTACCTTACAACCTAATTTGAAGATGGTGGAAATTCATCAAGGAATACAGAATCAGCAAAATAATGTAGACTGATACATAAATAGTATAATAAAGTCTTATAAATATTTTATGAAAGAATATAAACATTGTCATTAACTTTCACCTCATTCATTCACTTGGTATACATATCCCGTTATTTTCCAGGCACTTATCCAGTTGCTAGGGATATAACAGTGAAAAGACAAAGTCCTGCTTATGGAGGTTACATTTTCTGACAAGAAGGGAGAAGATAAAAAGAACAAATAAATTAGGGGAGGGATAAATTGGGAGTTTGGGATTGACATATATACACACTGCTATATTTAAAATAGATGACCAACAAGGATCTACTGTACAGCACAGGGAACTCTACTCAACATCCTGTAATAACATAAATGGGAAAAGAATTTGAAAAAGAATAGGTATATGTATAACTGAATCACTTTGCTGTACACCTGAAACTAACACAACATTGTAAATCAACTATACTCCAAAATAAAATAAAATAAAACCTTAAAAAAAAGAACAAATAATAAGAAAGGTTCAGGTACTGATACATGCTATAAAGAACATGAAACAGATGATATAAAATGCCTAAAGTAGTGGACATGGGAGGGGCTTGGAATATGGATTCTGGAGCCATAATGTCTGTATGCAAATCTAGGCTCTACCGATCAACAGGTATATGATGCTGGGCAAATGACCCACCCTCTCTGTGCCTCAGTTTTCTCATCTGTTGAATGGGCATAACAGTGCTAACCTCATGGGTTTGCTGGATTCAACAAATTAATGTGTATAGAACAGCACCTGGCACATAGTTAGTGCTATGTGTTTTCAATGATTACTTCCCTCTCTGAGTAGCTCACCTTGAGCTAAAATCTAAATATTAAGAAGGAGCTCAAACTAATACGGATAAATTAAAAGAACTCTGTACCAAATAAAGAACAGTTAGACTGAAATGCAGCTCTCTTCTTTATATTTCCATAGTATACAGTAATGAACACACATGAAGATTAAACGATAGCAGCAACTCTCATCACCCATCTTCACATTCATCAGAGCTTTCTTCACTTGGGTCCTCACTGCTCTCCCCTTCACCCTCACTGCTACTGTCTTCTTCACTCTCTTCATCATCTTCCTCCAGATTTTGAGATTTCTCTGCCACAGAAAGGGAGAGACTTGCTTAAAATGTTTCTTAATATTTCTACCCTGAAAAATCACAATTCTCCTTGTTTCCCCGCCACTAAGAAATACATATTTTTGGAATGTGAGAACTGAGCTGAAATATGCTAACTGCATGTAGGGTCAAAGCAGTTGCACAAAGAAGAACATATTCTTACTGGCATAAAGATGTTTGTGGATTTAAAATATATTTAAAACATTGGCCTATAAAAATATTTTTTACTACTGTCAACTTAATTCTTACTTAAATAGAATAAGAGTAAAGTGAGATTCAGGGTGATTTAGAGGGTATTGGCTTTGCTTGGAACTGTGGGATAATCCCTTTAGTGCCTGGCACAGTTAGCAGGTTCTGTTCCCTCTGAGGACTCTGTCAGTGCCCAATACCTTGTGCCCAGGGAGCCTGCTTTGCTTGGGCAGTTCCACCCCACAGAGGAAAGGGAGTCATCTTGACCATCCACAGAGGACAAGCCGGTTTCATGAAACCATCCAAGACGATCATTTAGCCTTTTCTTAACCACTTCCTGAGGATATACTTTGCCAATCTCCTGGGATAATGGATTTTTAAATAGTGACTGCTCATAGTTCTATGAGAAACAAGTAATTTCAATTTTTAAATTTACCCATCAGCAGCATTTCTTCAATAAGTGAGAAAAACTCCTTGGCCTCCGGATTTTCTGGTTCATAGATTAGGACTGAAAATGGACAACAGAATGCATGTTATTAGTGTTCGAAGTGTTTCAGCAAACAGCCTCTTCAGGATGAGACTGAAACTGTCAATGAGAGTAAGTGAAAATGCACAAAGCAAAACCACCAACAATTATACCATGGGTATATCTAAGTGCAAATAGAGAAAACGTTCTACTTATCTTAGGTGCTTTGTAAGGGAAATAATCCGCATTCTAGTTTCTACCTCCTGCCCAAAGAAGGAAATCTCTATCACTATGAGGCATGCCTCATGGGCCTGTAGCCAAAGTGTTTCTTGACTATAAGCATTCCCCAAACAAGGTACAAATCCCGCAAAACATGGAGACTTTACTAATGACACCCTAGTCATCGCCTACTTAACAGCACTCTCATCTCTTCATCAGACCCATTGTTTTTAAGTGCTATTTATTCCTTTTTGCTGATCCTTTATGTGAATGTGTCATCTTTCCTTTGGACCATATCAATAGATTTTTTAGGCCTGTTAGTATGTTACCAATGTCCTAGAGGCCAGAAAGATTTACACCTTTTGTTTCAGAGTTTTCTAGACTAGTTTATTTTTTCAGCTCTTGCTCTACAGATCTCTCTCTCTGCCTTCTTCCTACCTGCCTTGAGGTGTATTCATAATTCTGCATCATCCATTTAAATGTTGTGACTCCTGCGTAATATCTTGATGGCCCCCAGGGGGCACTGAAACATCAAGTGTGCTATTTGCCTGGCTAAGAGTGAGACAGAGAATTGTGGATGGTTCAACTAGGCCCCAATGGCTCAGAGGGCCTCACCCCATATGGCTTTCATCCTGACACACCAAACCAAGGTCTTTATTTCCTAATTCCTAATATAACAATGTACCATCAATCTGGGTTAGCATGAGTGTGCACCTGCTCAGAACATGCTTTTAAGGCTTCTAGGGGTATTTATACATCTTTTAAGGCTTCTGATAAAAGTGACTGTTTGTACATTTTAACTTAGACTAAAATAATTTAGCAGTCTAAATCTTTCTCTGAGGCTAAGCCTCTTTCTAGAGCAGAGTTTCTCCAACTTGCTCCTTGAGATACTAGTTTCTTAAGATGTTAATATGTATCTGGGAAACTAGGCTAATGAAGTTAATCAGGTAAAGCTTACAGTAAGGAGCAACTGCAGGATTTTACATAGCCATTAATATGCTCATAACTACTATGGATCTTACAGAGAGGAGAATGTGGTTTCCCCAATTTATTATCCCCATGGAATCCTTTTTTGGTGGAACACTTACTAAGAAATCTTGAACTAATATTCCTTGGAACACAGCTTAGAAAATTTCATGTTGGAGTTAGGATTATTCCATGGGAGTGGAGTATGGCATCAGCTATTCTCAGGGTTTAACAAAAACTGCTGGCAATTGTCAATTTTCAGAGTGAGGGAAAGGTATGTGCTTTGAAACTTAGCCCTGCAATATCCATCCTAGGTGATAAATAAAAAACTCTTTTTGACTCTTTGACAGGCTAGTAGGGTTTGTAAAAAGGCAAGAGAAGCCCTTAGCACATGCAGTTGATGTTCTGGGAGTTGTTTCCCAACCGGGGCCCATAAGCAGAGGCCGGTATGGACCCTGAAGAAAGACTGTCACAGATGTGAACCCTGGCTCTGCCACTGTCTAGCTGGGTCACCTTGGGGAAAGTATTGAATGTCTCTGTACCTCAGTTCCCTTATCTGTAATAATACTGTTGACCACATCAGGCTGTTCTGATGAATCAAACAGATAATACAGATAAAGATAAATACTTAATTTAGTCCTTGGTGCATGGTAGGTGCTGAATAAATGTTGATTATTAGTTTTCCTGGAGTGGTTCTGGGCCTGGAGAAAGGCTCGGTTCCCTCCTAAGTGTGCAGTGGATGCCTCCTTCTGGCTGAAGGGCTGGGGCAGGGAGCTGGGGATTCTGCTGCCCACGGAGCTCTAAGGCCCTCAGACAGGAGGCTATGCTAGGGTAGACAGACTGTTGGTCTTGTTCACTGTTGCAGCCCTAAGAGAGTACCTGACACAGAGGTGGAGCCTTCAAAACATTAAAAAAAAAAAAAAAAAAAAGGAATAGATGAATATAGACAACTGAATAGGAAGCAGTCCTTTTATGCCTTGATAAAATTATACTCTAGGCTAATAAGAAAGGGTGATTTATTTTACTCAAAAATAAATAGAAAACTTTATAGGAACTTTCTTTTCTCAAGATACACCTGTATTTGTGTTAGACCCATAATGATGAGAACCATTTTGGTTTTCAGGCCATTATTCTTAAACATTTACAATCATTATAATTGACAGAGTAGGTCTTCAAGGCTTAAAAGTTATTTTTGTAGAATCCCGGGCTGCCTGTGAGCAGAAGTGTTGGCACCCTGCGATGACTGGGCTGCAGGTAAAGAGACCAAGAAATGGGAAGATTGACAGAAAATCTCACAGTCAATCGTGAGATAAATGAAGAAAAGTACTTGGGACTCTTGACTTGCAGTCTCATTTAAAAACCACTTTTCCAAGGCTTCACCAACAACTTTTTTAGAAGGCAGGATAAAAAGAAAAGAACCCATTTGCACCTGGGATGCAGGATGGGAAGCCCTGCAGCCAAGTGAAGATACAAATGACTATACCGTGATTGGACGGCAAGGAAACACACCAGGAACTGGAGACTTAATTCAAGAGAATGGATTTGTAAAACATTTCTGCAGGGACAAAGATGCAGTATTTCATATAAACTAGTTGCCTTAGATACAAATAAAAAATATATTAGTCAGGGGCTTCCCTGGTGGCGCAGTGGTTGAGAGTCTGCCTGCCAATGCAGGGGACACGGGTTCGAGCCCTGGTCTGGGAAGATCCCACATGCCACGGAGCAACTGGGCCCGTGAGCCACAATTGCTGAGCCTGCGCGTCTGGAGCCTGTGCTCCGCAACAAGAGAGGCCGCGATGGTGAGAGGCCCGCGCACCGCGATGAGGAGTGGTCCCCGCTTGCCGCAACTGGAGAAAGCCCTCGCACAGAAACGAGGACTCAACACAGTCATAAATAAAAATAAATAAATAAATAAAAGAATGTGAATTTCTAAAAAAAAAAAAAGAGAGCTGCCTGACTTTAAGAAACACATTGTTTAAAAAAAAATATATATATATTAGTCAACTTATAGGAGCCATTTCAATCTGATTGATTCATAAAGGCATCTCTTTTCCAAGTCTCTGCCTACTTAACCAGAAATATAAGCTTATTAATCAAATGAGGAAATGGAAATATAGCAAGAAATCATAGGTTCTCAAGCCAGACCTGGGATCTAATCCTAGCTTTACCACTGGGTAGCTGTGTGACTTTGGGTGAATTAGTTCTCCTTGCTAGCCTCACTTTGCTCATCTGTAAAATGGGGTTAATCATATCTGCCTCATGGAATTGCTGTAAGAATTAAACAATGTATGTTTAATGTTCCCATAGTAGGTGTTCAATATATACATATATAAATACATAAAAATGTAAATACACAATCTATGTTTACATGCATAACTTTATAAATATATGTATAGAGAAAGGTGGAGTGTTCCATGGAAGAGCTAGAAGATGGGGGAAAAAAGAGACCAAAGAATATCTATGCTGTAGAGAACAGACTTGTGGTTGCCAAGGGGAGGGTGGTGAGGGAGGGACGGGTTGGGAGTTTGGGGTTAGTAGATGCAAACTATTATATATAGAGTGGATAAACAACAAGATCCTACTGTATAGCATAGGGAACTATACTCACTATCCTGTGATAAACTATAATGGAAAAGAATATGAAAAAGAATGTATATATATATATGTATAACTGAATCACTTTGCTGTAGAGTAGAAATTAACACAACATTGTAAATCAACTATCCTTCAAAAAATTTTTTAGAAAAAGAATATCTATGCTGTAAGAATTTACATATAATATTTTGGGGTCCATGCTAGATGAAAAAAATTTGTTTTGTCTGTTGCTCTGAACACAGAGAGGGACTTTGGGTAAGCCCTCAGCGAAGTGTTCCTATTGGCATCAAAGAACTAGCACTTCCTTCTCCCTGGAACACAGTCTGTCTACAACTCTCTGTTCTTCCTTGAACTTGCCTGGCTTTGCAAAACCGGGGCCTCCCTAATTTTTACATCCTTGGCTGGCAATCTGCCTCAGGGGTAGCCAATCTTACTTTGCACACCCCTGCTCTCTACCCACGTTCTCTGGGCCTTTTTGCCCACATTTCCCATCAGCCTCTTCTTCCTCTTGGGAGCAGCTCTTTCCCATTTGGCTGCCTGGATCACGGTGCCTGTCTTAGGGCACTCCATAGCTTCTTTTCCTAGAGTTTAGTCCTTAGTTTTAGAGGCACCACTATTTGCCATGGACAGAAAAGAGTAAACAGCATTACTGGAAGAGCCGTAAGAGTGCAAACCACATCTGATATCAACCCCAAAAGGGTTTAGAGCATGTGTGCTCTGAGTTTTGCTTTCTCTCCAGCTCCCAGCATAATGTCTGGTACAGAGTTAGTGCTCAATATTTACTGGTTGGAAGGAAAGGAGTGAGTTTTTAAAGGAATATAACCCCATTAAGATATATCAGTTTGAACTTTTTCATCCCCACTGACCTGGCACTTAATGCATGTGCACTGGTATGTCAGTTCCATAAGCATTATACTGAGCGCCTACTGTTTACAGTTTGGGCTAACAGCCAAAACTTACTGACAGATGTGGTGATATCAGTGTCTATATTTTGTAAGCTTTGGCCAGAGGCTTTTCTAAAATGATTGATGAATATAAAAATATAATACAATATGTAAATTTTCCTACAATTAAGCTCCACAAGAAAAACTCAGAGAACTGGGAGCTAGAGCTACAAAATCACTCCCTTCTATACCAGCCACACAGAGAAGAAAAGTAGTTGAGGGAAAAGGAGGCTGGGGTTCCAGTTCTGGCTGTGTCACTTGCTCCCTGAGCAGGGCTGCACAAGCTGCTTAACCTCTCTCTGCTTCAGTTTCATTATTTATAAAAACAGAGCACTGGACATGATTCTCTCTCTAAGGACTCTTTCTGATTGGAAATTCTGTTTGTGGGCCACCAGAAATAGTTTTGATTGAAATATTTTAATCGATGGCTCTAAAGGTCAAAAGTGCTTGAAAGGATTAAACAAGGCAAATTATTTTGGATATGAGATAGGTAGTGTTAAAGCATTCAAGAAACCCATTTTAAAAATTAGCTGATGATTTAAGAATACTGTATCCACAGTGGGGACTCTGTGAGGCAAGGGAGAGTAGACCCCATGTCCCTACACTACATTTTCACTAAAAGATTTTAACCATAAGACAGGTCTACAATAGTTAATATTTCAAGTCCATTATTAATAAAGTTTAATTGTAGAGTTGCCATTTTCTCCTTTAAAATAACTAAGACTAATGAAGTAAGAGAAAAAGATGGGCAAAATAGTTGAAAAGATTATGGATTTTGACAGAGAGCTGGAATCTTTCAAAATCATTAGATAGACTTTCTAAAATTGGAAAATACAATCCTTGAAATTAAGAATTCACTAGACAGTTTTAACAGCAGATTGGACACAGCAAAAGAGAGGATAAATTAACTCAAAAAACAGGTCAATAGAAGATATCCAAACTGAAGCATAGAAATAGAAAGAACTGGAAAAAACAGAGCTGAGTATAAGATACATGTGGGACACCATGAAAAGAAGTCTAATTTATGTGTAATTGGAGACCCAGGAAGAGAAGAGAGAGAATATGGCAGAGGCAATCTTTGAAGGTTAATGGCCAAGAAATCCTCAAAGTTGATGAAAACATCAACCCACAGAGTTAAGAAACTCAGCAAACCTCCCAAACCTTTCTTTGCTTAAATACAAAGAAAACCACCACCATTTTGAACGTCAAGTCAAACCACTAAAACCCAAAGACAGAAAAATAAGGTAGTTCACATCATTCCTCTACTCAAAGGTGTCCAGTGGTTTCCCACCTCACTCAGAGAAAAAGCCAAGGTCCTTAAGCTGCGAAAGGTGTTATGCAATCTGCACAACCCCTGACCTGTAAGCTCTCCGACCTCATCTCCTATCACACTTCCACTGGCTTATTCTCAGCACATTTGCTATTAGTCTTGCCTGGGACACACTTCCTCCAGATGACAGGACTCACTTCCTCAACTTCTTCAGGATGTTTGCTCTAGTCTTCCAGTGAGGCCTTCCTAGACCATCCTACTTAAAACTGCTTTGTCTCCCTCCCAGTATTTTCTACTCCTTCTTCCCTGCTTTATTTTTCTCCATAGCACCTATCATCTGTGACACGCTAGTTACAGATAAATTTGTTATCTGTCTGAAACTAGATATACATGTGGGATCGTTATCTGTCCAGTGCCTAGAACAGTGCCTGGCACACGTAGGTACTCAAATATTTGTGGAATAATTGCATGTTAAGTAAGGCTTCCTGCACTACACAACACTTCTTTGAATCTAAAGGCATAATGCTACTAACCCGTTATCCTGAGGCTAAGGATTTTGACTGATTTTCTAATGGTGTAATTAGTCTCTGTCATTTTATCCCACTCAAAGTTACTCTAGAAGTCTAAATTAGTCCTTATACCAATTTTTACTATCAAGGATTCACTGAGACACTATCAGAGAATTCATTAGCTGTATGATAATCAAACCATCTTACATATTATGGAATGTATTTGGAAACAGAGAAGATTGGAAAACGGAAAAGTATTTTGTACTTACTCATCTGACATAATTTTTTTGCCAAACGGTAGTCTTGGCCCATTTCTGCTCTCAGGAACTGGAAAACATTCAGAAATTCTTCAGCTATGTAGTTTCACAGAGAATTTAAATGTCAATTATAAACTCCCTAGAAAATATTCCATTAATGATTAACTATTTTGCTTTTAACTTTTACTTGTTTTTCCAGGACTGAGTCTGTAATCAGGCAGTTAATGAGGACTATTTAAGGACTATTTAAGGCCACACAGACTAAGTATGATGCCTCTGCTTTGCTGCAGCCACACAGTGTACACACTACTGAACAATTTGAGAATACACAGGTTGATTCAACTGGCATAGACTCTGAAGACTTTAATCACTTTAATATCCCTTTGGTTCAGATACAGCTTTTATTTGTGAACTTAATCCATAATTACATGACAATACTTAGTAAAAAAATATAGATTTACAATTATGTATATTCAATATTTTCCAGTAGTGATTGCCCTTATTCCATCTAGTTTTGCTTTTACTATTTTTATTGTATTTTTTTTTATTACAAAGTAATATTTGTATGTATACTTTTGTAGGTAGGAAATTTAAATGCTAAATAAACACATTCTGTCCCCAATTAAATAGCATCTATATTTTTCCATTTAGAGATGTTTATTTTTAACATCTCCATGAACATTTAGTATTTTTTCCATAAATGAACACATATATATTTACAAAAACTAGGATTATTCAATAACTTTTAAAAAATACACCACATATCATGGTCATTTTCTCCCCATGGAATTAAATATTCTTGTATATTCTTTTACTTACTTAGGCTCCACAATTTACTGATCTTCTATTATTAGTTATTTAGACACCTTCCATTAAAAAAAGAAGCCTACACTCGGTTAATTGTTCTTGCTTGTGTGTCACATATTCTGAACCATTTGCAGGTACACTAGGTTTACTCTGCAAGAGATAGGGACATGAAGTAATATTAAAGAGTCTTTGGCTGGTTTTGATCTGCATATGAGTATTAAGAAACTGAGGCTGCAGAAAGAATCACTAGAATGAGCAGATGGAATACTCACTGGACCTCACACAGGGCTGAGAGGAACTCATGTTCTCTCCAGCCAGAGTGGAAGGTCCTCTTAATACAGAGAGCGCTGGGAAGAGTCCTCATAAGGGTATTGCCTTAGTAGTGTCCCTACACTATAAAGGTTGCCCTGGATCCTCCCAACAAAGTTAAAAAGCAAAACACAAAAGGAGAAACCTATTTCTAAGTAACTCAACTGTCCCAGATCAAAGTCCAACAACAAAAGTTTGTATCCAAGGACATAAAATTTACAACATCTAGGATTTGGTAAAAAATTACCAGGCATGCAAAGATGCAGGAAAATATGACCTATAGGCAGGAGAAAACTTAATCAATAGAAACTGACCTAGAGTTGACAGAGATGATAGCATTGCAGACAAACATGTTAAAATAGCCATTATAAATATATGCCATATGCTCAAGAGTAGAGAAAATCTGAACATGATGAGGCGAGAAATGATAGTTACAAAAATATTTAAAGAAACCTTCTAGAGATGATAAACAGGATACCTAAAATGAATATATATATATATATATATATATATATATATACACACACACATATATAGGGGGCTAGGGAGGGAGAGGGAGAGAAGGAGGGAGATGGACTTAACATCAGATTATAACTGCAAAGAAAAGATCATGAACTTGAACACAGAGCATTAGAAATTTCTAAAATAAAATACATAGAGGGACTTCCCTGGTGGTCCAGTGGTAAAGAATCTGCCTTCCAATGTAGGGGACATGGGTTCGATCCCTGGTTGTGGAACTATGATCCCACATGCTGTGGGGCAACTAAGCCTGCACACCACAACTAGAGAGCCCACGTGCCACAACTAAGACCCAGTGTAGCCAAAAATAAATAAATAAATACATATTTTTAAAAACATATAGAGAAAAACAGGAGACAAAGGGAACATCAGTGACTTTTGGGACAATATTGGGTGGTCTAACATATGTATAATTGTAGCCCAGATGAAGAGAGGGAGGGCGGAGATCAGAAAAAATATTTGAAGACTTAATTACTGAACATTTTCCAAACCTGGTGAAAACTATAAACTCATAGGTCCAAGAATCTCAATGAACAGAAGAAATAGGCCACATCAAGGCATATCATAATCAAATTGCCAAAAATAATACATATGAAAAAAATTTGGAAGATGGTAAAAAAGACATATACATGTAAATAAAAATAAGAATAACAGCAGACATCTTGTCTAAAGCTATGCAAAATGTGAGAGAATGGAGCAACCTTTCAAAGTACTAAAAAAAACATGCCCCCCCCTTAGAATCTCCAGCTATCAAATCCTTTAAAAATGAAGGTGAAATTAAGACTTTTCAGACAAACAAAAGCTGAGAGAATTCATTTCCAGCAGAACTGCATTATAAGAAATAGTAAGGGAAGCTTTTCAGGTAAAAGGAAAATAATATCAGGTAGAAATTTGGATCTACACAGAGCTATGAAGAACACCAGAAATGTCTTCCAAAAAAAGATATTTTCCATTAAAAAAAATCACTTTAAAAGAGAGCTAACCATCTAAAACAAAAAGAACAATGTATTGTGGGGCTTATAACACATGTACAAGTAAAACATATGACAACAAAAATACAAAGGATGAGAAGGGGGAAATTAAAATATACTGTTATGAAGTTCTTATGATATACATGAAGTTGTGTAATATTAATTAAAGGTAGACTGTGACACCACAACAAGTGAGGTAAAACTGTTTTGTTCTCCATAGAATTATCAGCAAACGTTTATGTACAATTTTCGCATGTGACGTTTCAGGCTTCAATGCCTTTGCCAATGTTGTTTCCTATGTCAGGAACACCTCCTTGATATGTTTACCAGATGAATTCCTACACGTCCCTCTTCAAGTTTCTAAGATTCCATTCATGTCTCTTCCTCTAAAAATCCTTCCTTTACCCCCCGTTTCTCCTGCTTCTTTTCTCAATTAGTCACTTAATCCTCCCAGTTCCCAGAGAACTTTACAAACACCTCTACTAGCACATATTTCATTTTATTATAAATTGCATTATATACAAAATATGTGCCTGTTAGTTCTCAAGGGTAAGTCATGTCTTTCTTATTTATCTCTAAATATCCCAAGTAACTAGCATGGTACCCAGTAAGTAGAAAGTTTTTCTTAAAGCAGTCTTTGAAGAGTTTTATGCCAAAACTTCTCTTATTCCTGCTTCTGTCTTTACCAGAATACTTTGAGTCACTTCTAGAATCTTCTCTCATCTCTACCCTGGTGAAAGTAGTAAGAAAGATGAGTAACGAGGTAAGCATCTGTGTGTGGGCAAGGATATTTTAACTATTTTTTTTAGTCTGCAAGACTATATACTATTCAGCTATTTTAATATTTTTAAGTTTCTTGAGTTATAACATACGAGTAAAACTTACTTCTGTCATTAACTCTAATGGGGCATGAGTATCCTTATTAGGGTTACTGTCTTCCTCATTATCTTCATCACTGGTATCATCCTCACCATCATCATCTGTTGATTCAGACAACTTATCATCAGTATCCTCAGGGGAACATTCATTATTTTTCTCCTGCTCCGTAATGACTACATTTTTGCTCATTTCACCTAGAAAAGAATACATATAATTTAATCAATAAATATTGAAACGTATTCAAAAATTTAAAACGGTCACTCCTAAACTATAATGTAGCAAGTGTACATGTTTACTATATGCCCTCCTGTTCTGGATTTTTTTTCATGACTAAACATCACTGCAATAAATTTACCTGATTTCCATTTCCGAAAAAGGTAATAAAACTGCTAAGTGAAACAGGAAAAAACCCAAACCGATAATACTGAGCTGATGTTAGTGTTGTTTGGTGCTTGAAATTGTAATAAATGGAAAACGGTTTTGTTTATAAAGAATAAAATAACTTCCAGAAAAAAGAAATTAATGCTATTCTATCCACAGAAATACTTTTCTTAAATTGTTCTTATAGGAATGTAAATGCAAAATAAAGAGCTTGGAAAGTAAAAGTAAGACTATAGAGGTTGAAAAGTAATTCTTCTTAGGCAAGTACTCACTGCTTGGATACTTGAGAATAAAGTTCTCTCTCTCTCTGTACACACACACACACACACACACACACACACACACAAATTAGGAAGAGATACATGTGAAGTGTTCCAGATATAAACAGAAGTTACATAACATTATTAATGATTTTTCTTAATGTCAAGTCACAGTGTCTATGACCAAACATAGATGACTGAAAAATAAAAAATAAGCACTACTCTGACTACCCATTCGGTGCCTAGCACTATGTTGAGTCCCAGGAACACAAAAATGAACAGTCATTGACCTCAGGGTGCTCACACTCTAACTGGGGAGTCAGAAACATAATGGATAATTATGAAACAGTATGGCAGTAAGTGATAAAGATGTGTACTAGGTACATGGGAGACCGAAGGAGAGCCCCATCCTCGTCTGAGTGGATCAGTTTTTCCAAGGAGAGGGGACAGCATGAACCAGTGAAAAAAGAATGTGTGTGGAGCTACAAGCACTTTGTTGTTGCGTATGGGTCAAAGTTGAGGCTGAAATGGTGACAGATGTAGCCAGAGGGGTACAAGCTGGATAATGGAGTCTTGTGGGCCTTGGAGTTAGAACTTTATCCTAAGAATGAAGGATTTAAAAGTAGGGAAACAAAGTAGTCATGAAAGATTTAAGTAGGGAAACAAGAATGATCAATTCTGAACTTCTGAAGGAATACCTGGATACCAGGGTGGAAAGTGTATTTGAAGGCAGACAGAAAAAAAAAACAAAAACAAAGAGCAGGGAGAGAGGTGGTTAGAGGTGTCTTTAAAAAGTCCAGGTGAAAGAGATGGTTGACAGGACATTGTTAAAATAGGGATTGAGAGGAGGAGACATATTAGAGAAATATTTAAGAGGTAAAACCTCCATGGCACAAGCTATTGAAACATTTTCCAAATTTCAGTAATATACTATCTCCATCCATTTTGCTATATGAGAGTATCACCTATACTATTTACTTAATTTTTTTTTAATTTACTTTTTTAACTTAGGAATTTTGCCAGATCATAAATATTATCATCCACAAAACTGATGGAGGTACTAATGAAAGTAAGATATAATAATCATAGCAAATATTATATGCCATTACTCTTCTGAATACTACATATATTAACTCATCTAATTCTCTCACCATCTCAATGAGGTGTGTACTATTTTTATCCCATTCATAGATGAAACTGAGAGACAGACAGGTTAAATAACTTGCCCAACTTCACACCACTAATTAGGGTAGATCTGGGAGTCAGTTTGGCTCTGGAGTCCATATTCTTCACCAGGTCTTATATTATTTTTTTCTAATACACATTAAAATATACTACTATTAAAGTAATTTAAAAAAAACTTACGCTGTGTTTCCTAAAATTATCTCTTTGGGAAACACTATTGAGCTTGCCAAGTTTTTTGGCTCTACAGATGAATTTCACAGTTTCAACCTTAACTTGTGCTACATCATCCCCTTCTTGTAAGACTTTGAGTGTCTGGGAAGTCTTGAGATGTCTTCTTTGATGGGAGTGTGGCCATGAGCTACTCTAAATAGTGTAGAAACACTGGTGTTAGAAAGAAGAAAATGAGGAAATCTAGGAAAGGTTGAGAGAAGAAAATGTTAAGAAAAAGCAGGCCAAAAAAAGAAAAAGCTGGGAAAACTCCTCACTCGAAGCAAAAGGTACTATCTATCCTCAAAAGGGATAACAAGTCCTTCCAAGAGTGGGATGCCTGGGCTATTCAGTCTATCTACCTGTTTCCTTTACAGTCTCTGTCGGCTCATAGCCACTCTAATCTTCCAATGTGTACCCAGCCTGTTCACCGACTCATCACACTGGTCATAATAGGGAATTAAGAACTTTATGTGATGTCACAGGAACTCATTCAATTCACAAACACTGAGTATCATGAGAGAGGTTTCCTGATCCCTAGATCTAGGTAGTTCTCCCTCTTCCAGGTGCCATTTGTTTATATTATAGCACCCATCCCAACCTGTCACTGTCTTATTTGTGTTTGTTTATTATTAGTGTTTAATAGCTGGCTATCTATGTGAATTCCATAAGGGCAAGGATCTTGGCCATTTGCTAACTATTATATCCACAGCTTCTAAACAAGTGCCTGGCACTCAGTAAACCACTGTTGAATGGACGGAACTTGTTAATGCTTTCACAGGTATTTCAATTCATTCTAAAATTGAATACCCTATCATTATCATTTTATGTAATGTATACCCATAGATCCCACCTGACTGCATATCAGAATCATCCGGTACCTGAGTTTGAAAAATTACTGATTCCCACAACCCGCTCCAGACCTACAAGTTGTCGACATCCCAAAGGTCCTAGAGAAGGAGGGCTGAATTAGAAGCTAAAGTTACTCAAATAAAACTAATATTATTACCTGTGCTTTCTTTTAAGAAGGAAGATGACCATATCTTAGACTGTAGATTTGTTTCTATATATTTATTTTCAATACTCTTTGGAGATATTCTATTTTCGGTAAAATTCTTTAAAGAGACTTTACTTTCAATATTTTTTGAAGCGACTTCCTTACTAAATGTTAAAGTAGATAGTGAAAAAACACTTTTCTAGGTCACAATTCTGTTTAAGGTTCTATATGGGTTCATACATACATTTAATATAAACACGCAATATAACACACCAACAATAAATAGCTAAAATGCAATATCTTCTTTGTGGAAAAGCATTAAAAATAAGTTTTACTAATGATTAAAATTCTATTTCTATTGGGCATTTGTCATTGTGTAATGATTCTTAGAATCTTTTCAGAGTTAACATAGAGCATATACGCAATCCATTACCTGAATGTTCCTGGCATATCATTGTGATATGATGGAATAAAACTATTTAAGGAATACTAGCCTTCAGGTTTCTTTTTTCTTTTTTTTTTTTAAGTTTGTAAGTCAGTTCTTACCATTGCTAAATGCTATGCTTGGGACTTCCCTGGTGGCGCAGTGGTTAAGGATCTGCCTGCCAATGCAGGGGACAAGGGTTCGATCCCTCGTCTGAAAAGATCCCACATGCTGCGGAGCACCTAAGCCCATACACCACAACTACTGAGCCTGTGCTCTAGAGCACGCGAGCCACAACTACTGAGCCCGTGTGCCACAACTACTGAAGCCCGTGCACCTAGAGACCATGCTCCACAACGAGAAGCCACTGCAATGAGAAGCCTGCGCACCGCAACGAAGAGTAGGCCCCGCCTTGTCACAACTAGATAAAGCCCATGTGCAGCAACGAAGATCCAACACAGCTATAAATAAATAAATTTAAATTAAAAAAAATAAATGCTATGCTTATGGAGTCCAACACTAATATTAACCCCTGGTCATAATACAAAGTAGCCTGCTTTTTCATTAAATGGCTGAGATAAAAATGGGTTAATTTTCTCTTTTAGCCTTCAAGCCTGATACCTCATGTCAACAGATAACACATTGAGACAGAGGATTCTTGTGTGGTGCACTCTGTTTACAAAGACAGGCACCCATGTTGGCGGAAAAATAACCCCAAGTTCGTTTTTTGTATCTCCTTTAATGTGATTATTTTAATGTGTCTCCTGTACTGAGTTTAAAAAATTCAACTTCTAGTTTTCATGGAAAGATATAAAAAGATGTAAAGTGTTATTATTTTTTCCCCTAAGTTATGGTAGCTCTGTTTTATCCCTATTGAAATGTGAATCTAGAACATTAGTAGTGAAGTTAGTGATTTGCACAGTGCTTTAGCAAATATGCTGAACAGCTTGTTATATTCTTAATACTATGGGAGGGAATGAAATCTTCACCTCCCCAGTATATGCAGCTAAAGCAAAACCCCACTCTGTTGATGAAAAATACAAAGCAAAGATGATTTACATTTGTTCTACCTCTGCCCTCCTTGATTTTCTAATTGTGAAAGAGCGCATCCAAGAAGAAACCCTACACATGAAAAGTTGAGAAGTCACTTAAGTATTCAGTTTCTAGCATGGTGAGAGTCCTATTATGCCAAAGGTCACCACAAGTAATTACTAGAATTCATATACTCTAATATCTAATCTAGATAAAAGGAGGATTTCACTGCCTTTTCCCAGCCACGAATTACAGTGTTTCATTGAATCTAAGATACCATTTTTCCTTCCTCTTTTTTTTTTTTAAATTGAACTATAGTTGATTTACAATGTTGTGTTAGTTTCAGGTGTACAGCAAAGTGATTCAGATACATATATATACACACACACATATATATGTATCTTTTTCAGATTCTTTTCCTTTATAGGTTATTATAAGATACTGAATATAGTTCCCTGTGCTATACAGTAGGACCTTGTTGTTTATCTATTTTATATATAGTAGTGTGTATCTGTTAATTCCATATTCCTAATTTATCCCTCCCCACTTTTCCCCTTTGGTAATCATAAATTTGTTTTCTAGGTTTGTGAGTCTGTTTCTGTCTTGTAAATAAGTTTATTTGTATTATTTTTTAGATTCCACATATAAGTGATGTCATATAATATTTGTCTTTCTCTGTCTGACTTATTCACTTAGTATGATAATCTCTAGGTCCATCCAAAGATATCACCTATTTATTATAAGACATACTGTTATTAAGAAAGAAAAAGCAGTGTCAAGTAGAGATGTTAAAATATGCATGCTTCAGAATCTATGAAATATGGTACTTATATATTCACTAAGTTATATCCCTAAAGAAGGGAATTTAGCTAGTCTAGTTCTGGATATTTGAATAATTTGAAATGCCTTTAATAATCTTAATGTCCTAACATGGAGGAAGCCAACATACTCAATGACCTGAAGATAAATAGGATATTACTATTTGAGAAGCAGTGAACATGCCATAAAAATACATATGAGAAGCGACCAAATCATCATTTTAACAGTAAAATGTGAATTCCTTTTCTGCTCACTTTCTGATATAAAGTCTATCTTGTGTACAGTCTCAAAGAAGCAGAGGACCAAACTCCAACCTGCTCTTCAACTATCATCTGTTGATTTCATTTGAGAAAGTGACATTATTTATGATAACAATGCTTCTAACCATTTAACAAAAATAGATAACCAGTATACTCTAAAATATGTTTTCTTTAAATACAATTACAATTGAGGAAAGATTCAAATTTTTACTTTGGAAGATGGGAAGTATTTACTTTAGTATCTACTAAGGTTAGAGAGTTAGTCAAGTTAGATATCCCACTGGACCGTATTTACACCAGAGGGTGGATAACCTAGGTTTTAGAATTAATTAGTATGTTAAGCACACTAGGCATATTTATGAAATGTCCCCAAATTTCTATTGGAATTAATAATTTTTTAAAGTTTATATTTTAAACTTTGTTTTAAAATGATTTACATTTATCAAACATGAGGGACTTCCCTGGCAGTCCAGTGGTTAGGACTCCGCACTTCCACTGCAGGGGGCACGGGTTCGATCCCTGGTCAGAGAACTAAGATCCTTCATGCCACAAGGTGCGGTCAAAACAAAAACAAAAACAAAAACCCCAAAAAACCATGAGCATAAAAACAAAATTAATTAAAACTTACTTTTCTGAGACTGTCTTCGCTACATTTAGAGAGACTTGTGTTGGTGAGGTATAAAGTTTGCTTGCCAATGTTGGTCTGCATCTAAAGAGGCATTTACTTAAAGTGCAAAAATGGGAGTAAAAAATAATGTGTCATACATTTTAGAAAAGATAAAATATACGATTATGGAATAACCGATAGATGCAATTTTTTCAAACTGCAAGAGTTGAGTGCTGTGGGTTTGCTTTACCCATTTTCCCCTCACATCTTTATGTGTACTTGAAAGCTTGACGAAAAACCAACAGATCAAAGGTCCAAGATCTATAACACTTTGTCCAGCATTAAAGACATACTTTACTTTTACTGCTGAAAATAGTTTGTTAATTAAGTGCCATTTTTTGGGTAGACAAAATCTTTGACAGACAGGATCCATGAGGAAAGACGGAAATGAGTTATTTGGGCTTTGTGTACAGAGAAGTTTGAAACTCCTGGTTAATAAAGTTCACACACTCCTTGTGGCTCGGATTAGAATGAAGAATCAATCAGAAGATTAAGGCAAAGAACTGGTGGGGAAAGAAAATTTCTAGTTCTCCCTAATCCAACCTGGATAGGACCTTTTGGGAAATTCCCCTTGCCTGTCAGACTACGGAGCCAGAAGTGGGGTGGAGAGTGGAATGTAAAGCTATACTGAGAAAATCCATCAACTCTGCAGGTCAGTCACACTGCTCCTCAAGTAAAGGTCCCCCATGATTTTCTGTTTTCCTACTTGATCTTTTTTTTCCAGGACTGGCTCTGTTTACCTTCACCTCTGGGTGGAGTACCTGAGGTGACAAAGCCATGCACCTGTGAAGCTTACTGGCTACCTACCTATCCCTCTCTCCCCCACTCCAAACAACAACCAAACCAAACCCAAACCTAAACTCTTCTCTGCAAGTGAAGGGAACATGATCATACTGCCCTTGCAAAAAGCAGTTTGATAAACAGATGCAATTATTAATGAGATCAAGAGAACAGGCCGTCACTCTGCTTTTCTATTTCGGCCCAGACTGCATTTCATTTACCCTCTGGGTTTTAACTACCTCAGGATGTGGGTTACCCCTTGCTCCAGTTCCAACACTGCTTATCACAGCCTATGAACATCGGGGTTCATAGACATGATAGAATTTATTTTCACTAATGACTACTAACTCCCATTAGTATTACTGAAAGTTATATCCTATTTCCCTCAAAGACTACTAAAATTTTTCTTAGATTTTTAATTTAAAGATATTCAACCATGTAATAGGATATATAATAAATAATTACATCCAGATTAATATACTTAATGGGGCATTTATTTTTTTCTGGTTGTCTATAACATTTAATCTAAAATAAGCACAGATTCTCTGTCATTGATCTGTAATACATTACCTTCTCTTTAGTATAAAAATACATCTTTACTATATAATTTACAACAAAAGTCAAGGTGGACCCTAATTTTAATTTTTAGCTTTGACAGTATGAAAACTGAAATATATGTTGCATAAGGTATAATTTTTCCCAGCCAATAATATTCAGAATAATTCAAAATAGTATCAATTTGAATAGAATCCCACTAGAACGGCACCTACCAATTTATCAATAATTGATCCCCATGAATGTGTTTAACAATCAACTTTCAAAGTGTAATTTTTCATGGAATAAATAATTGAATTTTTTTCAGGGGAGAGGAGACGATCATAGCAGGAAGGGCTCTGATGAATTATCAGAATCAGTGCCTTGAACAAAGCAGGTACTTAATATTTAGCTACCAAATTGAAACCGGGCTATGATTCTTTTTTAATATCAATCTCTTCAACTAGTTGGGGTGATTATTTTCCTAATTTAGTAGTAATGGTTCTTCTCATAGTAAACAAAGAGTCTGTTTGATTTTAAGGTAAGTATTCCTTTAAAATGATATTCTCAAAGAAGAGAGCAAGTATCAAAGTGAAACAGGAATGAGTGATGAAAGTTATGTAAGTAAAATACAGAATACTTAGTGTTTAAGCATTTAAAAAGTAGGTTTGAATATTATCTATACCCCTACATTTTTATCAAAATTCAGTTCTCATTTTAAATGTCCTCTTATCTAAGTAACAATTGCTTTGACTGAAGCAAAAGCTAAGTGCTAATCCATGCATTTCTGGCCTTTCAAATTTAATTGGGTGACAAATGATTGCATTATCTAGTTCTAATTGCTTAAAAGGCATGTGATAGATCAGATGCACAACCAGAGACATCTTCTTACTCTAACATTGCTTCATTTGGTTCAATCATCACTTTTTCCGAAAGAGAAGAAAAAAATCAACCCAGTATTTTATCAGTAGTGATGTGCTTAATAGAAATTCCTGACTGGCAAATATTTAGGCATTGTTTGAGTGACAGACAGTATAATAAAGGATTTAATTGCTAAGTCTTTCAACCACACTCAACCATCCCTGTAGACTATCTTCTTAATATTTAGGACAAAAGGGTGGTCAAACATATTCTTTTTAAGTAATAAATCATTTACCCTTTGGATCAAACAGTAGCAATCGGCCATTCTGTCCTTATTTTGGTGCCTAAAAGAGAAGCAGAAATAAAAACTAGCATTATCAGTATTATTTTAGTTTGAGGTATTTGAAATAATTTATTCATAACCTTTATATGAACATTTCTATTATCTAGGCTAAAATGTAATTTTATACTAAAGCCAATTATTCCAAAACTATATAAACTGATGGTAAAATAGAACTAAAGCATCCTAAAAAGTAGTTTATATACACTTACCTTTACAGCTTCTGTCTTGTCTAGATGATTCCTGCAAAAAACCAAAATATTTACTGCTTTAAACACTTGTATAAATTTAGAATATAAATAAAATAGAATGCAGAAGTCGGTCTGTCAGCAGGGTAGTAAGCATGTATTTTGGTTTTGTTTTTAGTAGCATTACTTTCATCCTAAGTGAAAAACATCATTCTTCTGGTTTATGAAATTAGATTTTAAAAAAGCCTAGAGAAATTAATGCTTCCCCTTTTCCCCATTTCACCTTGGAGTTTACATAAAAAGAGCTATAGGAAAAATTTTGCATGTTAGAAAAGTGATGTATTAAATTAGCCTCTAATTCTCTGTTACCTTTTTGGGTTTATGTAACTTGGACCCTAGATCTGGATCCAAATACAATACAGCAGGTTGAGGTGCCCCTTTCCTACTGAGCTGACCCCCAGAAACCATAAATTCAGTATGGCGCATGTTTACAACACTGCTTTTGCCTCCACTTTAACAAAGCAAAACAACACATAAACCAAACTACCTGCCACATTCCAGTTCATCCGTGTTATGAAAAACACCTTTACAGAGTGTATATTAGCCAGAACTAGAAGTTTTTCCATATTTCAAGATACAGTATTTTAAATATTATTTCAATAAATGCATTTAGAAATTAACCTTTGATTTTCTCCAAAGATGCATTTAAAAATATAATTCTTACCTTATAAGTTCCTTTATGAGTTTATTAATACTTACAATGTTTTCTCTTTGAATGTGTACCTTTTTAAAGTTAGTCTATATAGACTGATTTTCCTATAACTTAGCCCTTTATATACCTGGATAAATTTCATTCTAATTGTAAAGAGAAAAATCAACTTTTAAGGGTTTTTTTTTTAATGTATGAGAGATGCCACACTTAAATTTTTCATAAGTAATAATTCACTTGCCTCTCCTCCCCTAACACTTGTCCCCATATCCCAAGCCAGGCTTTAAAAATTATAAGTAGTAATACCTAGGGATTTCTGGAATATAAAATTCAGGACCAAAATTGTAGACAATAAAAGAGAAGCTTCATTTATTTGCATTAAGTTTTTCTCTTTTTAAATGTGTCTCCCTCACACTGATTTGCACTCTGGAATAAAGCAGTAGTGCACAAACTTTTGCCGTAGGCTTTGTTTTCTGGGGAACCCTGCTCAAGCCAGACATTATATATGTATTAATTTGATTATCCCTCTGAGAAGCTCACAGAGAGCTAAAGTCCATCAGAAAAGCAAGGCATCTTTTTGGGAAAAACAGCTGTAGAAGACCAAACTCTAGGATAAATAAAAGATTTTACTTCTGATTCTCTACAGCAGTGGAGCTCAGAAGCCAAAACAATGCAGTAATGAACCAAATAAGATCTTAACAGAAGAAATCTAAGATGGCCTCTCCTGAGAGGTACTTACATACCACAGATGCCCACATTCTGTGGGTACCCATACGTCTGGGTCTCCCCTTTATATTTAGAGATTTCCTTTCCTTTCTAGCTCTAGGGTCTTTATGGATTGCTACATTCTACCCTTCACCTGGATGCAACATCAGTGCATAAAATTCTCCTCCCATTTTCACCTGGTAAAGAAAAACCTAGGATGAACAGATCCCAGCCCTTGATGGAAACCCAGTCTCTGCTAGGTCTAGCTTTATCATTACCTAGGAAATGTTCATTCAATCTCCTTTCATAAAATTGAATTCTTTGGGAGGCAGTACGGAGTAATACTCAAGAGCTGGGGCTCTTCAGAAATAAACCCACACACCTAAGGTAAATTAGTCTACGACAAAGGAGGCAAGAATATATTATGGAGAAGAGACAGTCTCTTCAGCAAGTGGTGTTGGGAAAGCTGGAGAGCTGCATGTAAATCAATGACAATAGAACACTCCCTCACACCATATACAAAAATAAACTCAAACTGGTTTAAAGACCTAAATTTAAGACATGACACCAAAAACTCCTGAAAGAGAACATAGGCAAAATATTCTCAGACATAAATCATAGCAGTGTTTTCTAAGGTCAGTCTCCCAAGGCAAAAGAAATAAAAGCAAAAACAAACAAATGGGACCTAATCAAACTTAAAAGCTTTTGCACAGCGAAGGAAATCATAAACAAAACAAAAAGACAACCTATGGAATGGGAGAAAATATTTGCAAACAATGCAACCAACAAGGGATTAATTTCCAAAATATACGACAGCTTGTACAACTCAATATTAAAAAAAACCAAACAACCTGTGAATTCCCTGGTGGTCCAGTGGTTAGGACTCTACACTCTCACTGCCGAGGGCCTGGGTTCAATCCCTGGTCGGGGAACTAAGATCCCACAATCTGTGAGGCATGGCCCAAAAACAAAAACAAACAACCAACCCAATCCAAAAATGAGTGGAAGACCTAAATAGACATTTCTCCAAAGAAGACATACAGATGGCCAACGGGCACATGAAAAGATGCTCAGCATCGCTAATTATTAGAGAAATGCAAATCAAAACCACAATGAGGTATCACCTCACACTGGTCAGAATGGCTATCATGAAAAAGTCTACAAATAATAAATGCTGGAGAGGGTGTGGAGAAAAGGGAACTCTCCTACACTGTTGGTGGGAATGTAAGTTGGTGCAGGCACTATGGAGAACAGTATGGAGGTTCCTTAAAAAAACTATAAATAGAGTTACCATATGATCCAGCTAATCCCACTCCTGGGCGTATATCCAGAGAAAACTCTAATTCAAAAAAGATACATGCACCTCAATGTTCATAGCAGCACTATTTACAACAGCCAAGACATGGAAACAGCCTAAATGTCCATCAACAGATGAATGGATAAAGAAGATGTGGTATATATATATTATATATATGTATATTTACATATAATATATATATAACATATATATATAATATTCCATCATATATATATGATGGGATACTATTACTCAGCCATAAAAAAGAATGAAATAATGCCATTTGAAGCAACATGGATGGACCTAGAGATAATCATACTAAGTGAAGTCAGTCAGAGAAAGACAAACATCATATGATATCACTTATATGTGGAATCTAAAAACATGATATAAGTGAACTCATTTACAAAACAGAAACAGACTCACAGATACAGAAAACAAATTTATGGTTATCAAAGGGGAAAGTAGGGAAAGGAATAAATTAGGAGTTTGGGATTAGCAGATACAAACTACTATATATAAAATAGAAAAACAATAAGATCCTACTCTATAGCATAGGGAACTACATTCAGTAACTTGTAATTAAGCCATAATGGAAAAGAATATGAAAAAGAATATATATATATGTATGTGCATATACATATATATACACATATATATATATATTTGAATCACTTTGCTGTACACCAGAAACTAACACAACATTGTAAATCAACTATATTTCAATTAAAAAAAAAAAAAAAGAACTGTGCTGTTGAGTAAAGACACTGGGTTCACGTCCCAGTTCTGCCACTTCCCATGTAAGCTTGGGTAAGTTAATTTCTGTAGGCCTCAGTTCCTCTGTCTGTAAATCAGGGATCACAACGGTGCCAACTTCATTGGATCATTATAAGGATTAAATAGGATGATCTGGGTAAAGAGTTTAGCACACTGCCCGGCACACAGGAGGGACATGGTAGAAACAACTTGATGTTTTAGCCAAACGAAAAACTGGGGCCCTATGGGGCTGATTAAGATTGCTTAGGGAAACAAAAAGGAGGCTTTACTGCGATTGAGACAAGCAGACTAGCTCTAAGGACTTTTAATTAATTAATTAATCACATAAGCCCTAAAGTAATGATACTTGCTTAGAAAGATCACTGACTCCAGGGAAAAAGGAGAGTAATTGAGAACACAAGTAAAGTTAAAGCAGAGACTGATAATTGGTCAGAAAAAGGTACGGCCATTGCACAACTATGTATTTTTCAATTGAGTATTAATAGCAAAAAATCTCTCTGAAAGGAAATGTTTTCATAAAGGAAACTGATAATATTGGTTGACTGGGGAGGAAACAGAGATAGCTGCAGGACTGGGGTGGGAGGGAGTTTTTTTACTTTACGTCCATTGTACCTCTTGAACTTCAAATAAAATAAATGTATTATCTATTAAAAAATACGATGTAAAATTTGCAATACCGTTTGTATCCACCTCTTTGTTTATCCACCTCTTACAGGCACGTGAGCTGTTATGTTGGCCTTGTGCTACTTCAATTCTCTCCTCCACCCAGTGGTACCTGTTCAAATTGGAGTCATGGTTTCCAGAAAGAACAGTATGTAAGTGCACACCTTGTAGATTCATAACTACTGATTATGGTTAATGTTAACATCACAACATTCATTTAATCAGCACTTCGACTCTACCAAATACACCCTCTGCCTTTTGGAACATGGGCAGACTCTCCTGATGTCTTTCAACAATCCGGGTGGTAATAGGAACAACACAGTTAGGTAACTCCTAACTTTCATGTAGTATTCAATGTCTATTTAAAACAAACGTTTGATGAGCACCTACTATGTATCAGATATGTCTGTGATAAGCTCTGGGGATACAAGAGAAGCTCAGAATTTTATAGGGGAAACAAAGTACTAACTTCCTATATATATGGGACAGACCAAGCTTCAAAGTAATATACTAAATGCTTCCCTCTAGGGGCTCCAATGTAATTTTCCATAATGCCCAAACAGGATCAGTCAAATCCCTTCTTTTTTGAGCTCATGGACTGGAGATACCCAAGGAGAGTCAGAAGGCATTGGAGGCGGAATTGGAAAGATAGAGGGAGAGAGTCCAGTCAACAGAACTGTCTCTGAACAAGCTTCAAGTTCCAGAATCCAGTTCTGAGGCCTATTCTCTGGGTTTGCTATATTCCCCCACGTATTGTAATTTCTACAAATATCCCTAGAATAACGCATTGTCTGCCTATAGCTCATCCCCCCTTATGTGGTTGACAGATCCAGCGCCCCTGAACACAAGAGCAGTGCTGTCCTAGCACAGACCCATCATGGTAATTCATAAGCTAACACAGTGACTGAACCAAGGATTGAGCCTGTGATCCAAACTAAGTTCACCACACCTTTTTCTGAGGCTTTTCCAAGTGGAACTGTCACAAAGGTAAGAGAATATGAGAGTAGAGCTTTCAACTGCCATGGTTCTAGGTTTCAGGAAGAAAGTGGCCTGAGTGAAGCAGAATATACAAAAGAATCAGAGATGAGAGATGAAGAGATGAGGTAGAGAGAAGGACAGGGACAGAGGAGGGGTGGAGTGTGTGTGGGGGGCAGAGACAGACAGACACGGACACATTCCTGATGGTATTTGAGTTTCCAGATCAACCTCTGCCTTTACCATGGGCCAACTGATTTCTCTATTTGCCAAAACAAGCTGGAGTTTTGTCATCTGAAACCAAGAGACCTTGACTAATACAGCTCCTACTCCTTGAAACCAAAAGAAGCTAACATACCTGCTGTCATGTAATAAGAGCTACAACACTATAATTAACATAGACCATGGGAGCACAGGGTGAGAAGTGATCAATTCTACCTGCAACGGGGCAAGACTGAGTCAGGCTTCACAATGAAGGTGGCATTTATTTAACCAAGTCAAGATCAAGTCAGTAGATGGGAAGAGTACTCCTGCCGTGTGTTAGAGAATGGCAGTAGATGTAGCCTGTCCTGGTGGTAAGTCATTCCACCACTCTGTAGTTATCTGTCTACATATTGCTTATGTGCATTTCCTTGATAGATCCTTTTCCTTTACCTGCTTCTTGTATGTGGGATCAAATTTTAAAAGTTATTACCATGTGCTAAATATTTTAACCAGTAGGCAATGGAAAGCAAACGAGGCTGTGAATAACAATCATATGATTAGATCTATCTTAGAAAAGAAATTCTGTGGAGGGTAAACCCGAGAGAGAATGGGAGTTGGAGAGACCAGTTAAGAGGCTATTACAACAGCCCAGAGCAGGGGCTTGCAAACTATCACCTATGGGCCAAATATGACTCTCTGCCTACCTTTATAAATGAAACTTATGGGAACACAGACATGCTCTTTGTTTGTACGTTGTCATGGGAGCTTTCAAGCTACAGTGGCAGACTTGAAAAGTTTCGACAAAGACTGTATGGCCTGCAAAGCCTAAAATACTTATTATTTGGTCCTTTACAGAAAAAGTCTGTCAAACTCTAGTCTAGGGAGAAATGATGATGCACAAGGCCAGGAAGGTACACTTGGAACAAAAAGAGAGGTGAAACTGAGACTCAGTGGACACAGAAGTGAGGGAGAACAAAAGAGTTTGATGGTTCCAGCTTGGATGACCAGGATAAGGACCAGAAGAGCACATTCTGGGGGATAATGAGTTTGTTTTCGGAAATTCGGAGTTGAAGGTGCCTGTAGGTCATCTGAAATCGTGTTCTATTGAAAAGAGAGTTAGAACTCAAGAGAAAAGATGATGTATGGGATAGCTGTGAGAAAGTGGGGATGGATGGCATGGCCTATGTAGAATAAGAAAAGGCCAAGCATAGAATCCTGGTAGAGGAAAAGAATCCGTTAAGGAAATGCACATATACAATATGTGCATTTCCTTGCACAGAGAGGTGGAATGAATGCACCACCAGGCCAGAAGTTTCTGGAGAGCCGAAACTGGCTGTTACCCATGAGTGTGGGTGCTACACCACTTTAAAGGTACTCAGATATTCACTGATTGAATAAAACCATTGGAATGATGTAAAGTAATTTAATTGGCTTTAGAATGCTCTTATAATTTTAAAAAAAAGGCCCATAGAATTGGGAGGGATAATTCTAAGAAAAGAGCTATGGAAAAGCAGATATAGATTTATTTTAAGAAAAGAAGTACTGAAAGCCTTACATAGAAAGATGGGTAGTATTAATCAGAAGATGAGTGTATTTAGATATTAGATAAGTATAAAAATGTACATGACAAAATGATTTGAAAAGGCATAATTATGTGATTACATATGTTTGAAAAATTCTGTGTATTATGTAAATAAAAATGTACTTTGGGGTTCGGGTCACAGAAGGGTGGGGGGTCATCATGGGCTCATTTCTAAAAGAAAGGTCTTGCTTCTTAGCTTCTTAGCTGTGTGAGCCTGGACTCTTGGTTGCAAGTTACAGAAACCATGCTCAAGGTAGCTCAGGCACAAAAAGGGAAGCCCTGGCTCATAGAATCCATGAGTTGAATACCCAAGCTGCGTGGAAGTCAGGACACAGTGGCTACAGCTGTGTTCAAGGAGAGGGTGGGGCTTAGGTGGGGGCGGGGCTTAGGTGGGGGCTTTCCCTTGTTCACCTTCGCTTCTCCCCACCTGGGTCTCATCCTTCTCTCTCACTGCAGACAGATTTTCCATAAGTAATGCAAAACATGGCTCCCAGCAATTCTTAATTTTTATGTGATACGGCTCTAGCTTTTAAGGAAAAATTGCCTCTCTCAACAACCAAAACCCCAGGGAAGAGGGGTTAGTTAGTTCAGCTAGTTTTTTTGGCTACAAAGAACAGATAAATTCAAGCCATTAAAAAAAAAAAAATCTCTAGTACCTAATGCACTCCATGTCACACAAACTGGTGCTCAATAAATATCTGTTAAATGAATGGAACAGGAAGGAAGGCAACAAGAAATCAAAGGGAAAAGAACATATTAAACTAGAGTTTTGCTGTCCAACATGGTAGCCACATGCCAAATGTGGCAATTGAGTACTTGAAACATGATTAGTTCAATTTGAGGTATGCACACCAGATTATAAAGACTTGGTACCAAAAAAAGAATGTAAAACATCTCATATCCCCACTCTTCAGGTAAGTGTTCACTAACCAGCACCCAATAGGGCCAAATAGGTTTTATTTGGATTCTATAAAGCTTCAGAAAACCGATTTATAAAATGAGTTACCAATATTTAAAATTCAGATTTCAAAAAATTCTCATTTTAGGTTTCTCTTATAATACTGATATTTTTTTTCATCTCACATGTGCAATTATTTTATCCTTTTGTGCTATTTGTTTTTATAAGCTACCTTTTATTCTAATAGGCAAAGAATGATTTAATAAGTAGGCAGCTACATGCTCAGGGCCTGAAATTGTGGTGAGAAGGAGAGACAGAGATGATTAAGCACCATCCTCCATCCTAGAGGAGCTTAGTGGGGAAACATAATAGGACAGGCAGAGGGCAATATTTCATTATATAGTCTCAAATGTGTATAAAATGGTTTCAGTGATCATCTATCAGTTACATTCATAATTAAAACTGACTACCTGTAAATTTTATATATTTCTTTTACAGCATAATATAGTGCAAGGAGCTCAGACTCTGGAGTCTGACTGCCTATGTTCAAATCCCAGCAAATTGTGTGATCTTGAGCAAGTTCCTTAATCCCTCTATGATTCACTTTCCTCAAGTGTAAAATGAGGATAAAAATACTAATAGGGACAGAGTGATTAAATAGGGACAGAGTGATTAAATAGTTAATCCCCCTAGGGGACTGCAAGTAAAGAAACAAGTATGGGAGACCCCTGTAAGTTAATGATCACTCAAGAAGGCAGGTTTGCTTAGCAACAAAACCATGCAACAGAAGCATGAGACAAGCCCCAAAACAATAAAACAATAGTGGAATGAGACCCACATCCTGCCCAGTGAACTCAGTAAGTTAATGATTCTTAGGACACACTCTTCTGCGTGCATAAAAAACAAACATATAAGGAAAAGGTGACATTATACTGAAACTTGAGATGATTTACCATATTTTAGTATATGTTACCACCTTTTTGCTCATTTCCATTGCACCATGAGAGTCTCAGTTTGACCATGTAGGGATAAGAAAACTCTCCCGCCCAACGTGGAGGAGGAACTGATGATGGAAGCGTGATGTCTACTCAAGAATGAGGAAGAAGGGGGGCTCCCCCTCTCCCACTTTTCCTTTGATTATAAAACTGTAGCTCACTTAGTTCTGGGCACAGCACCCTCTTGCCTGCCCTCCTGTAAGCCTCACAGGCGTCCTGTTCTAATAAATCACTTCTTATCTATCACTTTGCCTCTTGCTAAATTCTTTCTTCATGGAGACAAAGCACCAGAGCTCCTTGGAGCCCCCCCAAACGCCACCTAGTGGTTTCAATACTACCTGCCTTACAGAGTTACTGTGAGGGTTAATATAAATAGCTAATAATAAATAACAGTAGCACCTATCTCCTACTACAATGATAATCACTCCAACTCTTCCTCTTCCTATTACTATTGTTATTATTACCTACAGCCTAGCAAGGACAGTGCGGAAGCTGAACCCTGACTAAGGAAGTCCGTTCTAAGTGCACAATTGGGCCTGGCTTGGGCAATGAAGGGGGAGAAAATATTGAAGACTGAGCTCAAATGGTGGTGCTGAATGTGTGTGGTGGTGGGGTAGGACGCTCTGGAATTCTGGAGTGGTGCAGTGGAATCCGACAAAGGTGTTGGAATTCAGCTCTGGTAAACTCTTAACACTTAAAGAGCAGTGCTACTGTTTTCCTGAGATTTAAAAAAACAAAACTTCAATTAGAAAAAAAAAAAATTAACAAGGTGGACTTGGTGATCATTGTACTTGGTTTTTAGGAGAATGAAATAAATCAAAAGACATTTTCAGTGTCTTTTTCAGATTTATTTTTAAAAAGCAACTTCCAGGGGTCTCTTGGGGGTAATAACAGATTCCTCCAATTCACCTATACCCTCTGGGAAGTAAGACGATAAATTTATAGTGATGCTATGTGTTAACTAAAATGCTATAGGGGCACTGTGTAGTTTGAGTAGTCAAAAGACCCCAGGATCTTGATTTTAGAAATCTCAAGTCAATTTCGTTATCTCACAGAAGGCTGAGACTAGACCTTAGAAGTGATCCGCTGTCCAAGCCCCTCATTTTACAGAAGATGAAAACAAGGCCAGGGGAGGAGGTTAAATGATTTGTTCAAATTCCACAGAAATTTTTTATGGCAACTCGGACTAGGGAGTAATGACGTGTTAACTACAGCCAGCTGAGTGCTCGCTCCTATTGGCCATTAAGAAGTTTCAACAAAAAAAAAAAGTAAGAAAAAAAAGGGGGGGGGGTGCCTGCGGGCAGAGGGAAGTAGCCGGAAGCCCTTGGATGGAACGTGGCTATTTTCATTGTTTTTTGGGGGGGGGAGGTGGAGGAGTTGGCGCGTGCGACTCGGCAGGTCAGAGAACGGTGGTGTAGACACGTCTGTCAAAACTGCCCAGTTATCACACCCACCCGGACACAAATATCCCTTCCTCAGTGCCCGACTGCAGCCAGAGGAGAAAGCCAATTACGAGCTGCACCTCCGGCGGCGCGGATCCTACCTCCTCGCGCGCCGCCTCGGCTGCGTTGGAGCGCCAGAGCCTGAACCTGGAGTAGGCAGAGAAGTTTGCGGGCTCAGGCGCCGGGCCTGGGGGAGCCCGAGGTGAGGACTGGGTCAGGCTGCTCGCTGGGATGGGGAGAGGGCGACCGTGGTCGATGCGGCGCTTCTTACCCGCCTGTGGCCCTCTCACGCCGACTAGCTTTGAAGGGTTGACACAGAAAGCTAGCCCAGCTCCTGGTCGGCTCGGTGTTGGGAGCGAGGAGCCGTAGATGCCGCGTCGCCATGGAGACGAGACTGCGCGCGCCGGGGACTGGGAAGCTGCGGAGGGGCGAGGGGGAAGGGGCGGGGCGAGCCTGTGGCAGGGCTGAGGGGGCGGGGCAGGGCTGAGGGGCGGGGCAGGGCGGGGGCGGAGCATGATCCGGGAGTCTAGGAAGGTACGCCCCCAGTGACCCGTGGCCTGTAGAGGTCGGCGGTTGGAGTCCTATCGCGCAGAGAATTGCCTGCATACACCGTCAGACACACTCATTTGAGAGTCCGCATGTGCACCAGTTACTCTGAGAAGGGCAGAATGGAGGGGGATTGGAATTTCGTTGTCCATACCTGATCTTATTCATGGCGGGGAGAGGGGAAAAGGCAGGGCGGCCTCGTTAGTGTTTTAAACCTAACTTATGGAGTAAAAGATGTCTTGAGTTGGGAGAGAGGGTTGTCCGTGGATGTGGATGAACCGATGTCCCCTGCAGGACTTGTTCCCCCAACCTTAGGTTGCCCTGAAAAGATTATGGGTTTCCTGGAGGGCTCTGGACGCGTTTCCCCACAGATCAGATTCAAATGATTAGAACCAGGGACCCTCCTCTCCCACTAGCGGGGCATATGAAATTGACATTGGCCAATGGAAGGTTTTACTGCTTAAATAAGTGGTTTGGTCACAGAAGAGGGTGGAGAGCATTTCTATTAGAAAATTCTAATTGTCCCTCAAGCTTGGCTTCTAGGAAGGAATTGGTTTTCTCCATTTTGGTTGCAGGGAGTCACCAGGGTCGATTTGTTGCTAGGCACCGTGTTTTGAAGGAAGCCCATTTTCTGGAATCAAATCTGGATGCGAATTTCACTAAATAGCTATATGAGGTATAATCGCTATTTAACCTCTTAGGTGCCCTCTGGGAATATGAACTTTGGTAGATGGTTGTCAGATTCAAATGACATAAAGTATATAAAGTTCTGACATGTAGAGATGCTTTAAAAAATGGTAAATTTTATAATTATATTTTAATAAAATGGAACAAGGTGGACCATTTCAGGAACCAAGGGTATACGGAGATTCTGTTATTTTAAAATTCTCCTGGGATTTCCCTGGTGGCGCAGTGGTTAAAGAATCTGCCTGCCAGTGCAGGGGACACGGGTTTGATCCCTGGTCCGGCAGCGGAGCAGCTGGGCCCCTGCGCCAAAACTGCTGAGCCCGCGCACCTACAGCCGGAGCTCCGCAACAAGAGAAGCCACCGCAATGAGAGGCCCGTGCACCGCAATGAAGAGTAGCCCCCTCTCGCGGCAACTAGAGAAAGCCTGCGCGCAGCAGCGAAGACCCAACGCAGCCAAAAATAAAATAAAGTAAATAAATTTTTAAAAAATTCTCTTAATCATCTGTTCACATTCACTCTAAATCTCCTTGGAGCCCTGGATGGTAGGAAAGAGGCAAAGGGAAAAAGCCAGAATGGAAGTTTCAGCATGGATGTTTCTTAGAGCGCTCAGTGAAATCCTTGACAAATACATCCCTAGCTTGATAAGGACATAGCAAACTACTACCTCCTCTGTTATCGGAACACCCTTATATCTTAAGTTTGACTGAAGACTTTTTGTTCAATAAAGGCCAAGGAAAATTCATTATATTTCTTGATCAATACCTTTTAAAACATTAGTTTTGATGAATTTGCTTACTGTTGATAAATGGGTAATGTCTGACTGGCTATTCCCATTGTCCTGCTCCAAGGAAATGTAAGAAACCCCCAAATCTAACTGATTAAACTTCCTCTTCACCCCTCTTTCCTGCAACAGAAGAGCTCAAGCCCATTTGTAGAATGCAGTGATTTCATTATTTATTTATTTATTTAATTTATTTTTGGCTGCATTGGGTCTTCGTTGCTGTGCGCGGGCTTTCTCTAGTTGCGGTGAGCAGGGGCTACTCTTCGTTGTGGTACGCGGGCTTCTCATTGCGGTGGCTTCTCTTGTTAAGGAGCACGGGCTCTAGGTTTGCAGGCTTCAGTAGTTGTGGCTCCCAGGCTCTAGAGCACAGGCTCAGTAGTTGTAGCGCATGGGCTTAGTTGCTCCGCGGCATGTGGGATCTTCCTGGACCAGGGCTCGAACCCGTGTCCCCTGCATTGGCAGGCGGATTCTTAACCACTGCGCCACCAGGGAAGCCCTCATTATTTATTTATTGTTCCTGAAAGAAGGGAGAAAAATAGTTTAATGACCTTGGAGAATAAAAGTATTTTCTCCACATGGAGAAGTGGTTAAACAAATATGGCTTCCATTTTGGGTCAGGGTCTTCAAGTGCAAAGTGGGGATGATAACATTACTTGCTCAGAACATGAACTGAGAGAAAATAAGCCCCTGACACAGAGCCTGGCACATGACAATTGATCAGCAATGCTTAGCTATTATGATTACTTTTACTATAATATTATGTATGTGAATAAAAGTCTCTGCATCCAGGGTAGCTGTAAGGATTAAAGATCATTAGGTAAAGTGCCTGGCCCAGGGCCTATTTAAACCCATGTTGGTTATTTTATTTCTCTCTGATGAAAAAACATTACATTTCATCTTTGTATAACTTTAAAAATAATTCACCTGAAATATTTTTTTGTTTTTTAAAAATTTTGTATATACATGAGATGATGTTCACTAACTTATTGTGGTAATCATTTCATGATGTATGTAAGTCAAATCATGATGCTGTACACCTTCAACTTATACAGTGCTGTATATCAGTTATATCTCAATAAAACTGGAAGATTAAAAAAAGAAATTATGAGAGAAAGGGAGGTGTCCCTGCCCCTCAATATTCTGTGATTAGATGTCACCACTGGTGTATAATTTCTATCAGCTGTGGGCTTCTATGTCACTGTTCCTCAAACACTGAGTGAATTTGGCCAGTTCTGGGGCCCTAGACCTTTGGATGCTTTGGAGCTTTACACCTGTAGGCAGAGGACTAAGCACTGTGGACTTAAGTGGTGTATTTTATAGTGAATAAAAAGATGGCAAGCTTAAAAAAAGAAAGAATTCACCTATCTCTATAACTTTTGTACAGAAGTTATTTTTGGTGTTATACTCAAGCGTAGAGCACAATTTAGCTCTGGCTGGTGCATTCAGGCCGCTGAATAAATTACAAAAGTATGTATCTAGTGAGGGTTTATTCTAACAAAGTGAAGGGGAAAAGCCAAACACACTTATAAAAATGTTCAATCACCCCACGACAACTATCTTAAACTCACTATTTTGAATGGTTAATTTTTTTTATCACAGATCTAATTGTTAGCAGAGCATCATAAAAAATGTTTAACATTTAGTGTTTTTCTGATTATAAAAGTAGTACGTGCTCATGACAGACAGTTTGCAAGATGAAGAGAAACACAAAGAAAACAATAAAAACCACCTTAGTCAATAATTTTATTTTTCCTTCTAGCCTTTTTGTGTGCGTGTATATATTTACTTTATAAAACTTGTATTAGATAGTGTACACATTGTTAGCATTCCTCTTTGCTTAACATTCTCTCTAATGTCTTAATATGTCCCCAATGTCTTTAATAAGTCTTCAAAAAACATTTTTAGTGGCCATACATTATATAGTATGTATAAACCACAATTTATCCATCATTTATTCAACCAGTCTCCAATTCGGAAATTTCCGACTCTTCTCCGGTAATTCCTTCTTTCAAGAGTATTTATTGAGTGCTTATTTTATATTAGACACTATGCTAGGCCTAAGATTTAAGTGGCGAACAGTAACTATAAAAATAAGGTTTTGATGACATCTTTGTAAATAAATCTTTAATGGCATCTTTCATTCTTGGACTGAATTCCTAGGATTATGAAAACATAACTTCAAAAAGCAATTTTCCAGCTTCAAAGGCAAACTTAAGGAATAAAATTCTGAACTGTAAAATATTAACTTTTTGGAAAATTACCAACAACAGAATTAATATTTATTTTGTGCAAAGTGTGAACTTACCCAGAAGATGCTTTCTCGTTAGTGTCTGTGAAACATCAAGGGTATTTGAAGTGTATTGACTTTGGCTTTTCCCTCTAATTCTTTGCAGGATTTGCAGGTTTTCTCAATAGTGTGAGATCGTTTGAAGTATATGTAAATTGCCTTGCTTCCTCCTCTCACAGTTAAAATGTTAACTATTTTATTTCCAGCTTTCCTCTTGTAAACATAAGGCTTTTCTACATTTCTTTCACTAACCTTCCTGTGTGAAACATTTTGTATCTTTACACTTTTTAACCTAAAGGCAGACTTCTTTTTTCTAAACCCAAGTTATAACATATACATTCTTATAAGACACTAGATTTAACATATTCTGTGGTTAATTTTGGCCAAGAAACATCATGTAAGTTAACCAATGTATTTAGGGAATTTCATAGTAGAGGTTATTAAAGGTAATAATCCCCCCCAAACACACACACAGACACACACAGACACACAGACACACACACACACACACACATCCTACTATTCTTTGACGATTAAATGTTCATATATAAGGTTGAACCCTATGAAATTGCCATTTGTGAATTAAAAATGGTCAACCAACTTCATATGGTTCTGTCTATATAAATATTTCATTAACTAGTTTATAATTTTTCAACTTTCTCCAAATAGTGAACTTCCTGATTACCATACTAAGGATACTAAGGATATCCTTTATTATTGTACAAGATTATGTTTGCTTTGACTTTCATAAATGTTGGAATCCAGTCAGGAGAGTGCCATAAAATGTTTGTTAATTATTGCAGAGACAGTAGAGGGAGCCTGGAGCCAAAACGTTGTTATTTTAGGTCTCGTGTAAATGATGATTGTCTTCCAATTCTTGATGTGTGGATGAATTTAAATATTAGTATATATGTGAAATAGCAATCTTTTTTTTTTCTTAAAGGTCGGTTGTACTTAATCACTTCAATAAGATGGGAAGGGGAAGGTTGGCCACCAGTTCAGGCTAGACCCCATCAGGGTTCACAGTGGAACCAACCTGAACCCCACTGTTCTCTGCTCTTCCCTGAGTCATGCTGAAGACAGCATGTGGCCACACTGACAAATTTGTGCTCCACAGATTTCCCTCTTTC
The DNA here is from genome assembly GCF_965194805.1 of Balaenoptera borealis. Taxonomy (NCBI): domain Eukaryota; kingdom Metazoa; phylum Chordata; class Mammalia; order Artiodactyla; family Balaenopteridae; genus Balaenoptera; species Balaenoptera borealis. The sequence continues at coordinate 62,020,437 of NC_138863.1, forward strand.
AACCCATAATGTGGATCACCCCATTTCCATGGGCATTATATCCTGATTCTTCTTCATCTTTTTTTTTTTTTTTTTTTTTCAGTTTGGGCATGCAGCGAGGCATGTGGGATCTTAGTTCCCAGACCAGGGATGGAACCCGTGCCCGCTGCAGTGGAAGCACGGAGTACTAACCACTGGACCTCCAGTGAAGTCCCTCCTGATTCTTCTTTATTCCATCAGAACTTCCAAATATGTTATCATCTCCAATTGTGTGTCTTAATTTAAGGTGATTGTAGTTTAGTTGATTGTTTCCTCCAGGCATATAAGGAGGCACTTTGATCCTGTCTTCAACTCACATCCTTCTGGGAAGGTTTGTAATAAATGACCAATCCTTTCACAGAGTGGGAAACTTCATTAGCCTTAATTAATAACATTGTCTCTTGCTGACCTCTCCTGGACCATCTTTATCCTCATTCCAATCTTTTGTTAATTCCACCCCCTAGCCTGCTGTTACAAAAAGGTCCCCAAGGTAGTTGGTGGTGACACCACTCTTCTTCACTGTGGGTAGTCTACAGAGGGCTCCAAGTCCCTGAGGTAACATGAGTCCCTAAATCTAGAGGTAAGATGAATACCCTCTCTACTGTAAAAACCTTACAGGAAGCCACAGAATTTAGATACAACCAATTTGCTGTGGCAGGGTTTCCTAACTGGTGTTAAGGGGAAATTCTTTTGATGTGTTAATAACATCCAGAGAAAAAAGTATTCTCTAGGAAAATAGTTTGTTTACCAGGGTGGGGATTTTTTGTTTTTTATTTTTGTTTTTTTGGTTTGTTTTTATTTTTGTTTTGCTTAACGTAGGGAGTCTCAGAGGAAGACTTTGTCAGTCTCTCAGAGGGAGATTTCAAATGTATAGCCTTTCTCAAATTTGTTTTACTAGGAAATTTCACTTCTTTTCTTAGGGTCATTTGGGAATTCTTAGAATACTAGATACTTCCTCTGTGATTTGGAAGATAGCTCCAAGTGAGAAAAATGCCCTGTCTCTCCCCAACTCAATCAGGAGTCAGCTAACCTAAAATTCTAATGGAAAAAGCAAACAAATCTGGGAATTTTAACCAACTATTTATAAGAGGAAGGGTGATATTGTAAAAACTAAATACAAGTAGAAGAATTTTTCATGAAAGCTGGAAAAGCGGATGTTGGAAAAAATAACCCGTTAGAGTGTAACCCTCTTTTTTTTTTTAAACTATTTCTTTCCTCTCAATTAAAAAACAAGCTTAAGTCAAATAGCCTTAAAACAAACTAAAATAAATAAAAAACAAAACACTTGGCCCTTGAAAGTGCCCTCTTTCCCTCTCCTCTGTGCGAGTCTCCTTACCCATCGGCATCCATCTTCTAATTTTCAGTCACTGCCCAGCGTTGCTGAAACTGCTCTGGTAAACGGTGCCAGCTTCAGTGGGGTGGGGTGGGGGGACCTTCTGGTTCCTGCCTTACTAGAGCAGAGGCTGCATTTGACACAGTTACTTCTCACTCCTTTTTGAAACTCTAATCTTTTAGCTTTCATACACATCTTTCTCTCAGTTCTCCTAATTCATGGGCTTCTTTGTAGTGTTTTCTGCCAGTGTGGACCCTCTAAAAACCTTGGTGTGGCCCAAGATCCTACTCCACATCATCTCCCTGGGGATTCAGCCACACTAATGGCTCTATCACCCACGTGCTGACTAGCCTTAAACTTTCCACTGGGGGCTTCCCTGGTGGCGCAGTGGTTAAGAATCCGCCTGCCAATCCAGGGGACACGGGTTCGAACTCTGGTCCAGGAAGATCCCACATGCTGCGGAGCAACTAAGCCCGTGCACCACAACTACTGAGCCTGCGCTCTAGAGCCTCCGAGCCACAACTACTGAGCCCACATGCCACAACTACTGAAGCCCGCGCACCTAGAGCCCGTGCTCTGCAACAAGAGGAGCCACCGCAATGAGAAGCCCGCACACCGCAACGAAGAGTAGCCCCCACTCACCGCAACTAGAGAAAGTCCGCGCGCAGCAGCGAAGACCCAACGCAGCCAAAAATAAATTTATAAAAAAAGAAAAAGAATCAACTCAAGGGCTACTTTAAACAAACAAACAAACTTTCCACTGGGCTTCAGGCTCATATAATCTAACTATGTGCTGGACAGACGCACTTAAATATCCCACAGGCATCTCAAATTCTGTCTAAACCTGAACTTATTAATTTTCCCTCTGTCCTAAATGTCACTGAGTCACCATGACCTTCCTGTCATTAAATCCAACAGGAATTTTTCATTTCATCTTATTTGACTTTTCAGCCATATTTGACACTGTTAATACTCCCTTATTCACAAAACACCTCTTGGTTTCTGTGGGTCTATTCCTTGTTGCTGTGGCACTATACCTTCCTGATTTTCATCCTATCTCTCTAGCTACCACTTTTTTTTCTTTTGGCCAGCTTTTGTTTCTCTACCTGAAATTTAAATATTAGAATTTCTTGACTCTTTCCTGGGCTCCTGCATCAGTGAGTGATCTATTGTGGCATAACCTCAAAATTTTGTGGCATAAACCTAGCAGATATTTTATTTGTTCATGATTCTGTGGGTCAGCAAATTGGGTCTGGCTTGGCTGAGGGGTTCTCCTGCTCTTGCCTGTGGTCACTCAGGCAGCAAAAGTCATCTAATAGCAAATTGAGGCCTGGCTGATCTAACATGAACTTATGAACATGTGCGGTGGTTAGCGATGGCTGCTGGCTGAACCTCTCTCTCATTGTCACTTATGCTTAAGAAGGCTCATCTAGGCTTCTTAACATGGCAGTCTCAAGGGCAAGAGTGGAAGCTGAAGGCGTCTTGATATCTAGGCTCTGAGTCCCCCAACATTACTTTCTCTGTTTTCTATTGGTCCAAGCAAGTCACAACGCTGGTCCAGCTTTAAGAGATCTGGAGAAATAAAGTCTACCTCTTCATAGGAGACAAAATCATATTGTAAAGAGTCATGCAAACCAGGATGAGAGGAATATGTGGCCTTTTTTTTTTTACAGTATACTACAACCCCCTTCTTACTGTGTATTACAATCTTACTCTGTATTCATTTCCTAACAGAGCTCATACATTCATCTGGCTCATTACCCACGGATAACACCATCAACAACTCCCTAATATATGTGTCCTTCCAGACCTTACCTCTGAACGTGTATAGCATGTTCCTCCTTAACCTCTTCACTTGGATATATCAATAATACTTCAAGCTCATCAGCTCTAAAAATATAGTAATGATCTTCCTCCAGAAATGTTGTCCTACTTCAGTGTTTACTATCTTAGTGAGTACAACCATTAGCAAGAAGCCTGGACAAATACCTCTTTTTTATTTCCCATTTCTAGTCCATAACTGAGTTAAGTCATGTCATCCTGAATAACTCTCCACGCCATGTGCTTTTCTCCATGTCTACTTCTACCACTTTAGACCAAACTACCAGCACCCCTTACTTGAATTACTGCAACATTCTCGTAAGGTCACTACAACCACTCTTGTCTCCTCCACCAAATCTGTTCTCCAAGAGCCGGTGTGATCTTTTAAAATGTGATTTGAGAACTTTTTGCTCAAGATGACAAACTGCACACATATTTATCACCTCTTCCTGCCAACACCCTTATAAAGATCATATAAAAATAAAAAAGGTCTAAATCTACAGCAAAGAGAATGGGGGTAGACAGACTGGTCTTCGAGAGTATGATGAGGCAGGAGCTAAAGTCTATAGAAAAATGTACTGCTACAGAATCTAGTAGTGCGTTGTGATTACATTTTCTTTCTTGAACAGTCTTTTTTCTTTTCTTTCTTTCTGTTTTTTTTTTTTTTTTCTGTTGTTCATTGTCTGCCTGTATCACATCTTTAAATTCTCAAAACTACATGCTTGGTTAAATCCAGTTCTCTACCTTCTTCCTGCCTGTATCAGCTCAGCTGACTGTGGCTAATGGAAAACACTCGGCTAGTTTCACTTTCAATTCATTATGGTTAACCACAAGGGGGTGGTCAGTGCTGCCCTACCATCATGCCACATGCCACATGTCCATCTGCTCTCCCTCTCCTGCACCAGTGGTCTTCAAACTGTGGTTGCTTTCAAGAAGAGAATAGTTACGGGAATGGGCTCCTGGATGCTCAACATCTGTCTGGACTCTTTCCTAAAAAGTTTCTGCTTCTCCTCTCACTTTACAAAAGAAAGGCATACCTCTCACCCACCTTAAACCTCAGAGGTGGCCCCCATGCTGTACATGCCTCCTGGGCCAAGCCAAAGGGCAGTTATTTTTCATGATGGAGCAAGTTGTCATAAACATGTTGGATTGTTTGTCTTCCTCTGTTCTAAGTATATTTCAGTTAAAGGGAAACCAGCATTAGAAATAGGGTATTTTGGCCCACACTGATATGTTTTCAGTGTAATATATCATTGAGTGGGGTGGTGGAAGTGATGACAGGTTTTGTTGAAAGACCGTCTCCTCCACCCCTGGGACTATTGTCAAGATCCTAGAGCATTCTTGGGGGGAGTTCAGGAGAACAAAGAGGATTGGTGAAAAATACTGAATGCTAAAAATAGCTTCTAAGATGTATTTAGTATTGGCAAATCTTTTTAGCTATTCTCAGTATTCATCCTTAGGGCCATGCCATTAGCTAGAAAGAAAAGAATTTGAACAGCAAATCAGTGTAAGTTAATAACACTGATTCTTTACAGTGTAACTGGAATGATTTCTGCGACTACTAATTTTTAGTAGATGTATTAGATAAAAGCTACAGATAAAACTTTTATGTGATTTCCTTCAGATTGGGTGTACATTATTAAGTAATGTAGTTAGTACCTATTTTATTAAATCATATCATGAAATATTTATTTCAATTACAGTTAATCCTCATCTTCTAAAGTGTTAAATATTGTCTACCTCTTATTAAAATAATGGTTGCTAGATTCAAATTTTTTTTTTTCCTAGCTGGTTATACATTTCAATTTTGTTAAACAAATAGAAAAATGTAATTATGATGTCTAATTAAATGAATGGAGTTGTTTCTAATTTTTATTTGAAATTTTAATTAAATTATTCTCAAAAACAGAATGTTAGAGATCAATATATGCACATAAATATAAATGCTATTATTTAAATAAACAATAACAAGACTAGTTAGCAATGACAATTAGAAGTGATTAATAGTAGGAATAATTAAACAAATATACGTAGAAAAATATAACAATATTTTAATAGTTCTCCTTTGATATAGCAACTTATTTTATCTTTTTAAAATACTCTATATTGGATATTTAAATTTTGTAGGCTATGTTATTGTATATTCTTAAGATCTATAAACATATTTTAAAAGGAGAATATAAATACAAAGTACTAATTAAACAGATATTATCTGTATTTAATAAAAAATAACAATGACATGTTTTCTTCTGTTTCATGATGTAGTAGGTTATTTTATTTTTTATTTTTATTTGTTTATTTATTTTTATAAATTTATTTATTTATTTATTTATTTTTGGCTGTGTTGGGTCTTCGTTGCTGTGCACGGGCATTTCTCTAGTTGTGGTGAGCGGGGGCTACTCTGCAGTGCGCGGGCTTCTCATTGCTGGGGCTTCTCTTGTTGTGGAGCACGGGCTCTAGGCACGCGGGCTTTAGTAGTTGCAGCACACGGGCTTAGTTGCTCCGTGCCATGTGGGAATTTCCCGGACCAGGGCTCGAACCCATGTCCTCTGCATTGGCAGGCAGATTCTTAACCACTGCACCACCAGGGAAGTCCTATAGTAGGTTATTTTTAATTTTTCTCTTTTCTTTTCCACTAATATTTCTATGAACTGCCTACAGCCTTTAAGACATCCATTTTTCCTTTTATGTAGTGGTAAAACTGACTACAGTCGAATGTAAATTTTTTTTGACTTGCAGCTCTGCTATTATCAAGTCCATGTTATAGAAGTTTATAGACTGAATAGAACTTGCCAAGATTTACATTTGCACTCTCTGCTGAATCTGCAGACAGATAAACTCTAGCTTTTATTTGGACAAGATATCAACAATATTTTATTTTCTACAGTTTTATTAAAATCTTCATAAAAATCAAGAGCATGATTTGAAACTCCATTTTCAAATTAAAATACCTAAGAGTGGGTAAACACTTTTTTGTTGCTGTTATTTGACTCATTTCTATATATTGTAGAAAGCATGATCATAGGTAAGATTTGACAGAATGAGCTCTGCACCATAAGAGGCTGTACTGGATTCAATAGTGTTCCCCCAGAAGTCATGTCCACCTGGAACCTGTGAATGTGACCTTATTTGGAAATAGGGTCAAGTTAAAAGAACACCTAGTGTTCTTGTAAGAAGGAATTTGCCCACAGACACACACACACACACACACACAGACACACACACACACGCGTGCGCGCGTGCTGACAGAGGGAAGATGGCCATGGGGAGATGGGGGCAGAAATTGGAGTGACGAACCTAGAAGCCAAGGAGTGCCAGAGCCGCCAGAAACTAGGAGAGAGGCACAAAACAGATACTTCCCTAGAACCTCAGAGGCAGCATGGCCCTGCTGACAGCTTGATTTTGGACTTCTAGTCTCCAGAACTGTGAGGATTAATTTTTTGCTTGTTTGTTTTAAACCACCTGGTTTGCACTACGTTGCTATGGCAGCCCTAGCAACTTAATACAGAGGCCGATGTACCTGTTCTCAAATTTCCCTACAGGACATTTTAGTTCCAACCTGTGAATCAGTATATGGTACCCTACTCAGTTCCACAGCGCCACAAAGGGAATGATACAATCGTGCGTGTTGGTCGTGTGGTTAGCCCAAATTAATGCTGTGCTCACTATTTTCAACTGAACATTGGTGTTTCTTTGGGAGACCACAAAACCGTTTGATTAATTTAGAGGTATTTCCCTGTCTAATCCCAGACTTGTGACATTCACTCTCCATATGTGTCTCCACAGTCACCTCCTCTGCCATGTCCAATCCAAAATTATTTTCTGCATATTGTACAGCATGCTCTGGTTCGGCTCTTTTCCTCCCTAATCCAGCTCTATGTGTCCTTCCTTCTATCATTAAAGCAACCCAGTCTGGGACTTCCCTGGTGGTCCAGTGTTAAGACTCCACAGGGGCACTTCCATCACAGCAGCCCAGGTTCCACCCCTGGTCAGAAACTAGGATCCCACAGGCTGCACGGAATGGCCAAAATGTAAAAAAACAAAAGCAAAAACAAACAAAAAAACAACCCATTTAGCCTCCTGTTTCAGTGATATCTGGGTCATGCCTGTGATATCACAGTAGTTCCCATCTTCATGATCTGAACTTTCAGAAAACATTGTCCCAATATTCACATTAAAAATTAACCTAGCACTATCTCTGCAATAGAAAAGTGGCTCCATTTTGATGTTTGACAACTAAGAGCTTTAGACCTTATCCCTTCATCTCCCCATCTGCCCTACATCTGGGCAAGCTGCTAAGAAAGCCTGAGCGCTCTCTCCTTTGGTACTGGCGGGAGAGTCAAGCCACAAAAGTCCCTACTTGTACTGGGAATCCTCACCGCCCCCATCCCCTTGCCATAATAAAAACCCCAAGCCAGTATGTGTCCTATCTCAGCTCTCTCAAGGCATTCTGGACCTGCTTGAGAGGGCTGCCCTGCCCTTCTCAGGGACCTCAGTGGTGTAAATAATTAATCTTTCCAAAGCCTCTTGGTGTGTGCATCAGTATCAACGTCTGAACCAAATTTGGGGGTGAGGATCTATCCTGATTATTCAAGATGGCCTCTATATTCTTAATTCAAAGCACAACAGTTAATTCATAGGCCAGGTCAAACTTGGACTGTTAATGCCATGATCACACACACTTATATTGCACACCTAACTCACATCACTGGAAATGAGGCAACAATGGGTGACCCATTATTGTGAACTGCAAATCGTGGTTGCCAACATCAGTGGTGAGGGGAAAAAATCAGTGAGTGACGGTGATGACAGTTCATGCTGTATCCATTTGACACTAAAAACAGCCCTGCTTTCAGTCCTTATATTTTGGCCACTGTATGGGTGTTGTACTACCCCTACTCCTCAATTCTTCACCCATCACTGAAACCCAGAACTTTTCGCATCCTTGGGAGGGGCTTCCCAGGACACAAGACTTTCAGTACTAAAACTGGGTTTATTACAATGAGAGATCTTAAACAAGCACTGTTTGGTTAACCCCCATTGAATTCCTGGCCAACAGAAACCATGAGACACGATAATTAATTCTTGTTTTTTTAAGCCACTAAGTTTTGTGGTGATTTGTTATGCAGTAATAGAGAACTGAAACAGCAACTCAAACTGCCTAAGTTGGGTCCCTGATCTTTTCCCTCAAACCTATTCTTCCCAGTCTTCCCTTCTACTTATATGACAGCTCCTTTCTTCCAGTTGCTTAGTTCAAAACCTTTACAGTCATTCTTGGCTCCATTTTTTCCCTCTCACATCCAACTATTCACTAATCATGTTGGTTCTACCTTCAAAATATATCCAGATTCTGACCACTTCTCCTATCCTTCACTGCTACAACCCTACTTCAAGCCACTGTCATCTCTTGCTTAGATTATTTCAATTATCTCCTAACTAGTTTCCCTGCTTCCTCCCTTGCCCCCTTCAGTCTCTTTCCAACACAATATCCAGAGTGGTCCTGTTAAAATGTACATTAAATTGTGTCACTCCATTGCTCAAAACTCTCTCAAGGTTTCCCATCTCTCCTATAATAAAAGTCAAAGTCCTTGCTATGACTTACACAGTCCTACACTATCTGCTCCCCATTACTTCCTTCTTTGTTCCTCTCTAAGTCTCCCTCTTGGTCAGTCTGCTCCAGCCACATGAGCTTCCTTGCTCTTGTTCGAACACAATAAGCACATTCATGTCTTAGGGCTATTGTACTTTATGTCCCCTTTGCCTAGAATGCTGTTCCCTTTGACTAGAATGCTGTTCCCTTTGCCTAGATGGTTGTTTGTTTTGTTCCCTTGCTTTCTGGAGGCTACCTTCTCAGTGAGGCCTTCCTTGCTCAGAACACCTAAAATTGCAACCCCCAGCCTGAGTCTTCCTATTCTCCTTCCTTGCTTTACTTTCCTCACAGTACTTTTCATTATCTGTCATACCATACATTCTATATATTTACCTTGTTAATTGTTTGTCTCCTCCACTGAAATGAAAGTTCTGAGAGGGCAAGGATTTCTGTCTGTTTTGTTCATTGTGTTATCCCTAGAGCCTAGAGAACAGTGCCTGAGACACAGCAAACTCTCAAGAAACTTATGGTTCAATGAACAGTCATCATAGTATATGCACTGTATATACTATACATAGTATATACACACATTGATTTTCAAATATAGAATCAACACTTAGGAAGGTAACAGAAGACAATCATGATTACAGAACAGAATGCAAGTTCTGTCAACCTTAAGGATGTGAAAGTATGATGCAGCGGTTTAGGGATGGAAGGAGGAGGAGAAGTACGAAGAAGGAAGGAGTGCCAGTATCTCCGTCCTGTAAAATATCAGAACCAAGAGATACTCTCTCTGGTGGTTGGAAAAAGAAGTAAAGTTATAAGCACAAAATCGAAAGTTAGAAGCATAACTAAAAGAACTAAGAACAACGAGTTCTCTGTAGGAACATGGGAGAGAGATGCGAATGGTGATCTTAAGTCATAGCTGTAAGTCAACAGGTAATATTGGCAATATCTATCTTGGCCTGATTTCCCTAGAAAACAGAGCTTGAGGCAAAGCTTAAGGGCTTATGCTTTATTAGGAGGTACAACCCCAGTTCTGTGAGAGTTAGGGAGGAAGACAGGCAGAGGAGATCTGGCAGCAAGTACAAGGTGATGAGTTACTGCACTGGCCATTGCTTCATAAAATGCCATGAATAACCAGAGCTGGTTCCTCAGCAGGTGACCACTCAGTCACAAAGAACCTCTTTGGACAGGCTGGATGGAAATATTGTGCCAGAACAATCCATCAGAGGGAGAAAGGAAGAGAAAATATATCTCCCCTCTGTCTTTGCCTTCTCTCTTCCCCTGGTCAGAATTTGCTGCCTGGAGAGTTTACTCTCCCATGCATGCAGGATGTGTCCCTCGGGCCCTGTAGTAGCCATTGGGGAAGTAGATCTGGGCATGTGGCCCGATGGCCTGCTGCAGTGGAAACAGAAGTTCAGACTTAGTTGGTGACCATTGGGATGGCCTGGGCGGAGTGAGCTGGGAGACTGGGAGAAAGGTAAGGCTGAGGAAATCTGAGTAAGCACATATGATATATCTGATATAATGCCCAAATCTGATAAATCAAGAGACACAGATATAAGCATCTTTTGGAGATAAGAAGGAAACTATCAGAAGAATGAAACCAGAAGAGATTTAAAGTGGTTCCCTCTGTGGTGGGGAAGAGGCTGGAGAGCAGAACGTTGCTTATTGTTATGATTAGCTCTTCTGGACAATTTTTTTAATGCGTGAATTACATTGATAAACATTATTTTTTAAAACCTCACAAACTAGGTTTTATCACTCCCTTTTCCCAAATTCTTCAATGACGCCCCATTGCTTTTAGGATAGTTAAACGTGTTGAACAAAGTATTTCCAAGGGAAACATTAGCTCTCAGATACTGCAAATTAATATTCTTGATATCTGTATCATCTAAATTTGTTCTATTATAAATGTACTATTCAAATGCCAGTGATTTTGTACTAACCCTGCCACAGGTACAGTATTTAAAGGAAAAAAGTGCAATTGCCCATGCTGAGTTTTGGAAGTTTCAGTTTTGAACTAAAGTCCCTGACACTCAGGGGCCTGCAGGCCTCTCCAGCTCACTGTAAACTATTCCCTCTTGCTTTCTGCTCAAGCCATATCGGACACCTTTCTGTTTCGTGGACCCCCCCCCACTCTTCCACCTCAGGGCTTTTGCACCAGAATGCTCTCTTTACTACCCATGATCCCCCTCGCCATCCCATCTCTCAACATACCAACTCCAGTCTTTATACAGAGCTTCAGGTTCCACACATCACCTACATGATATTTGCCAACTCAAGATGTAATGCTTACCGTATTATTTTACCTTAAATTGATAGCTTTGTTAAACTTAAAAACTTTCATTTTACAAGGAAACTTTATCTGCCAACAACAATGGAAAACCAACATCACCTGTCATAAATTGCAAAACTGTAAAATAAATACATAACAAGGACAATAATAATACTGGGTTGGCCAAAAGGTTCGTTCGGGTTTTTCCATAAGATGTTATGAAAAACCCAAACGAACCTTTTGGCCAATGCTATATCTCTCTGTATCACTAGTGGTCCGTGTAACATGCTTTGCAACACCCTAGTTTAGTTACCTGACTTTTTTCTCATTTTTGAGTTATTAGTTTAAATATTCTTTTTTTTTTTTTTCAGGGAAATCTCTCATTCCCTAACAGGACCAAGCTCCTGTGTTGTGCACTTACACAGCTCCTGGGCCATTACTGTATGATGCTTATGAACTTAGAGCACCTGTGGTTATGTACTCGTGGAATTATTTTTAAATGTCTGCCTCTCCCAGCGGGCTTAAACTTCATGAGAACAGGATGTGTGTTCATTTTGCTCATCTCACATCTCCTCCGTATATTTCCAGCATGGAACCCATTGTTAACGTTTTAAAAAGACTCATGGAATGAATAAATGAATACCTGTATGAGATTATCACCTGACATCAATCAACTTCCTTTGTTTTGTTTCCATGCCCACCAATCCATCTTCTGAGTGTCTTCAAATTCTTTCTGAAAGGAAGCAGGGTAAAAATAAGTAATGTGGGAATGAAGGAGTAGAGGGATGCCAGGAAGAGGGGGGCCTGGAGTGGCAAATGAGAGTTACCAAAAATGGCTGCAACACTATCTCCTATCCCATGTGTCCTTGTGCAGAGGGACTTTGTCACTCTCCCTTTAAGAGTTGAGCCTGATTCCCTCCCCTTGAATCTAGGTCAGGCTGAGTGACTCACTTAACCAACACATGTGACTTCCAAGGCAGGTCAGAAAAGGCTTGTAGCTTCCACCTGTCTCTCTCAGAACACTCACTGCCTGGCTGCGAGTCTCAGGACCCTCCCTCACAGAGCTCAGCCAATGGTTGTGAAGAGCTGTGAAGAGCCTAAGCCAATGGTTGCCAGCCCCACCTGAGCCCAATCTTCAAGTCACCTCAGCTCAGGCATCAGGATGTGTGAATGAGGCAGCCTCCTGGTGGGTCCTCCCTCAGCCATTAAGTTTTCACAGCTGAGGCCCCAGATGTTGTGGATCAGAGACAAGCCATCCTTATTAACCCTGTCGGAATTCCTGACCCACAGAATCTGTGAGCATAATAAGATGACTGTTGTTTTATGCCACTAAGTTTTGGGGTGGTTTTTACACAACAATAGATAACGAGAACAGAGTTTGGTACCCGGACATGGGATTCTCCCATAACAAAACCCCAAACCATAACCCATTGGCTTTTGACTGGGAAGCAGGAAGAAGCTTGTGGAAATAAAGGAAGACCAACCAAATGAGAACAAGCAAAGGCTATCTATTCAAAACTTGCTATAGCAAGGGAGTCAGCCACGATCACCTGCGTTTTGGCAGACACTCAAAGGCAGGCGGAGGAGTGGGACAGTTTTACAGTGGAAAAAAGGGGAAGACTTCAAATATGCCCTGATTGGAGGCTGTTGGCATGGTGATACTACAAGCAGACTGACTAGAAGTGGGAAATCCTATCTGATTGGTTAGAATGAATATTTGGCTTTCTCTAGTTGGTCCTAAGTTGGAAACGGGGACAAAAATTAGGGAAGCAGTTGGTTATTAATCAAGTCCTGGTCACTTGAGGCCAATTTTTACAGGAGCTATTGTTTGGTTTCCTGGATTGTTGCTAGAGATAGCTGTCTGATTTCCTAGTCTGTCTTATAGTAGGTTGGCCTTCTGGGCTGGTTACTGTAGATAATAGGTTAGTCTCCTAGGCTGGCTGCTGCAGACTGTGGGTGAGAGTTCCACTTTTATATATTATCTGGCCATTATCTGTTTGTATATTCAGTTTCTCAACGTCAAATGGCCTTAGAAGTTAGCGAAACCTGGATGGACCTTGAGAAGACTGTCAGTGAAAGCTAGAGGGACAAAGAGGAAATTACTGTTGGAAGGTGGAAAAAAGATGACCTTGCTAAGTTGTAGCAAAAGGTTTAGCAACACCATCACCTGTGGTAACATGAAAAATAGAAATTATACTGAGTGAACTAGTGGATTTGCCTAAGGAGGTTTCCTGACAGAAAGCTGAAAGTGTCAACTGGTTTCTTTTAGTTACTGATGACAAAATATGGCTCTGTTCAATTTTGCAGTAACATTTAGAAGAAGTATAGCGAGCTCAAGTCAGTCTTTGCAATCAGCAAAGCATCCTCAAAGTAAGAAAGGTCCTCAGTGCAAAGGTGGAATCAAGGGTTTGATTAGGAAGACACGGTCTCAGAGTAAAGAGGAAGCCAACGATGTGACTTTAAGTACTTTTTTTAAGACCTCAGAAAGATTTAAGATGGTGCCTCATGAACCATTTCAGACAGATAGATAATAGGCCTTTAAAGGATATTAAGACTAGAAGACTCGTCTCTTTGGTTCACAAGTCTTCAGACTGCAAGGAACTTCAGTGAAGGGGCTGGGCCTGAGAAAGGCACTGAGAGACCTCATCAGCATTGGACCCGACTAGATGGCAAGATCTTGGAATTTGAATTGATGCAGACTTTGAAGATCTTGGGGATGAGACTTTGGGGATCTCGAGGGAGGGATGAGGCAATGTATTCCGGAGGCATGTGAACCGTCATTACCAGAGTGCAGACTGGGGCAGATCATACTTTTCCAAAGACGGCAGCAATGATGGTTCTTTTGCAACGTGAACTTGCTGATCTGGAGTCTACTTTCCCTTCCCTCGAATCTAGGCTAGCCTTAGTGATTTGCTTGTAACCAACAAAATATGGTAGAATTGTCGCTAAGTGACTTCTAAAGCTAGGTCTGAAAAGGTCATGTAGCTTCTGCCTGTTCTGGAAGGCTCACTATTGGGATGATCAATCTCAAGACATTCCTTCTGGGAACCCAGATGCTATGTTTTGTGAAACCCAAGTCACATGGGGAAGCCACGAATAGGTGCTCCGGTTGACAGAGTACTCAGCTCAGAGTTCAAGTCATTCTAGCTCAGATGATTCTAACTCCTAGGCATTCAAGTTACCTCCAACTGAGTCACTCTCAGAAGAGAGACCCAAGACTGTGAGACAAACGACCCCCACTGCGTCCTGGGTGAATTCCTGTCCCCCAAAATGTGTGAGCATAATACAATGGTTGTTATTTTATGGCATTAAATGTCGAGGTGGTTCTACTTAGCAATGGATAAACCAGAATACCTGGCTATATATACAAGCGTTCATAAGAATCATACCATTTTCAAGCAGGAAAGGACCTCAAGATATCATCCAGTCCTACTCCTTCCATTTTCAGATAAAGAAATTGACCCTCACAGAATCACATGACTTGCCTAAAGTCATGCCATTAGTTAGTAGCAGACCAAGAGTCTGAACTCCTCTTCCATTGCAGTACAGATGAACCCATTACACAGTGCAGTCACCTATGAACTGGAACTGCATCAGCTACTCCTCGCAAAAGTTCCAGCTCTCTGGAGGGAAAAGGTCTTGACTTTGGGTAAACCTTTCAGCTGAAACTCCCCATAGGGCCTGTCTAAGGAGTCAGCCCTCTGCATGGGTCACATTACTAGCCTGGCCAACTTGTTTCTTCCTTTTTCAATCTTCCCTGGTCTCTTTCCCTCTCCTCCCCCTGGCTTCTCCCACTCCACTATTTTCTTCCATTTTCCTTTTTCAGCACTATGTACTGAAACCTTGTGTATCAATGAATGGTTATGCTTGTAATTCATGCGGTCCAGCCTCATACAGGAGTGGAAGGGATCATCAACCAGCTGGTTAGTGGTTATCAGAGGAGCTCAGAATATGGAACAGAAGGAGAACATCTCATCTACGAGACTCCTGAAGCATCTCATCAGTCACCAGGGGTGCTAAGAAATTACATTTGGAAACCCCTTAAGCTCCCTCCCATTAATAGATGAGGAAACTGATCTCAGAGAAGTGAAGTGATTTGTCTGTGATCGTACAAGTCTTGGTGCCTCTGTGTGGATCTCAGGATTAAAATCCCCCCAAATCAAAATGGGCAGTTGTATTTTTCCCCTTAAAGATCTTATCTGTGGTAGTTTAATATTAAAGTCACTGGTATTCAAAGAGTACATTTTCAAATCACAAATTTAGACTTTATAGATAGCGGCGTTAAATTGTAGGGTTTAATGGAGCATATGCATCTTCTCAAGAGTCGTACTTTAGATGGATACAAAGGGAGGAAAATATAAATGAGGACACACTTTATGGAGGAAAAGAAATAGGCCTTGTGAAGAAACAGTACAGAAACTCAGATTTTTAAAGACTGAGCTGGGAAGGTATTTGGGGTTGTCTAAACTAAACCCAAGTGTAGAGGTTGGCAATTAGTCCTGCTCCAATGAGGAAGTGGTAAGTAAAATGAAATCATTAAGTTTAAGCGTAGTAAAATTCTTGGTTTTGGCTCTATGTTTCTGTTTTTGCCTGTTTTCTAGAAAGCTTTCACATTTCTAGGAAAGAGAGAGGAGTAATTAAACTGAACACACAGATGGAAGGACTGGAGCATGAAGAGGTGAAATTATGTGATCAAGTCAAGGACTGGCCCATTTAAATCACAGTTCTGCTTTTGGATTATGAACCCTTTTAGAATGTAACTAAGTTTTGTATCCACTGTCCAGAAAAAAAAGTACATCAAGAACTTGGCAAAAAAGAAAAGAAAAAAAAAAAAAAAGTAACTTGGCATACAATGTCCATTCATGGACTCCATGTCCATCAATCTCTCCACCAAATATATATACAAATGTAAATACAGACAACAGAATACCATAAAGCAGTTAAAATGATGAACTTCACCTTCTATGTTTTGAAATGGAAAAAGGAACATCACTGAAAGCGTTCAAGGAGTAGACCGTAGTTGTATATAAGTATCAATAGTATAATCCTCTTTATATTAAAGCAAATATTGGGCTTCCCTGGTGGCGTAGTGGTTGAGAATCTGCCTGCCAATGCAGGGGACACGGGTTCGAGCCCTGGTCTGGGAAGATCCCACATGCCGCGGAGCAACTAGGCCCGTGAGCCACAATTACTGAGCCTGCGCGTCTGGAACCTGTGCTCCGCAACAAGAGAGGCTGCGATATTGAGAAGCCCGCGCACTGTGATGAAG
Source organism: Balaenoptera borealis (assembly GCF_965194805.1). Classification (NCBI taxonomy): domain Eukaryota; kingdom Metazoa; phylum Chordata; class Mammalia; order Artiodactyla; family Balaenopteridae; genus Balaenoptera; species Balaenoptera borealis. The sequence goes on from NC_138863.1 coordinate 62,036,749, forward strand.
AGTGGCCCCCACTTGCTGCAACTAGAGAAAGCCCTTGCACAGAAACGAAGACCTAACACAGCCATAAATAAATAAATAAATTTTTAAAAAAAAAAGCAAATATTTATATTATACATATAGCAATAGTAGCAGCTTTTTTTTTTTTACTGAGTGCTTATTCTAAGTTATTTAACCTATATTATGAAATTTAATCCCCTCCAACAACCCTGTAAATTAGCTACTATTTTTATACCCATTTTGCCAATGACGAAACCGAGCCTTTGGGAGTTAAGTGGTTTGCCTGAAATCATATAGCTAGGTATGGTACAGGCAGTTTACAAACCCAGGAGGAGACACACACATACACACACACTCAAGCTAGAAGCCACATGAGGTTAGGAACCATCTCCAGCATATTCAGCATCAAGGACAGGGCCGGGAACAGTGCAGGAGATCAATAAAGACGTGTTGATTGAATGAAGGAATGAAAATGTTAACAGTGGTTATTTATGAAGGGAAAGGATAAAGTGGCCCTTTTATTTTCTGCTTTATGTGTTTTTTATTTATTTGGATTTTTATGATGGGTATGTTGGTGGAACACTGTTAGTGTTCAACAGATATCCATGTGCATCTCTATATTTTCCATCCACCATGCATATAGGTGTGTTCATGGGACTAATTCTCACCAAAGGGTAGTAGGTGGAAATAATTTGTCTCCTTCAGTCTGAGGCAGTTATGAGACAAGGACTACTGGGGGCCATTCTTCAGGCTGGAGACCATGAACCATCCAGCAGCGTGGCTGAGACTCAGTTTCCCTGTGTGATTGTAGGGTAAATGAAGATGAATTTCAAGTTGTTGTTTTATTTTATGATTCCCTGAATTAGCTTATTTGTTGGTTTGTTTATTGTGTCTTTAATGCCCTACTAGAATGTCAGTCTCCTGAGAGCAAAAAGCTGGTCTGTCCTGTTCACTGCTGTATCCCCAGGCTCATGTGACTGCCACATGAGAAAAGCCCCATAAATAGTGTAATAAATGAATCACTGAATGACTGAAGTCCTCTGGGTACCTGAGCATGGGCAAAGCTGGAAAGCAGTGATGGAGTTTTCCATAGCAGCATCCTAAGAGGATACTCTTTTGGGAGTGAGAACTCATTTTGAGGATTCCAGCAGACATAGCCTAGGAGGAGCTGGAAAGGTGACACACTGTGACATCTTTTAAAGCGATGTAATTCACAGCTGCCACAGGAAGACTCAGCAGGAGCACTGCTAATACCTGCCTCTGGAAGCACTGTGTGATCCATCAGTTAGGATACTGGTTTAGTTACTGTAACACGTAGCAAATAACAATGGCTTAAACAAGATGGTTTATTTCTCTCTTAGATAGAAGTCCAGCTGGTAGGCAGCCCGGGAAAGTTGGGCTACTCTGCTTCAAGTCATGGTCTGGGGACTCCTATTCCTTCTGTTTTATTTTTCCAAGATCTTCCAGGGTGTTGCCCTTATCTACACGATTGAGCTGGATGCCCACCACCATATATGCATTCCAGCCTCAGAAAGGGGGGTAAAAAAGAAGGGGGGGCATGCAACTTTCTTTTACGGATGTTACTCAGAAGTGGCGTATATCACACAGGCTCATGGCCCATTGGTGGGAACTTAGTCATATGGCTATACCTGACTACAAGGGAGGCTGCCATATGTAGTCTCTAGATGAACAGCCATATGCCTCCCTAAAATTGGGGGATTACTATTACAATAAGGAAGAAAGGAAAGATGGATGCTGGGGGACAGTCTCTCACGAGTGAGGAGGCGCCATAGCTGATGCTGAGAAACTCTTTGTCCAAACCTTTATGGCCTACATACATGACTCCATTATTTTTATTGTTTTTGACAAGCTGTGTCACAGGTGTGATAGTCATCCTCTAAAATGGCCTCCAATGATTCCCACCTCCTGGTATTCAAACCCTTGTGTAATCTTCTCTTCAGTAACCTTCTTCAAGTGAATAGCATGTTGATAGGCTGTCACTTCTGTGAATAGATTACAAAAGATGTACTTCCATCTTTCTTTTTTTCTTTTTTAATTAATTTATTTTATTTATTTATTTTTGGCTACTTTGGTTCTTTATTGCTGTACGCGGCTTTCTCTAGTTGCGGCGAGCGGGGGCTACTCTTTGTTGCAGTACGTGGGCTTCTCATTGTGGTGGCTTGTCTTGTTGTGGAGCATGGGCTCTAGGTGCACGGGCTCAGTAGTTGTGGCTCGCGGGCTCTAGAGCACAGGCTCAGTAGTTGTGGCGCACAGGCTTAGTTGCCCTGCGGCATGTGGGATCTTCCCAGACCAGGGCTCGAACCCGTGTCCCCTGCACTGGCAGGAGGATTCTTAACCACTGCACCACCAGGGAAGCCACTTCCATCTTTCTAGTAGACTTTATTGCCTTCCCAGCTTGCATGTTGATGAAGCAAGTGGCCATGTTGGAGAGACCCATGTTATCAAGAAACTGTGGGTTGTCTCCAGGCTGCAGCCAACAAAGAACTGAGGTCCTCAGTCCAACAGCCCACAGAGAACCAAGTCCTGCCAACAACCACTTAAGTTTAGAAGAATATCCTTCACTGTTCAAGGCTTCAGATGAGACCCCAGTCCTGGCCATCACCTTGATTACAGCCTTATGAATGTCCCTAAGCAGAGGCTACAGCTAAGCTCTGCCTAGACTCCTGGTGCACAGAATCTGTGAGATAATAAACATATGTTGTTTTAAGCCTTTAAGTCTGTGGTATTTGTTATGCAACAAAAGATAACAAATACAGAGGAATCTTTGCGAGACAGTTGCCAAGTGCTCTGGATCTAGACTTTTTTACACCTTTTTTACCTGTTCCTTCTGAAGTATGGTCCTTCCACGTCCCCAGATCTATCAGTCTTCCACATGACACACACCCACACCACTATCAGCTCTTTTCCATCAGAGAGGCTCTCTTTTTCTCCTCAGCTCTGGCTTCTTCTACCCCCTGCCCTTCTGGTCTTTGCTTTTTTTTTTTTTTTTTTTTTTGCCTTTGAATGGTCACTTAACAATCTTCTAAATGAGTTTAGATTTTGATAACATAGGAAGATTGTGGTGGGGGGATGTCTTTAAAAGCTGAAGCAATGAGACTTAGGCGTGCAAGGGAATGACTGTTAAGGCACTGGGAAGTTGAGATTGCCTCAGAGAAGGCAGGAGACCCAGGATACTGGGAGGGGTAGAGGGAGCCAATTAGCAGCTTCCTAGGACCACCACCCTACCTCCGCCCAAACAGCTAAGGGTAGAAAGGGATCCTGGTCTTGATCCCTGAGTCTTCTCCCACTCTTCATGATCTTTAACTATCGCTCCCTTTTCTAGGCTGCTGGGTTTCTACTGAGTGTACTTACTCTTTAATGTATCATAGACACATTAGATAATGGTTGCTTCATTTGATTAAGCATGCCCTCAGTTGTCTCCTCTGTTAAATGAGAAGGTCAAACTGGATGATTTTAAAGGTCTTCTCCAACTCCAACCTGTTAAATTCTATTTCTATAAATCCTGGTTGGGGAGATTTATCTGGTCATAGAGAGCTCCCTTGATCTTTCAGGGTCTGGGGAACTCCTTGGGAATATGCCATAGTCATCATCAACCTAGATTTTTGTTGTCATTCACTAAGTGTCCTCCTAAAGTACCCCAAATCAATGATGGATAGTTTAGATTTGGAGGCAGAGGAAGAGGTTCATTCACTGGAAAAAATTTTGGAGCTATTCTCATTTATGTTACAAGTTTCCCTGGTACTGGTAATTCCCAGCATCCTTCTATAATTCCAAAGGTCAGAAATAAAATGTTTTTCAAAGAAATGTTACAAAATCATGCTCTGGTTTGAGAAACAGCCCTGAGATGCACCTTGAGCAAGAAAGATTTGGTGGAGGAGAGGGGTGGGCTGAGGAGGACAGCAGTGAAGCCAGAGGAATTGAAGACCCCGGGTTTAGATAAATATCTACAACTTCCTAAGTTTGGGCCTCTACGAAGAAGCCCTAGGACTCTGCACTTCCCTATCAGTAGTTTTAAAAGCCCTTTTATTTAGCAAAACAAAGGCTTGAAGCAACCATGCTTGTGTTTTAGAAGTGCCATCATTGTATTTCTGCAGCATTGAGTGTACATGTATTTTTCACTCTTAGTGGTAGAGTTTATACGTGCCCTAAGATAATTAGTTATTAATCATCCAACAACACTAAAAAACCAAACTGCTCAGTTAGCTGAGCACTGCTTTGAAGAAAACAGATGTTGTTAAAAGTCACTGTTCCACTTTCTTGGGAAAATTCCACTAACATAAAATATGATTGATGATTCAAAAATCCAAATCTTCTATGTGTATTAAATACTACTATAAAAGAACAATTGTCTACATAATTGTAGAAGATGCACAGAAGAATCACTCTGTAATTAAGACTATTGCTGTCTTCTCATCAGGAGTTAGAAGATTCTCAATTGGGTCTCTTGATTGGGTGAGGGATTTCAGCCAAGTGGCCCGTCCATTCTCTATTTCCCCAGAATACCTTATGAGAAATGTGTTAGGCTTGAATTTGCTTGTTTTCCATAGGTTAATCTCATGCATTATAAAAGGTACAATTTCCTAGACCAGTGGTTCTCAAACCTTAGTGTGCATCAGAATCACTTGCAGGACTTATGAAAACAGAGATTGCTGGGCCCCTTTCCAGAGTTTCTGATTTAGTAACTTGGAACTGGACCCAAGAATCTGCATTTCTAACAAGTTCCCAAGTGATGTTAATGCTGCTGGTCTAGGGACCACACTGTCTTGAACTCTCAACTCCATGTAAAAACCTAAATGGATTCTGAAGGCTGCGGAGTCTGTGGACTGTTGTTGCTGAAGACAGAAACATTTATGGCATAAAATAGTTTAACATTGTTTTACCTGAAGTAATTTCTCTTTCCTTTTTGTTATAATAGGAATTTCGTTCCTGGGTTTTTAGTTAGGCCTTGTATTACATTCATTTGTGTATATGTCTTAACTCCTTTATGACTGTGAGCTCCTTGGATTGTGTTCATCTTCGAATCCTCAATGCACCTTACATCTTGTAAACTCAAATAAATGTTTGGTGAATTGAATTTAGTTACGTATACAGGTTTTGAATTTGTTTTGCCTGAGTTTTCTGCATCTAATAATTATAAATAACAAATACTGAATTAAGTATGCAGCTCACGTATTAATTATATATATCAACTTGACTGACTTCGAGGGTATGGGGAAAGAATGGTTTCCTTAAATTTAGCTAGGCCACAGTTTGTAAATCTAAATGATTACACCTACATAACTATTGAAAAGTTACCTATACTTTTCCATCCTGTCATTGTACTGTGAAATTTCCATACGTAAAAACAGGACTTGGTGATGTGCATCATGGTACAGCATTTACAAAGACTGACACCCCCAGAAGTGTTATTTTCAAAAACCAATATTAAGATCATGTGACTACCTTCTGATATTACTTGCAGAGAGGCTGACTGATTTATCCCAAATGACTCTGCTTCTCTTTAATACCTTTAACTATTTAAGAATAAACTATATTTTCAAAAACTGGATTTCTGAAATCAGGTGCCAGAATGCCAGGAATATCCATATAACTTGCATTTTTAGTAGCCTTAATAAAATGTATTTGGATTTTTTGATTTACAGATTTTGGATTTGAAGCATTTCAGCTTTGGAAGAGACCATAAAGATCCTCCAAGTCCAACTCAGTCAAGGTCTGCATCTCCCCTACAGCCTACTCATACTCAGCTTTGGTTTAAGGAAGAAAAAACCAACCTGGGGTAAGGAAGGCACTTTCCAGGGGTCCATTCTAACTTTGAGAAAGTGATCAAGCCTTTTCCTTCAGCTTCTACCCAATGGCCCTATTTCCACCCCCTTTAGGAACGTCCTGTCTAAACAGGATCTTCCAAATGTCTGTTATTCCCCGTGGTCATGTTATTCCCTCTGATCTGTTTCCCTTTTCACTACTTCTAGACCTCTGTGCTACAGAAGCAAGGGGGCAGCTTCCAGCTACTAGCTGCTCAGGGCACACAGACTTGCTATTGACAAGCCTGAATCATGATCGATGAAGGGAGTACTTTCTCCTTAGAAAAACTTCAGCAGCTTTCTACTCCAAACCCAGTCTCAGTACAAAATCTGTCACCAAAATGACTTTCTTGGCAGTTGCCTGAGGTATGGAGAGATGACATGAACTTCATCAAGGATCAAACAGAGGAGAATAAAGGCTTTGAGAGAAAAAGAAACCTCCATCAAATATAATAACCTTAAAAAGGAATAAAAATCGATAAGTGCTTATAGGTCTTAGTTCACATCCCCTTCATTAAAACCTTAGCTCAATAAATAAAGGGTTATGTTCACAGATTTAGGTAATCTACTTCTTTTGTATGCTTTTTACTAATTAAAATCTATCCAAGCTGGTATTACCTCAAACCATAATTCTCTACCATATTTTACAATTTTACTCTCAATTGTCATGGAAATATTTTTTCCATGACAACTGAAAGTAAAATGATGTTCACAAATCCGCAGTAAACAGCAGCCATGTAATGCATAAATAAAACATGATTTGAATCTATAAATAGAACTCTAAATTTAACTCACTCACATGTAAAATTTAGACCAAGGAATATGTGTCTATTAAAAATACAACAGGTTTTAAATAATTGGAGTTTAGAATCCTGTCAAGTCCTGCATTATAGGGAGCAAAATAAAATAATGGGCATAGGTACATCAAGAAAAGGAAGAGAGACACATGACACAAAATGAGTTTCCACGCTAGAGATGAACACGAATATGTCGAAGACGTGGCATCCACAAGTAAAGAGACATACAGAATATAAGAATAAAACTTACAAAGACAGAAATAAGAGAAATAAGCTTTCATGGTACCTTACATAGAGTTTTAGGAAACTGCCACCAAACACTTTTCAAATTAAGACACATTTTCCCAACCATAAGCATAAATGAGGATTTAGCTTTGATACTTGCCTTGTGAATTGGATGAAATTAAGCTGAGGGCCAGATGTTTTTCATCCGTGTTTTAGATTATGCTAAACACAAAATCATTAGAAAGCATCCATGTGACTGAATGGTTTAACATGGTATTAACAAATCAGGTGATATCTAGACACTGCCTTAGACCTCAGAAAATTTTAGTGTATTTTTGATGTTAGGGTTTTGGAAACTAATGAAAAAAAATTAAATAGTTTTGCTATAAAACAAACTTCCATTTTATAATGGGCAAACCAAATCTTCATAATGCTGAAACAACTTTTTGAGAAGTGAAAGCTGCAGATTTTTATATACAGGCATCCCTGACTTACGATAGATTGACATACAATTTTTTGATTTTATGATGTGGTGAAAGCGATACACATTCAGTAGAAACCAGACTTCAAATTTTGGCCTTTTCCTGGGCTAGCGATATGCTGTAGGGTCTTCCTGTGCTGCTGCGCAGGGCAGCGAGCCACAGCTCCCAGAGAGCCACGCCACCACCAAGGTAAACAACTGAAACACAATCATCCTGTACCTATATGACCACGCTGTTGTTCACTTTCAGTATAATATTCAATCAATTACATGAGATAGTCAACACCTTATTATAAAATAGGTTTTGTGTTAGATTTTGCCCAACTGTAGGCTAATGGAAGTGCTCTGAGCATGTTTATGGTAGGCTAGGCCAAGCTATGATGCTCGCTAGGTGAGGCGTATTAAACGCATTTTCAACTTCGGTATTTTCAACTCATGATGAGTTTACTGGGAGGTAACCTCATTGTTAGTCAAGGAGGATCTGTATCAAACTAGGAACTTGATTTATTTCCCCTGAATTAAATTTTGGTATTAGGTAGACAACCAAAATATATTAGTTAATGTAGTTTATTATGTGTTGTGCAGAAACTACTGCAGTTCACATGCATGGGTTGAATTACGAATTAAGTGTCAAATACCCCATTGAGGATTATGCTTCAGCATAATCACTAAAGACGTGGAAGGAGAAGTATATAAAGTCTAGAAAGGGAAGTAATCAAAATGTCAGCATGAAAATGAATACTATATCAATCATCACGTGCAAATCTTCAATTGGTAATAAATTGTAACAGTAAAACAACTGTGAAACTATCAAAAAAAAATTATGAAGGTCCATAGCTGTTTGATTACATCTTTGCTGAACAATATCAGTTACTCATTTTAGGAAGTAACGTTATGTAAGTTATTTTACAATGTCCATAAATTAACTTGAAACATTGCTGATTCTTTAAAAACAATCAAGGGAGGAGGAATTGACACAAAGATCTTTATGCAAAAATGTGTCAAGTCTGAACACCAGAGAAAAATATACTGTTTACATATATATATATACACATATATATGTATATATATGTGTATATATATATATATATATTTTTTTTTTTTGGCTGCATTGGGTCTTCGTTGCCGTGCACGGGTTTTCTCTAGCTGCAGCGAGCGGGAGCTACTCTTCCTTTCGGTGCGCGGGCTTCTCACAGCGGTGGCTTCTCTTGTTGCAGAGCATGGGCTTCAAGTGCGCAGGCTTCAGTAGTTGTGGCACACGGGCTCAGCAGTTGTGGCTCGCGGGCTCCAGAGCACAGGCTCAGTAGCTGTGGCGCACGCGCCCAGCTGCTCTGCGGCATGTGGGATCCTCCCGGACCAGGTATTGAACCCGTGTCCCCTGCATTAGCAGGCGGATTCCTAACCACTGCGCAACCAGGGAAGTCCCTGTTTATATATATTGAATGCCACATGAATCAGGTTACAATTATAGTGGCCCAATACTGAAACCTGTCATTTTGGTGTATTAATCTAAATATATGTCTCATTACCAACATATATCTTTCTATCTAGATGTTTTCCTTATTTGTTCCTAGTTTATCAAACTATGTTGGCACATGTCCTCATGTCAAAGCTGCCCTTGGTTTCATACTCTTTTAAGTTCCCCTCTACCATGCAAACCAGAGGAAGGAAATGATATTTAATACAACATTAGTATGACTTGTTTTGAGTGGCCCTCAATTTGGGACATTAGCAAAGCATAATCACATTTACTAGAAAACAAAGCTTTAGGTTTGAATGTGATTCCACAACAGATGATTTCCCAGTGAGATAATGTCAATTTACCACAACTTGTCATTATTTAATGTGGTGAGCTAACACAAGTAAAAGTGGTTTGCAATTTTAGAGCCCTAAACAACTTAGTAGGTGTTCACGTTAGTGTGAAGGTATAGCTACTGCTAAAGGTTCTGTGAAAGTCTCACAGCAGAACCAAAACAGATGGGAAACACTGAAGATGCTGCTTTAAACTGAATATCTAAAACCCAATAGTATTAAAATAGAAATGAAGTGCAAACTGGGGTGAAAAACTGCCTTTTCTACAAATACTGTTTCATGTAGGTTTCTGCCAGAAGCAATCTCATCAATATTAATTTTTTAAATAGGCATGTGTTGTCTGATTGACTTAAGGGAAAATAAGTTAAAACAACATACACAACATAGTTATAAGATTTAAACTCTAACTGAAACTAGAAAAGACTTATTTAACATGATGGTGAATAATGTAGCTGTATTTTCTTTAACATAATTTACTTTCATTCATTACCAAAACTATTCCAAATTAATGGTCAGCAAAAGGCGAATTTGCACAATTTTCCCTTGAGAAAAGCAGAAAACTATACAGTGTTGTTAATAAGTTCAGAAACATACAATTCCAAATTACCTAAATTACTGATAACTCAATTTCTCCATGTTTCCAAGTTTTTGGTCAAATGGTTCATTTATCAATTGTGTTAAACAATGTAATCATATCACACTTATTTTAGAATTTTCTAAAATATGACACTTTACATTATATTTGCATGCTACTAAAACAGTTGCTTAAAAAACAAAATGTCTATTGACATTTGAGGCCATCATTAACATAGTTTCTTCAATTGATTTTTAACTCAATTGAATTTGGTTCTGGGGTTCTTAAGTAAAGCCTTGAATTCAGTTGGTGGATTAAACTTTCTTTTTTGATGATGGCAAAATTCCAAATAAAAAATAAATTTCAGTTTACATTTAAAAGTAATTTGCTTCTGAACTTCTTTAAATTTGAATGTCATTAAAATTAAATTAAATGTGCTTAATTTACATCATTTATGCATATATTTCTTGCATACTGATTTATTTTAAAATAATTTTTAAAAGTCATAAATGGATAATACCATAGTAGGTTGCAGTTTTATGAACCAAATAAAGCATGCAGCAGCAGTTCACATTTTAAAAGCTTACATAATCTAATACATTTCTTCATTGTCAAACTTGTATTTCTGAGCATTTATTAGCTTATTTTTCAGTATAAACATGAAATGTTTTCCTACACTTGGATAATAATATCACATTATTGTGACTTCCTGGCTTCTATTTGGATAATGGCATAAATATTTTTTTCTAAAGTAATTGGAACACAGATTTGCACTGACAATAAGGAACAGTCTTTAGTCTAGAGCCTATACTTTTACCAAGCTTTTAAAATTTGCAGGTTCAATTACCTAAAAACTAAGAAAGTGATTAGTCATCAAATGACTTCATTCTGCTTTTTAAAATTATAAATATTGTATTTTTAGATAAATTCCATATATTTTATCTTTCTCTTAACCACCACAAAGTTATAAGAAAACTATCTTCAACACCTTATCTGTTTAGATACAAAATTTCATACATTTTACCTATTGTCTCTCTTAACAACAAAGTTAAAGTTATAAGGAAATTTTATCTTCAACACTTCACCTGTTTGGATGCTAAATGATCGTAGCTGTCAATAGCTAGTAGACTCACTTCAAAATTGCCAGTTTTCTTTCTCTACCAAGGGCATTTTCTTTCACATAAGAGAATCGTTTCAAATTTTCCAAAGAAAGCCCTTGGTCTTTTTGCTCTCTAACAAGGACTCCTCTTTCCCTATCATCTGCCAAAAAACCTTTTCTGGCTCTGAAGTCAATCCCAGGGCATGGTTTAGATGTGAGAGTTTCTGTAACTCTTCATAGAAATTATTCTCAACAATCTTGATGTAGATTAAGATTACACATTTAAATGCATATTAATGTTACTGTGTAGCAACTTTCTTATTACTATTGCTTGCAAAACTGTCACAGCCTTGAGAATTTAGCCAGCCCAAACTGCCCTTTCCAGGTAAAGAACCCTAAAGACTCACATTCCATTTTGTCATTAAATAGTTCCAAAATCTCTAATGAGAGTAACAGGTTCTAAGGCATAGTCCCACAGTGATTTTAATAGTTACCACCTTGTCCCAAATTACAAAGTAAAAATGCTATTTCTTAGGAGTATAAAAGTAATTTTCATCTCAACTATGTTGCTGGTTGAGTTTTACTTAATACAGTAAGTCTCAAGCACAACCCTCCTGGTTTTTAAGAACTTACCCTTCAGTTTGACTTCAAACGAAAGGCAAGGTAACAGCAGTGTGTAAACTGTGAAATCCTATCAATTTATATACACTTCTACTACCATGAAAAAATTATTCAGTTCCATTGAAATTTGGCATTAATGATGCCAGCCAGTTTAACATAGTAACAAAATTGAGAACAATTTCTTTTCTTTGCTAGTTCTAAATCAGAAGACTAAGGTTTTGGTCTCAGGTTAAAAACTCACATATTAGAAAACATCCAGGAGTCAGCTGAGTTGAAAAAACACTTGTAAACTTCACATTTAAAACTTGACATTTTAGAGACAGGTGAGAAACCTAGATATGAGTATTCCTGGCTCCTCCCTGAGAAAATCTTAGTCTACCGCAGTGAGTGAAAAAATAAAGTCCCAAGACACAAAATGGAACTAAACTTCCAGGCCTAGGCAGAAATCCCTAAGAGGCTATTGTGAAACAAGACTGGTAAGATTGCCACAGCAAAAGGATTAAGAAGAAAACAAGCAAGACAAGGTTGTGTATCATGACGGGGCTGAAATACAGGAGAGCCGCTTCTTTCCCAAGCAAAGACCAACCTGAACAAGGGCCCCTAGTTTCTCTGTAACTCTCCAAAATCTCATCTGTGAACAGATCCTCGAGTTAGTAGTACCCTTGCAGACAGCAGCGTAGCCGGCTGCCAGGAGGAAGCGCAGCTCGCCTGTGACCTCTGAGAGTACCAACAAATGGAAAGCCACAGGCAATTCACCAGATAAAAAGATCGTGTATTGTATGTGCAGCAGGTATCAACTTTTAAGAGAAGCCCGACAGTCTCTGGTCAAGTCCTAAGGCCGCGTGAGAAGCTCAAGGTGGGATTGGAAAATCTTGCCCTAATCTCTTTACCACAAAACTGACCCTGCCCTCCTACTTTCTGCATCTTTGCACCCGACACACTTGCCCAGAACCTTCCAAACCAAAGAAGCCTCCGACAGAGGCAGCCTACAGGAGCCTTCAAATTCCCGGTGAAACCTGACAGCTTTGTAAAGCCTCCCGGAAGTAGAAAAGATCAAATGAGACCGGCTCAGCGGGGTCTTCCCGAGGTGACCCCGGAGTTAACGTATTTATTTTCAGGCTGCAACTGCTGATTGCTTTACAGAGACATTTCATGCTGTAGCTCTGCATGGAGCTGAGGACAAAAGTAACATTTTAATTAATGTTATAATTATTATAATTATTCTTTAAGAAAGCTATTAAATAACCTGTACAAAGCCCGGCCCAGTCCTAGCAAAAAACCCAGCACTATTTCAAATCTCTCAAGGTTCTTCCGCTTTGATTTCCGCAGCGTTTCCTATATACAAAGGTCAGCCCAGGGTAGTTCCCCCAAATTGTAGGTCTCCCAGATGGTGGGAATGGTTCAGAGCCTGAAACTGCTCTTTCGTGACGCAGAGCTCTCAACCCTACCTCCCTTGCTCTTCCTGGGCACACGGTCCCTGTCCGCAGGCCGGCGAGGGAGCTGGCGGCCTGGCGTCACTTTTGGGAGGCGGGCAAGCAGGAAGGGGCAAGTTAAGTGCCTCTATTAGGTCGCCTCTCGGCCGGCGGCCCGTAGGCCCCCGGAACCTCTCCGAAGAGGTGCTGGGTAGGGAGCCCGAGGCGGGAGAGGCATCGAGTCGCCCCCGGGTGGGCTTACAGGTCCCGCGGGTCCTCCCGCTTGACTCCGGCCTCAGCAACTTTGAGCTTCTTATTCTGGTGCGTCTTGACGTGCTTGGCGAGGTGGTCGCTGCGCATGAAGCGCTTGCCGCACTCGGGACAGGCGAAGCGCTTCTCGCCCGTGTGAGTCCGCAGGTGCCGCTGCAGCTCGTCCGAGCGCGTGAAGCTCTTGCCGCAGAAGAGCCAGTTGCACACGAAGGGCCGTTCGCCCGTGTGCCAGCGCAGGTGCGCCTTCAGGTGCGACGTCTTGCCGTACACCTTGCCGCAGCCCGGCACGTGGCACACGTGCTGCTTCTTCTTGCCCGGCTCTGCCTCCGGGGCGCCGCCCGCCGCCTGGCAGTTGGGGCAGCGGCAGCGACGGCACCTCCTGGCCGTGGCCGCCAGGGGGGCCTTGGTTTGCAGCAGCGCAGCGATCTGGCTCTGGTATTGCGCGAAGTCCGACGGGCCCAACACCAGGCCCCGCTGCAGCGCGGCGGCGGCGGCGGCGGCGGCAGCGGCGGCCGCTGAGGCCGGGAAGCGGGGCGCGTGGGGCCCCCCCGCACAGGCGCCGGAGAGGCTGCCCCCCGGAACCCCCGAGGTTCCCGGACCGGTGCCGGCCTGCGGGATACTCCACCACGGGAGGTCGTCGGGGGCCGAGTTGGGGGACAGCTGGCGGCACGTGGGCGGCGGAGGCGGCGGGGGCGGCGGCAGCAAGTTGGAGTAGCCGGGCGGCAGCGCGGCCTGGGCCGCGTAGGGCACGTAGGCGGGCGCGCAGCTGGCGGGCAGCGCCGCCATGCTCGAGGGCAGCATCTTCACCGGTGAGAACTCGTAGGGGTACGAGGGGTCTGCAGGGGGTGTAAGCGGCAGCTCATGCGCCGCCCCGAAGGACGGCTGCAGGTGCGTTTTCTGCGGCGTCAGCCCCAGGCTGGGGTGCGGGGATGGCAGCGCGCCGGGCGAGTGCGCCGGCATGTCGGCGGTCCACGGGTGAAAGAGTCTGGAGGGCGAGCCCAGCGCGGGGTCGTAGGACACCTGCAGGAAGTCCGGGGGCGCCGTAGCGCCCGGCTGGCCGATCCGGCTACAGGTGGCGGCTAGCAGCGCCAGGGGCGAATGCTTGCCCAGGTCCGGGGAGGCGCTGGGGGTGCGGTCCTGCATAGGCGGCGGCAGGGGAGGGCGGAGAAGAGACAAAAGGTTAGCGCTCCAAGCGCCGTCTCCGGGCCGGCCCGCCACACCCACGCCGGCTATTATACCGCCGCCCCTCCCCCGTCCTGGGTGTCCCTCCCCCGCCACCGCACACCACGCACGCACCCACCAGTCCCAGGAAACTTTTGGTGCTTGCGCTACCTGGACGCGGAGCGCGGGAGCGCTTCCTGTGAAACTACTTGGTGCAAAGAGACGCCATCTAGCCTCAGAGGAAGGCAGGAACAAAGTGGGAGGAGAGAGAGATCCGACGGGCCACTCCAGGCTCCGCGGCCAGAAAGGGTCTGGAAACACCCACAGCCCGGCTGCCCATCCGCCTTCCCTCCCATCTTTTAAGCTCTCATTTCCACGCTACTCTCGCGCTCCTCCTCCGCCCGCCCCAGGAGGGCCCAGCGGGGTGAGCTGGGACCCGTCCTCAGCCAGACGCGCACCTCCGAACAACCCCCGGATACGCGCGTCCCTCCCACAAAGACCACAGTCTTGACACCAGGGTTCAGTGTGAAGTTGGTGTGGGCACCCCTAGGTCTCACTCCATTGGCATCCACCGAGCGGGATTCCCTTTGAAATTCAGGGTGCACAGAATATCAGGAAAGATCCAGACATGACCCCTCCCACCTTTCCTTCGCCCCCTCCGAGCCCAGCCCTGACCTGGAGGAAGGCCTGCAGCGAGTCGTTCCGGAGGACGGCCACGGCGGCCATGGCTATGGCTTGCGGGCCGTTGGCTGAGGAGCAGGGCGCTGCTGAGGCATGGAGACCCGAAGGCGAGGACGAAGGGCCGCCTTAGCGTCCCTCCCGGGCGCCCTCTCTGCGCGCCGGGGCCCTCCCCGCCCGCGCCCCTCGCCGCAACCCGCTCGCTCGCCCCGCGAGCGGTCTGAGCGCTTCAGGCTCACCTCCAAGAATTT
The DNA here is from genome assembly GCF_965194805.1 of Balaenoptera borealis. Taxonomy (NCBI): domain Eukaryota; kingdom Metazoa; phylum Chordata; class Mammalia; order Artiodactyla; family Balaenopteridae; genus Balaenoptera; species Balaenoptera borealis. The sequence continues at coordinate 62,051,949 of NC_138863.1, forward strand.
GATAAGGACTTTGCTGGGCCGCCAGCCAGTCAGAGGGAAGATTTATGGCTTTGAAGTTTGCCGCTACCCAATCATCAAAGAATAGCGGCTCTTTCAGAAGCGAAAGCAAATCCTTTGAATCCACAAAGCTCCTATGGTGTGTTTGTTGGTCTGGATAAAAGAACTGATTATTAGGGGGGATGGGAAGGGAGGAGATAAAGGCGGGACAATTAATGAAGTAATCACTATGTGGGAAATGTATATACACAAATAATTGGATTTTCCTGATCAAAGGGGGCCTTGCCGCCTGGAGACCCGCGCTTGGGTTGCTTGAGACACTCTATCCCCCTCTCCCCCCCCACCCGCTCCCTTGCAATTAAAGATTTGCGCCAAGGCAGCGCCCAAAGTGACAAAGTATCTTTGCTATCTCCAGAGAAATCTGCCTTCGGCTTCCAGGAGCGGGACTTGGAGACGAAGATGAGGGTAATTCTCTTCTTTCCACCCCCCGTACTTACACACCCGGCACCCGGACAGCACAGGCACCGGCCCGAGCACGTCGTCAACCCGAGCACACCTTGGACCCGAGGGAATTCCCGGGGCTGAACGTGGGACGCCCCGCGCCCCGCCCGCCTCGTGCTCCTCGTTCCTCCCCCAGCCCAGCCGCCGCGGAGCGGTGAGCAGCCCTGGGACCCGGGGCGGGGCCGGGCGGCCGCCCAGGGCGGCGGTGGGTGGCGCGCACGCTCCAGGGCCGCCCGCCTCTCTTGCGACGTTCCTGCTGGCGACCTGGAAGTTCTCGGGCCACAACTTTTGCAAATAGTGAGCCTGAGAAAAACACCCGGGCCACGCTTACCCCCAAAGCTAAGCTTGGCGGGACACCCAGAGCAACCCGAGGGGGAAATGTTTGGTGTCTTGCTCTTCTCTCTCGGAGCAGGCAGCTGACCGCTATTAAGCTCCACTGAAACCCACAGAGATGCTAGAAATCCCCAGCCCGGCGCCAAGCCCGGCCAGGCAAGTGCGCACTCCTGCAAGCCGCACACACCTACAGGGAACTAACCGAAAAAAGTAAGGCGCGGTGGAGGAAGCCCGTAGCTGTTCTTGTTGAGCAAACCACAGATAGTACGAGGGTGGCTCTCTAACCGGAAAGAAAAGTCAATAAAAACTGTTGTTCCCAGCACCTTTGTAAAGAAAAGAAATTTCTTCAGGCGCGGGCCGTGCTTCGCTGGGGTCAGGAAAACGCTCTCCAGAGTGTGGTCTCCCCAAACCCTCGCTGCCAGCCATGCCTGGCCCAGGAGGGACGGCAGGCCACCTGCCTTCCTCCGGCCCACGGCGCAAGGCGCGTCCTGCAGGGGCGGCACGGACACCCAGATCTCCTCACCCGGGAGAGCAGGAGGGGCGCCTCGGTGTCCTCACCGCGCTGAGGGCATTAGGGGCCGGGAATGGCCTCTGAGGCCTCCCGCCGGCGGCCACGCTCCGTGGAACGGCGCAGCAGAGTGGGCCTCCTGGGCTTGGCCAACCCCGCTCCACTTGCGGCCTCCGGGTACACCGCCTCCTCTCTGCGACGCGGCCGACCGGGCAGGGATCCTCTGAGCCAACTCGCGCCCAGGCTTCCTGCGTATGGTCCTCCCGAGTACCGCACAGCAGCCGGGACTGACGTGGATAGGTCGGATCAGGTGGTCCAACTCGCCGTGCGGCGCCAGCGGTTACCCCAACACCAACAGGCTTCTGAGTCGGAGCCTGGGCTGTGTATTGGTGCCCTCTGCACTCCCATTAGGGGTCAGGACACTATGCCACCAGGCCACTTCCCCACACCCAGGGCCCGCCAGCAAAATAGAAACATCTTGCTGAAGACGAATGGGCCGAATGCAGCCCAAATACTATGCTTGAGCACTTCGCAAGCCCCGACCTTGCACGCCCCTCTTCTCTGCAACAAGGTGTCACCCAGGAACGGTGAGCAGTGACTGCACAGCTCGGCCGACGCGGTCTGGCTCCTGAAGAGGAGGTCCGAGTGCTCTGGGAGCTAGGAAAGAGAGGGGACTTGGTGTTTTGCTCCGGAGGCCCGGAAGACCTCCACTTGTCCACACCGCGTCCAGAAAATCGATTACCCGCGAAGCCTGGGAGGGGAAGGAGCCCTTTCCCGCCTGCAAGTCAGAGGCCAGGGAGTCCCATGGTGCACACACACGCAGGCACCTGTCGGCACTGTCGAAGCGGGCCTGGTCCCTTAGTGAGTTTCCTCTCGGACTCCTTTGGGCTCTTCGACCTCCACTATCGGTGATTGCGGGCCGGGCTGGGCCAAGCAGGCTAGAAGGCATTCTCGTTTGCCGAATCTGTTCACTATTTTAACAAAAAGGCAAGAGAAGCCAATTCACATCTCCATAGTTGTTATAGAAGAGAACTTTTTCTCCAAGATGCCCCGTTAGCCAATAAGCCACCATCAGTGGCCAGCCGGGAGAGAGTAGTGGGTTGGTGTTAAGAGCTCCAACTCTGAGAATCTGAAGGCCGATTTCTAGATGCCACTTTCTAGTTGATGACCTGGGCCAGCAACTTACTCAACCACTTTGTGCCTCAGTTTCCCAATTTGTAAAATGGGGGTTTTAGCAATGCTCACCTCGTAGAGTCCTTGTAGGCTTAAAAGAGGTAAATACATTCAAAGTATTTAGGATTGTGCGGGTGCACGGTAGGCCCTCCCTTGACTGTTTGAAGTCCTGGCTCTGGGCCTCTCCTCCATTTGTGAACACCCGCCGGGATTCCAGCCCTCCCAGGCGCCAGCTGAACTCTGGAGAGAGACTTTCACAAAGTGCTGTTTAGCCTCTCTCCCTTTGCACTCGGGGCTCCTGAAAAACTTATTCTTAATGAAGTAATGTTCGGAGCGTCCATTAAAAATGCAATGCCGGGAGATCAAAGTACAATATTTATTTTAGAAATTTGTTGCAATCACCAAGAGATACAGGTATTAAGGCCAAATGTCAGTTCCGTTACACAAAGCCCTGCGCCCGGGAAGAGCGTGTGGCTGCTCTGCCATAATGTAAAGAGACATCAAAGACCAAGCGCGCTGCAAAAGTGCGCAGCCGGGAGGAGGGAGTGAGCCCAGGAGGGCCGGGCGAGCCCCAGACGGCGCGGGGGCTGCGGGGGCTTCGGGGACGGGGTCAGTTCAAAGAGGTATCCGCTGGGGCGCGAGTTCGCAGGAGGGAAGATTAAATGGGCTTTCTTTTGTTGGTGGGTGTGTTTGTGCACCGAGGACCCAGGAACTCCTCTGTGGTCCTCCAGCTCGAGGGCGGAGGCAGGGGGCGGGGGTGGGAAGCGGCGAATGGGGAGCAAACTTTAACCACGGCGAGGGGGGGCGGGGAGGAGGAATACCAGCCTCCCGGCGGCTGCTGGCGCAGCGGAGCAGTTCTCCTAGTAGCTCTCCAAGCAGCAGGGTTCCGAGGCTGCGAAATTGGCCTCGCGGTTTCTTCGCGGGCGGGCAAGTGCTGACCAGGTGCTACCTGCGAGGAGAGGCGGGTAGGTGAACCCGCACAGGCATTAGCGTGATGGACTGACCTGGTGTGCGCGCTCCGGAATCTACTCCAGGAAAAAAAAAAGTGTTTACTCAGAGCTCTGGGGTTGCAACTTCGCGCCGAGCCTGGTACCGCGCCTCAGGCATTTTCTTGCAGCAACCGGGGACTCCTGCCCCTGGGGTCAATCCAACCGGTCTCCCATTTTCAGTTGATTTTTAAAAAATCTGTACATTATTTAGGTCATTTCAACAAATTCTTAATTCACCGGCTCTTTACAGCAGGGTGTTGCTTGACCGCCCAGTCTCGCCCCTTGTCTGCCAAAGCCTTAACCTTCCAAGATCGCGCATCCGCCTAGTTAATACAGTACCAGTCGTTGTTTTATTAAAGGTGCTGGGAGGGGAGGGGGCAGAATTTCCTTCGTGCTAGTAGAGCAGAGTCGCAGGAGGAGGCCGGTGCGTTTCTTCGGTCATCTACAACCACGTATTCTTAGAGCAGTCACTCGGCAGCCTTTTGAAGTTATGCTAGAGCAGAAAGCTGCTATTGTTTTCAGCTCTCAACAGGGAAGAGATCACACTTTGCCTCTTCAATTTGAAAGTTGTTTTTTTTTTTTAAATAGTGGTGGGTAGGGAGGGGGTGTTGCAATCGGACACACTCTTAACTGTGAGGGTTTGGAGCCATCTCACAGTTTAAACTGCAAACCAAATCACAGATGCCCTAATGCTTGCGCCTGAAACAGGGCCGGGATCGTTATTACAGCCGAGAGCATTTAGTAGCAAGGAATTACAATGCTGGGAATCTTTGGAAAACACTGGCTTGGCTTTGGAAGGTTTCAACTAGAAACCTTGAGTTAACTTTAAGCTTACTCTTCAAATTTGGATCAGTATGTAATGGAGGAAGAAGTGGAATTCTAAATCTAGGAGGGATACTTTATCTCATCCAATTAGACTCCCCCACTTGACGGCAGAAGGAAACAATGTTCACATACATGTGTCATGCCTGTTCAGTGCTGTGAACTTCAGTAGCTGTTCAATAGATGCTTATTGGTGTTGGGTGGTAGCGTAGAATTGTGTGTACCAGTGTTACCTGCATAGTGATTGGTGCTACAGAACACACAAACGCAGTCGGGACACAGAGGAGAGCACTGGCAAGGGCTGGGGTAGTTAAGGGAGGTTTATCAGGGAGCTGGGGTTTGAAGGAGCCTTTAAGGACCTATGGAATTTTAATTGGGTTCATAGAAGGGAGGGGAAAGTACAGCAAGGAAAGAGAACTCCCCTTCAGGGAGGAGCTGAATAACCATGGAAGATGAAATTTTGCATCTTTGATTTGCTAGTATAAACTGGGTGGGGCCGTATTAGAGAATCAGAGAGAAGAGTTTGGCCCTGATGCTATATGTATTCAATAGTAGGACTTTAGGCTCCTGAGCAGGTGAATTACATAAATTCAATTCATTTCTTAAATTTCCTTCTTTAGGAAGGTTGGCTTGCTGAGGGTTGGGAAGGATAGACATGGATGCAGATATCTGTGTGTGAGATGGTAAAGGCCTAATCTGGGAACTGGTGTGGTAGAACAGTGACAGACATTTTAAAGGGAAAAAGAACAAAACTTGATTAACAGGTTGGAATAAGAGATAAAACAAAGGGAAAAATTAAAAAGATCCCTCTCTTGACAAATGGTGCTGGGACAACTGGATATCCACATGTAAAAGAATGATGTCAGACATTTTCCTTACAACATACATAAAAATTAACTCTAAATGGATCATAGATCTAAATACAAGAGTTAAACTATAAAACTCATAGAAGAAAACATAGGAGTAAGGCCTTATGACCTTGGGTTAGGTAACGCCTTCTTAGATATACCGAAAGCACAAGTGGCAAAAGAAAAAATAGATTAATTGGACTTAATAAAAATTTAAAACTTTGTGCTTCAAAGGATACCATCAAAAAAGTGAAAAACCCCACAGAATGGTAGAAAATATTTGGAGATTATATATCTAATAAGAAACTTGTATCCATAATGTATAAAGAACTCTTGCAACTCAACAATTTTAACCCAATTTTTTAAAAAAGGCAAAGGATTTGAATAGACATTTCTCCAAAGTAGATATGCAAAAGGCAAATAAGCACATGAAAAGATGCTCAACATCATTAGCCATCACTGAAATACAAATAAAAACCAAATGAGGTCCTGGTTTACACCTACGAGGATGGCTATGATGAAAAAGATAGTAAGTTTTGGCAAGGCGTGATAAAACTGAAACTCTCATGAACTGCTGGTAGGAATGTAAAATGGTGCAGCCACTTTGAAATACAATTTGGCAGTTCTCAAAATGTTAACCACATAGTTATAATTCTACTCCTAAATATAGATCAAAGATAATTGAAAACATACGTCCACACAAAAACTTGTACGCGTGTCATAGCAGCATTATTCGCAATAACCAAAAGGTAGAAGCAACCCAAATGTCCATCAACTGATAAATAGATACACAAAATGTGTTACATTTATACAACAGAATATTATTCAGCTGTAAAAATGTCTTAAGTACTGATACCTGTTACGAAATGGATGAACTCTGAAGACATTATACTAAGTGGAAGAATCCAGTCACAAAAGATTACATGTAGTATGTTTCCATTTATATGAAATGTCTAGAATAGGCAAATCCAGAGACAGAAAGTAAATCAGTGGTTACCAGGCCCTGTGTGGAGGGAAGAATAGGAAACGATTGTTTTGTGACTTTGGTGGGGGTAAAATATTCTAAGATTTATTGTGGTGATGGTTGTACAATTCTGTGACTATACTAAAAACCACTGAATTGTGCACTTTAAATGGATGAATAGTGTGATATCTGATTATATTTCAATAAAGCTGTTAAAAAATCAAAAGGAACTCAAAGTTTTAGCCTGTGAGGCAGCAAGAATGGTTCAATTGCTGACAAAGTGGGAGATTAAAGAAAAAAGACAGATTGGAGTTAAGTGGAAGTCCTGAATTCAGTTTTGGGCTGAATTGAGTCTAAGATGTAGGCTGGATATTCATGGGGAAATGCTTGCAGAAAGCCGGAAGTGTGGGGAGTGGGCAGTGCAAGCGAGTGATAGGGCTAGAGATAAGGACTAGTGAATTTTGGGGAAGTAGTAATGGTGGAATAAGTGAGCTCACTGAAGTGAGTGGAGGTCAAGCAGGTAGAGAAAAGCTATGGCAGAATTTGCGAGGAAACCCCAATTAGAAGATGAACAGAGGGAGAGGAACCATCAAAGCAGCCAAAGGATAAGGAGTCAAGAAAGGCCAGAGAAAACAAAAAAATGTAGGGTTGGGAGATGAGTAAGAACACTGGACATGACCAAGGGCATCAGAGGTGGGGTGAAGGGCTAGAGAAAGGGTAGGACGAAACAGAGAGTCGGTCTGATTTGGGAGGAAGCTTTGAGAATCCACTCTCAGAACTGAGGTGAGGCCAGGAAGCGGATTAGTCTGAGCAGCAGCTGGATCAGATAGCAGGGTCAAGGCAAAAGCCTCACGTGTGTGTTTTAGGATGTGGTTAAAAGGAAATGTTAGAAAGAGGGGGCGGTTTTAGGTGGGGAGCCTAGAGACTGGGTGTTTGCAGTGGAGGTGTGAGGCCTTCCTTTGATGAACTGCAGAGAGAGGCAAGCAAGTGTAAATGCAGGAGGGAACTTCTGATGGCGGGGAATGCCAAATGAAACTCAAGGGGGAAGCTCCTTATTTATTCATTTAAAAGTACAAGGTATGTAGCAACATGGCTGGACCTAGAGATTATCATACTAAGGCAGACAGAAAAAGACAAATATCATATATCACTTATATGTGGAATCTAAAAAAAAAATGATACAAATGAACTTATTTACAAAACAGAAACAGACTCACAGGCATAGAAAACAAAGTTATAGTTACCAAAGGGGAAAGGGGGCAGGCAGGGATAAATTAGGAGTTGGGATTAACAGATACACATTACTGTATATAAAATAGATAAACAACAAGGACCTAGTATATAGCACAAGGAACTACATTCACATCTTGTAATAACCTATAATAGAAAAGAATCTGGGGGGCTTCCCTGGTGGCGCAGTGGTTGAGAATCTGCCTGCCAATGCAGGGGACATGGGTTCGAGCCCTGGTCTGAGAAGATCCCACATGCCACGGAGCAACTAGGCCCGTGAGCCACAACTACTGAGCCAGCACGTCTGGAGCCTGTGCTCCGCAACAAGAGAGGCCACGACAGTGAGAGGCCCGCACACCGCGACGAAGAGTGGCCCCCGCTCGCCACAACGAGAGAAAGCCCTCGCACAGAAACGAAGACCCAACACAGCCAAAAATAAATTAATTAATTAATTAAAAAAAAGAATCTGAAAAAGAATAAATATATATGTATGTATAACTGCTGTACACCTGAAACTAACACAATATTGTAAATCTTCAATTAAAAAAAAAGGTACAAGGTAAAGTCATTGCTGAGAGTGAAGGTGGTGGTGGTGGGGGGTGTCCCACATTAAAAGTGCAGCTGGAAATGGGTTACAGATCAGGCGATGCTTATACCTACTTGTGCCAGGGCTTGTCCTATGTGTTTTACTTGATTGCATTCAGGCCTCACACACTTAAGCCCTGCCTTCTATTCCACTCTACTGGCATTTGGATTTCCTCAGACAAGAATGCAGCCCCTCTCCTTACCTTCCTGTCTGGTAAGGAGAGGGGCAGTGCAAATGTCCTGCTCTGGGGGCTGTCATGTGGGGCAAGGGGAGAAGCCTTGGGGTGTCACCTGCCTCCCATGGGAGGGAGGTGCCCACATAAACATGCTTTTTGAGGGGGGCATATAAAATTGCTTTCTTTGGGTTGTAGGCAAAAAAATTGCTTTCAACAGCACTACCATGGATATGAGTGATCTTTAGGTACAGACAAGGCCCCCTTACAAAAGACATATCCTAGAAAAGGTAGTACCAAGCTTCCTTTCTTAGTGGTGTTGGTGGTGTAGTGGTGAGCTTAGCTGGCTTCCTAACTTCCTTTCTTAAGGATATCTTTTCCTATTTTAGTTTATCCATTAATATTCATGTTTCAAAATGACCCCGTGTGTTGATTTGTGACAAGGATCACTTGATGCCAGAAGAAATAAAGGCACAGAGAAGTGTAAGGACTGAGGTCGTGGCAGGAGCTTGCAGAAGCTTAAGCTCATTCTGCAGCTCGTCTCCCATCTTTATTCCTCGGCACAGGGAACCCAGTCTGCACTGAGTACAGAGGATGTGTGTGCAGCTGAGCTCAGGCACAGTGGGGGGTCCCGGAGATAAAGAAGATGTACCCTGCCCTTGGATAGCCTGGAATCCAGTCCTGAGGACAAGAAAGCTTGTAGGGGAGCCACAGTTGGGTCACAGGACCACGGGGAGGATACTGAGGGCAGATGAAAGGACTGAGGCCCAAAGATGTGAGAGGCTTCCTGAGATCACGCAACACAGTGGAAGAACTGAGTCGTGCATACGTTATTTCTCCAGTGCCGATAGAAAACAGGACTATTGAAAGATTTTCCATGACCTGTTACTCATTTGTGGGAGTATTTTTTCCCTTAAAAGAAAGTGATAAATCTTTAAGCTACACAATAATTTTACACATAAATTTCTGGAAATGTGATCTGGAAATAGCCATAAAATGAAAACATACATTAATATATAGGAAAATTACTTTGGATGCAGGTCTAATAGAGATTCTGTCTGCATATCAAGAAATGCAAATAAACTCTGGACCCTCCATTTTTAACCCTCTCAGTCCAGTCCCCCTGGATGGAGGGGGTGTGTGGCCCAGAGGCTGGAAAAAGGAGTGCTGATGAGGTGGTGGGTTTGCACGACGATCTCTCTGGTGTGCTGGTAGTGGTCTCTGGGTGGCCACGGCGTGTGCCCTGTCTGTGCACCAGGCACTTTCACTCACAGTGTGCTTATGTGACTGTGTCCTGTGGGTCACACTGCTACTGCCCATCACAGCAATATAAGCTCTCACCAAATCTCTCACAACCCTGTTTTCCGGATGGGGGAATTGTGGCACAGAGGGGTTAAGTTATTTGCCCAAGATCCTGTTGCTGGAATTGGATCCAGGTAATGTTACTCCAGAGGGCAACCTTTTAACTCTCAGGATAGAGTGCCACCCTGAGCGAATGCAAGTCTTCCTATTATTAGAAAAACAATATATGTGTCTGTGGGTCTGCAGTGATGGTATTAAACAAGATGCCTGGGTAATTTATTGGCCACATTACAGGTTGTTTGTTATTTGCCTCATGGTTAAAATGTCAGACCTACATGAGACGTCTGCTCTCTGTTTTACCCAAGCAGAAAGACAGGTTGACCTCAAGGAGGACAGTATGGATCTATGACCTTTTCTTTCATGGCTAGAGTACTCTTCTCTCCCCCTCACCCTCATCCCAAGCCACCAGGGGGCACACAGAATCAGCTATTTACCTTGGAAGGTTTAGGTCTCCAATTTTAAGGATATAAGAATTAGTCCGATATCATTAGGGGTCCAGCTGGGGACACACTAACACAAACATCAGGTCTCTGAATGTCTCCAGTTCTGTTTAAAAGGTCAGCTCACCCATGGGCGTTTTGGTCTTGAGAAACAACACCCTTTTATGTGGGTTCTAGGATCATGATTTGGTTTCAAGTAGGAACTGTTCTCTTTACCCTGGACCTTCCCCTGCAGAATCACTCAGACCTAGATGTTCCCTTTGGGGACCCTCACTGATCCTCCTCTCCATTTGCTCTCTTCTCTCGCTTTTGCCTTTTCATAGCTGCTCCCTGAAATCTTTCTCATTTATTATTTTTCTAAGATTCGCCTAGGCGGCCGCCACACAAAACTCTAAGACCTACAGCAGGATCCATACTTGTTTCTTGCTTACTGTATGGTCAGGGCTCAGTTAAGTGAGTAGAATTCACTGGACCTAGTTTAGGCATAAAGGGACTTATTCCAAGGTAGCCAGTGTCTTACAGATTGACAGGAGGGCTGAAAAAACAAAGTCTCAGCTGAGCTATTAGGGTGGACAAGGAAACCACTGCCTCTGCCAGGATCAGAAGGCTGTGGAATTAGAAAGCTGCCTGCCTACTGGGAAGCCACAGTAATACCTGCCCAGTTTCAGAATTATGCCACCTCTACAGTGTACCTTGTCTCTTGACAACTGTGTATGTAGGGCTGTGACATTAGGACCCCTGTTACAACTGTCATAGAAAAAACAAATGTACCAGAACTCTGCTTACTGGTAGAGACAGCAGAAACACAGTTCCTGCCTCACAATCGTTTACTTCTGTCTTCCAAATTTGGTATGCTGCATCTGATTGGAATAATCTAAATCATAGATCTGGAACCCTAGCTGCAAGAGAGTCTGGAAAATATAGATTTTTTTTTTTTTTTTAACTTTCTGGCCTAGAAAGAGATTGGAGTAGCTACTAAGTGAACCAATCCAAATAGTTGCTACATTTGCTGATTATGAGGTTGCTTCACTTTAATTCCTAGCCTACATTCCCAGGTTCTCACTTCTCCTTTAGGGAATTGCCCAGGGATTGATATTCTCTTTCATCTCATTATAAGCACTAATTTTGGTCCAGTCACTCTGGTCCCAGCTACAGTGGAGTTATGTCATTCAACCAATATTTATTGAGTTCCTACCATGTGCACTCCCTTGACCATTTCCTAATCTCATGGCTCCCGAATCCATCTTCAGCTTTAACTTGGACCTTTCTCTAGAACTCCAGCCCTGAATTATTAACTGCCATTCTTGATATATCCTCAAGAATTTCCCACCAGATCTCCAAAATAAATATATCCCCAGGAAACAGCTCCTCTCCCCACTTTTCAAACCAACTCATCTTCCCAAGATTTCTGGTTGGTGATTTTTAAATTGGTTCATGTCCAAACTCAACTGAGCTTCCTCCTTCTTTACTCTCCACTTCCATTACTCTAGTTGCATTTCCATGCTGTCATCCAATTCTTACTTCTTTCTTTTCCCACTTCCATTTTCCTGGTTGAAGCCTTCATTATCTTTCAACTCCCTTTTCATGGCCTTTAGGCAGACTATATTTTCCAGAGATGATCCCAACAATATCTCTCATCCCACAACCTGACTGGCCTTAGTGACTTGCTTATAACCAATAGGAGGCAGCAGAAGTGACTTCCAAGGCTAGGTCAATAAAGGTCAAGTGGCTTTCACCTGGATTTCTTGGAGTGCTTGCTTTCCAGATGCTCCCCCTTGGAACATTCCCTCTTGGAACCCAGCATGAGAAGCCCAAGCTACATGAGAGTACCTAGAGGTGCTCTGGTCAACAGTCCCAGCTGAAGGAAGCCTTTGGGTCATCCCAGCCCAAGAGCCAACATGTAAGTGAAGAAGCCTGGGGGTGATTCCAGCCCCCAGATGTTTCAGTCATTCTGGCCAAGGTGCCAGACATCATGGTGCAGAGATGAGCCATCTTTTCTGTGCTCTGTCCAAATTCTTGACCCAGAAAATCCATAAGTACAATGAAATGGCTGTGGTTTTACTCCACTAAGTGTAGGGTGGTTTGTTATACAACAATAGGTAAACAGCCCTCAAATCCATATTGCACCTTGTCTAATGATTACCTTGCTAAAACACCGAGCAGCTCATATTTTTACCTTGCTCAAAAAACTGAAATGTCTCCCCACTGAATATGGAATTAATTGTATGTTTTCCGGGTTTGCATTCAAGGTGCCACATAGTTCTTAATCTTCCTACCTTAGATTCCACTTTCACTACCACCTTTCATTCCGGTCTTACCTGGCCATGCCTGAAGCTTTTTTACCTTGACAAACTTTCACAAGCATTGCCCTCTGCTTGGAATTTTCACTTACTATATGTATCAAACTCCTACCTAGGGCTTCCCTGGTGGTGCAGTGGTTGAGAGTCTGCCTGCCAGTGCAGGGGACACGGGTTCGAGCCCTGGTCTGGGAGAAGCAGCTAGGCCCATGAGCCACAATTACTGAGCCTGTGCGTCTGAAGCCTGTGCTCCGCAACAAGAGAGGCCGCGATAGTGAGAGGCCCGCGCACCGCGATGAAGAGTGGCCCCCGCTCGCCACAACGAGAGAAAGCCCTCGCACAGAAACGAAGACCCAACACAGCCATAAATAAATAAATAAATAAATAAATAAAATTAAACATCATTTAAAACTTAAAAAAAAAAAAAAAAAAAAAAACCTCCTACCTATCCTTCTTAAGCCAGCTCAAATCTCACATCCCCTAAGACTATGCTGTCCAACATGGTAGCCAATAGCCACCTGTGGCTATTTACATGTAAGGTTAAATTGATTAAAGTGAAAATTCCGTTCCTCGGCCTTACTAGCCGCATTTCAGTGCTCAGCAGCCACATCCTACTCAACAGCACCACTCTAAGAAGCCTTCTTAGCCTTACCTTTTCCAATTAATCCCTCCTTTCCCACAGAACCTTAATCTGAAATTTTAGCAATTTTGATCTGAATGACATTTTGAAGGTCATATAATCCAATACCATAAAATTACAGATGTTTCTTGGCTTTCTACTCTTCTAGAGCATTGTTCTGTATATGATAGGTGGGCTCAAACATTTCTTGAGTTGCCAGGAAGCAGCAATGAACTTATCTGTACTAAGAGGTTTGGATTTAAATGACCTCTTAGGACCTTTTCTAGTAAAATATTCAGCAAACAACAAATCATATGTCTTTGACAATATGTAATCTCCCAGGAGAACTGTTTTTCAAATCACAAATGATTTGGGAGGAGGGTCTCTTGGGAGGGGCATCTAGGTGTAGCCTTCTTTATTCCTCTCCAGCAGCTAACCATTCTAGGGATTTAATTACTTTGGAATGTGTGTGTGTGTTTTGTCTCAAAGGATGCCAGTTTTTGCTCAGTCCTCATGACATCTTAGCCTACATGCCAACTCTACATCCCATCGAACAAGGAGGAATTTCCTTCACACAGTTTTCTCTGACAAAGGAGGACATGGTACCAGCCAATTACCAGATGGATGAAATTCTATTCGGTTTAAGAAGAGGTTTTTACCAGTCCCCAAGTTATTAAATTCGTACAAATAAGACACATAAAACTAAACTCTAAAATCATATACTAGGTAATAGGACTACTTCATTGGGTGTGTGTGTGTGGAAGAGGGGGGAGAGAGAGAAATTTTAAGGTTAATCATTTAAATTTTCACTCATATAATAAAGCCTGGTTATTAGGGATGTGGTAATTTCAGTGTGTTCAGGAACACAGCCTCCCACAAGCCCCATAAGAGAGAAGCTTTGACGATGTTATATACGTTCACGTTAGTAAGTGTTGATCGTTATCATCTCCCTTCACTCATTATCACAGAGTTAAACTCCTATTAAACCTGGGGCATTTTTGAGGTTAATATTTACTTAATTTAAACATTCAGTTTTAACAATAAAACCTGGACTCTGTACCAGAAGCAGTTTTTCAGTTACTCAATAACTTTACTTTTATCCGACAGTAATAAATGGGAATTTATTTACCTGTTTCTGGAATAGATGATGAAAATTAGCACATAGCTGCCTGTTGAGTACCTTTGGGCCACTCTCCTAACGTAGCTGTCCCTTTAGAATAATTATGACTTCACCCATAATGACAATACTTTATGCTTGCTTAGGTAGGATGGGTTTTTAAGACGCAGAAAGCATTAATTTTTCTTGATAGTTTACAAAGGTGCCCTCAGGTCTTAGCACTATTACGCAGCACTTCAGGGAGATGCCTTTGGGCCTCAGGCATCTCAGTGTGGCCCAGGGCAGGGAGGGAGTCCTCCCCCACTCCCATGTGCCTGCTGAGGGGAGGGCAGCTTTGTCCTTCTGGATCAGGATGGTGCCTGGACTCCCATCCTAGCGCCAGGGCAGGGTTTTAATAACTTTCCACATCATTTGCCCTAATGGTGGTATTACTCTTCAGACATCAACAACTAAAGAATACGATGCCTTCAATTTAAGTCTGAAAGGAAGAACTATATGCAATACCTGTGTAGTTTGTTCTCCATAAACCTAATTAACAATTGATAAAAATATATATTACTCTGCTCTCTTGGCATAACATGAAGAGTTAACATCATTTTCTTCTAAAAGCAGTACAGGGAAACATGAAGTTCTTTAACCTTCTTATTGTGATTACAAGATAGTAAGAAGTCCAGCCCTCTGTGCATGCACACGGGCATAGCTGAGTGACCCTGGGCAAAGCTCTTGACCATTCTGGGCCTCATTTTCTTCTCCTGTGTGATAAGGGACAATTTTTTATTTTGATTTTTTGCTTCTGCTTTTCTTTCTGTCTTGTTTCCAACATATAGTAATGACACTTATTTTTTTGGATATGTTAAATGTGAGGGTTTTAAAATAAGCTTAAATTGGGCAAAAAATGCATAACTAAAATTGACCATCTTAATCATTTAAAGTATACAGTTCAGTGGTGTTAAGTAGATTCACATTGTTGTGCAACCAATCTTCAGAACGTTTTAATCTTGCAAAACTAAAACTCTATACCCATTAAACAACAACTCCCCATTTCCCCAGCCCTTGGCAACCATCATACTACTTTCTCTTTCTACGAGTTTGCCTACTCTAGTTATCTTATATAAGTGGAATCAAACAATGTTTGTCGTTTTGTGACATAATATCCTCAAGTTTCATCCAGGTTGTTGCATGTGTCAGATTTCTTTCCTTTTTTAATCTGAAGCAATGACACTTTAAAAAAAAAAAAAAAGAAACGTTGTTCCTGAAGGTAGATAGGATCATAAACTTTTAGAGATAGGCCTTGAAATCCAATCTATTATTTTACTGATGTGGAAGCTGAGGCCCAGAGAAGTTAAGTGACTCATGCAAGGTCACCCAGCAGTTTCGTGTAGGAGTCTGAGCCAGAACTCAGGCTCTCAGGACTTTCAGCCCAAGTACTTTTTCTACCGTAGGGGATGAGGGGCTGCATTTCAGTACATTCTAAAAGAAGGGTTATGGGGTTTAAAATAGCATTAGGTAGAAGGGAAAATAGCATCAGTTGTGCTGGAAAACAAGGTGTGCACCTGGGAACGTGGGGCAGAGTCAGCAGAAGACATTAGGGTCCGAGGAGGGGATGGGAGAGGAGTAGGAGCAGGAAGACTGACATGGGGAGAGGGCAGTGAACTGGGGGGAAGGGAGGAGTGGGGGGAGAGGGAAAAGAGGGAGAGGGGAGGGAAGGAGAAGAGCCAGATGGGAACTCAGTGATGGTCTAAGACCCAGGCTTTAGAATAGGGTAGGGAATCCAACCTGCAAATCTCTCTGCCCCAGAGCAGCCAAACCACATTGACTTCAGGCCCACCGCCTCCAATCAGCTAAGTTTAGTGAAAAATCATGGAGTCGTCTATTTTCCCCATAGCCACCTGTGCATGGATGCTTCAAATACCTGAACATAGGACAAAGGCTTACAGCCTCTTAAACTGAAAATGCTTAGTTAGGGTAAGTTGACTGACACTCTGCCCCCTAAACCAATCCCCTCAACCAGTGTAAGTGATTTTATCAGAAACTTCCTTGTTTGGGGTCAGAGAGTGAGCAGAACAGGTGGGTTTCTGGGATTGCTAAAAAGGTGGGTATTAATGCAGGAGAGTGAAGGAAGGGGAAGCCAGGAGTGGGGAGATCTGTGCATCTCTGCCTGTACTCGGCCTCAGTTGCCTGCAGTTGTCGTGGGCCTGGGCATTTGGAGGTAGATCGGCCTTGACCAGAACAATGACTATGGACCCAGAGGTTCACAGGATTTATGAAGATTTTACTTTTTCAACCCAGTTAATGCCTTTCACAAGGAAGCTCTGTCCCAGGTGATTCATAAAGAGCGGATCAGGCAACACGTGTTCCATAATATCTATGTTTCCTAGATACCCAGAATGCATTCATGCACACCCTGGGAACTCTAATTGGATGTTCATTTATTTTGAGAGTCTTTGTTTTCCAAGAACTAATTCTTCAAAGACTTGCAGAAGAGAACAGAAGCCGCCACCTTTATGGTGGACACAATTTTCTTTCTCTCCCATGCACCAACTCCTGGCTGGCTAGAAAGCTACTAGGCTCATTTCCATATCAAACAAAGAGAAGGCAGGAAAATACACCCCTGATCGACATAAAAAGACACATTACGGGAGATTGTCGAAGAACTTGTTTTCATGGCGAAAATTAGCAAATTATTCACAGTAATAGGTGAGTTGGATGACAATAGTGTTTAAGAGAACAAAGCCACTCATCAGGACTCCGACCCCAAATCCGCCCCACAGCCGGTCCCCAGCTGCCAGAACATCTCTGCGCACAGACAGCCAAGAGGCTATAAAAAAGAAAAAGAGGCAGCCAGGAAGTCTGCCACTTACCCAGATGCAGCTACCAGAAAATGCATTCCAGGGCTCACTCCTGCAGCTGCTTAGAAGGCACTGTGGGTGGCCACTGTGTTAACGTGGGAGCACACGTGGCTCCTATCTCACTAGGGGTCCCAGGGAAACCAGGGAACTTCAGACGCCCCATATCTATTTCCTTTCTTGAGCTGAAACTCTTTGGAGGTTTTGGAGACTTCCAGTGGAAACCTGAGCTGCCAGCTGCCAAGTATAAAGTGCTTGATTTCTTGACCTGCACTTAATCAATACCAATTTAGTAACCCCTTGGAAAAGGTTAACGTCCGCCGGGTTGCAGGGTGGTGAAAACAGGCTTGGCACCTTTCTGTATGAGATCTGTCCCAGAGACAGTCTGTCACCTGGTAAATCAGTGTTGGCCATCTGGGACTCAGCGACCCTTCCTACGAGGTCGTGGTAAAAGATTAAATAGACAAGGCCTCGAAACTACCTGGGAGCTGGGGCCTCCAGAAAGTGAGGAAAGTCTTAAGGCAAGACTTGGGATCCAACTGTGGACACCTGGGCTAAGGCTTGCAGAGGTAACAGCAAGGAGCTCGGCCAAAGGAGCAAATTGGGAATTGAATGCTGCTAATTGCTGATCATTCCCTCTGCTTTAGGACATCCCTCCCTCAACTCATAACTAACGAGGATCTGTCTGGTATCCTCGCCTCTCAGGGACACATCCTCTGCCAGGTGACAGCTAGCGAATCTCATAAACTTCCTCTTACCTTCTTTTAGGGCCTCTTGAAGATAACAGCTCAACTCAAAAGAGTGCCCCCAATCATAGGATTCCAGGCCCGGTCTCCGAGGTGTTCAACTCTGGCTGCAGGTGAGAATCATTTAGGGAAATTTTTATGATACTCAGGCCCCACCCGGACACATTAAATCAGAATCTGTGAGGCCCAGGCACTGGCATTTTAAAGAAACGTTTTATTTCAAAAATAGGTACAGCTTCACAGGACGTTGCAAAAACAGTGTAGAGATGCCCCGTGTATCCTTCATCCCGTGATTACATAATACATAAAACCAGAAAACTGACACTGGTACAATGTGTGTGTATAGTTCTACGTCATTTTTTCACATGTGTAGGTTAGCGTGACCGCCACAACACTCAAGATATACAACTATTTCATCCTTGCAAGCCTCCTTCCTGCTACCCTTCACAGCCACACCTAGCTGCCACCCCTCGCCATCCTCAATGCCGGGGAACCACTGATCTCTTCTTTACCTCTCTAATTTTGTCATTTTGAGAATGTTACATAAATGGAATCATACAGTACTTGACCTTTTGAGATTGACTTTTTTCACTGGACATACTGCCCTTGAGTGGGAGCCGTTCAAGTTGCTGCACGTATCAATAGTTTGTTCCTTTTTACAGCTGAATACTGTTCCATTGTATGGCTATGACACAATTTACCCATTCACTTCTTGATTATTTCCAGTTTTTGATTATTACAAATAAGGCTGCTATAAACATTCATGTACAGGGTTTTGTGGGGATATAAGTTTTCATTTCTTTGGAATACTTTTTTTTTTTTTTTTTTCCCAAAACTTCAGGTCATTCCAATAGGAAGCAGGGCTAAGAACTCTTAGACCAGGGGAAAGCGAAAAAGTAGCTACCACACGTCTCAAACATTTGCTATGTACTCTGCGTGACACTGTGCTGTGAGGTAGGGGGTCTAGAAGAGTAATAAGAGCACAGGTGTTGGAGACAGACTGCCTGGGCTCAAATCCTGGCTCCACCACTTTGCAGCTTGACCTCTCCATGCCTCAGTATCTCATCTATAAAATGGGACAGCAACACCAACCTCAGGGTGCTGCTGTGAGCGTGCGATGGATATCGCTATGGACTGCAGGTCTGTGTACCCCCAAGTTCGTATGCTGAAGCCCTAATGCCCAATGTGATGGTATTTGGAGGTGGGATCTTTAGGAGATAATTAGGTTTAGATGAGATTGTGAGGGTGGAGCCCCATGATGGTCTCTGCTATAAGACAGGACCAGAGAACTTGCTCGCCCCTTCTGTCTCTCTGTCACGTGAGGATGCAGCAAGACAGTATCCTTCTGAAAACCAGGAACAGAGCTCTTCCCAGGAACAGAATTAGTCAGCACCTTGATCTTGGACTTGCCCAGCCTACAGAGCTGTGAAAAATGAATTTCTATTGTTTAAGCCACTTAGTCTATAGCAGCCCAAGCTATGACAAATACAATTCAAATATAATTCACGTAGAGGCTTAGGACACATTAATAGCTCAGTGAATGCTAGCACTTACTGTTATTATAGTAGGAACTGAACTTAGGTCACATCGGTTCCTGGCTTAAAACTCCTCAAGGACTATTTTAACACCTCCCCTCAGATCCTACACGCAAGCCTTAGTGAACTTTGCAGTGATATCTTGCTGTGGACGTTTTACATGTGCTGCGAGCTGAGGTGAGAGCGGGTGGCACTTCTTCCTGAGAGCCTTCTCCCGGGGTCTGCCCCTCGCTGAGCTCCACAGCACGCCTGCTTATCCGTCTCTCTTATGACACTTGCTGCTGCATATTGGAACTGCCTCCATCGTCTGTACACTGTGGGCTCCTTGGCGGCTCCTTGGTGTGCGTCCTGCTCACCGGTCAATCTCCGGTGCCTGGCATGGTGCCAGTGTAGGCTCCCATTAAATGTATGTTGAATGAGAGAACAAACGAATGAACCGAGCGTCCAGTTACTGTGTGTGGTGGGAAAGGACTTAGCCCCCAGTTAGCTCCCTGAGGAGGTCCTGCTCTCCTCCTTATTCAGGGTGGTCAAGGTCAGGGAAGCCTGGGCAGAAGACAGAGCCTCAAGTTAGTTACTGACTCCTGTGCTGAGAGTTTCAGGGCTATAGTGGGTCATAGAGTGAGCCCTCAGAGTAAACATGTCAGGCTGGAAGCATGCAGACAAGGGCACCAACACCAGCATCATGAAGACTGTCAGAGCAGAAAAAGCAGAACAAGCCAGGACTTAAAGTTAGAAGAGGCAAGTTCAAGCTGTGTGACTTGGAGTATATCAAATAACCTCTCAATGCCTGAGCTTATCTGTAAAATGAGGAAGATCATTGGTGTTATACCTTAGGCACTGATCCTGGAGCCAGACTGCTTGGGTATGAATCCAGCTCTGCCACTTAATGCTTTGTGACCTTGGACACTTTACTTAACATCTCTGTGCCTCATTTTTCTCATCTGTACCAGGGAGATAATAATAGTACCTACCTTATAGGGTTATGATGATTAAAACAGTTCATAAATGTGAAGGGCTCAGAACAATGCACAAAATTAATGTTAATTAAAAATTTAAACATACATAAATAAATACAATGAGAATAAAGGATTGTTGTGAGATCAAATGAAAGGAAACCGAAGCCATGTTGCCTGTGATTCTGGCAAGGCTTCCTGAAAAAAGATTTTGTTTTCTATTTTGGTCTACATTCAAAATTCCACACTCTGATAAATATCCGGAAAATAGTGAAGCTGTAGCGGGGAGCCGTTGGACACAATGGAACCGATCTGCTCAGGAGGGACCAGAAGTTGCTACCATCTGATGTCTGTCTTGCGGCTGCATGAAAGGAGCTGGGGGTGTAAGTCCAGCTCCTAGTGGACAGGTGTTTGAAACCCAGAACCATCCTTATAATTGGCACCCTTGGTGAGTTCTCCACAGACGGGCGAGGATTAAGTCGAGGGGAGACCAAATTACTCTTCCACCTGGAGCTGGTGGCCCCAGCAGGCAAGGCTGAGGCTCAGTGACAGAGACTGGGCAACCAGAGTTAAATCCTTCGCTGTTGTTGTCTACACTCTGCTTTGCAGAGAAATCTCAAGTTTTGGCCCCCAGAGCAGTCAGTCCAACAACTTTCATAGACACTGTCATATTCACATTATACTTCCATCTGGCCACAACTGTTTCAAATAATTAGAAGCATCTCTTTTATTATCCAAAGAATAATATAATTAATGCAAAGTTTTAGGCTCTGAATTCTGCTGTCAGAAATGAAGTAAAAAGAGCAGTGTCCTGGACATTACCTTTTCTTTAGAAGTTTTTATTTCAGTCAAAGAAGAGAGAACGCCAGGAAGGAAAGGAGTTTTGAAGTATCTTGTTCTCATTTTCTGTTAGGAGTTCAGTTTTAGAGTACTGATTTTTATTGATATACAGAGATTTTCAGAACCTGAGTGGAGTGTATAGCCAAAATTAGCAACATAATAAGAAAAGATCTCCCTCTGAAATTTAAATAACATAAGCATGTATGAGATTATTGTATCTTTGGAAATCTCTCATACTACCAAGAAATTATTAGCCAATGTGATGAAACTGATGTTTCTCCTCGAACTCTCATCTGAACGTGTGACTGACACAGGATGAGCAGTATTCTAATTATTGGTGTTTTGCCTGCCCTGAGACAATGTTGTAAGGTCAGAGGATCATGGTGACATGAACATTGGAACCAGTCTTGAAGAATGAAGTATTTGTCAGTCATGAGAAGACTGTGCTCAGCCAGCCTGACACAAGCAGTCCTGCCTTCTAGGAAAACATATCCCCGGGGAAGAGGGTAGTTGATGGAGCTGGTGTACCAGGCCATCTTAACTCCACACACTCTCCCTATAATAGCCCCACTGTGGAGAGTGTGCCTCAGCTCAGACTCCTGGGCCCTACCCTCGGAGACTCTGATCAGTGAGCTTGGACTAGAGCTTGGGGCTCTGCAAGCGCGGTGCTTGGCCTGCCATGGTTGTGATAAGGGTGGGTCTTGCCAGCACCTTGAGAAACGTGCTTACTTCTCCTCTGATCCACCGGTTTCATCCTCCCCAGTCATCTTAACTTGACCTTCTCAGAGTCTGCACAGTAGGTTTTCCTACTGACAATAAATTGGTATCCTGTTTGATAAACGTGTCTTCTACAAAATTAGGTGGACAGAGGTTTCACCGCGTCTAAAAGGCTAGGAGTTCAGCAGAGGTGCACTAGGGTGTGTGGCGTTGGGGAGCTGGAAGAGGAGCAGCTGGGGTCCTCCCTCTGTGCTTCACGGACTTCTGTGATTTCACAGGAAGGAAGTCAAGGGCTCTTGACTTAAAACATTCTGCAAATTATTGGGTTATATTTATCAATTCTCCAGAGCCAGACCATCCCTTGATAAAGTGATTAAACTGAGTTGAGCTTGCAAAGATGAGGCTGTACCCCTTGATAAGTGGTGACCCCACAAAGGTGCAGGCCCCCATGAGGCTTGGTGTAAGTCATCTAGCTTTTGTCTCACAGAATTAATCCACTGTCTACTCTCACAGAGCCCCTCTTTCTGTATTTGTTGCAAATTCAAATGAAAACATAAAAATAAACCTCACCATCCATCATTTCATCCTCCTAGCATGTCTCTAGTCATCTTCATGTCTATTACCTCCTGTGTTTCCATATATAATACATTGTTGAAGCTATAATGCCCATCACATATACTTATCCTGCCAGTCTTGCTTAATATTTTACCATGTTTTCCCAGCTTTCTCCATAATTAACACCATTTTAATTTCTAATAGTTATGTAATAGTGCATTTTAATGATGTGTCATAATTTTTAAATGATCTTAATAAAGAAGTTTATAAGACCTTTCCTCTGGATGACTGATGGAGCACCCATCCCAAAAGCTTTTAACAGGAAACAGAACAATTTAAAACAAGATTGGACAATGTTAAAAAGATTACACAGAAAAGCATTTTGCATTAGAGAATGAATTAAATTATTATTAGATTTTTTTCAAGCATAAATAATACAAATTTCTAGTGAAGAAAAAAGAGCCAGTTACTTTCTTTCCTTAAACATTTCTTTCCTAAGAACAATTATTAAATGTTCAATTCAGAAAGACAACCATTGACAACCTTCTAGGATATGTCTTTCTAATAATTTTCATGGCTACAGAGACCTATTTTAAAATAGAAAATAGTGTCGTTTTGCACTTTTTAAAAGCCAGGCTTCTTTTTCCATCTTTTTGAGCCATTTTAAAGACTATACTATAGTATCCCATGGTATGGCTACACTATAATACACCTAATTAACACCTTACTATTGAATATTTAAATTGTTTCTAGTTTTTTTGTTATTATATACAATGCTGGGGAAAACAACATTTTGCACCTATCTCAGACCATTCTCTCAGGATGCATGCCTATGAGGAGTGAGAGTAAGCTGTCTTAAGGCTTTTGACGTATACACTCAGGTTGCAGGCCAGGAAGTCCATGATAATTTTTACTCCAACCAGCAGAGCTTGAGAGTACACATTGCCCAGTATTCTCACTAACACTGAGCACTTTAATCAAGGAAAAAAACTGCCATTCTGAAAGTAAACATAGTATTTTATTTGTAATCTGTTTTATTACTAGCGTTTGCCCTCTTTTCCATAGGTATCAATTTGTATTCTTCTTTGTGAACTGCCTGTGCACGGCCGGTTTTCTTCATTTCTTTTTTGGGGTGTTTTTTGTTAATAGTTTGTGGGAGTTCATTATGGATCTTGAAAGCAAGACTACAACATCTTGATTTCCATTGTATTCTTAGTGCATCGTAACAGTCAACACATATTCAATGAAAAAGTAGTAAGAATATTAGCCTTTATCATATATGCAACAGATGTTACTTTTAGCTTATATTTGAATTTTCATATTAAAAATATTTTAATTGAAAATTACACACAACATAAAAAAATGACCATTTTGACTATTTTTTAGAGTTTAGTGGCATTAAGTATATTCATATTGTTGTGCAATCATCATCATCATCCATCTCCAGAACTTCTTCATCTTCCCAAACTGAAACTCTGTGCACATTAAACAATATCTCCCCATTCTACCAGTGCAATTTAATTTATTGTATGGTGTCTCTGATGTGGAGAGCCTTTAAATTTTTATGTAGTCAAATGCATTATTCTTTTTCCTTTAAGTTGCCTTTGATAATACGTTTAGAAAGGTCCCCCTTCCTAAAAACTATGGAAGCATTTGTATATATTTTCTCTTAGATTTTATAGTTTCTTTTTTCTTTCTTTCCTTCTTTTTCCACAGTGAACTCTTTCTTTAATCTACCTAGAATTCTTTTTAAATGAAACACTAGTCAATGACTGTCGGGAGATAATTCTCCATGTGTCTCTTGTGTGGCTGCACGTCTTCTGAGCAGAGGCACTGACTGCCTTTGTCCTGAATTATGTTTTCAAGGATGTTTGCATAGTGATCAGCCTGGGAAAATACGGACAGTGTCCCCTTAGGAGCAGAGAGTAGGTTGATAGGTTGTCCAGTGTAATAAAGATAATGCCTCATTCAGGTCAGAGGTTAGGCAGGCTTACTGCCCATTACAAAAGAATAGAGTTCCTTAAGTTTGGGGTTCCTCTCTGTAATCCACCCCACTGTATGTGCAAATAGCATCTGGCCCTCTTTGCATCGCCCTGTGGGAACTGGGGCTCAGGGAAGCAGTACCAATGCTGATCCTCTGGCTATTGCTACTGCACTTTGTCTCTGACCCAGGAGTCTTGTGTCTTTTGCCAACATCCATGAAACTATGGCAGGCTAACTTGTTAGCTTGCAAGTGAAGAAAAGTGTGAGAGCTTCACAGTTCTCGACAAAATGAAATTTTTTTTCCAAAAGTTTAATTAATTTTCCCAGCACCATTAATTGAATCATTTCTCCACTGATTTGAAATTTCAGCTTTATCATTAAGAAATACTTACATATAGTTGTGTTTATTTCATATTTTTCTTGTCTGTTGCATTTTTAAAATTTGTCCAATCTGGTGCCAGTAAAATTCTGTTATTTTTTGGAAATTTGACAGCATATTTTAAAATCCTCCTTTCTTCTTTATTTTCCTATTTCTTGTTTTCTTCTTTTTTTCCCTCCCTGTCACCTTCAGTTTTTTTTGTTTTTTTGTTTTTTTTAGCTCTTTGTCCCAGATGAATGGTATCTATTTTGTTCACCATTCTATCTGGCACACAGCAAATATTTAATACATATCTTTTGAATGCTATTAATGAAACTGAGAACTATTTGTCAAGTATTTCATCCCTTTTGAATGTTTTTAATTATGTTAATTATAGCAATTAAACGAAATAATTTAATTTTTGCATGCGCTTCTAATTTGTTAACTAATTTGTTAAACTGGTCCTTTAAGTGTTTAGAATTTAACTGTTACTGATTATACAATTTAGGAAAAGAATTTATCTTCTTAGAAAATGTCTAATAAAAACATAAAGAGTTCTTGCCCTTTTTTTGAATTTCAGAGTTTCCTGGATATTTGGAGAATTCTGAAATTAATGACATTTCCTGACAATTCTAAGGAAATTTATGTCAACATTGATTTATTTATTTATTACCTTTTAATGGGCTTTATTATTTCATCATTCCCAGCTTTTCATTAGAATAAAATTTCGCTTTTGTCTCTGCTAGGAATGTTACAGTTCACTCTCTCAGGAGAGATTTCTTAGAAAGAAAAATGACGTCAGAGCACTTATCTATGGGAGAGCATTAAGGAAGCAGCATAAATATGTGGACTTAGTCCATGACAAGAACTGCTACTTGGGTGTCATGGAGATTATTCCTAGAGTTACTCCTGTTTCCATGGGCTACCCTGCTGGTCGCTGCTGGGCCATAGCCACTGCTGGTGATCTGCCCAGCAGCTGTGGAGGTGAGCTGGACAGCCATGGCAGTGGGAGTCTAAGTCTAAGCCACCCCTGGATGCTTCCCTCCCCCACAGACAGGGATCCTAACTTTGTTAACCTGAAGACATTTAAAATGGCAACTAGTCCCAAATTTCGTGTTGTTCACCACTCCCATATCCCCTGTTGATTTGATGCTATTCAAAGAAAAATAAAAGTATAATACTCTCTACAGAAACAGATGAATTTTTCAGCACTTGGAAAATCCATGAATTTCCTCATTCTTCTCTTGTATTCATGGGGAGCTACCGTTCTACATTCTGGAAAAACTGGCGAATTGGTGTCAGTATTTATATTGACTTCGGTACTTGTAAGTGACTTAGAAGAAATAAAGGTATTGAAATTTTGGAGGTAGGGGCTGGAATTAAATAATAAAATCTGCCTTCCAGTTATGAGATCAACCTAGTTTTCAGATGCAGTGTTAATGCTCCTGTTTCTATAAAGTAAAGCTCCATTAAAAATTTTTTTTTTGCCTACTTGTTTAGTCCCAATAATTTAGAAAAGCAGTCTGTAATGTGTAAGGATAATGCATATGATCTCTGGATGATCATAGTTTAGTGAGGGCCTTATGATGTCTGTGTGAAACCAGTGACCGGAAAACAAAAATGATATGAAGAGCCAGAGGCTTCACTAAGGATCTCTAGGAAGAACACGCAATCGCTTCTACCACTCTTCCTTAATGCTTTTCCATTGAAAGTGGAGGCCAAGTTCGTTCTCCCCCACATTTAATTGTCAAACTCATCCACATCATTTAGACATGTTTTTTAGTTGGTGGAGGTCTTTATAGCATTTCTCTCACTCTTTATACAGTGAAGAAGTTATGGGGTTATACAAGCTCTAAGAGTGCAGGAGTCTTTTGTATCTTGTGCACCTCGGGATCTCCAGCTCTTGGCACAGTGCCTGGCCCATAGTAGGTGCTCATTAAAAATGTCTTGACTGTGATCTGGCATTACAGACTACAGAAAGTACCCTCTAAGGAAGAACTATAATTTATCTAGGGCATTTCACAAATCATGGTAATTGGGGAATTAAAAATGGTATTCTGTTAATTTGGGTGACTAGCTGGATAAGTGAACTTATCCTAGATGACTGAGCTAACTTGTTCCAGGTAGAATTATTCATTATTCCTTTCTCCTTCACCTACCCCTGGCTAACTCTTTAGAAGAAATACATCACTAGTAGTCCTGCAAAGAGGCAAACTGGAAGCTAAGCAAAAGAGATTTACTAAATAAAATGAATGTTGCATATGCTTTGGGCATCTAAAAAGGTGTGTCTCCTTTCTCCTAATTTAATAAGAATTTATATTTTGTTGTTGCAATTTATTTGAGACAAACACTCTAGGATCTATAACAGGCCTGTGGACAAAATAAAACTTCGTCAAATGAGAGTGCCTGTTGCTCAGCCAGGAATCATGGAAATTTGCAAAAAGAGCTGTGTTTGTGGCCAATCAGGGGAGACGCTTTATAAACAAACTCTCTCTCCCATAATTGAGAGTTGCTAAACAATTTTACAAAATATTTTAGGCAGCAAAGAAAATCTCTTAGGTCCTGCCCTGAAAATAACTTGACATGAACATTGTTGCCATTCCCTGTGGTCTGGAGCTGGGCTCTGTAATTTACACGACATGATGGAGGATTCTATGCCATTTTAGACTAATGATGTAAGTTGGAGGGTATTCACCCCTTCATTCATTATGACAAAGTATTTACTGCCTATGAGTACTAACTTCTAATAAATGTCTAGTTTGCTTCGTTTTGTAATGCTGTGCATACTTGCCTTAAAGTGTTATTTGTCAATGAGCGTTCAACACAATAACCTGGCAGCTCTTTTTGAAAGACCCAAAATAAAATCCCATATAAGGACCCAACCCTAGATAAAGATACCGATACAAAATACATTTTGCTGGTAGTTAGTCATCTAATTTGGCAGAGAGGAATTTGTTTTTGAACAAATTCCTTAAAAGATACAATGACAATAAGCTAGTTGATTAGATTTTTCCCCTTTAACTTTTCATAATGTTTCCAGGCTTTACTACTTGGCAAAGACAATTTGGGACAGATTTCTTTATTTTCTCCTCTGGCCTAAAACAAAAAACCCCCACTTTCCAAACTGTTACCACCGAAGAGTTTATTAAATGGCTGAAAAAGACAGCTGGTCCCACCATCTGTTAAAATTTTTCAGGGGCCAAATAAAACAGGTTACACCTTTAGCCATGCCAAGTCTTGCAATACCCCCTTCCTCTCACAGCCTGGGGAGGGCTAATCTGAATTTCACGCTCTGATTTTGCTATTGCTAATGCCTGAGCTGCTTATGTGTGCTTCTCAGCGTTGCATCTATTACCTCTCTTTTTTAGTTACAAAGCTATTCTCACATTTCAACCAAGCTTATTTGCAACCATTACCCTACACCTCTATAGTCTCTATAGTTACACCCAGCAACTAGAAGAGAATCCACAGACACCTAATTTCTGACTTTTCAAGCAAAAGGGGAGAGCCAAAAGTATGTTTCTGTTGTTTTGCAACCATTTATAGCATTTTCTATAAATGCTAATGGAGGTAATTCAGATTTTGGAACAAAGGCTTAGCTCACCACACACTGCAGGTGTGAGAGGGTTGAAACAAAAGAGATGCTAACCCTAATGGTATTTCTTGTCATTAACGATTCTTTGATGTTCACACTGGAGCCTCCCTTTTATCTTTTAGTTTTTCAGCCATCTTTGTTAACACGCAGCTCAATTGAATCTTTTTTTCCCCCTGGCCTTTAAAGACATCTGCAAAATGTTTATGCTAAGTTAGTTTCCACTGCATCTTTTAGTACCAAGGCAAAGTAAGATGAGATAAAGCTTGTGAGGTTATTATTAAAACATCAGTAAGTTTCTATCATTAAGCTGAAGGGAAAGATCAATAAAAAGGGAGCACTTAATGTTACTTTAATAAGGATGAGTTTCCTGTAACAGGACTTGGGATTAACTTTAGTATTACTGAAGTTGGCTTTACAATAAGGATGTTGCTGTGATGAGAAGAGTTTGACTTGCCTTTACCCAATTAAACACTTTGCAAATACTTTGAATGTACTTGATCTATTATTTCCTGTTTTATTGAAAGCTTTCATGATACAGCATATTTCAAGAATATTTGACTATGGCTTTTCCTTCCTTGTAGATCAGTCCCTGGCAGGCTGCCAAAGACCTTCTAAGGCAGGTTTGCCTCTGTCTGTCCTTCTGTCCATTTAGGATTGGGGGAGGGAGGAGGTGCAATGACAGGGAGTAGAAATGCAGCTTCAAGAAAAGTTTAACTCGCTTTGATGACAGCAAAGAGTAGGGAACAGTCAACGCTACATAATATACCCATAATATACTGTCCTAAGCTATTCAGCGGCGGGATCTGCAGCTAGACAGTGGGTGCAAAGTAGAATCATATGTTTCATGCCAAAATTGTTTGACTGATCTTACTATTCATTTGTATATTTTGCATTGATTTCAATAAAGCAGAAATGTTTATTAATTGCTTCTTAATTAATACAGCTTTTCCTTTAACTGCCGGAGGGGACAAAATGTTTAACTAGTTAACTGTTCAACCAGTATAACTGCTGATCTGGACAGTTAATTTGTTTCCACTTGAGGACTCACTTTTGGCAAGTATTCATTTGCAGCCAGGTTAATACTACCGTTCATAGCTATAATAAATGTGGCAACTCCCTCAGCCTTTATATATAGTTCAGCCCCAAATGTCAAATGCTAGGGAGCAGATAATAAGAAAAGATAAAATACAAATTAATGTTAACAATGTATCTGTTTTATGATTTTCCTCTCATATTATTTAATAATTCTTAGCATTTATATGATGCTTTTCATCTTCAAAGCACTTTACAAATGTTAGCTAACTAATCATGAGGTAATGAGGCCTGGATAATAATGCTGCAGTAAATTTTCTCTAGCTCAGATTATAAAGTAAAAATGGAGATGTATGTATTCATACATTAAAAAAATAACATTAGGTGGTCTTAGAGATTTTTTTGAGCTCAATACTCAGGCAAGTAATCTTCTATGCATAACTTATGTCTCTCTGTAAAAAATCTTGGGCAATTCAGATGCTCATGAATTGTAAGGATTTTCCCACCTGGCAGGCGGTTGGCAAACTTGCTTTCATCTTAGCCTTGCCTGTCCTTATTCCTTGTTATTTTTACCTTGATCTCTCTCCTCTTACCCAATAACAGAGAAAGGTCTAAAGGGAAGGACATTCGCTATTAGGAATTAGGGATAGACACCCATCTTGTTTTTCCCCAAATTTTTCATGTTCTTTTCCCAAACGTTTCCCATGTAGTTTTCAGTTTGTGGACTACACGGTAAAACACTTGTGCTATTTTACACTGTTTTGTATAATGGCACTAGTGCAGGTATATTTCATTACTTTAGAATGGGTGTATATTTGTGCTGTGGACAGTCTGACTTTGTATAAGACCTAAATTATATAGCTTTTCAAAAGGAAAGCATACTTTATTCAATATAAAATATTACTGATATAAGATGGACTCCAGTAAGGAAAACTGTTACTAATAAAAGCACTGTAGTTCATAGCTGACTTACATTACAAACTAATAAACACACCGCTTTATGAGAATAGAGAGTGAATTGCTGCACTCAGGCTCTGAGAACAGGTCTTATTTTCCTGAACCCTTAATTTGGAAAAACCACTAAAGTTAATAAGACTCTTCTTATTCATGAATAAGATCTTGACAATTCAGAGGGAATTTTATTTGAACCACAGAAAGTCCTATATACTGTAAGTCAGGGAAAGTTAATTTGGCAAGCAGTTATCCTGTATGTTAAAGGATTTCCCCTCTTCTTCCTGTGAGTTATCGTATGCAGCTATGTCTATACAGCCCACACAAACGACTGATAAGTGGAGGTTTCAGTCTGGACACTGTCCTCCTGAGACTTGGGGAACATGCTGATGCTATTTGGAAAAAGCCCAATGATGACTGGTGTGCCACAGACAATGTCCAGATGACGATGGAACTTTTTCACTTTTCAGTCTATTTCTGAAGTCCTGAAATCCAGTATTAGCCTGCATGCCTTCACAATAATAATAGATCACCAAAGAGAAGGATCAATTGCTTAGATACATTAAATCTGGTTCTATAAATGTCTTAGTGATATGGCCTCTTTACCAAAGTAGTACCTGCTGACAGAGTGCACATAAAATGTACCGTTATCGTAGGACTGGTTTCCCCCAAAGAAACGAATTATACACTTAACTTGCCGTGACATAACTTGGTCAACTGGAGCTTACAATACGATGATCAGGGAGAAGTGTTTCTATTATAAATCATGACCTTGTCTCCAGCCTTTTATCCCTAAGGATACCCTTAGTGTGGTGTGTCATTATGATGGCTTCAGTCTTCAGATGGGGGTGGAGAGGTCAGGAAGGCCAAGAAACAAAATCAAGATTAATTTTTAACGTCAGTGACACCTACTTCCCTCCCACTTCCTATTTGCAGGGGGAAAGAAGTGAACCCCAGTGAAAATGGGAACTGAACCAAGTGCTTTCATACTATTCCAATTAAATCTCTCAAACATTTCTTCACTAACTGATATTGCTTCTGTTGAGATGATCATCACTACATATAACAAGAAACTAACCTGATCCAAGATGCATACGTTTGTCTGCAGTTAGTTATTAAGGATATACTTCCAGAAATATACTGCTGAGGCCTTATAGAACTTCGGATTCTTGCAGTGTTTAATGAGAATTGTTTCCTGTTATATCTAGCTTGTATGTATAAATATTGGGGAAGAGATGTGAATTTGCTAATAATTTTTAAAAAGTTGCTAAGTCACCCAGACAGATTATACATATACAAACTAAAGATGTTTAGTTATAGAAGTAAGTAACTGGAAAGACCTAGTCTGCTGAATAGATGCTTCAGTGGTTTGATGGTTGTTGATGGCAGGATTCAAGAACACATCCAAATCTGGGAGTGAATGCAGGATGCTAGATTTCAGGACATAAAGTCTTGGGATTTCATGCTGGTTCAGGAAAAGCCAAGGAAGCTACTGATTGAGGGTCCTTGGAAACCCAGGCATTGCCCTCATGGAGAAGACCAGTGCCCTCACTGGACAGAGCAGGAAACTACAGTTCTGAAGGGATTCTTTCCCAGCTCCTTCCCTCTCTGGCCCCTTCGATCATGTTTTCTCCCCTCTTTTCAGAAGTTGCTTGGTGACCTGTTAAGCATCCCATACTGTCCTCCTTCTTCCCATAGTCAACGATCAATAAGCCTCATATTCCATAGTCCAATTTATATATTAGAGTATTAATCATGCAACTTTAAAAAAAAGGGCAACAGAACCATTTTACTAAGTTTTTGGTCCAAGAATTTTTCACTAGGCTAAACCTACTTGATGTCCCCCCAGAATGGTTGGAAAGTGGTTAGAAAAAAGTTTCCCCTCCATTTCTCTGAGTAACAGTCTAGAGCAGGGGTTGGCTAACTTTTTCTGTAAAGGGTAGATAGTGAATATTTTAGATTTTGTGGGCCATGAGGGTTTTGTCATGCTGACCTAATGCTGCTGTCACGGTGTGAAAGCAGCGATGGACAACATGCAAATGAATGGGTGTGGCTGTGCACCAATAAAACTATCTATACGTAGAGGCTATGGGCCACATACAGCCCATAGGCTATAGTATGTCAACCACTAGCCTTGAGAAATGCCATTTCCCTGCATGGCCACGGTTGGGAATAATTCTGCATATCAGTAGTTAAGGAAGTCCATATTATTTATTTGACTACCTGGATATTAAATACCAAATAGCTGAGGCAAAAGGCTGATGAGTTTTAGTCTTTGTTTTTTCAGTCTGAATGTTCTGTGAATGAAAGCAGAAGCGACTGTTAACCAAATATTGTGTGACATAGGAACAGCATGCTATTTCTAACGAAAGCCTTTTGAAAATAAAGACACTGTGAATTTAGAGTTACATCTGTACAACGGTTGGATATTTGCCTGGGTTTTTTAGTTTAGGTTCTAACAGTCAGAACTACTGCCAATAGCTGTCTTTGCACAACATGCCCCAGACTTTTTACTGCCCGTCAATCTCCAAAAAAACTTGTTTTTCCTGGTTCCTTGTTTCAGCACCAACTCTCAGAAGTTAGCTCATCTGAGAAACTAATAAAAACAGAAGTGTGGATTGTGACAATAGTTTAATGCACTCTTCTTTGGGATAAAAGATGGCTTAGGTGGTCTCCAAACAGAAGGCTCGCCATCATTTTCCCCACTGCTTTGTTAATTTTCACCAAGAAATCAGGAATTACTCTGCAAATCCCTGCGGAGGCTATTCCACACTGCCTCAAGACCTCCAGTAATTTCATATTTCATAAGCTAATAGTTGTCTGAAGGCTTCAAGTTTTTCCCCAACTCTGCCCCATTGAGCCCCACTGAACATTTCCACACCTTGGTTTCCCATGAAAATGCTGCTAATGATGATGATAACATCTATCTAACAGGTTACTGTGAAGATTAAATGGCGTGTTAGGGGTAAAGCACAGGACTTGGCACATAATGGGTACTCAATACATGCCAGTTATATTATTCTCAGATAAAAATTATAAGAAAGCATGAGCATATTTTATATTAAGCTGAGTTTTAGTTATCTGGCCCCAGGGAGATTGTCATTTAACTATCAGTTAATGGGCACTGAAATGCAGGCTGCTTGGCTCCTGGAAAGGGCATGGTTTAGGACTCTGATACACCTAGATTTGCAGATAGCTCCTTCCTCCTAGCTCTCTGACCAGGGTCAGGTAAACGTAACCTTTCTGAGCTTTACGTTTATGCTTTTCACCTGCTTAACACAGCTGGTGTGAAGATTAGATAGGAGAATTGCATTGAAATTGCATTAAATAAATGCATTAAATATTTAAATTTCAATAATGGCTTTAGATGTCCTCAGATTATATCTGTAAATATCTGTTGAGTTCTTGCAAGGTACTATGTTTGGTATCAACACCTTACGTTTTGGGAGAATTAAAGAAATATTTTTGGAAAGAAGAACATCTCTTTTCTAAGTAGGTTATTTGTTGTGTGTACGAATGAGGCAGGTCCTAGATAGTACGACATCACTGGGAAGCCTGACAGTTTGGTACAGAAAGTACCAGAAAGTAGAATAAACTGACTTAGATTCTTGTCTCTACACTGTTACTGACTCACTGTGTAACCCCTGAGCAAGTCACTGGACCTCTGCTCTGTCATCTGTAAAAAGAGTAGATTGGCCTAGGGATTTTCTAAGTCTTCTTACTGTTCCAAAATAGAACCTTTGTATATATAGGGCAGTGACATGTCATTTTTATGTCCATAGACCAGCAAGTGACATCCAACCATCCAATGTTGTCAAAGGAATGTTAATTAGTAGAAATATTTTCTGTTTTTAACACTGTAGGGTGAGTGGCAGTCAAACTCCTATTGTTGTTTTATTTTTGTTCCCCTCCTTTTGTTTTGAACTATGCGTGGCCCAGTAAAACCACAAGCATGTGTGAATGAAGAAGACATTCCTGTGTGACTCAAAAGACTAGCATTCTTGGCTTTCCTGGTGGCGCAGTGGTTAAGAATCTGCCTGCCAATGCAGGGGACACGGGTTCAAGCCCTGGTCCGGGAAAATCCCACATGCCTCGGAGCAACTAAGCCTGTGAGCCACAACTACTGAGCCTGCGCTCTAGTGCCCGAGAGCCACAACTACTGAAATCCGCATGCCTAGAGCCCGTGCTCCGCAACAAGAGAAGCCACCGCAGTGAGAAGCCTGGGCACCACAACTAAGAGTAGCCCCTGCTCACCGCAACTAGAGAAAGCCTGCGTGCAGCAACAAAGACCCAACGCAGCCAAAAAAAAAAAAAAAAAGACTAGCATTCTTTGCTGCCATTGATCAAGGGGCTGGTTTGGAGAACAGTAAACATCAGAGGTTTACATAAGTGGGAAGCATTACGCAAGTAAATAAATAAGCATAGGCTCTCCCCATGTATGGTTCATGTATGTCATGTGTAAATGCACAAAATCCTTCTCTATCTTGAACATAATTTGAGTACACTGAAAACCTGATTTGGCTGGGCACTTCAGTGAAAACAGCCAAACTGGTGTTTACACATAGACACAGTCTGAACTGATGACCAGGTCAGTCATTCAACCAGCCAGCCTGATCAATAACTAGTCTGACTTTATTGAGAGGTACTCAGTGGATCAAATGATTCTAACCACTCGGTATGATTAGACACAGTTCTATGAGCGAGTCATGGATACAAATAAGAAAATATTTAAGAGGAAATATCTCAACATCCCTTTAAATTTTCTACTTCACACAAATTTGACTTAGGATGAAGACTAATGTAATTTAATAATAGCTATATAGAAAAGGGGCACCGTATGTAATTTAAAAAAGAAGAAATCCCCAAACATTTATTTTAGGAAATAGTCTCTGAACTTTGAAATGTATATCTAAAATGATATATACAACAGTCTCTCGAAGGTTATGTTAACTGTCATCAGGGAGCTGGCAATAAATACCTTATGAAATCCCACAAAGCAACATTAGCAGTGTGAAAAAACAACACACACAGCCCTGAACAAACTACCTTTCAATGATGGCTTTAATGTCCAGTGCAGTCCAGTTATTACAATGATTTTTTACTTTTGAGCCTCACCTACTTCATTAACATAAGAAGTTTAATCTCGCCTGTCTTCAGTCTAAACCTCTATCCTAATCCTTCTCTTCAGCCTCTGATTGTTTCTATCCTAAAAATCTGGACAATCCTACCATCTCCTTGAATTACCTCTCCACCTTTTTCCTTCTTTTTCCTACTGAGTTTCTGGAGAAGTAGTCTGTAGCCACAGGAAACTAAAGTGACTGTCCCAAACATCCAGTTAATAAATTATAGAGCAGTTCCATTTCTTCTGCATAGGGTCATCTCTAATTTATCCCTCCCCATCCCTTCCTTTCCCACCCCCTACCACCTAATATGTAAATGATATTTTTGCAAGAGGTATTGGTTTCATAACCTTTTCTATGACTCTTACTCAGGTCTTCATTGTTTTTTTTTTCTGAACTACAGTGTAGGTCTTCCAGCTGATCTCCTTGCCTCTCACTTCTCCCCTTCACTCTACTGCCAACAAGCTTTTGCCAAATCCTAGCTCTGTTCATGGCATTCCTCTGAACAAAGTCCCCATTGGTTTCTTTTTGCCCAGGAGAGTACAGAGTCCCTAGCACAGCATTCAAAGTCCTCCATAATCAATGTCTCCAGTTTTACCTTTTATATATATTCTATGCTCTAATCAAGCCAGAACAGGACCTGAATTTTCCTGCTGCTTCAGATTGATGGGGCTCTTCTGGGACACTTTTGGTTGTTCAGGTTGCATAAGGGTGCTTGGGATGGGGAGGGAGGAGGTATTTTTTTCTAGTTCACACTAGGGCCTAGCGGCATCCCTTGAGTCTCACTTTATGGGATGCCAGTCTCTCCTACCTCGGCCCATCTCTGCTGTATCCACCATTCAAGATTCAGGATGAATACTGATTCCTTCATGAAGCATTCCTTTATGGTCCCTGCTCTGACCTTACTTACTCTGCCATTTCCTAGTAAATATTTATGCATATGTCACAACTTCCTTCCTATATTGTAAGCTCCTAGATCAGCTCAATGATAGTGTCTTAAAACAGTAATATCTGGAGGTTAGTCATGAGGTGTAGAACAAATCATTTATTTTTAATAATAGTTCAAATATTGAACTGTACACTTTAAAAGGGTGAACTGTACAGTATGTGAATTACATCTCAATAAAGCTGCTATAAAAATAAAACTTCAAATACTAATATTTGTAAATGATTTAAAATCATTTAAATAATTTTAAGCAGGACAGGTTACAACATAGCAGATAAAGCATGCACACATTTTTATCTCCTATTTCTTGAGACCTCATTTAAATGGCAGTAAAGAAGAATAAAAAAGAATAAACTCAAAGTAATGATGAGAATGGAAGAGGGAATTATCAAGGGAAAAGATTTTAACATATTTCTGAAAGATGAAAAGTAGATAGAAGAAGGTATCTGCTTCCAGTCATAAAGGACTAAGTGATTCAAACTTTCTTTTGAGGCCAAATAGTAAGTTAGGACAAAATTTAAAATAAACCTGATAAGTCAGACAAAAGAAGACAAATACTGAAATATATCACTTATATATGGAATCTAAAAAATACAACAAACTAGTGAATAAAACAAAAACAGAAGCAGACTCACAGATATAGAAAACAAACTAGTGGTTACCAGTGGGGAGAGGGGAAGGGGCAATATAGGGATGGGGGAGTGGGAGGTACAAACTATTGGTTGTAAGATAGGCTCAAGGATATATTGTACAACACAGGGGATATAGCCAATATTTTGTAATAACTGTAAATGGAATGTAACCTTTAAAAATTGTATAAGATTATTTTAAAAAACAAAAAAACTTAATAAAATAAAAATTAAAAAAATAAAATAAAATAAAATATACCTGATTGAAGGCACTGGAAAGCTAGCAAGAGAGTGAAAAAATACTGAACCAAGGTCTAGGAGAGGACAGAAATTCCGAGAGGATACCTGAGCACTGGGGACAACTTTTCTTCTGGGAGACATTTGTCAATTCCAGAAGAGACAACTAAGGAGAAGCTGTTAGGCTGTGCAGTGCAAGGTCAAGCGGACAAAAGCTGGAGTCTTGAACACCTACCCCCGCAACACACACAAATACTCTGACTTGGGATTGCAAAGAGCTCCCCTCTAGCAGAGACGGAACCAGATGCAGACTGCTCTCACAGGGACTGCAGGTCCGTTTCCAACCATCCCAGGCTCTGAAGTTGGAATAAAGTGGTCCTGATTTGTTCATGCCCCCAGCAAATATTACTGTTTTATGGAGGAAGACAATACTATCCTGGGCCTCAAATTACCTTTACAAATAATTTTGCAAATATAATTTCCAGCATGCAATAAATAATAACCAAGAGAGTAAGAAAACACGAATGAGAACCACATCATAGTAAAACTTCTGGAAACCACAGAGAGAGGAAACCTTAAAAGTGGTCACAGAAAAAGACAGATTACCTTCAAAGGAACAACAATTTGGCTTACAGCTGACCTTTCAACAGATACAATGAGGACCAGAAGATAAAGTGCTGATTTTAAAGTTCTAAGAGAAAATAACTGCCAATATAGAATTCTAAACTCATCAAAAATATCCTCCAAGAATTAAGGTGAAATGATGACATTTTCAGTGAAACAAAAACTCACAGCAGCAGACTCACACTGATTAGATTTTGATAAGTCAAGGGTACACATTGTAATTTCTCGGGTAGCCACAAGAGAATGATAAAAGTGTGTGTATATACCTAGTAACATAGCTTCAAAATATATAAAGAAAAAAATATACAAAAATAAAAGGAGAAATAGGCAAATTCATAATCATAGAGGGAGATTTTACATACTTCTCTTAATAACTAACAGAAGAAGCAGTCAAAAAATCAGTAAGTATGGGGAAGATGACAATTATCAAACTTGAACTACTGTGCGTATATTGAAGGCTGCAGAATACACCTAATTTTAAAGCATATATGGAATATTTATAAAAGTTTTATCCAAAAAAATCATATGCTGGGCCATAAAGTCTCAACAAATCATACTGAATTAGTTCTCTGGCCATAACACAATTAAGCTAGGCTCAACAACAAAAAGAAGAGAAAATGCCTGTATGTTTAGAAATTAATAAATAAACTTCCAAAAATCTCACAAAAAAAGGTCAAAAAAGGAATGAATGTTTGAAACATGTTTTGAGCCCAATAATAATAAAAATACTTGTATGTTGCTGCTAATTTCATACTTAGAGGGAAATGATAGCTTAAATGAATGTATTAGAAAGGAAGTCTTAAAATTCTAAGAAGTTAGGAAAAATAATGGCAAATTATATCAAAGAAAAAATATAATAAGTAAAGGAGTAAAAATTAGTGAAATAGAAATCAAATAGGTAATAAAAAAGATGAACAAAATCAAAAGTTGTTTTCCTTAAAAGACTAATAAAATTGATAAACCTGAAAAGACTAGTCAAAGAAAAAGAGAGAGAACACAGATTATCACCATCACAAATGAAAAAGGGGACCTTACTATAAATTCTACAATATTAAAAATACCTTAAGATATATTTTGTACAATACTAACCAAATTTGAAAATGTAGGAGAAATGGACAAATTCCTTGAAAAATGAAACTTACCAACACTGACACAGGAAGAAATAGAAAATATGAATAGTCATGTTATTAAGGAAATGTAATCCATAATTAAAATTTTCCTTTATAAAAAACTGCAGGCATGCACTTCCTTGGTGGTCTAGTGGTTAAGACTCTGTGGATCCCTGGTCCGGGAACTAAGATCCCACATGCCACGTGCTGTGGCCAAAAATTTAAAATAAACAAAAACAACAACAAAAAAAACTGCAGGCGCAAATAGCTCCCTTAGTGAATTTAAAAAATTTTAAGAAGGCATTAATGTCATTCTTACACCAACTCTTCCTAAGAAAGACAAATTGGATATTATGAGAATAAAAATTTTACATGCTAATTTTGTCATGAGCATAGCTATAAACATTTTTTAAAAATAACAAATCAAATGCAGCAATATGTAAAAGGATAATACAACACGATAGAGTTGTATATATTGTAAGAATGCAAGATTTATTCACATTAGAAAACCAGTATAACTTACTATTTAACAAAATAAAGGAGAAAAATCATAGGTTTCTCAAATCAACAGACACACTCAGCCAACCCATAGGAGTTGTGAGAAATACGTGGTTGATTCGGGTGGTTTATAGTGCAGCAATAACTAACTGAAACAGGTAGTAAGTCAAGAAAAAACAAAGTATAAATATTGAAAAGGAAGAAAAAGTCTATAGTTATTTGCAGACATTGTGTATGTAGAAAATCCAAAATTATCTACAGATACATTATTGGAATTAATGAGTAAATTTAGCAAAGTTGATGGATCTCAAGTGCAAAATATCAATTGCATTTCCATATAAGGACAATGTCTTAGTCTGTTCAGTCTGCTATAACAGAATACCATAGACTGGGTGGCTTAAACAACAGAAATTTATCTCTCACAGTTCTGGAGGCTGGGAAATTCAAGATTAGGTTGCTGGCAGATATGGTGTCTGGTGAGAGCCTGCTTCCTGGTTCATAGACAGCCATCTTTTCACTGTGTCCTTACAAGGCAGAAGAGGCAAGCAAGCTCTCTGGGGTATGTTTTACAAGGGCATTAATCCCATTCATGAGGGCTCCATCCTCATGACCTAATCACTTCTCAAAGGCACCACCACCAAATACCATCACACTGGGGCCTAGGTTTCAGCATACAAATTTTTTTAAAAAATTTATTTTATTTTTAATACAGCAGGTTCTTATTAGTTATCTATTTTATACATATTAGTGTATATATGTCAATCCCAATCTCCCAATTCATCCCACCACCCCACCACCCCATTTTCCCCCTTGGTGTCCATACGTTTGTTCTCTACATCTGTGTCTCTATTTCTGCCTTGCAGACTGGTACATCTGTACCATTTTTCTAGATTCCACATATATGCATTAATATACGATATTTGTTTTTCTCTTTCTGACTTACTTCACTCTGTATGACAGTCTGTAGGTCCATCCACGTCTCTACAAATGACCCAATTTCGTTCCTTTTTATGGCTAAGTAATATTCCATCATATATATGTACCAAATCTTCTTTATCCATTCATCTGTCGATGGGCATTTTGGTTGCTTCCATGACCTGGCTATTGTAAATAGTGCTGCAATGAACATTGGGGTGCATATGGCTTTTCGAATTATGGTTTTCTCTGGGTATATGCTGAGTAGTGAGATTACTGGGTCATATGGTAATTCTATTTTTAGTTTTTTAAGGAATCTCCATACTGTTCTGCATAGTGCCTGTATCAATTTACATTCCCAGCAACAGTGCAAGAGGGTTTCCTTTTTCGCCACACCCTCTCCAGCATTTGTTGTTTGTAGATTTTCTGATGATGCCCCTTCTGACCAGTGGGAGGTGATACCTCATTGTAGTTTTGATTTGCATTTCTCTAATAATTAGTGATGTTGAGCAGCTTTTCATGTGCCTCTTGGCCATCTGTATGTCTTCTTTGGAGAAATGTCTATTTAGGTCTTTTGCCCATTTTTGGATTGGGTTGTTTGTTTTTTTTAACATTGAGCTGCATGAGCTGTTTATATATTTTGGAGATTAACCCTTTGCCGTTGATTCGTTGGCAAATATTTTCTCTCATTCTGAGGGTTGCCTTTTCATTTTATTTATAGTTTCCTTTGCTGTGCAAAAGCTTTTAAGTTTCATTAGGTCCCATTTGTTTATTTTTGTTTTTTTTCCATTACTCTAGGAGGTGGGTCAAAAAAGATCTTGCTGTGATTTATGTCAAAGGGTGTTCTTCCTATGTTTTCCTCTAAGAGTTTTATAGTGTCCAGTCTTACATTTAGGTCTCTAATGCATTTTGAGTTTATTTTTGTGTATGGTGTTAGGGAGTGTTCTAATTTCATTCTTTTACATGTAGCTGTCCAATTTTCCCAGCACCACTTATTGAAGAGACTGTCTTTTCTCCATTGTATAGCCTTGCCTCCTTTGTCATAGATTAGTTGACCATAGGTATATGGGTTTACCTCTGGGCTTCCTATCCTGTTCCATTCATCTATATTTCTGTTTTTGCACCAGTAACATATTGTCTTGATTACTGTAGCTGTGTAGTATAGTCTGAAGTCAGGGAGTCTGATTCCTCCAGCTCTGTTTTTTTCCCTCAAGACTGCTTTGGCTATTTGGGTTCTTTTGTGTCTCCATACAAATTTTAAGAGTATTTCTTCTAGTTCTGTAAAAAATGCCATTGGTAATTTGAGGATTGCACTGAATCTGTAGATTGCTTTGGGTAGTATAGTCATTTTCACAGTACTGATTCTTCCAATCCAAGAACATGGCATATCTCTCCATCTGTTTGTGTCATTTTGATTTTTTTCATCAGTGTCTTACAGTTTTCTGAGTACAGGTCTTTTACCTCCTTAGGTAGGTTTATTCCTAGGTATTTTATTCTTTTTGTTGCAATGGTGAATGGGATTGTTTCCTTAATTTCTCTTTCTGATCTTTTGTTGTTAGTGTATAGGAATGCAAGAGATTTCTGTGCATTAATTTTGTATCCTGCAACTTTACCAAATTCATTGATTAGCTCTAGTAGTTTTCTGGTAGCATCTTTAGGATTCTCTATGTATAGTATCATGTCATCTGCAAACAGTGACAGTTTTACTTTTTCTTTTCCAATTTGTATTCCTTTTCTTTCTTTTTCTTCTCTGATTGCTGTGGCTAGGACTTCCAAAACTATGTTGAATAAGAGTGGCGAAAGTGGACATCCTTGCCTTGTTCCTGATCTTAGAGGAAATGCTTTCAGTTTTTCACCATTGAGAATGATGTTTGCTGTGGGTTTGTCATATATGGCCTTTATTATGTTGAGGTAGGTTCCCTCTGTGCCCACTTTCTGGAGAATTTTTATCACAAATGGGTGTTGAATTTTGTCAAAAGCTTTTTTTGCATCTATTGAGATGATCATATGGTTTTTATTCTTCAATTTGTTAATATGGTGTAACACATTGATTGATTTACATATATTGAAGAATCCTTGCATCCCTGGAATAAATCCCACTTGATCATGGTGTATGATCCTTTTAATGTGTTGTTGGATTCTGTTTGCTACTATTTTGTTGAGGATTTTTGCGTCTATATTCATCAATGATATTGGTCTATAATTTTCTTTTTTTGTAGTATCTTTGTCTGGTTTTGGTATCAGGGTGATGGTGGCCTCATAGCATGAGTTTGGGAGTGTTCATTCCTCTGCAATTTTTTGGAAGAGTTTCAGAGGGGTAGGTGTTAACTCTTCTCTAAATGTTTGATGGAATTCACCTGTGAAGCCATCTGATCCTGGGCTTTTTTTTTTTTTGGGAGATTTTTAATCACAGTGTCAATTTCATTACTTGTGATTGGTCTGTTCATATTTTCTATTTCTTCCTGGTTTAGTCTTGGAAGGTTATACCTTTCTAAGAATTTGTCCATTTCTTCCAGGCTGTCCATTTTATTGGCATAGAGTTGCTTGTAGTAGTCTCTTAGGATGCTTTGTATTTCTGCAGTGTCCATTGTAACTTCTCCTTTTTCATTTCTGATTTTATTGATTTGATTCCTCTTCCTCTTTTTCTTGATGAGTCTGGATAAAGATTTATCCATTTTGTTTATGTTCTCAAAGAACCAGCTTTTAGTTTTATTGATCTTTGCTATTATTTCTTTCATTTCTTTTTCACTTATTTCTGCTCTGATCTTATGATTTCTTTCCTTCTACTAACTTTGGGTTTTGTTTGTTCTTCTTTCTCTAGTTTCTTTAGGTGTAAGGTTAGATTGTTTGAGATTTTTCTTGTTTCTTGAGGTAGGATTGCATTGCTATAAACTTCCCTCTTAGAACTGCTTTTGCTGCATCCCATAGGTTTTGGATCGTTGTGTTTTCGTTGTCATTTGTCTCTAGGTATTTTTTGATTTCCTCTTTGATTTCTTCAGTGATCTCTTGGTTATTTAGTAACGTATTGTTTAGCCTCCATGTGTTTGTGTTTTTTACGTTTTTTTCCCTGTAATTGATTTCTAATCTCATAGCACTGTGGTCAGAAAAGATGTTGATATGAGTTCAATTTTCTGAAATTTACCGAGGCTGATTTGTGACCCAAGATGTGATCTATCCTGGAGAATGTTCCGTGTGCACTTGAGAAGAAACTGTAATCTGCTGTTTTTGGATGGAATGTCCTATAAATATCAATTAAATCTCTCTGGTCTATTGTGTCATTTAAAGCTAGTGTTTCCATATTAATTTTCTGTCTGGATGATCTGTCCATTGGTGTAAGTGAGGTGTTAAAGTCCCCCACTATTATTGTGTTACTGTTGATTTCCTCCTTTATAGCTGTTAGCAATTGCCTTATGGATTGAGGTGCTCCTATGTTGGGTGCATATATATTTATAAATGTTATATCTTCTTCTTGGATTGATCCCTTGATCATTATGTAGTGACCTTCCTTGTAATATTCTTTATTTTAAAGTCTATTTTATGTGATATGAGTATTGCTACTCCAGCTTTCTTTTGATTTCCATTTGCATGGAATGTCTTTTTCCATCCCTTCCCTTTCAGTCTGTATGTGTCCCTAGGTCTGAAGGGGGTCTCTTGTAGACAGCATATATATGGGTATTGTTTTTTTTCCATTCAGTGATCCTGTATCTTTTGGTTGTAGCATTTAATCCATTGACATTTAAGGTAATTTTCAATATGTATGTTCCTATTACCATTTTCTTAATTGTTTTAGGTTTGTTTTTGTAGGTCCT
Source organism: Balaenoptera borealis (assembly GCF_965194805.1). Classification (NCBI taxonomy): domain Eukaryota; kingdom Metazoa; phylum Chordata; class Mammalia; order Artiodactyla; family Balaenopteridae; genus Balaenoptera; species Balaenoptera borealis. The sequence continues at coordinate 62,095,905 of NC_138863.1, forward strand.
TTTCTTCTCTTGTGTTTCCCACTTAAAGAAGTTCTTTTGGCATTTGTTGTAGAGCTGGTTTGGTGGTGCTGAATTCTCTTAGCTTTTGCTTGTCTGTAAAGCTTTTGATTTCTCCATCGAATCTGAATGAGATCCTTGCCGGGTAGAGTAATATTGGTTGTAGGTTCTTCCCTTTCATCACTTTAAATATATCGTGCCACTCCCTTCTGGCTTGTAGAGTTTCTGCTGAGAAATCAGCTGTTAACCTTATGGGAGTTCCCTTGTATGTTATTTGTTGTTTTTCCCTTGTTGCTTTTAATAATTTGTCTTTAATTTGTATCAGTTTGATTACCATGTGTCTTGGTGTGCTTCTCCTTGGGTTTATCCTACCTGGGACCCTCTGCACTTCCTGGACTTGGGTGGCTATTTCCTTTCCCATGTTAGGGAAGTTTTCAACTATAATCTCTTCAAATATTTTCTCTGGTCCTTTCTCTCTCTCTTCTTCTTCTGGGACCCCTATAATGCAAATGTTGGTGCATTTAATGTCCCAGAGGCCTCTTAGGCTGTCTTCATTTCTTTTCATTCTTTTTTCTTTATTCTGTTCCACAGCAGTGAATTCCACCATTCTGTCTTCCAGGTCACTTATCCATTCTTCTGCCTCAGTTATTCTGCTATTGATTCCTTTTGGTGTATTTTTAATTTCAGTTATTGTATTGTTCATCTGTTTGTTTGTTCTTTAATTCTTCTAGGTGTTTGTTAAACATTTCTTGCATCTTCTCGATCTTTGCCTCCATTCTTTTTCCGAGGTCCTGGATCATCTTCATTATCATTATTCTGAATTCTTATTCTGGAAGGTTGCCTATCTCCAGTTCATTTAGTTATGTTTCTGGGGTTTTATCTTGTTCCTTCATCTGGTACATAGTCCTCTGCCTTTTCATTTTGTTTATCTTTCTGTGAATGTGGTTTTCGTTCCACAGGCTGCAGGATTGTAGCTCTTCTTGCTTCCGCTGTCTGCCCTCTGGTGGATGAGGCTATCTAAGAGGCTTGTGCAAGTTTCCTGACGGGAGGGACTGGTGGTGGGTAGAGCTGGCTGTTGCTCTGGTTGGCAGAGCTCAGTAAAAGTTTAATATGCTTGTCTGCTGATGGGTGGAGCTGAGTTCCCTCCCTGTTGGTTGTTTGGCCTGAGGCGACCCAGCACTGGAGGTTACAGGCTTTTTGGTGAGGCTAATGGTGGACTCATGGAGGGCTCATGCCAAGGAGTAGTTCACAGAACTTCTGCTGCCAGTGTCCTTGTCCCCTCAGTGAGCCACAGCCACCCCCCACCTCTGTAGGAGACCCTCCAACACTACCAGGTAGGTCTGGTTCAATCTCCTATGGGGTCACTGCTCCTCCCCCCGGGTCTTGATACACACACTACTTTGTGTGTGCCCTCCAAGAGTGGAGTCTCTGTTTCCCCCAGTGCTGTCAAAGTCCTGCAATCAAATACTGCTAGACTGAGTTCAATCAGAATCAAAGTCTGATTCTCTGGGAATTCCCTCTCCCATTGCCAGACTCCAGGTTGGGAAGCCTGACGTGGGGCTCAGAACCTTCACTCCAGTGGGTGGAATTCTGTGGAATAATTGTTCTCCAGTTTTTAAGTCACCCACCCAGTGGTTTTGGGATTTGATTTTATTGTGATTGTGTCCCTCCTTCTGTCTCATTGTGGCTTCTCCTTTGTCTTTGGATGCGGGGTATCTTTTTTGGTGAGTTCCAGTGTCTTCCCGTAGACCACTGTTCAGAAGTTAGTTGTGATTCTGGTGCTCTTGCAAGAGGGAGTCAGCATACGAATTTTGTGGGGACATGGACATTTCATCTATAGCAAGCAACAGATAGTTAGAAATTTAAAAAATAACATCAAATTATATATGGTACATAGGAATAAAACTAACAAAATATGTGTAAGATTTCTCACAGAAAATTATAAACCATTATTGAGAGAAGAGAAGAAATAACTAAATAAATAGAAGGATATACCATGTTCATGGATTGAAAAATCCAATATTGTATTGTATACATGATAATTCCTTCCAGATGGACTTATAGACTCAAGATGATTCCAAAGAAATCCCAACAGGTTTTTTTTTTCCCCTCTAGAAGTTGACTATTTAATTCTACAGTATGCAGAGGGCCCAAACTAATCATAGGTGTTTTGGAGAAGAGAAACAATGTTGGAAGATTTGCTCTACTATACACTAAGGCCTATTATAAAGGTATGGTATTTAAGGTAAGGATAACAGATAGATCAATGGAACAGAATAGAGACTCTGGAAATAGGACCATAAACACTTGATTTATGTAAATGGTTGTAGTTTAGAACAGTAGGAAAGGGATAGCCTTTTCATTAAATGGGGCTGAGACACTATCTATTATAGAAAACCTGACAATTGACCCTTACTGTCCACCATTCACAAAGTCAGTTCTGTGTGGGTTGAAGGTCTAAATGTGAGAGGCAAAACAATAATGCTTCCAGAAGATACTAAAGGCAAATATCTTTATGACCTTGGAGTACAAGATTCTTAATAGGCTATAAAAAAACACTAATCAAAAAGGAAAAGATTGATAAGTTGTATTATGTTAAAATTACAAACTTTTTTTTTTTTTAAGCAAAAGTCACTTTAAGAGCAAGCCACCTAGTCAAGGAATTATTTGCAACACATGTAACTAACAATATATGATACATTTCTTCAAATTAAAAGAAAAATAGTTAACCAGTTAAAAATAGACATGTAACAAAAGGAGATCTCTAAACACATACAAATGTGCTCAATATCATTATTAGTCAGCCATGTGTGAGCTATAATCACAGCAAGACTATATACCCATCAGAGTGCCTATATGAAGAAGACTGATACTAGCAAGAGTCGGTGAGAATGCAGACCAGTGGGAGCTCTCTTGTACCACTGCAGTGACTATAAATTGGTACATCACTTAGGAAAACAGTTTGGCATTATCTACTGAAGTGAAGGTATGTGTACCTAAGGACCCTGCAATTCTAATACTAGGTATATAGCCAATAGAAATGCATGCAAATATATACTAAGAGACGTATACAACAGTGTTGTAGTAGCAATTTGCAAAATAGCCCCAGATTGGAAACAAGTCATATTTGTCTATCAAAAGCAGAATGGGTAAATCAATTATGGCATGTTCATATCCTGGAATACTACACAGACATGAAAATGAACTACATTTACATCCCACAACACAGATGAATCTCACAAATATAACATTGAATAAAAGGAACATGACCCCCCAAATTACATACTACATGATTCCACTTATATAAAGTTCCCCAAGCCTACCTATAAGAGGTAAAACCTAACTATAGTGTTTAGGGATACACGTAAGTGGTAAAACTATAAAGAAATCAAGGAAGTGTTCACCATAAATATCATGAGAGTGCTTATCTTTGAGGAGGCATGTAGGGGTAGGAGCAACTGGGAAGGGACATGAAGGAGGCAGTTGACAATGTTCTATTCTTGACTGTAGGAGTGGTTACATAGATACTCACTTTCTGATAACTTACTGAGCTGAGACTTCTGATTTGTGCACTTTTCTGTATTTGTATTATATTAAAAAATTAAGTTGAAAAAGTGGATGGAAGCATATCTGCAGAAGAACCAAAATGGAGGAAGAAACAGCAGCTCAGAACATGAACACCAATGGTTGCAGTGAAGTTTTAAAAAATTGATCTATTCTCGTAATTATTTTTATTTTGTCTGGGGACCATTATTCTATTAGCCTTGACATTACCCTTCAGCCTGTTGGTTTTCTTCATGTCAGCTATCCTCATAGAGATACTATCTAAAGTCAGTGGCACAAAAAATAGGTGTTTAATTATATAATTCAAAGTTTAAAAGGTAATTGACAAAAATTTAAAAACAAAATTGCAAGCACTGGAAGAAATAAGACAGAGGGGTGGAGAAATTGAGATAAATGCACATCTTTCATAGAGGGGGAAAGGAGACATTGTCTAAAATGATGAATCAACAACATAGAAGCAAATTATTCAGATATATGATGGAAACCATTAAAAGAATTAGAAATAATTTAAAAAAACGATTGCTTCTGGGAGAGGGACTAAGGAGCACAGAGAAGAAGACTGCTCTGGATGATGTGATTTTTGATTTGTTTTTGCCATGTTCATATTACCTTGATAAATCTAGTAAGACATCTATGAGATTCCAGGTTGTATCATTCTAACCTACTGATTTAAGAACTGCTCTTTGAGTCTGTGGCATTATGACTTGTCAAAGAATAATATCTACAGTCTGTCTTCTCTGTGTTGTAGTTGATAATGAACACCGTTTCTAAAGTATTGTTAGGAGCTATGGCAATACTGTGGCAATGACCAGTTATCATAGAGCTTCTGAATTATGATTTTATAATGGCTTCTATTTCCTTTTAAACTTTATAGATATACTTTAATTAGAAACAAGGCAGGTATACAATTATACACTGACAAGTTGGAAGTTATGAACATTTATATTCAACAGCTTGAAAAGCTAATATTATCAAATCAAAAGTACATGAATCGATGAAAGTGAAATTCCCCAAACCACTCATATTAATAATAACTTTAAAAATCTATATATTCTAGATACTATATTTTAAACAAAAAAATAAAATTCATTTGTGTTTCTTCTGCTCTACTTGCATACCTTATGAAGATTACCTTTGGGGTGAAGATCTGGAAAAAAGATCAAGTCTCATTTTTTAAAGAGTAAAGTTTAACTACTGAATAATTGGCTCTATCTATTTCTTTTTCTTGTAACATTACAATTTCTGAGATCTTTAAATGCCTCATTTCATTACGTTTGTAAGATGCTTATTAGAACTCTCCCCTTGAAAACTCTGGTAACAATTATTTTTTCTATGTCCTCAAGTTTATTTTTCTCAAAATCTGGGTACCCCCATGTGTACTATCTGCCAAATATTTTAAAGTAAGAAGAATTTTTTGGGGGTGGGGGCTTTATTTATTTATTTATTTATTTATTAAACATCTTTATTGGAGTATAGTTGCTTTACAATGGTGTGTTAGCTTCTGCTGTATAACAAAGTGAATCAGTTACACATATATATATGTCCCCATATCTCTTCCCTCTTGCATCTCCCTCCCTCCCACCCTCCCTATCCTACCCCTCTAGGTGGTCACAAAGCACCAAGCTGATCTCACTGTGCTATGTGGCTGCTTCCCACTAGCCATCTATTTTACATTTGGTAGTGTATATATGTCCATGCCACTCTCTCACTTCGTCTCAGCTTACCTTTCCCCCTCCCCATGTCCTCAGGTCCATTCTCTATGTCTGCACCTTTATTCCTATCTGGCCCCTAGGTTCTTCAGTACCAATTTTTTTTTCTTTTAGATTCTATATACATGTGTTAGCATATGGTATTTCTTTTTCTCTTTCTGACTTACTTCACTCTGTATGACAGTCTCTAGGTCCATCCACCTCACTACAAATAACTCAGTTTCGTTTCTTTTTATGGCTGAGTAATATTCCATTGTATATATGTGCCACATCTTCTTTATCCATTCATCTGTTGATGGACACTTAGGTTGCTTCCATGTCCTGGCTATTGTAAATAGAGCTGCAGTGAACATTGTGGTACATGACTCTTTTTGAATTATGGTTTTCTCAGGGTATATGCCCAGTAGTGGGATTGCTGGGTTGTATGGTAGTTCTATTTTTAGTTTTCTGAGGAACCTCCATACTGTTCTCCATAGTGGCTGTATCAATTTACATTCCCACCAAAAGTGCAAGAGGGTTCCCTTTTCTCCATACCCTCTCCAGCATTTACTGTTTGTAGATTTTTTGATGATGGCCATTATGATTGGTGTGAGGGGATACCTCATTGTAGTTTTGATTTGCATTTCTCTAATGATTAGTGATGTTGAGCATCCTTTCATGTGTTTGTTGGCAATCTGTATATCTTCTTGGGAGAAACGTCTATTTAGGTCTTCTGCCCATTTTTGGATTGGGTTGTTTGCTTTTTTGATATTTAGCTGCATGAGCTGCTTGCATATTTTGGAGATTAATCCTTTGTCAGCTGCTTCATTTGCAAATATTTTCTCCTATTCTGAGGGTTGTCTTTTGGTCTTGTTTATGGTTTCCTTTGCTGTGCAAAAGCTTTTAAGTTTCATGAGGTCCCATTTGTTTATTTTTCTTTTAATTTCCATTTCTCTAGGAGCTGGGTCAAAAAGGATCTTGCTGTGATTTATGTCATGGAGTATTCTGCCTATGTTTTCCTCTAAGAGTTTTATAGTGTCTGGCCTTACATTTAGGTCTTTAATCCATTTTGAGTTTATTTTTGTGGATGGTGTTAGGGAGTGTTCTAATTTCATTCTTTTACATGTACCTGTCCAGTTTTCCCAGCACCACTTATTGAAGAGGCTGTCTTTTCTCCATTGTATATTCTTGCCTCCTTTATCAAAGATAAGGTGACCATATGTGAGTGGGTTTATCTCTGGGCTTTCTATCCTGTTCCATTGATCTATATTTCTGTTTTTGTGCCAGTACCATAGTGTCTTGATTACTGTAGCTTTGTAGTATAGTCTGAAGTCTGGAAGCCTGATTCCTCCAGCTCCGTTTTTCTTTCTCAAGATTGCCTTGGTTATTCGGGGTCTTTTGTGTCTCCATACAAATTTTAAGATTTTTTGTTCTAGTTCTGTAAAAAATGCCATTGGTAATTTGCTAGGGATTGCACTGAATCTGTAGATTGCTTTGGGTAGTATAGTCATTTTCACAATGTTGATTCTTCCAATCCAAGAACATGGTATATCTCTCCATCTGTTTGTATCATCTTTAATTTCTTTCATCAGTGTCTTATAGTTTTCTGAGTATAGGTCTTTTACCTCCTTAGGTAGGTTTATTCCTAGGTCTTTTATTCATTTTGTTGCTGTGGTCAAAGGGAGTGTTTCCTTAATTTCTCTTTCAGATTTTTCATCATTAGTGTATAGGAATGCAAGAGATTTCTGCGCATTAATTTTGTATCCTGTTACTTTACCAAATTCATTGATTAGCTCTAGTAGTTTTCTGGTAGCATCTTTAGGATTATCTATGTATGGTATCATGTCATCTGCAAACAGTGACAGTTTTACTCCTTCTTTTCTGATTTGGATTCCTTTTATTTCTTTTTCTTCTCTGATTGCTGTGGCTAAAACTTCCAAAACTATGTTGAATAAGTGGTGAGAGTGGGCAACCTTGTCTTGTTCCTGATCTTAGGGGAAATGGTTTCAGTTTTTCACCACTGAGAAGGATGTTGGTTGTGGGTTTGTCATATATGGCCTTTATCATTTTGAGGTAAGTTCTCTCTATGCCTACTTTCTGGAGGGTTTTTATCATAAATGGGTGTTGAATTTTGTAGAAAGCTTTTTCTGCATCTATTGAGATGATCATATGGTTTTTCTCCTTCAGTCTGTTAATATGGTTTATCATACTGATTGATTTGCATATATTGAAGAATCCTTGCATCCCTGGGATAAACCCCACTTGATCATGGTGTATGATCCTTTTAATGTGCTGTTGGATTCTCTTTGCTAGTATTTTGTTGAGGATTTTTGCGTCTATGTTCATCAGTGATATTGGCCTGTAGTTTTCTTTCTTTGTGACATCTTTGTCTGGTTTTGGTATCAGGGTGATGGTGGCCTCATAGAAAGAGTTGGGGAGTGTTCCTCCCTCTGCTATATTTTGGAAAAGTTTGAGAAGGTCTGGTGTTAGCTCTTCTCTAAATGTGTGATAGAATTCACCTGTGAAGCCATCTGGTCCTGGGCTTTTGTTTTTTGGAAGATTTTTAATCACAGTTTCAATTTCAGTGCTTGTGATTGGTTTGTTTATATTTTCTATTTCTTTCTGGTTCAGTCTCGGAAGGTTGTGCTTTTCTAAGAATTTGTCCATTTCTTCCAGGTTGTCCATTTTATTGGCATATAGTTGCTTGTAGTAATCTCTCATGATCCTTTGTATTTTGGCAGTGTCAGTTATTACTTCTCCTTTTTCATTTCTAATTCTATTGATTTGAGTCTTCTCCCTTTTTTTCTTGATGAGTCTGGCTAATGGTTTATCAATTTTGTTTATCTTCTCAAAGAACCAGCTTTTAGTTTTATTGATCTTTGCCACTGTTTCCTTCATTTCTTTTCCATGTATTTCTGATCTGATCTTTATGATTTCTTTCCTTCTGCTGACTTTGGGTTTTTTTTGTTTTTCTTTCTCTAATTGCTTTAGGTGTAAGGTTCGGGTTTTTATTTGAGATGTTTCTTGTTTCTTGTGGTAGGATTGTATTGCTATAAACCTCCCTCTTAGAACTGCTTTTGCTGCATCCCATAGGTTTTGGGTCGTCGTGTTTTCATTGTCATTTGTTTCTAGGAATTTTTTGATTTCCTCGTTGATTTCTTCAGTGATCTCTTGGTTATTTAGTAGTGTATTGTTTAGCCTCCATGTGTTCGTATTTTTTACAGATTTTTTTCCTGTAATTGATACCTAGTCTCAGCATTGTGGTCGGAAAAGATACTTGATATGATTTCGATTTTCTTAAATTTGCCAAGGCTTGATTTGTGACCCAAGATATGCTCTATCCTGGAGAATGTTCCATGAGCACTTGAGAAGAAAGTGTAATCTGCTGTTTCTGGATGGAATGTCCTATAAATATCAATTAAGCCCATCTTGTTTAATGTATCATTTAAAGCTTGTGTTTCCTTATTTATTTTCATTTTGGATGATCTGTCCATGGTGAAAGTGGGGTGTTAAAGTCCCCTACTATTACTGTGTTACTGTCGTTTTCCTGTTTTATGGCTGTTAGCATTTGCCTTATGTATTGAGGTGCTACTATGTTGGGTGCATAAATATTTACAATTGTTATATCTTCTTCTTGGATTGATCCCTTGATCATTATGTAGTGTCCTTCTTTGTCTCTTGTAATAATCTTTATTTTAAAGTCCAATTTGTCTGATATGAGAATTGCTACTCCAGCTTTCTTTTGATTTCCATTTGCATGGAATATCTTTTTCCATCCCCTCACTTTCAGTCTGTATGTGTCCCTAGGTCTGAAGTGGATCTCTTGTAGACAGCATATGTATGGGTCTTGTTTTTGTATCGATTCAGCCAGTCTATGTCTTTTGGTTGGAGCATTTAATCCATTTACATTTAAGGTAGTTATCGATATGTATGTTCCTATTACCATTTTCTTAATTGCTTTGGATTTTTTATTGTAAGTGTTTTCCTTCTCTTGTGTTTCCTGCCTAGAGAAGTTCCTTTAGCATTTGTTGTAGAGCTGGTTTGGTGGTGCTGAATTCTCTTAGCTTTTGCTTGTCTGTAAAGGTTTTAATTTCTCCGTTGAATCTTAATGAGATCATTGCTGGGTAGAGTAATCTTGGTTGTAGTTTTTTTTCCCTTTCATCACTTTAAATATGTCCTGCCACTCCCTTCTGGCTTGCTGAGTTTCTGCTGACAGATCAGCTGTTAACCTTATGGGGATTCCCTTGTATGTTAATTGTTGCTTTTCCCTTGCTGCTTTGAATATTTTTTCTTTGTATTTAATTTTTGATAGTTTGATTAATATCTGTCTTGGCATGTTTCTCCTTGGATTTATCCTGTATGGGACTCTCTGCACTTTCTGGACTTGACTTGACTATTTCCTTACCCATATTAGGGAAGTTTTCAACTATAATCTCTTCAAATATTTTCTCAGTCCCTTTTTTTTCCTCTTCTTCTTCTGGGACCCCCATCATTCGAATGTTGGTGCGTTTTTTGTTGTCCCAGAGGTGTCTGAGACTGTGCTCAATTCTTTTCATTCTTTTCTTTATTCTGCTCTGCAGTAGTTATTTCCACTATTTTATCTTCCAGGTCACTTATCTGTTCTTCTGCCTCAGTTATTCTGCTATTGATTCCTTCTAGAAAATTTTTAATTTCATTTATTGTGTTTGTTTGCTCTTTAGTTCTTCTAGGTCCTTGTTAAACGTTTCTTGTATTTTCTCCATTCTATTTCCAAGATTTTGATCATCTTTACTGTCTTTACTCTGAATTCTTTTTCAGGTAGACGGCCTATTTCCTCTTCATTTGTTTGGTCTGGTGGGTTTTTACCTGGCTCCTTCATCTGCTGTGTATTTCTCTGTCTTCTCATTTTGCTTAACTTACTGTGTTTGGGGTCTCCTTTTCGCAGGCTGCAGGCTCATAGTTCCCATTGTTTTTGGTGTTTGCTCCCAGTGGGTAAGGTTGGTTTAGTGGGTTGTGTAGGCTTCCTGGTGGAGGGGACTGGTGCCTGTGTTCTGGTGGGTGGGGTGGATCTTTTCTTTCTGGTGGGCAGGGCCACGTCCAGTGGTGTGTTTTGGGGTGTCTGTGAACTTATTATGATTTTAGACAGCCTCTCTGCTAATGGGTGGGGTTGTGTTCCCGTCTTGCTAGTTGTTTGGCATAGGGTGTCTAGAACTGTAGCTTGCTGGTCGTTGAGTGGAGCTGGGTCTTAGCGTTGAGATGGAAATCTCTGGAAGAGCGTTCTCTGTTTGATATTATATGGGGCTGGGAGGTCTCTGGTGGACCAATGTCCTGAACTTGGCTCTCCCACCTCAGAGGCTCAGGCCTGACACCCGGCTAGAGCACCAAGACCCTGTAAGCCACTCGGCTCAGAAGAAAAGGTAGAAAAAATAAAAGAAAGAAAGAAAGAACAAATAAATAAATAAAATAGTTATTAAAATAGAAAAAAATTATTAAAAGTAAAAACATTAAAAAGTAATTAAAAAAAAGAGAGAAATAAGAGAGCAACCAAACCAAAAAACAAATCCACCAATGATAACAAGCGCTAAAAACTATACAAAGAAAAAAAAAAAAAGGACAGTCAGAACCCTAGGCCAAATGGCAAAAGAAAAGCTATACAGACAAAATCACACAAAGAAGCATATACATACGCACTCACAAAAAGAGAAAAAAGAAAAACAATATAAATATATATTAAAAAAAAGGAAGAGAGCAACCAAATCAATAAACAAATCTACCAATGATAATAAGCTCTAAATACTAAACTAAGATAAACATAAAACCAGAAACAAATTGGATGCAGAAAGCAAACCCCAAGTTTACAGTTGCTCCCAAAGTCCACTGCCTCAATTTTGGGATAATTCATTGTCTATTCAGGTATTCCACAGATGCAGGGTACATCAAGTTGACTGTGGAGATTTAATCCGCTGCTCCTGAGGCTGCTGGGAGAGATTTCCCTTTCTCTTCTTTGTTCACACAGCTCCTGGGGTTCAGCTTTGGATTTGGACCCGCCTCTGCATGTAGGTTATCTGAGGGTGCCTTTTGGGAAGTCGGAGGTCTTCTGCCAGCGTTCAGTACGTGTTCTGTAACAGTTGTTCTACATGTAGATGTAGTTTTGATGTATTTGTGGGGAGGAATTTGATCTCCATTTCTTACTCCTCTGCCATCTTGAAGGCACCCCGCAAGAAGAATGTTAAGAACATCTTTTCTAGAGAAAGGGTCTTGTTAGGTTTTCATATCACACAGCAATCTCTCACATATTGTTATGCACAGAGTAGTTACTCAAAAAGCTTGTTGTATTGAATCACACTGAGTAATATAATATATGGTAAAACATCATTACAATAGGACTAGCCCAAACTTCATTGAAAAATCAGAGCTTATGGTGTATAAAAGTGATTAATAGTCTATCACATATAATTGAAAGTAACTTTCCTGTCAGATATGTTGTGTAACTAAGTCTCTCCACTCACTCAAGGGTGGGCATTTACTGGATGTCCTCTCTGTGCCAGGCACCGTGCTAGGCTCTGTGCACAGAAAGGTAGGCGAGACAAAATGCTTCCCTTGCAGCCACACACAGCCTCATGGAGACAGCCAACCAGAGAATGGACAGTTACAAAACGATGTGACACGGACTCTGACAGGTCCAGATTTTCTTTCCATCACATTCCTTTCTTTTTACTGCCAAGTTGATGGGGGTGTCTTGGTAAGGTAGAATAAAGAGGCAAAGGCCTTATCAGGATAATAATTAGCAAGAGAGGGGTTCATTTGTCTTAAAGGAAGAACCTGAAAGATTCAGGTTCCCCTGAGCATGAAAAATTATCCTGGCCTCAGACACCTTGAGTGTACTCCTCAAGGATGGGGGCACTCAGCAATGGAGCCCTGACCCTGGGGAGAGGCAGGATGGGGTAGAAAAGACCAGCAAAGGGGAAGGGGATGCAGTGTAGATGCGAGGAGGAAAGGGACTCCTGGATTTTCACAGGGGCGGATTCTGCATGGAATGATATGGTGGGAAAAATAAAGAAATACCATCAGTGTCCACAAGTGAGACTGATACCCTCTTAGATGTTGGAGGCATCAATGATGGTTACTGCTGTAGTGGAGGTGTGCTCAGTGTCCCACAGGGCCCGATTCTGCATGGAATGACATGGTGAGAAAAATAAAGAAATACCATCAGTGTCCACACGTGAGACTGATACCCTCTTAGATGTTGGGGGCATGAATGATGGTTATTGCTGTAGTGGAGGTGTGCTCAGTGTCCCAGAGGGACCCATGGGATGAGGAAAGGAAAGGTTGCCTAGGTCAGGCTACACAGCAGATGTGGGGAGGGTGATAGAGGTAGGAGAAAATGGTTTGAAATCTGAAAATTGTTCAGTAAGGCTCCAGAACAGACCACATGTCCATAGAAGCTGACCCCATTGCACGACTTTCTTATTAAATGACAATCAGTCAATAACCATGATTGTTCTTACCCTCGACAGACTTGGGGGGCAGGAAGTACAGCTCAGTGCTGAGCAGAAGATGCTCCCTTTGAGGATGAAGAAAAAAAGAGAGGGTGGGCTGAGCTGTCCTCCTCGGGGATAGAGCCCACAGGTGACAGAGATTTGTAATAGTCATCTTCCCCATCAAGCACTTTGATTTGGCTGCAACAAAGGAAAGAGTTTCAGCAGAAAAAGAAAACAAGTGCAGCAGTCATCAATGGGGCAGCTTAAGTTGTGTGAGTACTTGGAACAGGGTTGGGCCCCAACACTGAGTTAGGGGGGCAGCTTATGGTAGCTCAGGGTCCCCCAGCCTGGAGGAACTGGCGTCTGATCCACAAAGCCTTTCACATCTAGGTCACACACTAATAATGGGCCCAATTTAGTGGTATCTGGAAACTGTAATCATATTGCAACTTAATTTATGAGAATTAACTTGTCTGATTCCCTCTAGATGAGAAAGTTCCCTTCCTGACCTTCTTTAGTTCTCAGACTAGTACCAATTACCTACCTCACTCCTATTCTTTTTTTTTTTTTTACATCTGTACCTTTTTTTTTTTTAACATCTTTATTGGAGTATAATTGCTTTACAATGGTGTGTTAGCTTCTGTTGTATAACAAAGTGAATCAGTTATACATATACATATGTCCCCACATCTCTTCCCTCTTGCATCTCCCTCCCTCCTATCCGCCCTATCCTACCCCTCTAGGTGGTCACAAAGCAACGAGCTGATCTCCCTGTGCTATGCGGCTGCTTCCCACTAGCTATCTATTTTACATTTGGTAGTGCTATATATGTCCATGCCACTCTCTCACTTTGTCCCAGCTTACCCTTCCCCCTCCCCGTATCCTCAAGTCCATTCCCTAGTAGGTCTGCATCTTTATTCCTGTCTTGCCCCTAGGTTCTTCATGACCATTTTTTTTTTGATTCCATATATATGTGTTAGCATACTGTATTTGTTTTTCTCTTTCTGACTTACTTCACTCTGTATGACAGACTCTAGGTCCATCCACCTCACTACAAATAACTCAATTTCGTTTCTTTTTATGGCTGAGTAATATTCCATTGTATATATGTGCCACATCTTCTTTATCCATTCATCCGATGATGGACACTTAGGTTGCTTCCATGTCCTGGCTATTGTAAATAGAGCTGCAGTGAACATTGTGGTACATGACTCTTTTTGAATTATGGTTTTCTCAGGGTATACGCCCAGTAGTGGGATTGCTGGGCCGTATGGTAGTTCTATTTTTAGTTTTTTAAGGAACCTCCATACTGTTCTCTATAGTGGCTGTATCAATTTACATTCCCACCAACAGTGCAAGAGGATTCCCTTTTCTCCACACCCTCTCCAGCATTTATTGTTTGTAGATTTTTTGATGATGGCCACTCTGACCAGTCTCACTCCTATTCTTAATCGAGATTCTAACAGGCAAATCAGCCACAAACTCCACAGTGTCCCTGGCTAACCACTGGGGGAAATTTTCCTTTGTGCACCTTTAAGGTCCACGGGTAGGGGAATGTGGGGGAAGGGGCCTATTTGCACTGCATGGAGTGCTCTGATTTGTGGGATTTATACAGCCTGATTTATACAGCCTGATACATGTCTCAAATTATGAGGACAGTACAATTTCCTAGGATAATTATGAAAAATAACATTTGCCTTTTGGTGGGAATTTCAGTCTTTTCAGACAGAATAGATTCAAGTTTTGTATACTTGCTGCTGTGAAAAGTAGTTTCCAGTGTCAATAATAGTGGTGATATCCCCACTGCATATTTTTAGAAGCCTCTCTGGAAAGTTTTGCATTTTCTATAATATCACAAAGGACCCCTTCTGTTTACAGTTGCTTAGAACTAAGAAGACAGATATTTACCCAAGTTTTCTTGGCTTCCTCTTGCTCCCTTGATATTCTAGAGTTCCCTGTGGAGAGGGCCAAGAACACACAGTCAAAGCAAAGCAGCAAGTCGTTAATTTTTAATTCAAAGTGATTTTGTGTTGAATGCAAGCAGATGCTGATAATATCAGAAGTCACAGCATAATTTTTTTGATCAAAGGGCTCAAGTGAGCCTGATGAAGCATGCATCTTGCTCGTCTTTGATAAACCACATCAATTATTCACCGTGAAGGCAGACATCCTGACATGAAAGCAACAGATAAAGGGCCTAAGCACATGTTCAAGAGGAGAGTATAAGAGAGTGGGGGCGGGGCTGGAGGGGCTGGAACAGGTATTAATAACAGAATTATTAACTGGAAACAAAGCCAGTGAAACAGCTTTATGGCCACTTTGAACTCACATTTAACTGGTTATAGTACATGGTGTCCTCAGGACTACTCAACATTTTGGGCTGCTGACATCTTCGGTGAGGTGTTCGCTGCTTCTGTGCAAGACCATTTTCTGAATCTGCAACAGGATAGCAAAACTTTACTGTAAAGCATCTGAGGTTTTGAGAAAATTGAGTGTAAAATTTCTCATCGCATAAATGCACTTAGCAGAAACTCTGTCCTGTTTTAACGGGCACGTTAGACCTTAGCTAATATCAGGAGAAATATCATGCTAAACACACACACACACACACACACAGACTGCTAAGTGTAAACAAGGGCAGCTGTCGGGACTTTGCCTTCATCTTTCTTATCTGAGTCAGCAGTCAAGAGTGACGGAAAGCAAATTGGTTTGTCCATGCTGGTGAAGTAGAGGTTGGTCATCAGCCTTTGTAGAGTAGAGAATGCCCTCTTGGTGAGATAACTCAGTTAAGGCAATGAAGGCAATCTGGGGCAGTTTGCACCACATCCTACAGTGAGAGTTCAAAGACATCTGGAGCACACACACTCTTGGGTAGATGAGAAGCAAACCTTTTGGTGGGATACATTTTGGGGGGATACATTTTGGAGGGCAAATGGCTTGAGCTAGTATTTTCTGAAATGCTTTGAACAATGCCACTGATCCATGCAGTCTCTGGAGGTAGTGTAAAGGAGAAGGGGAAAGGATGATTGCACGATTTCACGGAGCAGCCTCTCCGTGTTAGTCCTGATTTTGGAACCCTGGACCAAGACTGTACTAGAAATTAAGAAACCACAGGTCCAACAAAGTCATGATTTATTTCCCTTCCAAGCAGCTGATTTTCGTGAAATCTGCTGTCCTTTTGGCACTATATCTGAATCAGGATTCAGCAGTTCTAACTTCTTGCCAACACACACACGCGCGCGCGCGCGCGCGTGCCTGCATGCACGCATACACAGCTGCCATAAAATATTGCTCATGAATGTCATGGTTTGGAAAAGACATATCACTTTCTTGGATCAAGGGTATACCATAAACTAATTATTTATAAAAAAGAGTTGGAGCTTTGTATTTGGAATCATAGTTTGATTTCATTAGAGATTCCTACTACACAAGGAAATTCTGGGGGAATTTTCTAAGTGAAGAATGACTCAGCAAGGACCATAATGAATAGTGAATTATCAATTTCCTAAGTATGAAGTTTTGCATCTTTTTTTTTTGAATTGGAACATATCTATGTTTGAACAAGACTATTAGAACCATACAGGACTTTAGGAACCATCCATTCTAAATACCTATTTTTTCATAAAAGGAAAAAATGAATGACACAACCCAGTTCAAGTGGCAGAGTGGGGACCCAACCCTAGATCTCTTACCTCCTGTTCTAGCAGTTAAAAAAAAACTACAGCATATTGTCTTTCTTAATAAAAAAATTGTTTTAAAAAGTCAAATTTAAGTAAAAGTAAGCTCCATGAAAAAATATTAATTAGCATAGCCAAGTGATGGTGCTTGCAGAAGGTTCCAGTAACCTTAACAGACATCCCTGTCCACATCTTCAGGAACTGTGCAGAGAACAGGATTCCAGACTCTTGTACTGGCATCATCCTCAGAGTACAAGGAATCCAGAATTGATAAGGGTACTTTCTGATAGTTCCAACATACTTACCTCCATACGCTTTGTGAAGTTCATATTCTGTAATATGGTAGAACATGAGGTTGTGAGGTTCTTTTATGTTATCTCCTTTGATTCATAGATTAATGAACAGAAGCATCTAGAGTTAAGGTTGCTGGTGTGAGCATGCAATGGAGATCTGACATCTACTCCCTCTTAGACTTTCTACTATTACAGGAATTCCAAACTTGACAACTCAAAAGACTGATCTTAAATAGTTTTGGGGTTCAGCTGACATTCAGCCCCATTCAGTTGGACTTTATGTAAAGTTTACAATTGATCAGAAGCTTTTATTTTATATTCTCAACTGGGAATGCTTACTATAAGATGTGGTTCTCAAGTTTTGCTCTTGATGAACTTGCTGTTTCATAGGTGGGTGTTCTTTTCCTGATTCTTAGAAAGAATTCAGTTATTGGATTGAATTTTCCCTATTTTAACATTTCCCATAAATTAAGACAAACTGTTGGTATCTGGTGGTATCTATACCATACTAGAATCTAATGTAAACTGGTGTCTGATTTAGCATCAAATTTTAATTTTCATTATTTTAACTTTAATATCTCCATATTTCATGATGTTTTGCAAGAAGTGCCACAACTTCCAGGTGCTTTGCCATTGGAACAAATCTGAGTATCACTGATATATGATCGATCAAAGCAACCAAATAAATAATTGGAAAATGAATCATTATTCAATTACTGCTCTTGGAACAACTGGATAGCAATATGCAAAAAATATAACTTAAATATAGACCTTATAAAACTTATTCTAGGGCTTCTCTGGTGGCACAGTGGTTGAGAATCTGCCTGCTAATGCAGGGGACACGGGTTCGAGCCCTGGTCTGGGAAGATCCCACATGCTGCAGAGCAACTAGGCCCATGAGCCACAACTACTGAGCCTGCTTGTCTGGAGCCCGTGCTCCGCAACAAGAGAGGCCGCGATAGTGAGAGGCCCGCGCACCGCGATGAAGGGTGGCCCCCGCTTGCCGCAACTAGAGAAAGCCCTCGCACAGAAACGAAGACCCAACACAGCCAAAAATAAAAATAAATAAAACAAATGTGAGGTTTAAAAAAAAAACAAAAAAAAACAAAAACAAAAAAAAACAAAAACTTATTCTATATGTAAGGAACTTTGCTCAGTATTGTAGGGAAGACAAAAAGAAAAAAGACAAGGTCCCTGCCTTCAGTCTAATAGAGGACATTGAGTCTTAAGAGGTTAAGTGACTTGCCTAAGTCCATAGCTATTGCTGTTGGACTCAAATTAATTTTTTTTAATTCTAAATCTTTTACTTTTCTCAATATAATTCTTGATTCTCACCAGCCACAATAAATTCCAGATGAGCTATATAGTTAAACATTTTAAACATTCCCATAAAAACTTTAGAAGGAAATGAAATAGACTATATATCTTAAATGTGGAAGAAGATATTAGGGACAAGGATGGGTTCAATTATATTAAAGTAAAATATTCTATATGATGGACAGTAACAAAACCTTAAGATGAAAGAAAGTGCAACAGAAAGATAAAAACAAATTTAAAAATATAGACACAAAAGTCTATTATCCATAATGTGGAAAGGCTGAGGCAAGAGAAAGATGGAGAAATATTAATACATGTTGAAATACAATTATGAAATGAGATATTGAAAAACATTCAGCCACCTTGACAAAGAGCTTCAATTAAAACAATTACTACTGTCTTTCTATTAATTAGGATAAATCAAAAAGTAAAAAGACAATGTGGGAGAGGCCCCAGGTACACACATGAGTCCATAGGCTCCACTTCTCCTGAAGTTACCTGACAATAGATAGCAAAAGCTAAGCAACTTGTTCCAAGGAACATGTCCCAACAAAGTAAACCAAAAGAGAAAAAAATACCATTTGTATGAAGATGGATATAATACTTTAACAGAAAAAAGCTAGAAACATGATAAATATTTGATAATTGGGGACAAGTTAAATCTGAGATATAAATATGATGTCATACCATGAAGACACCAATGAGGATAAATATGGGTATGATACTGATAGATGAAAATTCAAAATTCAGAAAAAGAAGCAAATACAAAATAGCAATATGGCACACTGATTAAATCTAAATATGTGTGCACTTTGAGAAGTTTGTCATGATTTTTTCCCTTAAAAATTTAAAAATAAAAAATTAATGAGGCATGTAGGACAAGAATTATGATTTCTTTCAATATATAAAGAAACTATAGGTAACAAAGGCTAAATCTGTAAGTGGCAGAGTGGAAGCTTAACCCGTGTCTTTTGGCTCTTGAGCCAGTCAGTTTGCTCATAGGAGATACAAAACAATAGGGTTATCTGACACTTTCCTAGTTCATTTGACGAGTTTATGTAGATAAGCTGGGCAGTTCAAGTTTGAAGATATACATTAGAATATGAGTTATTACTTTGAAGACAATGATGTTCATATTCTGTAAGTAGCTAACTTCCGTTTCACACAAATATTTGTAAGCCAAGCCAAATTCTCCAGTTTGTAATACTCTGGGTGCTACCTACCTGTTGTGCTTTTTAAAAGTATATCATATCATGAATACCAGTTTGAACTTAACATAGGTTCTCTTTCCTTTCAGGAATCCCTGTACATTTCTTTTCCCCCTGCACTTTTTGATTTCATAGTTGAGACCTTGAACACACCCTTCTCTTCTGAGCTGTCACAGAACTCTATAATAAACTGGAGATATATGGAGAGAGTTTCAAGAGCACCAGGAAATGCATACTCCTTATTCCCTAATTCCAGATCATTGTGTGGCGGCACAATTAGCCAAGTCCTTGGTGAGAGACAAATGGCTGAATTTAGTTGATGGCTTTGTTCCGTAACTTTAAACAACTGGTTTGGAAATTTAATATTTCAATTTTCTTTATTGAACATCCAGGTATATCCAAACTAGAGTTGCCAGATCAAATACAGGGTACCCAGTTAAATTTGAATTTCAGATGAACAACCAATACCTTCTGAGTGTAAGTATATATTCAGAACACACTTACATTAAAAAGTGATTGGTTGTTTATCTGAAATTCATATCTAGCCAGGTGTACTTTTTTCCCCCTAAATCTGGCAACCCTAATTCAAACACAATTTTAAGTTACAAATGAGGCTTTTTGTTTTCTCCCAGGGTCTCAGAGATGAAGAAGGAAATGACTTCCTTTACTCTAGTTGACTTGCTGAGTTACAGCTATTCTGGCCACAAATGCTCTTGCCTAACATTGTCTCCTAACACTTAGTTTCACTTTCCATCACCCATTACAGATGTGCCAGTTCTGGTAAATTTCCTAGCTGGGCTTGCAGCGGGGCAAGGACAACCACAGGGACGGCAGGATGGCACATGCAGCCCAAATGTTCCCCGTCCTGGGTGGGACAGTATGGATTCCAGGTCCCTGAGGAGTGGACAGGCAGTGAGCGGGGTTCTTGGGAGAGGGCATACTGGGAGAGCCATAGTCTTTGTACCGTCCTTGAGGGCCTCTGCAGACATGGATACCTTCTGAGCAGTAGGACTGCTGATCTGATTGCCATTTTGTGGATGAGGCATTCCCAAGGTCACTTGCCAAGTAAAACATCCTCTTGAGCCCTTGAGGCAAACAGAGTGTTCAGCGTTCTAGATTTACAGACGGCAAATCCTACATAGAGTTACGAGATATACCCTACTTAGGGTCATTTTCTTCACACTACAGCAGATGTTCCGCTTTTTAAAATACCAGTGCTCAGATCAGGACCGTGATAGATCTATCTATCTATCTATCTCATATATATATATATATATATATATATATATATATATATATATATATATACATACACACATATATATACATATATATGTATATATATAAAACATATATTTTATCTCCTTAGGTGGTTCTAATGTGCAGCCATGGCTGAGAGACACGGTACTAGACCATCTTAAATCTTCCCTTCCCAATAAGAACCACACTGGCAGAAAGTCTGCAATAATCTGCACTACCTTAAAAATGCAGTCTTTGGAAAATTACAGAATTATGAAATCTATGGAATTAGGGTTGCCAGATTTAGGAAAAAAAAAAAAGGACACCGAGCTAGATTTGAATTTCAGATAAACAACCAGTGTGTTGTAAAGCATTTGCTCCTGATCTGCTGAGGCACGGGATGCGCAGAGCCTTGACAGGGAGTAGAAGGGGAGAAATTATGTCTGGGAATGCAAGTTTTCAATTTTAAGTTATGACATGGAGGATGGTACCCTCTGTGGTTAGGCTCCTTGCTTTTATATCTAAGGGGCCTGAAGCCCAGGGAGCTCGGGCCTCTCTGCTGGTCTCCCCTCAGAGCCTAGCCTTGGACTCAGGTCTTTTGATTCAAACCTCAAGGCCTAGGCCATGGCCTCTATTACGATGCTTTTTCTTTAAATGAGACATTCTTGTAAGTTTTCACCTTACCACATCTAACTTCAGGAGGGACGAAGGAATTCAGTAGGCTTTTGTAAAACACACACACACAACCAGAAAGAGAGATTTTCTCCTGGGGTGCATGTAATTCAGATCTTCCTTTCTAAGATGAAAGGAAAGCTACAAATTTTCCCAGTTGCCATGTTATGTCATGAACAATCTTCTTCAAAACTGCAAAATTGCTACAAAGAAAACATCCCCGAGTTAAATTAGTGCCTGTGGAAGATGGTGGAGTTATAAATTTTCTATATGGAATTTTCCCCTTATTAGTTAGGGAAGTGGTAGTAACTTCCGCTGAAACGATTTCACAGCTCAGGTTCTGGCACACACTCAACAAACAATGAATGAATGAAAGAATGAATGAATGGTTACTATTCATCATTCTTGTTAAGGTCTGTTGCATCTCTGTGGTCCACTCTTTGTTTCTGTCAATTGGAATATTATTGCCAAGGACTTTCTTATCCTGGGACATCTCTGGGGAACCTTAGTCTACCAAGGAGGGGGATGAAATTGGCCTTTTAAAAACAAGGTTCATTAAGTATTTTTTTCTTAATATCCTTTCAATATTTTTTCTAGGAATATGTATTCACTTTTTTAGCCAAAAAAACCAAAACCAAAACTTAGTCCATTCATCTAATTTGTTACCACTTTTCCCCACACTTAACAATAAAGTCATAAATGTTTTCCCATGATTTAATCTACTTTAAAAATAGTATTATACTTTTAGAGTTACATTTTTTAAAGTAATGAATGAACATGATGTTCAAATAAGTTAAGCAGTGAGAAAAAAAAAAACCCAATCCCATTCCCATAATAGTAGCAAATGATGGAACAAGTTTCTTATCTGTCTTCCAGTTTAGTCTAAATGGCATCATTTCTAATAGTTGCATGCTATTTCATTTTATGAATGAACTGTGATTAACTTATACAATTCCCTGTTTTGGGCATGGAAGTTGTTTCCAATGTTTTTCTCTAATAAGCAGTGCTATGAGGAACATACTTATAGTTTGATCTTTGATCATTCACATTATTTTCTTAGGATAAATCTCTAGAAATGGAATTACTGGCTGAAGACTATACATATTTTAAAAACTTACAAATTATTTCCAACTGCCTTCTAGGAAGTGGGTAGCAAAGTATGCTTCTACCACCTGTACCTGAGATTACCTGTTTTGAAGGCCTTCACCAGCATGGGTCAGCATCTTTAAGAAAAAGCCTGACAATTCAATAGGTGAAAAAATGGCACGTCATTTGTTTTGATTTGCATTTCATTGATTACTTGAGAGGGTAAGTGCCCTTCCTTTCCCCCTTCCCATGTTATTAGCCTTGTGTTTCAGGATTCCTCTTGAGTTGGAAGCAGCAGCAAAGTTCAAAGATCCCGGCTGAACCTAAAAAGGATGGAACTAGTTGCCTGTCTGGTGTGAAAGGATGAGAGGTCCCATTGGCTAATAGGTGTAGAGATGCCCATTTTTCAAAATTACCATGTTGTGGGAAAGTATTTCTCAAACTTCTGCATTCATCTGCCACTTAAGTATTTTTTGCTATATTCGAGACACCTGTACTATTCTTTATTTAATATTTTAAAAATCAGCCAATTTCTTTTCCTCTTAAATACATTTCTTTAAAAATGAAACTACTACTGTAAAGGGAAAACACGTGTCATTTGCCATAAATAGAAGTAAACCGTAAAGTAAATACAGTAAGAACAAAACAATATTCTCACAGCTGAGCTAGGTTCTGTTTCCCAGAGAACATTCTGGGCTTCTTAAAGGTTTGTTAAAAAGACAGGTGAGTAAATGTGAGAGGAATTTAAGACATACTAATATCACTATGACTTTCTCCTTAACCTGAAGAATTTAAACTGAGGACTGTAAAAGGAGTAACTTTCTTCTACACAATTCAGTGTTATTTAAGGTCACATCCACACACCATGTAAAATCAACTAGCAGACCACCAGAGGTCCATGTCCCATACTTTGAGAAACCTGAATGTTACAGAAGAAAAAAAAAGTCAGAAGAACCTGACTAAGAATCCCATCTGTAGCACTTGTTAGAAGTCTGAACTCACTGATGATGATCACGCAAGTAAGGCTGTAGTGAGGATGACAGATAATGTATGAAAAGAGAAAGCGTGGCACCCGAGGCAGAGCCTAAGGGGTTGTCGTGATTCTTGTTATATGAGAGTGATTCTCCATCCTGGTTGTACATTAGTATCACCTGAAGGCCTTCTGAAAAATACTGACGCCTCAGCCTTATCCCTGGAGATCCTAATTCGGTTGGTTAGGGTTAGGTCTCTGGCATTTTTATTGTTTAAAAAATGACCCTCCCCCTTTCAGATGATTTTAATTTGTAGCCAGGGTTGGAAAAACCAGAGATTTAACTCTTTCCTAAGAGCTTAGGTTGATTTTGCAGATTAGTTAGCTGCATCTTGAAAAGTTGGCCTAGGGTCAGAGAGGTTTTGAAATGGCAGAAGGAATTCTGGGAAGGGGAAGCATCTCCAATAGAGCTCCCGGCATCATCAAGCATTTTCTTTGCACTGGAAGCTGCATCAAATGGCTTGAGCCCAAAGCAGACATTAATTTCCCTGGACACTGGAAAAATAATTTCTCTTATTCCAAGAGAACAGTTTTGCTGATCATGGAAACATTATGTCTGGTTTCCAGAGATGTGATTCTGCTCAGTGCTCTTCTGGAGGGTTCAGTATGCATGCATGACAAAGCTGAAAAGCCATTTGGACCTAGTAAGACTCCTTTTAAAGCAAAACATAAAACTCAGGTGTCAGGAGATTTGAAACTAGTCAAAAATGTTTAAAATGTGCAAGCTTAGAATCAGTTATACAGATTCTAATGGGTTGCTGTTCGTTTTCTTTTTGTTTTACTTTGCATAGTGGTCAGATTGTTTGTATCATGTCCCATCTCTCTGCTTTTAGGAGTTTTCTAACTGCTTATTTTGATGTCTCACAATATTCCTTTCCAGCCAGGTGTCTTCATGTGGGATGACTGACTTCCTCTGTACCCTCCCTGACAATGGCTCTTCTCTAACTTTGGTCCTGTAGGCGGGGCAGGAATTAAGGCCAAAATGGCCACCCAAACTGTGCCCAGTGGGAAAACAGCATTAATTCAGCTTTTTCAAAAATGTCAACTTGAAAAAAAAAAAATCTAAGACCTGGATCTGATGCTTAGTGGACCCACAGCGCCAGGCAGCAGGCTGGGAGATGTCATTTCTGGAGCTCCTAATGAGATGCAAATCACCTAGTGAACTACTTGGGAGCTGGGAAACAATGTCCTAGGTAAAAGCAGATAAAAATGGAACGGAAGAATGTCTTTGAAGATTGGAAAGACATTTTAAATGCCTGAGGATATGGGACACCAGATAGTGCTGGTTTTTACTATACTAATTGTGAATGCATCTTTGATTCCTCGTGGCAGGGGATTCTGGGGTGTTCATCCCCAGCTCTGCCTGGCTCTCTAAATTGGGGACCTGGTTCCGGTACCTGCTGTTAGCGTGCAAATGGCTGTTCAGCTGTAGTGACACCAGCACTGGACTTGGGGTCAGAAGGCCTGGGCATAGTTCAAGTTCTGGAACTTACTGGTATGTGACCTTGGGTGAATTGCTTAGCCCCCTGGGCTGCCATGTTTTATCTGTGAAATGGGGTTGGACTGATATAGTGATTTTTTTCAAGAGGGTGGTGATGTGGGACATTACAGCTGTTCTTGCCTGGAGATTCTCAGCTGTTCTCCTAGGAGTCATGCTCCTTCCCAATGTGTGAGCAACTGTGTGCAGTGAAAGATGTACCTGATGGAGGTTTGTTGCATGAAACCAGTGTGAAAGCAGGTAAAGGGTGAGAACCATTAGTTGACAGGCTCTTTAAGGTCCCTGTCAACTTTAAGATGCTGCGACTACAGATTTCCTGCCACTTGGCCTCTTAGTACCTCATCTGCAAAATGGACATAAATGCTGTTGACCTTACTGACTTGTTGGAATTTAAAGATGACCAAACAAAGTGCATTCAGGGCTTCAGGGAGGAAAATTCTCCATAACTACACCAGAACTTTATTCTAACACAATTCACTCATTTAAAAAGCAATGCTGCACAAGGTGGCCTTATCTGAACCCCTTTCTGGATCATTTGGTCACTGATGGACTAAAAGACCACATTTTAACCAGTTACTTAGCCTTTCCCCAGCTGTGAGAAAAAACTGCAATGTACAGGTTAATATCGTACAGCTGTACAAACACCCACCAAGGTTCATAAATTCTAAAATATTTTTACAGGTAGAGAGAGCAGTCATTAGTATGGATGAGTTGGTTCAGGGGCGATTATACACACAAATGACTGGCAGGTGTGTGTGTGCGCGCCTGTGGGAAACAGTAGAGAATGTGAATAACAGACGAAATGAAATCACAGGTATGACTTTTGTTTGCATTAAACTAATGAGATGTAAAAGTGAGATCAATGCAGTATTAGTGGTGAAAAAGTAGATCGCTCTGGTGCTTTCAGTTTTAATCTCCAAAAAACCAATAAAATAGGAAGTGTCTGGGGGAAACAAAGTTAAATAGAAAATAATTACGTTTGGGTTATTTTCCTATCTTGTGCTTCATGTTGGAAAAAAATTCCTTAGTACGCTGTAAATTAAATCTGGTTCAACTATCCAGTAAACATTTCAAGATTTATAAAAATAGTGAGACACAAAGCTCCCAGTTCTCTGCTCAGATCAAGAGTTTAGACTTCGGTTCTTTAGGGTCATATAGAATTATTTAATTTCTTTGCCTTGTTTTCTTACAATTTGATATGAGGTTAATGAAAACTCTTTATGAAACCATACACAGAATAATGACCTCTCAAGCTCTCCACTTCCCTTTATTCTCATGGAAGGTTATTTTGTCATGAGCAGGTCCTGAGAGATCTGAGTTTGAGTTTCTCCACTGGACTCAAGATCTTTCAACAAATTAATGTCATCAGCTTTCTTCCCTTTTAAATCCCCCTTCTCTGAGTCACCTGACCAGTACGTTGCAAAAAATACAGTCCAGCATGTTGCAAAAAAACAAGCCAAGCTTAACCAAAGTAAATACAGCTATTATCCGCATACCTGAAATGGGTATCTCCTGTGTTATACAGTGATTTAGGCCTAGAGAAGGAAATTATCACCTTCACTCAGGCTTCTTTGTAGTGACTTTGTACACTGACACATATGATCTGCTCTGATCACTAAGTTCGACCAGACTAAAAGACAGTTCCAGTGCAATTTAATTTTAAGTTTCCAAACTAACATATTTCAGGGGATTCAAATCAGTAGTCCTCAACTCTTGAACCCTACAGGAAATGCTCTTTCAGTGTTTCCTGGCTTAGTCAAACGAAATTTTAACAATCTGAAGGCTGGTAGCATTTGTCTGACAATAGAGTGAAAATCATGTTAACAGGAGCTCTCCACTGGAGCAACCTTGGACACGCGTGATGGCGCCGGGAAACATGCCACCAGCTCTGGAAAGGCGGGAGCTCCTGGATGGCTTGGCACCTTCCCACTTCCAGCTCTCACTGCCTCTCACCCTGCGTGAGATGGGGACCCAGCAGGGAGGGGTTAAATGGGTTGAGGAGCCAGTCCAGCTGGGGGTCATTAGCAATCAAGGACCATCATTAAAAGGCAGCAGGAGACTAAGGGTCTCTGACAGCCTTGGCTCTGTGCACCATCTGGAAGGACAGAGGCTGTCAAAGCTGGATTTTTTAAAAAAAGGACTTCATGGAGACCCCTTTCTTGGAGATACAAACATGAACAGTGATGTCGTTTTCCAAGTGGGTGCTTCCTTTTTGAGAGTAGGGCCAGGTAGCCACATTTCCAGGTCAATCCCTGGCCATAATGGACCAATCATTGGCACCTGAGGTGGGACCAGCCCAAGAAACTCTGACTAATGGTTTGCTAGTGGCTAGTGATCAGAACACCCATGCTGGATAATGAGGTACCAGCACTGTGAAGCCTGAAGTGTGGGGCAGAGTTCATAGCAAATAACACATTTAACTGTAGTCTGTGCATTATATCCAATCTGTGATGAAAAAGAGAAAACCTTTACTTAGGATATGCACAAGTTGATCATTCAAGCTGTAATTTTTGACACAATAAAAATTTACTTAGGATATGCACAAGTTGATCATTCAAGCTGTAATTTTTGACACAATAAAAATTTAAAAACAAGTCATGGCTCACTTCCTAAGGTCATTCTAAGGCAATCTGTACAAAGAGGTGGCAGATACAGGCAGTCACAGATGTCACAATTGCATCCACCTGGTCACTGACTCAGTTCACATTATTCATTAAGTTGCTTTTCTCTTTTTCTTGTTAGACTTTTGGGTCCCCCTCCCCCTTCACCTTATCTATAAATAAGAAAGAAAAAATGTTTAAAATACAGAATTTTATTTCTTTTGGTCATAGATTGTAGGCTTATAGAATAAAGAAGCCTCATAACATGATCTTTAAGATATATTACAATATTAATTTAGAACAAGCTGCTAATCTCTTTGTAAGAATCATTAATATTATAGTTGAATTTGCAGAGGAATTTGCATTCCAGCTCATTATTGTATGATTCTAACACTGGTCTTTAGTATACCTTTAAGTTCTGATAACAAAGCAGCCAGTGCAAGGAAAAAGACTCAGGGTTGTATTTGTTTTTACATGGTAGATGAACTCTTCTGGTATTGTTAAGAATGAATAGTAGCTAAAATTATCCTCATGGAGCTTTTGGCAAGTTTACAGATGCCTGGGAAAGGGAAAAAGTA
The DNA here is from genome assembly GCF_965194805.1 of Balaenoptera borealis. Taxonomy (NCBI): domain Eukaryota; kingdom Metazoa; phylum Chordata; class Mammalia; order Artiodactyla; family Balaenopteridae; genus Balaenoptera; species Balaenoptera borealis. The sequence continues at coordinate 62,123,812 of NC_138863.1, forward strand.
ACAAGGAAGATCTAAGACACTGTGGTCTCTCAGATTCAGGGTCACCAGAGTGGAGTGGAGGGTCAGGTGACATTGCCTGCTGACCCAGGCAATAGACATCATTTGGAAAAGAAATCAAGGTGGTTAGCAGACCAGTAGAAACAAAAGATTCTGAGAGTTGGGATTTGGATAATTTTTAGTAAACTTTGGACAAATTTACATCCATTATTGGCTAGCCTGTCAGAAATCGTGTTTTAATTAAAGGTCCAGTCACACAGAACAGAGCTTGTTTAAAAAGAGACATGCAAATACCCAGAGATAGAACATTGTGGATATAATGCGTGGAGGAATCTTATCCTTAAAGTTCTGTAGTTGGACTGGGCATATACCCTGAGAAAACCATAATTCAAAAAGAGTCATGTACCACAATGTTCACTGCAGCACTATTTACAATAGCCAGGACATGGAAGCAACCTAAGTGTCCATCGACAGATGAATGGATAAAGAAGATGTGGCACATATATACAATGGAATATTACTCAGCCATAAAAAGAAACGAAATTGAGTTATTTGCAGTGAGGTGGATGGACCTAGAGACTGTCATACAGAGTGAAGTAAGTCAGAAAGAGAAAAACAAATACTGTATGCTAACACATATATATGGAATCTAAAAAAAAAAAAAAAGGTTCTGAAGAACCTAGGGGTAGGACAGGAATAAAGACGCATACGTACAGAATGGACTTGAGGACACGGGGAGGGGAAAATGTAAGCTGGAATGAAGTGAGAGAGTGGCATGGACATATATACACTACCAAATGTAAAACAGATAGCTAGTGGGAAGCAGCCACATAGCACAGGGAGATCAGCTCAGTGCTTTGTGACCACCTAGAGGGGTGGGATAGGGAGGGTGGGAGGGAGATGCAAGAGGGAGGAGATATGGGGATGTCTGTATACATATAGCTGATTCACTTTGTTACAGCGCAGAAACTAACACATCATTGTAAAGCAATTATACTCCAATAAAGATGTTAAAAATAAATAAATAATTAATTAATTAAAAGAAAAAAAGAGAGGGCCAGGCAAGGAGGCTATGCAAATGTAAATAATAATAATAATAATGATAAAATAAAAACCTGTGATGTGAGAAAAAAAAGAGTTCTGTAATTGGGCTCATGCTGATTTTGACAGTTCTCATGGGAAGTTTTCTTAGGTAAGTGTGACTATCTATGTGAACATGACTTTTAAATAATGGAAACTGAGCACTGATTAGGGTTATGGGTTCCTGGGAATGGATATGAGAAGTTTCTTCTAAATAAATTGTTTGGTAAAAATATCCAACCTTGATGCAAACTTGCTGCCAATCTTATACTAAAACTTCACAAAAGATTTGTCTACTGATTACTACTGTTGTCTCTTTAGTGAGCCATCTTTTATTTATTTTATTGAATGCAATAGCAGAAGGCGTTTTGAGCTCTTATGCCTGTCCTCTCCCATCTCCAGGAATGGACTTCTCAGAGAGGAAATACTGAACTACTCCTGATTTCATTTCCAATCTGTAGAGTTCCCTTAGGCTCCACTGTGCTTGACGCTCCCATTTTGTGCAAATGGTGAAGTTTTGTTGCAATAAACATTATTCCAGGAGCTAGTTGTTGGTCATTCCATTTTGTCAAATGACTCTGGCCCTTGCTATTTAAATGGATAAACCAAAAAGCATAATCATTTAAGACATATGACTTGGTTTTTTTTTTTCTTTTCCTATAGCTCTTTTTTTTTTTTTTTTCCTAATTTATTTATTTTTGGCTGCATTGGGTCTTCGTTTCTGTGCGAGGGCTTTCTCTAGTTGTGGCAAGTGGGGGCCACTCTTCATCACAGTGCGTGGGCCTTTCACTGTCGCGGCCTCTCTTGTTGCAGGGCACAGGCTCCAGACGCGCAGGCTCAGTAGTTGTGGCTCACGGGCCTAGTTGCTCCGCGGCATGTGGGATCTTCCCGGACCAGGGCTCGAACCCGTGTCCCCTGCATTGGCAGGCAGATTCTCAACCACTGCGCCACCAGGGAAGCCCAAGACATATGACTTGTTGATAGAATCTTTATTTAAACAAGTTTCCCCAATCATGGGTTAAATGTCCTGCTTCTAAGTGCTGTTATGTAAGTTATTTTAAGGCACAGTGTTTTAGGTCAGTCAAATCTCTGCTCCATGAGGATCTAGGTGATGCCTCATCTAATTGCCAACAGAGCTTACCTGCTAATTCTATCCATTCCAGAACATGGTTTGTTTGCAGTGCTGATGAATTTGCTATGCTGTTAGCTGGGGTTGATCTGTGACTCCTACATGAAGGTTAGTAAAGTCAAACTATGCTTATCCTGCCTCCCAAGCAGTAAAATAGATTCAGTGACTCTTTCTGACCTTCCAGATCTACAACTACTTGCTCCAGAGATTTTAGTCTCTTTTCTGTGATAGCATAGCTTTGAAGAGTATATTTCCATCTTGTCTCCATGTACTGAGAATTATATATACTAGGTTCGCAATATATAAATTGCTCAATAATTAGAACTGGCATTTCACATCAAACTATGCAATTCAGATTCTATCTACTACACAAATACAAAATCCTCAAGAGGGCTGAGTTATGAAATTATTCAAACAGAGAAGTATTTTAAAAGTTCTCAACTGATAAAAAGTACTATACCCTGTTTCTTTCTCCTGGGTATGATTTAGTAATAGTATTAGGATATTTAGTGCAAATATGTTCCACGAACTAGAATAATACTTAAACACGTATAGGGAAATAAAAAGAAAGTGACTTTATTTGAGAGAGCTACTATAGCTGTAAAAGGAACATCCATAGGTACCTCAATTCTGCTATTCAAGACCCACAGGGAGTTTTTGTTTAGAACTTGATAGAAAACTACCGACAACCTGATGGAGGGTAGTCAATTTTGTCAACAGAGCTTAGACTTGTGTAATCACAGAGATCTCTGCCTTGGCCTCCCCTTCTGAAAATTAGCTACATTCAGCAACTGAGCATGATGAATATGATGGGAATAAAAATTTCCAGGTGGATACTGGTTGTTTTGCCCTAATATCTCCTCCCCTCTGCTTTGGTAAAAGAGCTTCCTCTTTCCTGTGGGGAACACCTTCCAGGAATGTGGATATGGCTGCCCTCCCCTCCTCTGCCTCTTCCCCAGACCAGGCTGAACATGTGGCCCAGGCCTGGCTGGTAGAGTCCCCCTTTCCCACCCATGGTGACTAGTTCAGGGGTGGACACACAAGCCACAGGGCTAGAGTTCCTCTAGGAGATCTGAGTGTGGACACTGGAGGAGAGAGAGCCCTTTGTCCTTTGGGATCTCAAGTTCTACGTAGTGGATATTGGCTCAGGGCTGGCAGTGGCCATTTTACCAACATTGAAAGTGGCAGCCCAAAAGGGGTAAGCAGTACTGAGAGAGAGAGGGAGAGACAGGGGCCTAAGGACACTGTCTAAACCCTAACAAAGTGCATTATGGCCTAAGCTAGTATGAGATGGATTTCTGGTTCTTGGATCTAAATGAATTCCTGCATTGTCCTTATAGACGAGTAACTTACATAGTTATTGCCCTCCCTGCTAATCACCAGCATTGACACTCCACAACAAACCCGGCGTGGAGCCCACCAGGGTCCACTGTCAGCAACGCCTAAGTTTCTCAGATGGGTGTAGTCCATCACAGATTAGGTCATTAGGTCCTTCTGAGCCACTAAAAAGTTAATACATGGAAGTTCCTAAAAAATATCATGCTTGTATGGTGTGTGTGTGTGTGTGTGTGTGTGTGTGTGTGTGTGTGTGTGTATAACATTTCGTGATTTTAATATTAGCTAGAAGTGAAACAAACTAAGTGTGCCAATGTAATTTTTGAGACATCCATTTCTTATTAATGAAGTAAACAGAGGCATTTGTGAGGAAGCATGAGCAAGGAACTCAGCAAGCACGTGGCCAATTTCCCACCTACATCAGACAAAACATGAAAGAGCAACTCTTAATTACAACCAAATATTAGCTCTGGCCCCTGGGAACTCATCATCCCATCTCAAGGTCTATATTTATGAAAATTTAAGCAATGTCTTAAAACATGTTAATTTGTTCTTTGTTTATTTCTTTCCCTGACAGATTAATTTATTCCAAGGGACTTTGGTTCTCAAGCCCTCATATATCGATCGGGTCCATGTACGACATAACTAACAGCCTGGGGAGGAGATTTTGGTGGAAAACAAAAGTCTTTCTTGTAGTTTTCCTTAGGTAATTAACTTTGTATTTGTGGGCCCTGGAATGCTTCCAGTTTTCTCTGGATTTGCATCTCTTGACTTACAGATCAATGGTTAATTTCATGAGAGAGAGGCTGGGAGCATGGGGAGAGGGGGGAAGGGGGGGAGAAAGGACTTCAGGCTCCAATGAGCCACTCAGAGCACATGGAGACCATGAGAAAAGTTATGGTTTTTTTTTTTCCCCAAGAGCTTCTATGTAAAGAACATTTAGACATTAATAAGAACCTGCAGTACTGGCTCTGGAGAAGGGAAGGTAAGGAGGCTGTGAGAAATGCTATTTATCATTTATGGACACCTCTCTCTGTGAGTTTTGGATCCCTCCATCTTATATAATCCCACTGGGAAGTCAAAGCAATGCTTACAAAGTGCCATCCTTTCAAAGTCTATTAACTGATTATCAGTTATTTTGTAGCCCATGAACTGTACTGAGAAGTCTGTGGAACTTACACTCTATAAATTTTTATATCTTTTAGAAAGAAAAAGCACATAGCAAGTAAGACATGGGATTAGCCCCACACCGTGTTGCATACCAACCCCATGCCTATAACTATATCACGAAACTAACTTAGCAGAATAGAAAACCTCCAAAAATGCACCTGTTCCCAAAATTCAGGCAACTTCTTAAACATCCCTGGATTTTGTCTATAGGTTGTTTTAAAGGTATACGAGTTTTAAAAATTACATCAAAATCAGTGACCCCTAATGATATTATTTCCCCTTCACTAAACAGATCTTTCAAATCAGCAAGCAGAGAGATTTCTGTGACTCTTTAGAATTCCTGATTTCTATGAGCTTTGTGCCTTCTCCTAGAGCTTGTCATTAAATACAACAAACTTACATTATTATGTATAAAATGCTAAATACAAGTCAGAACACTAAGGTAGATATTTTTACTATATAATATTGCTTTTACAAATGGGCTAAAGGGCATAAACCTAGTCCATTTTACAACTAGGACATACACTTGAAGTATAGGTACCTACTATCAGGTGAAAGCAGTAATTGCTCAGGATTACTGTAACAGACTGTGTTACTTTTATACCAAATATTTCTATTGCCACCCTTAAAGTGCATCTCCCAGTAGAAAGACTCACATCCCCGCCCTGTTGAACTCAGGAGTGGTCGTGTGACTTTTTTAGGCCAGTGAAACACACAAAAGGATGTGTGTATTTCTAGGTAGAAGCTAGAATGTGGTTCACCACATCTCTGCCGCAACTACCAGCAATGATCTAGACAGAAACCACTACACCAGCCTGGGCCCTGGAGTGAAGATAACACACAGCAGAGCCGCAGCCGAGCCATAGTGGCGCAGTACGAGTGAGAAATGAGCCTTTGCGGTTGTAAACCACTAAGGTGTGGGAGTGTTTGTTTCTGCAGCATAATCTAATCTATCCTGAAACAACAGTTTAAGCCAGAGATAGACACTTTATTTAACTATTTATTAGCTGGCACCTTATGAAATTGCCATTGGTAGTAACAAATGATCTAATAGCAGCAATCTCATGTGATTCAAATTATTATAATTGAGAAAAATTGGAATACAAATTTGTATTCATGAATGCTTTTCCTTCTAAGGTGTAATTGCTTATTAAGAGAAGAACATAATTATTACCTTTCGTTTCCTTTTATAAGGAACATCATAGCAGAGTTAGAAAATGGTGGCAATTTAAATACTCATTCCTAAATCCATAGCAATATCAATGATCAACTGAGTGTCTTCCATGTGTCAGTTCCTAGGGATGCATTGGTAAGCAAGACAGGCATGATCCCTGCCTTCATGGGGATTTCATTCATTCTAGTGATGGAGTTCAACTCTAAACAGGTAGATTATTGCAAGTGATCTTAAGTGCAAACAAGAAAACAAATAGGCTGTTTTAAGTCACAATTATATAGGAAAAGGAGCTAAAGGATAGGGTGGTAGGAGATGATCCCTCTGAAAAGGTGACAGTTAAGATGAGGCCTAAAGAAGGACAAGAGCCAGCCACGTGAAGAGAAGGTAAAAGTGGGGGTGGAGAGCATTCCAGCCTGAGGGAACAGCATATACAGACACCGTGTCTGTGTCCTCCAGGCAGATCAGGTCTGACCAGGGTGGCTGGACTGTAGTGAGGAAAAGGACCATAACGTGGTCCATAACGTGAGATAAAGTTGGAGAAACAGGCCATGGACAGATCATCCAGGGCTTTGATGGCCATGGAGGGAATTTGAACTTTAAGCCAATGGGAAGCTACTGAAGGAGATGGGAAGAAAAAAGACATGAGACAGTTTATTTCTTTAACGAAGAGCATTTTCTCTGGCTGGAGTTCCATACGCGTGGAGGCACAAGTATGGAAGCAAGAAGACCAGTGAGGAGGCCACTGTAGGTCAGAGGTGATGGCTGTCTAGACCAGGTTGTAGTGGTGAAGACGAAGAGATGGGGACAAAATCAAGATATATGTTGTAAGTCAAAACAAAAACAGAACTTGAAGGGCTGGATGTGGAAGGTGAGGAAAAGGGCACGACCAAGAATGACTTCCAGACTTCTGCCTTGGGTCCTTGAGTGCGTGCTATGCCGTATACTGAAATAGGGAACACCCAGGGAAGATGGAGGTTTCTGAGGCTGTGGCGAAATCAAGGGTTTGGTTTTGGACACGTGAAGCATGGGATGCCTGTGAAACATCTGAGCGGAGATGTCGAGTGGGAAGCATGTCTGCAATGCGGAGAAACAATCTGGGCTGGACACAGGAACTGAAGAGTCATCAACACATCAGTGGGGTTTCAGGTTTGGGGAATAAATGTAGATGGAGAAGAAAGAAGGTTCTTGGATGCCTGAGGAACCCCAGCATTTAGAGGTTTTAGTAGGAAGCAAAGAGTAGCCATGAGGTTGGGGCAAAGCCAGGAGGGTGCATCCTCACAGACACTAAGAAAAGGGAACGGTTTATGAAGGCTGAGAGAGGTGGAATAAGAAAAGGACAGAGAAGGTCTTCTGGACCTAGCAAACTGGAGGTGTCCAGCGACCCTGGAAGTGTGTTTCAGGAGAGTGATGAGCCCAAGGAGTTCTGTAGGGGAGGAAATACAGGCAACAGGTACAGTCAAAAATGTTTTAAAATTTGGGATTGACACATACACACTACTATATATAAAATAGATAACTAATAAGGACCTGCTGTATAGCACAGGGAACTCTACTCAATACTCTGTAATGACCTACATGGGAAAAGTACCTAAAAAAGAGTAGATACATGTATATGTATAACTGATTCACTTTGTTGTACACCTGAAACTAACACAACATTGTAAATCAACTATACTCTAATAAAATTTTTTTTAAAAAAGTACATTTTGGGCTTCCCTGGTGGTGCAGTGGTTGAGAATCTGCCTGCCAATGCAGGGGACACGGGTTCGAGCCCTGGTCTGGGAAGATCCCACATGCCGCGGAGCAACTGGGCCTGTGAGCCACAGCTACTGAGCCTGCGCGTCTGGAGCCTGTGCTCCGCAACAAGAGAGGCCATGACAGTAAGAGGCCCGCGCACCGCGATGAAGAGTGGCCCCCGCTCGCCACAACTAAAGAAAGCCCTCGCACAGAAACGAAGACCCAACACAGCCAAAAATAAATAAATAAATAAATAAATTAAAAAAAAGTACATTTGCAAAATCTAAAACGGTAAAAGAAAATTGGCTAAGAAGTAGAAAAGTGAAGAAGGGTAAGGGAGGAGAGCCCAGAATTAACAGTATTTATTTTAAAAAGACTATGAAAAATCCTGGAAATGATTGAGTTTACCTGGAAGCTACCAGATTGTTTTCTTCCATCAGCAAAAATGTAGGCTTGAGAGCTAGCTAACCAGCTATAATCCTGCACATCTGCACGATGTGGCCGGTTTCTGAAATACTATGTTCCTCAAGCATCGTCTCCTGCTCCACTTTCTTTTCCTATATTTATGGAAGATGCTGACCTAGCTGGTTTCTGTATCTCTTGGTACAGTTCACTTCCCTCTTAGCTTAAGGGTTATTAAACGAGAGTAAAATTTCATTATACATTTTAGTAAAAACAATGTTTAATATTTTTAATTGAAAAATGTACACACTTTAGGTATAGGAAAAAGACAAATATAGCACAAAAGATTATAGAATGAATAAGAAGTCCTCTCCAGAACCCCAGTCCTTGCTCCAGAGGAAACCACTGGCATTACCGTATTGTGTGACATAGTCTATGCAGATACAATTCTAAAGCTATAGCTCCTGTTGTCAGAGCAAAACCCAAACCCCCAAGCCCCTCAGGTGTGGGCATATTTCTACACTCTGTGCCTTGCTTTCCTCATATTCCAATATAATATGGAGGCTGTTCCATAGGAATACATATGGATACAACTCATTCTTTTTTGTGGCTTCCTAGTATTTCATTTTTATGGTTGTGCCATCATTTAATAAGTTTTCTGTTGATGCAGATGTAGGTTTTTATTAGCATCTTAAAACCATAAGATGGGGGGCTTCCCTGGTGGCACAGTGGTTGAGAATCTGCCTGCCAATGCAGGGGACACGGGTTCGAGCCCTGGTCTGGGAGGATCCCACATGCCGCGGAGCAGCTGGGCCCGTGAGCCACAACTACTGAGCCTGTGCGTCTGGAGCCTGTGCTCCGCAACAAGAGAGGCCACGACAGTGAGAGGCCCGCGCACCGCGACGAAGAGTGGCCCCCGCTTGCCACAACTAGAGAAAGCCCTCGCACAGAAACGAAGACCCAACACAGCCAAAACAAATAATAATAATAATAATAAAAAATAAAAAAAACCCCATAAGATAAAAAATGTTTTTAAGTGATTACATAAGACCGTTGCCCAAGAATACACAAAACTTTTGCCCAACGTTAATTAAACAGTTGTTATTCCCAATCTCAAAGAAGGTTAGACTGGGAATAACTGATATTTTTATAGTCTGTGATAAGAAAGATGGCTGGTGTTTTGGTGACTTTTTCATTTATGACATCTGGGGACAACAGCAACCCTCGCCTTTAGGAATAATAAGCATAAGTCATAGGAATAATAAGGAAAGAACAAATATGCAAGTTTTAAGACATTTAGAAAAACAATCCTTTAGAATAAAGAAATAGTATATGGGCTATCAAATGGCTTATATAACAAGTACATGGCGTTTTTTTTCTTTCTTTTCTTGGCTAATATGCTACAAGATTTTTTCAAAATGGCGAAGTTTTCTAAAGATGCTTTCTTTCAAACTTTATATTACATGGACAATTAGTATTTTCAATTTCAAACAATAATACTGCTTTTGCAGGGGGAGGGATAGATTGGGAGTTTGGGATTGACATGTACACTGTACTATATTTAAAATAGATAACCAACAAGGACCTGTCGTACAGCAAAGGGAACTCTGCTCAATATTCTGTAATAACCTAAATGGGAAAAGAATTTGAAAAAGAATAGATACTTGTAAATGTGTAATTGAATCACTTTGCTGTACACCTGAAATTCATACAACATTGTTAATCAACTATACTCCAACATAAAATAAAAATTTTAAAAAGAAAGAAAAAATTTTATACTGCTTATGTTTAAGTTAAATCTTGTTAGATGTTTTAGAAGACTGTATCTAATAAACAAGAAGAAAAAAAGAAAAAAAATACTGCTTTTATTTGGGGGAGATTTTTCATGGGCCTAATAAATGTATTATGGAAGCCAAGTGCTCACATGCCTTCCCCTAGTATCATCATTAATTAGGAAGGTGTGCTTCAGGGGTTAGGGAGGTGGAGATCTGTTTGGAAACACATAAAATAAAGTTTGGTCGTGAAGGTTTGGAAGTCGGTCTTAAAGATTTTGCCTTTTATCCTGTGAGCTGTGGAGAAACCTGAGGTTTCTGATCAGGAACGTGACACAGTACAGTTGTCCCTCAGTGTCTGCTGGGGGATTGGTTCCAGGAAACCCCGTGGACACCAGAGTCCGTGGACGCTCAAGTCCCTGGTATAAAATGGCGTAGTACAGTTGCCCCTCCGTATCTGTGGGTTCCACACCCACAGATTCAATCAACGCGCAGATCCTGAGGGGAGGGCCGACTGTGAGTGGCAGTGGCACGCGGAATGAATTAGAGGAGGGGCAAAAGGGAGAATCAAAAAGAACACCGCAGGATTCCAAGCTGAGGTGAGGAAAACCTAGGCTAGAGCGAGAACAGCAGAAACAAAAAGTGAAAGGGACCTAAGAGTGAATCTTAACCCTTTTTCTCTGTCCCAACACCCTTGCGAAGTGAGACAGATCCCATTAATTAACAGCGATTCACTCTGCATTCAAAATTTTGTCATGAATGCAGCAGAAAGCCCAATTAAAAGGCTAAACCATTAAAGTGTGTCACAACAAATCATTAAAATGAATATAAACAAGGAAGTGAGTGTCTTCAGAGTGTTCTGTTGCTTACATTGAATGGGCTGCTTTTGCCTTCTTTGGTGCCTTCCATGAGCCATCACTGCTATAAGGTAGCGAGGCGAGACCTCCAAGACGGGAAGATATAGTCAGCAATGATGGTTGATTCATGAACTTAATCGTCTGTGCTAGGTAAAGTCTAGATAGCTTAAGAATAAACATTTTAAGGATATTTATATTAAATCTAAATGTTAAAAAAGTTTTTAAAATGATAAAAGATATGGGGGAATATATAATTAGGGGGTGGGAAAAATCTCTGGAAGCAGGAGACCAAGGACAGATACTCTAAAAAAATATATTGAGCTGACTACATTGAAACGAGAAAAACAAAACAAAACAACCTTTTGACAGTAAAGGTGCAAACAAAACCAGCAAAATAAATAAATAAATAAATGGCAAACAACAAACTGTAAAAATATTTGTACCATCTATACTGAACAACAGATCACTGTGCCTAATGTATAAAGAGCTATTACAAATCTTTGAGAGGAAGAGATTTCCTACTCAGAGCTCTCTCTCTTCAGAGAATATAGCAGACTGGACACACCTGAAATGCCTCTCCTTTGATAGAAAGACGGCCATAGTTACCCAGAGTATGGCCAAATGGATGCTCCCAGTGTTAACAGAATTATATACCTTAGTTTGATACAGCCCTTTCTGCTGGTTAGTAAGGAAACAGAGGATGACTAAGAACATGACACGGATGTGGGGAAGAAGGTGGTGTAGAGTGAAATGAAGACAGGATGCGTGGAAACACTGAAGAAGATAGCAGAGAAATACTAAATCTATTTTTCAAGCAACACAATACTGAGAAGAATGTAAAAGCATCTAAAACATAGAACCCAGCCTGCAGTAGGCACTTTAGTAAAAGTGTACTGAATTTAAGCAAGGGCATGACCTAACTAGAGGCAAAGAGGCAGAGATGAAGTAGGTCCTACCTTTAACAATAATTACAATAATAGCTAATTATATGATTATGGCTTACTAGGTACCAGATGCTTAGCTTACCTCTGATATGGGTGATTTCATTTAATTCTCATAACAACCCCTGTAAGATTGGTACTCGTACCCCTATTTAACAGATTTAGAAACTGAGACTCAGGAAACTGAAATGCTTTGCCCAGGTTCACATGACTAGAAAATGGCCAGGTGATTAGAATTTGACTCCAGAGCCCATGTTCTTACCACTATACTCTACTTCCTCACTGGCCATCTCTCATTAGCAGGGAGACCACATGTGGTCTGAATGGACCCAGGTCCTCAGCCTGTAGCCGCAAACATGGTTCTTGGTAGAAGGGCTGTAGTTCTGAATTTCCACACAGGATGGCTGGATTCTCCAAGTGCCATGAAGCATCAGGCTAGGCTAGGAGACTGTGAGGCTAAAAAAAGGAAAAGCTGCCACAAAAGAAATGGTCTTTGTGGGCCTTCTATTTTCCAGTGACCAAACTGCGCTCTGTTTATTCAGATGGAGGCGGACCCTGGTGCCAAGCACTGTACTTCGAAGGGGAATTTGTTTGTGAGGACTTTGATGTCACATGCATCCCAGGAACACCCAGCTAAAACAGGGAGAGCTGCTTCATGTTTAGGCCTCTAAATAAAACCATTTGAGTACACAGACCAAAGACCTGGTCTGGGAGCACTGCGTTTTCTCCAATAGGGTGATTCATTACTAATGTCTTCATTTTGGACACTGCAGTTGAATGTGAAGCCATATGCTTTAAATTAAAAGCACACTAAGCAAATCACAAGTTTCTCAAGATGGTGCTTAAAGTCCGTTTTGGCTTCTGTTGGTTGCCAAAAGACCCATATGATCCTGTAATTAAACAACAAATATTTTCTGCAAAATCAATCACTTTAGCTGTCCCCAAATGCTATGATTACGTTTAGATGCTATGTTGAGAAACAAGTTGCACAACTAGACCTTTTTTACAATTGTTTGTTCCCTACTCCAATACTGTCCTGATCTTTCTCTTAGCCATTTTATTCCAATTCATTATATTAGAATGCAAAGCTTTTTAGTTACATGAGCAATAAACAGCAGAGCCCCAGAGCCGGAAACATTGGCAGCAGAACCACCACTAATAGATACTGTTATATCTACGTGGTCAGAAGATTCCTTCACCATGTGGTTGGTACCAGAATCAGCTATGGGTCTTGGCTGCAGCCATCAGAAACCAACTGAGGTCATCTTAAGTACAAAAGGGAATTCACTGGAAGGAAGTCAGGGACTCACAGAACTGATGGGGAGGTAGCCAACCCAGCCTGGACAAGAGGTTGGATCCAGAGGCAGTCAGTCTGGAAAGCCAGGGAGTGGAAAGAAGCATGGCCACTGCTATGCTGATGCCTCCACCTCCTCCCCACGTCTTTGCCTGGTTGGCTCAAGAGTCTGGGGGGCAGCAGCTCGGCAGGGCCTCTTTTAAGGGCTGCTCTGTGGCTGCACTGTAGTAGAAGTTGGGGTTGCCCGTACTTCCCACCTAGATGGTGAGGAAATTCCCCCAGGAAGGTGGGGTTGCTAAGAGCAAGGCAAGGTCAATGCTAGGCAGCCGAAGATTCTGGTACCACACTCCTAAAATGGAGACCATTTCCATTTTCAGGCCATGTTTTCCGACCTAAGCAGGAAAATGTGTGGATAGAAAACCAACTCTATGAGGGTCACAGAAGAGGTAAAGGTAGGATGCAGCACCTAATAAGCAGGCACTAGCAAGTGAAAGAGACTCCTTCCCGAAGGAATCGAAGCTTATTCCACAGGCTTGTGGCTGGTGAATGTGTGTTTAGAACAATGGCTTCTTAGGCCTCCTTCAGCTGGGAGGTTGCCTTCTACAAAATGCATCCTTTCTTATCGCCTTAAAGGGCCTTCTCCGCCCTGGAGGCAGTGAGGTGGGTGGGATAGTGGTAGTTGAGGGGCAGAGGCGGGGGGGGGGGGGGGGGGGGGGGAAGAACAGAAGAAGAGATGCTTATTTAAAATGGGTCATTCTTCCGCCTGTGAATGTTATGGGTAAGAGAAAACATATAATCAGAATTAAGGAACTTCATGGCCAAATTAAGGCCAATTAGGAATGTGCGGTAATGCTTAGGTGTGTGGAATAGATAGAAACAGTGCTCTGCGCGATTTACGTTGTACTCTGAGGCCCAGCTGAACTTCGGTAAAAGCGAGCTCGGATGAGGAGAGGCAGAGGGAGCCCCTGGGGCTGGGACCAGTCAACAGAGGGACCACCTAGGAGCTGAGACGTGAGGGGCTAAAGGGCCAGCTTTCTTTCAGGCCTGGTACCAGAAATCACAGCTCTTTTGGGGGAGAGGGGTTAAGGTAGGGATGCCCCTCAGAATGGTTGTGATGGGGCTTCTTAGATTATTTTCAGTATTCGAAAAAACCTGGCCAGCATCAAAGACAGGCTAATTAGGACTTCACATTTCTTCCGTCCATAAGCCCTGCTCCCCCCTAGGCATCGACCACGCTCTCTTTTACTTCATACAGCCTCTCTCCACCTGGTGGAGGTGGGAGAGTGACGGTGCTGGAGGATGTGATTTGGGGGAGAGAAGCAGCTATACATAAAGTCTCAGGTGGGCCTAACTTGAGGCATTTCTCCCACTCTGTACCAATCACAGTGGCCGGGGGCAGGGGCGATCAGGGATTCCGATAGACCAGGCCTGGGTCTCATTCCCAGAGTTTTGACCAGGAGTTGGCATAATTCGACTGAGCGTCTCATCAGAACCGCAGGAAGCGTGAGTGTGGGGGGAGCAATTTCCCAAAGGAAGGCAGGTGACATGATCAGAAGTGGAGGAGAAGGAATGCTGACCACACTAACGGCTGTTGGCTACAGCATCATGAATATCACAGTGTACACAATCAGAGCTCCATGAAATAATATGGACTCTCTGTGAAAAATGGGCAGACGTCTCATGACATAGGAAAATCTTACAGATGCTCCTGACTAATGACTACCAGGGTGCACATCAGAGAGAATTGGAAACAAAACAGTGGAAAGCCAAGGCTGCATCGTGTTCAAGTATATGGAGCTCATTTATTTTAAGATGTGCAGTTCTCTTTTAATTATTTATGATACCTCACAGCATACTGTAAGTGGATCCCAGTATGTTTTGTGAGAATAATGACGTCGTAGGAGTAATAGAACTCACTCGGGTCTCTGTTCTCCAGCTTTTGCTAAGAATTGAGAGAGAGGCAGTGGAAGTTGATATTCAGATCTGTTTATCTGCTTGGAGATGTATCTTTTCTATGCTGATGTGTGCCAGGGGCTGTGGGCTTTGGAGTCAGTGGACTTAGGGAAACTCTGTGAACCTCGGTAAGCTACGTTGGGTCACTGAACCTCAGTTTTCTCCTTTGTAAAACGGAGGTGGTAAGGCTCTCATTAAAATTGGTGAGGAATTCGTTCATTACTATGTTCAAACAGTGATGTTTATTGAGCATCTAGCATGGCTGTGTGATGAGCACCAAGGATACAGCACTAAACAGCACGGACAGGATCCCTGCCATCAGTGAAGGAGACCAATGAAAGGAAATGATATTCAAAAGACACCTGGCACAGAGCCTGGTACACAGTAAGTGCTCAGTAAGTGTGAACTGTCTTCCCTTTTCCTGCCAATCCACTCACTCATCCTGTCTTAATCTAAAAATGGTAGCAAATCTCTTAATTTCTCTGAGCCTCAATTTTCTCATGGGGTTAATTGAAGGGTTTGGAGAGATTTTCTGATGTTTCATCTTGCTTTTAAAATTCTGTGAATCTTTGGCTCTCTTTCCTCTTCACCCAGGGCACAGAGAATGGGCTTATTAAAGGGAATGTCATTGGGGACTATCATTTGAATCCTGTCTTGAAAGGGCAGCTTTATTATTGTTGCCAAGCTGGCCCCTATACCATCAACCTGACCCCAGTGTAAAGCTTGCAGAGATACTTCTACCCCACCCCATCTAAAACAGCCTCAGCAAGCAACTCTATCAACATAAAGGCACCTATAAGAATGATTTTACAATACCCATAAGAGGCAGTGTGGTTATGATAAGGGCTTTCATTCAGATAGATTTGGCTGGAATCTCAGCACTATTATGGGATTTTCGGACAAACGATTTAACCTATTCATGCCTCATTTTCCATATGTGTAAATGGGAAGAAAAAAAAAAACTACTTCAACAGGGATATTGTGAGGATTGAACAAGATAATGTATGGGGGGGTTGCCTGGTGTGGAGTGTATTAGTAAATGGGATATACTACCTTGACTTGAGAAAGTGACTGCATGTTAATTGCAAAATGGTAGATGTAAGGAACTCCTGCTGGAAAGTAAAGCACCTGGAGCTTGTTCTAGATTTGTATTATCAGGCTTAATGTGTTTTAAATGAGTTTAGTACATAATATTTGTGCATTCTGTGACTACATTATTTTTTTAGCAGAAGGCTGGGGGAAGAGACATTAAGAAGGTTAACTAGGAAGTGTGATGCTCACCTATGAAACGAGAGGGCTGGACTAGGTGACCTCGAATATCCTTATAAATTCTAAAGTTCTAGGATTCCAGGCTTTGCTAAAAGTCTGTGAAGGAATTTGCAAAAAAGGAAAAAATATCTTTCATTCTACTCTACCTCACTCTCTCTTCCCACACTGGACCTGCTGACTGATGACTGTTAGCTGTCCTGTGTTACCACCAACCTCTTTTGTCATTAACCTCACGTTTTCATAGAAAGCCCGTTTTGTCCAGTGAAATGTGAAAAGGTGTGGTTTACAACCCCATCATATCTTTGATTTTTAATATTTGATCTCAGAGAAAGTGGTTTGAACTCACTTAGCAAGATCATGGAAACAATAGAGGCCCTATGTACCTTTAACACAGAGAGGCAAGAGTTGTAGGCCTCCTAGGAATGAGGTTAGTGTTTCTGAAGGTCTAAAATTGCAGGCACATATTGACACTGTACAAGCTCTTAAATCCACAGGAATCCGCTGGTGCTCAAAGGAGAGCAATCAAAAACCTAAATTAGTAATTGTGTCAATAGATTTTGCTAAGGAAAGAAAAAAATTAGCATGCCTGAGGCTATTGGAAAAAAAGTTCCAAGCAGGGAGAAGAGGTAGTAAAATATCCAAAGGCCCAGCTTGATGATGTTCATTTTTAAATGCTGAGAGCAAATGTGGTATTATGACCTTTTTCTTCTATCAGCCCCTTGTGGCAGGACTCTGTGGCCTCTGAATATTGGGCCATAGTCAAGTTAATTTACTCAAGGATCCCGCAACAAAATCAAAAGTGTGAGGGATGGTGAGTGTGAAGACAGTGGTTCAGCCGAGTGTTTTTCCCAGGAGCACCCTAGAGGCCCTGATGGAGAGAAGCCATTTGAATACTCCAGCCCCCATCTCAGGAGATTCTAAATTTGGTATCAAAGTGTAGCACCGCCCCTCCCACCCTTCCTTCCTGGGTTTAAGAGAGAACAGTGGACCATGTTTTTCCCTCCAAATTCAGCTAGATTTTCTTAGCTCAGTTCTCTGTCTCTTCCTTCACAGAGATAAATATGCAGATGAGGAAAGGTCTTTCAGGTAATTGGATTTTGTAGACTCAGAGAGATTTCAGGCAAACAAAACAAAACAAAAAGAAAAAACAAACAGACAAAAAACTATTTAGTGCATCACTTCTGATACTGGAAAGGAAAATGTTTGAAAAAGAAGTTTGAAGACAGTAGTCTTAGCTGGTGCGAGGAGAGGAGCATTTGGTTCCTGGTCTACTCGGTGCCTGGCTCACTCATTACAGGTGGATTAAGAATAAAATATGTTAATGTAGGGGTGGGGCCATAATGAGGAGTTTCATTAGAGGTAAAACCAAAATATGGAGGAGTAATTCCATTTGTTTTCAAACAGCTTAGGGTGCCAACTCTTATTCTCAAAGGAGAAAAGTTAGGATAGAACTTTTGAGGAAAAAAACCCTCAATTTTTCAACCTTTGTCCTTTTATTCATAGGAAGCATTCACTCTCCTGTGCCTTTTGGTTGTTTTCAGAGAAAGTAACTGTACCAAGAATTCTGTACTGGAAAGTAATTTCCTATATATACATAAACATATATATATTTGTATATATGTATACTTATATATTTATGTATACATTATTTATATGTATATATAATATGTATATCTATAATGGAAATAATATATAATATATACATATGTGTATATGTATAGAGTGTGTCTATATATATATGTATATATATAACAAACACTCTTGTCTCTGAGCTCACTATAATTTGGACAGTGGTTGTGATAAAGAATATTAACTACAGGAAGTAAAACAAGTTTGAGGCATATTTTGACCAAACTAATACAGACATTGTAAATGCTCTGTGGTTTTGTGTTTGGGAATTGTTGTTTTCTTTCCTTTACCTGTGTTCATGTGATTTCAGCAAAACAAAAACCCATGTCATGCACTGTTGCACAGGCAGGTGTGAAAAGTTATCTAAGCCTTTTCTGCTACAGTCGGTTGACTTTCCTTTATCGCAAAATGCCCCTTCCGAAAAGTGCTGAAATTCTTACTTTGTTGGCACTGGGCAGAGTTGGCAAAGCTGAAAACTAACATACCCGTTTATTTTAAAAAATCTGAATTGAGTTCCAAAGCTTTTACTTAAGTGTTGTTTATACAAACTGTTAAATATTTGGATAATCAACTGTCAAAGTAGCAGTTCCTGGAAGAATTATTTTCCATGAAGCTGCCAAAGTATCTGATTTTGACATCAAAATTAATTTCACAGAATTTTAGATTTAGTTTAAATCAAATTTAGACTTGATTTGGAGCCATCAATAATTAAATTTTATGAGCACACAGCAGAATCTCTGGTGCCTGGCAAAGTCTTCAGGGCCACTGAAACCGAAACTTCCACCATGTGACCTTTATTCAGGGGCAGTTCTACTTTTAAATTAAGAACTTTTCATCTCACAGAAAATGAAAAATAATGAGCAATTTCTTTGGGTCACGTATCTCTGTTGCCAGAAAAATAAAAGACATCGAATTTTTCAGTAACATATATAACAGGCACCATTTTTGCTTTTATGTAAAGTATCAATTCCACATGTAATTGCTGAATATTTTCTAAATTAAGAACCCATGTGGTGAGCGGGTGCACACAAAAAGATAATCAGAAAAATCTCGGCATTAAAATATAGCCTGCAAGTAAAAACACATAAATCACTTTGGTGAGGCCCAGCCTGCTGTGAAAATGATGGCTCTCAGCCTCGTATTTCTGTTGAGTCTAGTACAAGGAACCAAAAATCCACTGGGCCTGTGAACTTTAGGTCACAAGGTAAAGGCAACTAAAACAAATAGCTACAGAGCACGAAGTCAAAGACCAAACCCAAAGCAGCACGGAGATCTACTACTGGCTTATAATAGAGTCTGAGCTAGAAGGAGACCTGCATTCTAGTTTCTACTTTTCATTCCACTGCTTGGTAAATTCACTTCACCAACGGCGCTGCTTTCCCAAATGAGGATAATAAAACCTCTCCCTGTACCAACACCGTGTGACTTCGTGAAGTGATTTCCAACTCCAAGAGCTGTGACTTTGCTTATTTCCTTATTCAGTTGCTTGTTTAGAGACTGTTGCTAGTGAAGTCACAGCTGTAGGTTTTCTGATCACCTGGGTCTGTTCCGCTGTCCACAAATGGTACCCCTGATGCCGGCTGATCATCTCACAAATGTCACTGGGGGGCAAACCCGAGAGCATGCCTGTGCCCCATGTGACCCTGTGTCCACTCCTGGAAAACCACGAAATGGTTTGCAAAAGTGGGGACGGCTCTGCAAGAGCTCAAGGCCCTACAGTGCGGTGGGGGGAGGGGCTGGGGGGGTTGGGGAAGGTGAGCAGACCTCACAACTGTGCTGCTTCTCGCTGGTCCTGAGGAGCTTTCGGAGGTGAGCGAGGTATAAGAACTGATTATTTTTTGGCGCCCCCCTTAAAAGAAAGACATACTCAAGTGACTCTTGAAACTTTTCTTGGCTCAGAACACAAAGAATCACTAGGAGTAACACATTATTCGTCTGCGATGCATTATTCAGGCTAGTAGAAACATTTGCAACCTGAGGACATGCTGGAATTTATGTTCAAGAGTTATTTATCAGGTTTCCTCTCTCTGCATGTCCCCGGAGCTGTAATTTTCAGCCTTGGCTGCACATTAGAGTCATCTGAGGAACTTGAAAATAATCTTGACGGCCAGATCACACCCCGGAACAATTATATCAGAATCTCTGGAGGTGGGTGGAACCCAGGCAGCTCGATATTTTTTAAAGCTCCCCTGGTGATTCCAATGTGCAGCCAAGGTTGAGAAGTGCTGTATTAGAGGAATGACA
This sequence comes from Balaenoptera borealis, assembly GCF_965194805.1. NCBI lineage: Eukaryota > Metazoa > Chordata > Mammalia > Artiodactyla > Balaenopteridae > Balaenoptera > Balaenoptera borealis. Next base: position 62,143,795 of record NC_138863.1, read on the forward strand.
GGTGCATGGACCCCGACTCAGGAGCTGAGAAGGGTGGAAATGCTGTCAGTTATGCTGAATTGTTAAAAGCGTCCCAGATTTCTAGGGTAACTAGTGTCTACTGAAAAGTTATTTCAGTTTTCCTCTTAAGGGTCAGAATCAAAGGCAGACAGCCTAAAAATAACTCATCAGCAGCTTGTTTGGCTGATGAAAATTGTGGAAGCTCTAAGTTGCTTTTTAACTTTAGCTTATTGCCTTCTCCCTTTGAAATACTTCAAGTATTAAGAATCACCTTACAGATCAATAAAAGGTCTTGTTCACTGTGTTAACAAGTGTGAAAGGTCCAAAACAACACCCTATGAGTATTCCCCAGTACTGACATAACTCTCCACCTAAAATTCAAGAAACACTTAAAGGGGAAAAAAAAAAAACCCAGCAAAGATTGTTGAAGAGAACTGTATTTCCTTAAAGGAATGACGAGTGATACATTTTCCACATTAATTTATATCCACCCTTCATCTCCACAGGCTAAATTAATAAAAGTTATGCATAAATCATAGGAGAGATCATTAAATCAACCAGTTCACAGTGCTGACTAATTGGTAAATAAATACTTCATGAAAATGGTGATGGGTCTACAGATTCTGTTTTTCTTTTAAAAAAAACCAAAACAAACAGAAAAAAGCTTTAGTTGTAGCTTTGGTAGCGATAACCACACCTCATCTACTTCGATTTTATAATACCTCCAAGTTCGTTGGAGGGAATTATACAACAAAGATAGAGCCCCACCAGGGTGACCACAGTCCTGGATGAAAAGTTTATAATCAAATGAAAAATTCAGATTTGTTTGATTAGCCAGATGCCTGGTAGCATGTACACAAGACATCCTAAATCTGGATGTTACCACATTTTCGTTTTGGTCTAGTTGTTTGTCACTGTGTGAACATAACTACAGACAGAGGAAAAGAAAACAAGACAGGCATAGGAGAGGATGAAAATAGATCTTTGCCAGGATAGACTAAAAACAAAAGAGACACTTTGTAAATTAGCTTGCTTTCTGAGGCTTAATTTTTTTTTTTTTTATCTTATAAGGTTACTGCTATATATGAAAATAACATCTTCAGAGAGAAAGCCTTTTTTTCCCCTCACCATGAGACCTGAGTCTGAGGTCAGGCTGTATTGGTTGCCCACTGTGTGACCTTGGGCAAGATACTAAATCTCTTTCCCCATTAGGGAAGAATAATGGTACCTACTTATAAAGACGTTGTCTTATTTAATGTGTGAAAAACATTTGAACCCGGTGTGGGCACAGGGGAAAATGCTCATGAAATATTTATTATTGTTGTTACTTACTATGGGTAGACAAGCCTAGTACCCATCTTGATTTTTCTCAGAGAAACTCAATTCTTACAGAAATGGATCCCTCAGAGCAAAGACCTAGATTCAGATGTAAATACAGATCAATGACTCTATATAAAATAAATGAAAATTTAGAAAAGTGATGCCTCCAACCTTGACCTGTCATCCCTGTTTCTCATGGAGACCTTGGATGTGGCCAAGGGAATGGTGAAAGCAAATTTAGAAGGGATACAATGTTCCTAGCAGCCAGTGGAGAAGGCTCAGCGAGAAAGGACCCGGCTGCTCACCGAGGGCCTCTGTCCACAGGGAAGCTGAGCTCTCCTCCATCGGGTCAGGATGCAGAAAAGACCAGAGGTGGAAGGAGACTTGGTCCCCGCTCTCAAGAATCTGTCAATCTGGTAGGGGAGACCAGAGTTAACTATACACACAAATATGCTCAAATGCTAAAATTCAAGCCCACTGAGTTCCATTAGGACCTGGGGGTGGTTTCTGCAGTGTGGTAGCAGTCCAGGGGCAGTGGGAGTGACAGGACTGGCCAGAGGGCCCAGGGCAAGGTTGGGTCCCCAGTGCTCTGGCCAGGGCTAGTTTTGCATCTGCGGAGAGGGGTTGTGTCTCTTTGCCAAGCTGCAACGTTCACCCTTTGAAGTGAGCTGTTGCAGAAAAGGGTCTGTCAACCTCCAGAGAGTAAGCTCAGGAGGGCATTCTGTGGGAGAGTGAAAGAAAAAGTCCCATTGTTCCTCTCCCCAGGGCCCCAAGAGATAAAAGCCACAAAGACAATTGTTTTTCTTAATAAAAGGTGTAAATATTGAATGTCTGTTGCTGAGTACTTATTTCACTCTTCTGGGGGGACCTTAAAGTCACAACTCCTGCTGGGATCTGTATTTTTTAAAGAAAAAGATGACAGTGAAGTAGAGGAAGGAAAGGGGGGGGCAAAGAAGAGAAAGGAGAATTGTGAGGAAAAGCAAGAAACTGTGGGAAACTGGAGAGTCCTCACTGGGTGCCATTTAGAGCGGGACTAGCCAGGGACGTGGTTAAATGCAGCAACTCCAGCAATGGCCCCAGCAATTGGAGAATTGGTGGTGAGGTCATCTTTCCTCAAAAACAGTGCTCTTCCCCCAAGACTTGACTCCATCCCACACACATTTGCCCCAAAGCCTATATTGTTTTGTTTTCTTTCCTGAGTGTACGAAATGAAGCAGCGGTTGTCCACCAAACTTCCTATCTCCACCCTCAACCCTTCCCAAACTGCTTCTCTGAGTGACATAAAATCCCAGGAGCTCCTGTTCCTTGCTTCCTGGGAATTTTCCAGACCTACTGGTGGTGTGTCTCTAGCCATCACCAACTTCAATCTGCTTACAGTCCTAGAACCTCTTCCTCACAAAGTTATGTTACATGAAAGAGCCTTTCCTTTGCCCCTGCAAAAGTTTTTTTTTTTCTTCCTGAAAAGTGGTTAGAAGGTAATTTATAAATCAACAGGCTGCCTTACAATTGTTGGCCTGTCCAACTTTGAGGTATATCTTACATTAGATTAAGATAATTCTTGACTTTTGGGTTGTTTTCACTTGTTAATAATGACATGTACCTTTCAGCTCCTTTACACTACATATCTTTTAATAGCTTCATGAAAATTGCCACAAAAGGTTCTTGCGTGAAAAGATAGCTCATTAACATACGCCATCATCAAAACCATAATGTTATTATTGTACCTAAAGTAAATATTAGCTTTTGTAATAAATCAGATAGAGGTTAAGTTGCTTAGCTGTAACTGTGAGGGTTCAGCAAGACCCAAGTTTGCAGAGAAGGCTGCAGCCCATCAGAAGGCCAAATGAGAGACTGGCACGGCTTTAGGGGTCCCTCCCCATAATCCGCACCTGCAGCCCTTCCACAGCCACCTCAATAAACACACAGTCTCAGAAGAAGCCATGGGACTACAGTGTAAACACAGCTTCAAAGCCAGTCTTCTAGCAGCTCTCCAACCAGGTTGCGGTCCCTAATATCTGCCCCTGTGGGGATTCTGGAGCCAGCACTGGCTATAGCTATCAGAGAAGCAGTGTTTGGAGTTTCCTATTTACTGAGGAGATGCACAGAGAGAAGGAAATCCAAGTGACTTTTGTATTAAATCATTTAACAAACATTAATTAATATCTGCCAGTGAGCAAGGAGCCCTATTAAGGTGCATGGAAAATGTCCCTAGTATAACATCCTGAATCCTTAGCCTGTTGACAAGACCTGCCCCTTGCCTCCCTCTCCAAGCTTATGGTACACTATGCACCAGGTGGACTGAACTTCCTGCAGTCCTTCAAGTTCTGTCAATGTTCCCTGCTTTCTTTTTTCTCCCAGCTTTTTCATCATTCCATCTGCCTGGAACACACTTCCCGCTATTTCGTATGAGACTAATTATTTCTCATCCTTTAAATCGAAGCTTAGTTGTAACTTTTCTAGGATAGTCTTCTCTGATCCTTGGGACTAGGCTTTGTTAATTTTCTATTTGCTCCCATAGCCTCCTGAACTTCCCCTTTCAAATAATCCCTTTCATGTTTATCACTGCTTAAATGCCTTTCTTCCCATCTGTAAATTTCATGAGGGGAAAGCGCTCTGTCTTCTTTATAACTATGTGCCAATAGCCTAAAACTTCATGCCTAGCACACAAGTTGCTTCATGTTTATTGAATTATTTAATTGAATATAATATCCCCTGCCTACAAGGACTCCTATAACAAGAGAGGGGAAAAAAGTAGATAAATGCCAGAGCACATGTGTGTGTGCCTATTTAAGTATACAATTAAAACCTGGCAACAGCAACAATGAAGAAAAAAATTCCAAACCAAGACCTGCCAGTTTCTGCTTCTCCTAATACTGAGTAATATCACATGGGTTTCAATTCCTACCTATGGTCATTGCTACTGTGTCAAATATTCAGCCACTGCCCATGAGAATGAGTAAAAGGAACTCAATCTTGGAGTACCAAATCTTGTTCCTCTACAGCTCAAGCCTAAAATATATATATATATATATATATATATATATTTTTTTTTTTTTTTTTTTCCAGGAACACAGTGTTCACTCTTTACCTAGCTTTCCCCACATAGGCAAGTTGTCTGGAGTATTGTGACTAATAGTGAGGTGACAGCACAGGGGCTCTGGCAGACCAAAAGCACCACAGTAAGAGAGCACCCAAGAACTCTGTCAGTCAGGGTTCTGCATATAAACCTCTGCAAAACATTTACTTAAGTCACTGACTCCACAGAACCGTGCTAAGCTCTGAGGAAAGACTACAAAACTACAGTGAATGCTATAAAGCATTAGCAAGTAAAATTCAGTGGTGTGTAAAAAATTACATTATGATCAAATAGAATTCCAGGATTTCAAGGATGGCTCAATATTTTTAGTCTTAGTAATGTGTAATACCAACATAGCATACTACTTAGAAATTAAAGAAGAACTTTACCTCTGTGGTTCATTTAAGTAGATATAGAAATAGCTTTTGACAAAATATACTCTTAAGTATTATCAAACTAGGAATAGAAGATACTATACTTAATCTCATTAAATTAATTTATTTACAACACAGTAAAAATCATACTTAGTGGTGAAACTTTAGAGGCATTCTCATTAAGGTCAGGAAATAGTCATACTCATTAGTTCTGCTAATATCCAGTATTGTACTGAAGCTTCTAGACAACATGATGAGGCATGAAAAAAAGAAGGGTATCACTGGAAACGAAGAGAGAATTTTTTTCTTATTTGTAGCAATGTTATAGGCTATATAGGAAGCCTGAGACAATCTATAAACTATTGAAACTAATAAGTGTCCAGCAAGTTGATATTCAGAATCAACATACAAAAATCAACAGTGTTTCAGTCCCATTTATAATAGTAACAGAAAATATAAGTGTGGTAGCCCACCTCCAAGATGGCCCCCAATGGACCCTCGATTCCCTGCCTTCCAGGTATTCCTGTGTAATCAATAGGATACCACAGAAATAACAATGTGTGACTTCCAAGGTTGAGTTGTATAAGATATTGTGGCTTCAACCCTTCTCTCTTGGATCCCTTGTGGGTGGAAGCCAGTCACCATGTCATGAGGACACTAAAGCAGCCCTAAAGAGAGGCCCATGTGGTGAAGAAGTGAAGCCTCTTGACAACAACCAGAAAGGAACTGTGGCTTCCTTCCAATAGCCATCTTGGAAGCAGATCCTCCTCCAGCCCTAGTCAAGCCTTCAGATGACTGCAGCCCTGGCTGATATCCTGACTTAAATCTCATGAAAAATCCTGAACCAGAATCATACAGTTAAACTTCTTCTGAATTTCTGACCCTCAGAAACAGGTAAATAAGTTGAGATAGTAAATGTTTGTTGTTCTAAGTAACTAAGTTTTGGGGTAATTAGGCAACGATAGATAAATAAGTTTAACAAAAATTTAAAAAATTAATCTAAGGAAAGATATGAAAGGCTTATAGAAAAAGTATTTTAAAAAACATTATTGAAAGACATAAAAGACAAACTGAATAGATACAATATTCTCTACTTGAGGATAGAAATTCTTTCCAATTTAAACTACATATTCTGGACAAAATCCCAACCTACTTCCTATGCAACTTGATGAGCTAATCCTAAAATTTACATGGATGATCAGAAGAGCAAGAATATTCAAAAACAATTTGAAGAATAACACCAGGTGTGTGGAGGGGGATAAGTCTTGTCTACCAGCTATCAAAACTTATTACAAAACTGTCGTGATTAAGATGGTATGGTATTGGCACAAGAATAGACAAATAAACCAATGGAACAGAATAGAAAGCCCAGAAACCGACTTGGAACCTTGATCGATGTGATAGGCAGAATAATGCCCAACCTCACCCACCCACCAAAAGATGCACACATTCCAGTTCTCAGAATTTGTGAATATGTTAGGTTACATAGTAAAGGGGAATTAAGGGTACAGATGGAATTACAGTTGCTAATCAGCTGACCTGACTTTAGAATAGGGAGATTATCCTGGATTATCTGGGTGAGCACAATGTAATCACAAAAGTCTTTTAAACTGGAAGTGGGAAGCAGAAGAGTCAGTGTCAGACAAATGGCACTGTGAGAAGGACGTGGCCTGGCACTGCTGATTTTTAAGATGGAGGAATGGGGTCGTGAGCCAGAATGCAGAAGCAATGCAGAAGCCATACAGAAGTTGGAAAGGCAAGGAAATGAATTCTCCCCTCTAGAAGGGATGAAGCTCTGCCTACACCTTGATTTCAGCCCAGCAGGACCCATTTTGGACTTCTGACCTCAAGAATTGTAAGATAATAAATTTGTGTTGTTTTAAGCTACCAAATTAGTGGTAATTTGTTACAGGAGCCATAGGAAATGAATATAATCTATGTCACAAGTCAGTAGGGAAAGAATACTATTCCACCAATGGAGCGGGACCAACTGGTTATCCATACAGAAGAAAAGAAAATTAGTTCCCTCTCTCATGTTATATACAAAAATAAATTTGAGGTGGAGTGAGTACCTACATGTGAAAAGCAAAATAGTAAAACTTTAAAGAGACATAAAGTTTAATATTTTTATGAGCTTGGAGAGGAAAGATTTCTTAAACAAGGCACAAAAAGCACAAGCTATAAAGAAGAAATTAGTAAAACTATGTTAAAATTAAAATCATCTGCTCAGTAAAAGATACTATACATAAATACAGAAAACAAGACACAGACTAGGAGAATATATCTGCAATGCATCTAAGGCACAAAAAATATCCATAGTATAGAAATAATTCTTCCAAATCAATGAAAGAAAGACAACCCAATAGAAAAATAAATGAAGGACATGAATAGGCAGTTCATAAAAAAGAAATTCAGATACTCATTAACATATGAGAAAGTGCTTATCTTTATTATTAGTCAGAGACAAGCAAAGAAAGCCATACATCACTGTGTTTCTGACTGGAAAGTTTTTTTTTTTAATCTGTAAATTCTTAGGGTTGGTGAGGATATGGAGAAAAGGAAGGCTAATAGTCTTCTGGTATGAGTGCAAATTTGTACCTTATTTTTGGAGAGAAATTTGGCAGTATTCTGAACAGTAGATGTGCATCTCGTGTGACCCAGTAATTCCTATTTAGGAAGGGATACACCCTTGTACTTGTATATAAGAAGACATGCACAAGAACATCCATCGTGGCATCATTTTGAACACTGAAAACTCATGAACAACCTAAATGCCAATGTAAAACAAAATAGATGCTGTGTTGTTTCCATGAAATTAACAAAATACATGTATCAACATGGATAAATATTGCAAACATTTTAAGAAAAAAATAAGCTTTCAGAGTGATAAATATATTCTGCATTTGTAAAGTTTAAAAAATATACTATTTATGCTTTTGTATATAGAAGCTTGTATAGGACCTGAAGCTTATATAATTTGGGGGGGGCCTCATTAAGAAAAATTTTAAATATCAAACAGAATACAAAATTATGTACAAAATTGAATATTAATTTTGAATAAGAAAAACACAACAAATCATAAATTTTAAAAAGCTGACAAATACTACGAATAATAAAATCCAGAAAAACGACATAATATTAACTATTCAGCACACCTTTATAATACAATCTTTTCTTATATTTGTTAGCTTCATTCTCTTTGACTTCAGTTTTGTAATGAATTTCTCTATAGAGAGTGTTAAAAGATAATTCCATCTTTTTTCTAGTAAGGCTGAACAACAAATATAAGAAAAAAAGGATCCTTTAGAAAAGATTCTTTAAGCATCACAACTCTGTAACTTCTGTCCTTCTTGCACAGCAGAATGGCCATATGACCCTTCTGGGCAGGGCTCCCCAGGCAGCCTGGAGCGTGGCCCCTGAGCAAGGAGCAGATTCTTCTCACAGCTTGAGGGGAATCAGAGGTGCAGGGAGATCTACCAGGGGCAGAAAATCTCTGGCTCCTGGGAGCTGGAAGGGTGCAGAGGTCATCCTGGCAGCCCCAGGGCTCCCACTCCAGGCCCAGAGAGGCCCCCCCATCCTTGGGTGGTGCTCTAGACTTCTACCCTGACAACCTCTGGGTCTTGGAGGAAGTGGTGGGAGTGGCTGCTCCTGAGCCTAAAATTCTTTAGTTTCAGGGTAAATTGGCTTCTGCCTATTTTTTTCAACCCTCTTAGGGTCCCTGGCTGGGTCTGAAAATTAGACTGACAAAGACAGATTAACAGGAGAAAAGCAAATTTACTTAATATAAATTTTACATGACACGGGAGCCTTCATAAGGAAATGAAGACCCAAAGAAATGGTTAAACTTGAGTGTTTTTATGCTAGGTTTGTTGAAGAGTAGAATAGTGTGCTAGGACAAAGGTGAGCTAAGGGTAGTAAACTGGGGGAAACTTAGCAAGGTGTGTTGGATCAGATTCCTCTCTGTGTCCCTTCTCTTGGGAGACAAGGACGCTCCTTTCCTCTAAGCATAGGGAGGACACCTCTTACATGAGAGTTTCATGATGTGCTTTAGGGGAAGGGCAGAAAGTCCTTCCTGCACACGCCATTTCTCAAATTCTTTCAGCTTGAAATATTCAATATGGTGTCATATTTTGGGGTAGTGTGTCCTGAACCAAGTCACTACACATTTAACAAAAAGTTAATAACATGTTAGGGAATGAAATGAAAATTCAGAATAGTGATTACCGTAGGGATAAGAGAGGAAGGATAGGATTGGGATAGGGTGATGGGGGGTTTCAACAGTATTTCAAATTAAAAAAAAAAACTTGATGCAAACAGGGTGGGATATTAAGACCTCTTATGGGGGGTGTTTTAGTACTATTTTTCTTCTTTTCTGGGTGTTTGAAAATATTTTATTACTTTATATATACGTATATAAAAACCAAAGCACTGACAATTGGGGTTGTAACTGGCAGCGCCCACTCTGCGCTCAAATGACTTGAAAAGGTCTTGTCCAAAGAAAGAATACCATTTACCAATTACAGATCTTTAAATTAGGTGACGCTGATTCTCCAGTTCTCTGCTGGTCATAGTTTCTCATTTTATTACACAACCAAGAAGCATATTTTATTGCCTTTATATGAATAGTTGCTTCTATAGTGACAAGCTCTACAAACATGCTGGGTAATTAAATGCAATCCATAAACTTTTTGTTGCCCAGGATTTAGGGACTAATTAGAATATGAATTTCTTAAAAATAGTAACTTGTTCCCCATACTATGTAGAATTTCTGTAACGGAGTCATTTCTCTAAGAAAGTGCAAAGCTCCTTGGAGCCACTGCTAAAGATCCAAGCCTTCAGCAAGCTCTCCAGGCCCTCCATATAATGCCACCATCAGCTGGGGACAACACAATTCCTGGGGGGGTCTGTTCACTTAGACCATAATATCTACTCTTTTAAAGCGAGTTTCGCAAGTGAACAATGTGAATATTTTAGCAGTTAGTTCAGAGAAATGAGTGCAGATTGTGGATAATACAGCAAATATATTACTAACCTAGGATATTTAATATATTTTAAACAAAGTATAAATTATGTAAAATGCAAATTTTTAACAGTAATTAAGAGTGTTCACTGTATTTACCTTAGGATGCTTTTGAAATCCTTTAACAGAAAATATTTATTAACTTTCCAATACCCTCTCACAGGGAACTACTTTTGATATTATTTATTTAAAACAAAGTACTTCATAGCAGCTCAGGAGAGGGTGAACCTTCAAATATAGAACAGCTGTTCTGTTTTTAAAGTCCAGGCTAGCCCTTAAATTTATGCTTTAGCAAAACAGATCTAATTAAAATTAAGCTGCTTGGTACCTTTTTGTCCACCCCTGCCTCTTCCCCTGAAACAAACCATGTTGGGTCACCAGATATTATAGCCCTGAGAGAGCACAGCAACCTTGTGTGCATGAGAACCCACTTTCTCTCAGGATGACAGCTTGGCTGTGTTTGGGGGAGGGCACACATACCTCCTACTTCTTCCTAATGAACCCTTGAGAATACCCCAAACAGGTATTGTTTATGCAACCTTGTTTAGAGAGGGTTTGGGCATAATATTCAATTTATCTCAGAAGTATTAAATGGGAAATACACACACACACACACACACACACACACACACACACACGCATTCTCACATACCCTGCAGTTGTAGAACACTTTGCAGTTAGAGAAAAATCTTTCCTCTTCACATTTAATATCTGGAAATGCTTGAGGTTTGAGGAAAACATTTTCATTAAGTGTTTGATGTTGTGAAGGAGCTCCAGGCAGTGGAAGACTGCTTTGGTTCACATTTCAGTAGCTCCTCAGGATTTGGGAAGAGGAGCTAATGAAGTATTTCCCTATTTAAAGTCACAGGAAAATGAATCTTCTAAAATTTAAGATATTCCATTTTAAAGTGCGCAGTAATGTAAAACACTATCCAAAAGCCATGACACTCTGAAGGGAAGTAGGGACCCACCATCTCGTTTGAGGAATTCATATCCTAGTAATCTTCAACCCAATACTGATAAATGGGGTGCTGAGTCATAGGTTACTAGAACTTATTCCTTAAGTCCAGACTGAAGAAACCTAGCCTTCATGTGTGAGCTAGCGACATTAAAGTGAAAACAAAAAAAATTTTAGTCTTCTGACACACCCCAGTTAGCCCATATCTAGCTATCTATCTACCAATACATTCAACCAGCATTTATTGACTGCCTCTCAGGTAGATGTTATAAAAGGCCCTACTAGGTGTCCAAAAAAGAACGAGTTGGAGACTTTGCCCTCCAGGAGATTAAAGTCTAAGGTAAAAATATTTTTCCAGGGAGTAATAAATCAGAGATAATGGATCCATTCTAGAACTTTTATTACTTCTTAAATAATTAAAATAGTTTGATATAGAATTTTTGCTTCTTATCCCCACAACTTTCACTTCTCCTGATTTGAAGGTCTTGGTACCCAAGAGAGGAATGCTTCCACCTGGGGATATAACAGTGGTTCCACTGAATTGGAAGATGAGACTGCCACTTGGCATTTGGGGCTCCTTATGCCACTGAACCAACAGGTTACAGAAAGGGATTACTGAACGGAATGATCCTGATTGTCAGGGAACTGGGACTACACAGTGGGGCAAAGAGGCCTCTGTCTGGAACTCAGGACCTTCTTTGGCCCTCTCAGTACTTCCATGTCCAACAGTAAAAGTTAATGGCAAACTAAAGCAAGCAGAAATATGCAGAACCAGTGAAGATTCAGACCCTTCAGGAATGAGGTAACGATCCTCAACAAGCTGAGATCCTCAACAAGCTGATCCTCTTGGCTGAGAGATCACAGGTTAAGGAATAGGGAAATTATAAGCATCAACTATGGCTTTATGACCATTTCATTTATAGTAACAAGGACTATAGCAGCTCTATGTATCTTCTTGACTTTCTTATGCATGAGTGTGTATGCACAAGCACACTAATTTCTTTTCTCTTTTCTTCTCGCCCTCATACTATTACTATTACTCTCAGTTCCACACTCTGTGATGGTAGGGATGGGACCTGACAAATCATTTCTCCTTTGCTATATGACTTCCTATGAGGCTCTGCCAACGGGGGGCGCTAGAGGGAGACTGTGAGGCAGGGGAAGGTGGGACTTGCTTCTTTCTGTTTGCCTCTTGTTCCAATCAGCATCACTGCAGCCACAAATCTTCACCCTGGCAGCACTGTTGACTCCAGCAGTCACAGTTCCAATGTGCAGTGTGCCCACACGCCAGAACTAGCCTCACTGCATCCCCTCAGCCACCAGCACCAGCTGGACTCTTCTCAGAGGGCTGAACTTCAGCTCTGGGAGGCCCCTCATTCCAGCCTAAGTTCTAACAATCACATCTTTTGGTCCTCAAACTTTAGGAGTGGTAGCTGCTTCCTAAAGTTATTATCTCCAGGATACTGCAGGGTCTCCCCTTTTGCCTTTTCAGTTCTCGAATATCGGTTACCAACTAAAGAGTTAAATTCTCTCAGTTAAAATATCTGGTGTGGTTTCTGTCTACTGACTGGACCTTGACTGATAAAATGAACACTGTTATCTCTCCAATATCCTTTCTACAATGCCTAGCAGTTGTATTTGGGAGAGACTGATCCTGCCCCTGACCCAGGGATAGGCTCTAATTGGTCTAAGTCGGGGCAACTTCATTCCCTTCCTTAGAGTAATTGGTGCATACAACCCAGGCCTCAGCCAATGAGCTCACAGCCACAGGGATTGGTTAGGGGTAGTCCAGTCAAACTGTGGGACATGGAGGTCTATCTCCATGTGAACAGGGTTTTATTTAAATGTAAAGTCTACAACTGCTGTAGCCATTTTGCCATCTTAAGAGAAACCAAACCAAGAGTGAAGCTAAACCAGGCAGGATGGCAGAGTCAAGGGAATTGCAAAGAACAGAGCCTGAAGTCCTGAGCAAGTCATGCCTCATGTACTCAGGACATTTCAATTAAGTGAGCCAATAAATCCTCTTTACTGTTTCAGCTAGTTTGAGTTAGGTGTGCAATTACTTGCCAGCAAAAGCCTTACAACGAAGTCATCTTGTAATTAAACATATGTGTGACTATAAAGGACCATGTGGGCTTATATTATGATATAGTTTTATATACATGCATTAAGCACTCACAGGGTATATAACCCATATGAGGCGAGTAAATATTGAAGAATGATAAGTCCTTCACCTTTGTTTGGGTCCTTCAACTAGAGTTATCCTTTATAACCTGTCTTCCCTCTGCACCTTAAAAATAACAAAAACTTTATCTGAATAGGAAAAGTTTTTCTGAGTCTGTTATTTTGTGGTCATCAGGACATGGGAACCTGTTTATTTTTAAATTTTTGGTTGGTATTTCTAATATTCTGGGGATATGAATTCAGAGCCATTAAAACACATACAAGTTCAAATGAATCACAACCTAGAAACTACTTTAACTTCCAACAGCTTCGCTTTCCGCTCCTTATGCTGGCATGTTGATGGGCCAATTGGGAGGAAAGGACCAGGGGCAGCCTGCTCTTATTTCTAGAAACCTGAGATCTTGACGCTCTCTCAGGGCCTGCCTCTGCTCTCCTTCTTTTTTTTTTTTTGGCTGTGCCACGCGTCATGCAGGATCTTAGTTCCCCGCGATTGAACCCATGCCGCCTGCAGTGGAAGCTTGGAGTCCTAACCACTGAACCGCCAGGGAATTCCCCGCTTTCCTTCTTAAACATTCTTAAATACTGTCAAAGCCTCAGCCTCTGGCCTTTGACTCTTTAGTAAGGAGCAAAGGCACCAGTAATAAAATTGCCTCTCTGCCACTGATTGCCATGTATCTTGAGCGTGTTGTTAAGTTTTGGGAGTCTTCACTTCCTTTTGTAAAATAAAGGGTTGTACTATTAATACATCTCTAAAGACTCTTCCAGCCATGCGATTCTAGGGGGCACTGGGTATGGCAGAAAGGGGTTCTCTGTTCAAAACCTGCCCCTGCCACTTACTGTTTGTTAAACTTGGACAAATTCTTTCTTTTAAAAAAAATGCTTATTTTTTTCTTTCTATTTTTAAAGTATATGTACTATAGAAAATATAGAACATATAGGCAAGTATATTAAGGAAAAAAATAAGGATCTCTCATAATTCTGCTACCCAGAGGTAATCAGCTATTTTAGGGTGTTTCTTTCAGTGATGTAAATCAGGGGTTGGCAAACTCTGACCCTCAGGCCCACTGCTATTTTTGTATGGCCTGTGACCAAAGAATGGTTTTTACATTTTAAATACTTGAAAAAAAATCAAAAGAGTAATAATATTTTGTGGCTTGTGAAAATTATATGAAATTTAAATTTAGGTGTCCATAAATAAAGTTTTATTGGAATACAGTCATGTTGATTAGCTTATGTACTGTCTATGCTGCTTTTACCCTACAACAACGGATATTATGGCCCACCAAACTTAAAATGTTTACTCTCTGGTTCAACACAGAAAATATTTGCCAACCCTTGATATAGATAAAATATAAATATGTGGGTATATGTAAATATATATGAAAAATTACATTATATATCTTATATTCTACTTTTTTTCTCTTAACACTTAAATACAAACACTTGATGGTAACTAAATATTCTTTGTAAACATGATTTAATAGCTTCCTAATATTACATCATTTAAGATGTTGTTGGACATTAGGTTTATTAATATTTTTCACTTATAATTGCCACAAATATCTCTTATTATTTCCAAAATTAGATTGCTAGAAGGGAGATGACTAGCATAAACTATATGAACAGTTATAGTCTAAAAATGTTGTTTACACATCCATTATTCTTAGTGAGTGAGAGTGCTTATCTTTCTGTATCTGAGTAACCATCATTAAAGGAGAGAGGGGAGAGGAAGGGAGAGGACGAAGGGGAGAGAGAGAGAGGGAGGGAGGAGGAGGTTAAGACAGGTTGAGATTAGGTCCACGTTCATTTGCCTCTATGAGCATATTTCCTCTTCAATGATATACTGGTAAGAGTTCTAGGACCTAAAAGGTTTGCTTTGAGGGTCAAAAAAGATGTGAAAGCACTTCGTAACTGTTAAAGCACAATCACTGTCTCATAATTATTATCATGACTCTATGAAAGCTACATATATGAACCAGCCAGTAGTTCACCCCGAGGGTGGAAAAGCAACTTACCATAACTGTCCTTTTTATGAAAGAATCGGGTCTTTACAAAGAGTATTTTATCCCTGTGTTACATTCTTAAAATTAGATCCATGTGTTTCTTTTAATTAGTATTTGATACAGTATTAATATTCTTATTTATCTTCTGCATGCCATATGGATTAAATTCTCATTACCTTTGATCTTAATACTTTTAAAATATGTAAATCAGCAGACACCCTCTTTAAAGCAGTGTTTGCATCCCTGTCTATTATTGCCTTGGGCAAAAAGAAAATATCTGCATTGCAAAAAAATCCCCAAATTGTGTTGAAATCCTGAAAGCCATATATTACACTGGTCAATCTCAATAGATTAAATAATGGCCAATTGAAAATAAAGCCAATTAGAACGAAATATTGCTTAAACCTGACGAAGGTTAATGAGAGCCCACCACACATGCACATCAAGATGGTGACATTTATTTCAGGGAGAAACTAGTTAAGGCTTTGTGATTTACTTAACTTCAGTAAACAGAACACAATAAAGCTTTTCTGATTAACAAAGATATGCATGCTATATCAAGTGCTTCAGTGTTCTGGGTGAAAGTCTTTTTCTTTGTGTTGAGCTGTAGCAAGTCAAATTAAGGACTTTTCTTGGTCCTTAGTTTCTTCCTCTGTAAAATGGGGTGATTAGGCTGGTGAATTCTAAGGCATATTCCAGCTCTAAGCACTAATAAGAAGTAATAGCAGGACTGTTATCTAACACATTGTAAAGGAACTTTAAACTTTACCAGGACTATAGTTACTAATTAACTCAAGAAGGACTGGAGAGGAAAAAGTGCAACTATCATTGACTGATGGAAATTAATCTGAAACAAGACCATTTATATATCTTTTTTATGACTACACAGTCTTTTAGAAGGTCTTTTTTTTTTTCTTTTCTTAAAAAAAAATGTATTGTGAAACATATATTGGCATTATCTTTTCACCGTTTAACTTGAAATGTCCTTCTAGCTGATGCTAGGATAGTCTTTCCTTCATCTTAGAGCTTATTCAATTAATGGTATAAAATATTTTTAGGGGAATTCTGTGTCAATCAAAGGTCCATAACCTGCACACCACTAAATGTCACAAATTATTATTGCTCATTTCATAAGGTTAATTGCCTTTTGTCAGCTATTCCTTTTACTTTGGAAGATAAAGTTTCCCAGACTTCTAATGGAGTTGAGAGCCCTCCTTGGTTTGCAGGAGGGCTTATGTTCTCAAGCCCGGATGTAGTTCTTTCTGGAAGAATGCAATCATGTGTTCCTTTTGAATTAATTGCCAAATAGCCACTCTCTACTTTCTTGGAATTTAACTGACAAACATCCTACATCCTACTAGTTATTATGTAATGCAGTTTGATTCTCAATTCAGTCAAACTTTGCTGATACAACATAGTCTACATACATATCATATCTCCTAGAAGCAGTCTAATCTCCAGAATAACAAGTATCTTCTATAGAGAGTGGTTCTGCTTTAGAGTTTACAATCTAGCTATATATATATATATGCCTTTTTTTTTGGAGCCCTATTCTTGACTAGTAACACACTGAGACCAACTTCAAGGTACATACAGTTGAATATCAAGTATGGAAGACGGGAGTTTATATGACAAATTACTGAAGGGATAAGGAATATCTAGAGGAAAACCACTCGTGACACAGATTCTTTCTCATAATAGATTGGCATGGAAAAATGAGAACCAAGGATAGATTCACAACACATATCACATTGTGTATTTGTTTCCCCAATTAGGCCAAATATGTTTATAGATATTTATCTTTGTCAAAATTATTTCAAGAAGCATAAGGTCCAGTGGAGCATCTGCCATATTGCACCGGGGGGTGTCTTGCATAAGTGGGTGCCAACCTTGACCATGAGGGTGGGGCCTGTGCCATTGGTGGGTGGAGGAAATGCCAACATTTTACGGCCTCCTCCACTTTTCTACAACTGATCACCAATGTTTCAATTGTGTATTGAAAGACTAACCCTTGTTTCTCACTTATTTCTTTAGCATCATTTCATCATAACCTTAGCAGCTGCCATTGAGACTCATTGCCTTATAAAGTTATTGAAAAGGCATCACTTTTCTACAGTGTGTTCAGGAAAAGCGCAGAAACAAAGGAATCTCATTCCAGGTTCCCCTCTCCACTTCTCCTTACCATACGTCAGTCACCAGGCCCTGTACCTTCCAGTTTTAGCCTCCAAATGGGAAGCATTCCATCTATCTCACTGCTGTAATGCAGGCCCTCCTCAACTCTTGCCTGGACTACAGTGACTGCCTCTCTGTTAACCTCATCTCTAGTTTTGACCCCATCCTATCTATTCTCCACATGGTAGCCAGAGATAATTTTCAAAATAAGCATGTCATTCCTCTGCTTAATATCTTCAGTGGTTTTCCATAACTTTCAGGAGACGGCACTCTTCAGCTCAGCACACAAGGCCCTTCCTGATCTGATACCTACTTACCTCTACAGCTCATTTCCCACTACTCCTCAGAGCTCAGCCTATGCTCCAAAACAACAAACTCCATCTGTTAGCCCTGAAGAACCACCTCAGGCTCATCTTCTCTTGGAACCTTCCATTACTCCTAAGTGCAAGCTGAATGCCCTAACACTGGGGTCCCATTTCAGCCTGTACATAACAACATAACAATTATCCCACCTGACAGCAGGTATAGAATCATATTCATCTTTCTATTTCTGTGGCTTGTATCAAAGCAAATGATAAATGAGTGTATATTCAAGAAATGAACCAATCTTTTAGTTGCTCTTGCTCAAAAACATCCACCAGCATCTCCAATTCCTTTAGAAATTACTCATTGCTAGATGAAAGCCAGCTAGTCTGATAAATTAAATCTATCTAAGTGTTAATTATCTTGAGAAACATACGGTTATGTAAACAGCAGCCTTTTAGGAGGTAATCCTACATCAGCAAGGGAGATGTTATTGGTGAGTCTTTCAGGATGATCAGGTAGGCTCATTTATTTCACAAAGATTGAGTCCCGACTGTGTTCCGAGCACCACATTCGGGAACAATGATAGCGAGAGGCTTAAGGAGAAGGCTGTGAGAACTTCAAATTCCTGCCTATCACTTACAGATGGGTTGCTGGGGTGCTGCTAATTTGCAGAATAAATGTTTATACTGATATCTGCAATAATTGAGAAACTGTCCGGAGATCTGCAAAACCACAGTGAAAAACTGCAAATAAAGAATCTAAAAACCAGGTCAGAAAAAAACACAAATGATTATTTTCTTAAGGACCAGTAATCAGAAGGGTCACTTGCTAAATAAAATCAGCCCTGCCAGCCATACAACAATAATTAAGGAAAACCACCAAAAAGCAGGGTTAGGTGTCTACTACAGACTAGAAGTCTGTATCCGTCTCCCCACCCCCACTCCCAAATTCATACGTTGAAATCCTAATCCCTAGTGTGAGAGTATTTGGAGGTAGAGCCTTTGGGAGGTGATGAGGAGCCCTCAGTGGGATTCTGCTCTTATTAAAGAGAACCGGGAGAGGTCCCTTACCACTTCTGCCATGTGAGGACACCCAAAAGATCCTTGCCTATGAACCAGGAAGAGGGCCCTCCCCAGATACTGAATCTGCCAGCACCGTGATCATGGACTTCTCAGCCTCCAGAACTGTGAGAAATAAATGTTTGTTGTTTAAGCCACCTAGCCTGTGGTATTTTTGTTACAGCAGCTGGAACAGACTGAGACAGTGTGCAACGACACTGAGTTGAATAATCAGTTTGCTGTGGAAGATGACAGAGCACAGTGGTCCACAGCCCAGGCTTTCCAGTGAGAAGAACCCACGTGGAATCCTGGCTCCTGGCTGTGTGAGTGTGCGCTAGGCACCTAACCTTTGGGAGCAGCAGTCTCCTCATCTGTGAAATGGGGATATTCTGTTACTTTGTTCACAAAGATCCAATATAAAAAAGATTAATTTTATCCAGAGTAGCCTAAGGCTATCTAGCCTAAGAAAAGGAGCTAAATTAAAAAGGAAGACAGAAAACCAACTGAACTCCAACCCTTCAAACCAATTTTTTACATGCAGGTTTTCTTTCCTTTAAACACCATTTTCATGCTCCTGTTACAGCAGCTGGGAGAAGCTGGTTTTCTCTCCAAACTGGAAAACTCTTCTTCTTCAGCCAAGAGCTTGTGTATGAGATCTAAATCTGATTTCACAACGTCTGAAACAATAGTTCTGGCAGCTCAGTACATTACTCTTGGCTCTTCCCCCCCGATCATACCAGGGTCTGAGTCTCCTTAATCCTCTTCCAAATTAGTTAAATTAGGTTTAGTCAGATGAAGCATTTACCAAATACTCTCGTCTTCAAATAATCCACACCACCTTATAATGAGGACACTTAAAAAGAGCCAGATCCTGCAGAAAAAAAAATTAGCAAAATATCCTGAATTCTAGAATTTAGGGAATAAAAGAGCAAAATATATCCATGACTCTCAGTTTTCTATGGACCACAATTCAAAACTTGAAGCTTGAGAAGATAACCCAGTTTGGTTTTACAGAGTCTCTCTCTCTCAAGGTCCCAGGAAGAAAATGACTCCTCTGCTTATGGGTTACAATTCAAGTGCAGCTTCACAGTTTCCGGTGAAATATCCTGCAGAGGCTGTTGGTGATTAAGCACACGTCTTCTTATATAACAGTTTTAACCTAAGACATCAACCACGTTAGTGCAAGGAGAAGAACATATTACTTGAATATTGCTGGAGTTGCATTTTTTGGTGGGGAAACACTGACTTTAGCTAACTTTTGGAAAGATGGGTGAAGAGCTATCAGGAAAAGCTAAATACAGACAAAAGGGAAGCTAAATACAGACAAGGGGAAACAAAACTGGCATGCTAACGTTCCCTGGAATAATATTCAGGTCCCAGCTAATGGGAAAGTACAGGTATGATGATAAAGTGACATTCACAATTTTATGAATTTCTAGTATGTTAAGTTTTGGTTTTTTTTCTCTCCTCCAACTGCCCTCACCACCAAGGTTGAAAGGGAAAAATGACAGACTGGATGTTTAAAAATATATGTGGATATTAAATACCAACTTATCTAATAGGACACATATGCCACTGACTTCATTTTTGTAAGCCTTGTCCCTGGCCATCCAACTTTTCAGAGAAACAGTTGCCTTAACGAAAGATCAGCTGAAACCACTGTTGAGAGTCACTGTAATCTCACTGACAAGCAAACGTATTTTAGGGACAAAAGCCTGTAACTTTGCAAATGTGGGGAGGCAGATTATGGAATACAAACCTGGGAGCTGGATGTTTCAAAGAGCTATGGTTCTCATCTCTTTACTGAGAACAAAAAGATACAAAGGCGCACAACAGCTAAACCAATGCCATCTGTTTGGAAATCGTATTTTAAACACAAACAAAATCAAACGCTCCATATGCCGTCACTCCTGAACATTTGCTAGAACTTTTTTGAGTATTTATTGTTAGAGTGTCAGTGTGGTCAAGTGAAGAAAGCAAAAAAGCCCGACGGGAAGTCCCCTGGACTCCCTCCAGGCCTGTTATCACCACGCATGTCATGTGTCCTTTTAGGGGATGCTGTACTCTTTCTGCCTCTGTTTATTCACTCATAAAATAATTTTACATGTCCCTTCTTTTAGACTTCAGGAATTTTGCAAAGCAGGTTTTTAGCCTCCGCCAGGTCATGACACACATAGAAAAAGGGTACTATTCGTGTGGCACAACCCGGCGAGCCAGGCCAACAGAGGCGCTCCGGTTGCCCAGTTTGGCCCGACTGCTTCGATATCTTGGCACAAGCATAACTCCCCAACAACACACCAGTGCACTGCAGCACAGCATGAAGACCTATTGGAAAATGTATTTGCTTCTAGGTGATGTTAATACTATCACTTCTTTAAAAAGTTCCTAAATGGAATATGAAATTTTTACTTGAAAGCACGTAAAAATGTGCATGACTCTTCATCACCCCACTCCTCAATCTCATCGAGCTTTTCACAGTTTGGGTCTGTGTTAAGACTACTTAAGACTCTACAAACACTTGCAGTTCTTTCTGTTCCCCATAAGAAGCAATAAAAGGTGTGGCTTTCCTCACGGTGACATTCACTTTGTGAGTCTGGCTGAGAGTTGTTTTTTTCCATTGGACTTTCTGCCTGGAGGCATCTCAGCATCCTGAGATGAGCCACTCAGCACGTCATTCCTTTCCAACTTTAGCCAAAGGACCCAAACAAAACATCTTACGCTGATCAGAAGTGAAGCTCAGTGATTTTGTTCTTTGCGGCTCTGATTCGATCTGTACCCTGTTAGCTTTCTTAAACATTTCATTATGTGACTTTTTATATGAGCAAAGGAATGTCATACTTTCAGGTCCAAAGACAGCTTCAAACATTTCTATAAGTCCTTTTCTTTGAATCTCCTGCAATCTTCACTAGCATCACCTAAAATCCATCAGTAGGAGAGAAATTTAACATTTTCAATTGAGAAACTTAAAGAAATTTACAAAGATCTTATTGAAATTCTTATTGATTTCATTAACACTCATCTAGTTATAATTTTAGTATTAGAATGACAGTTTCAGTAGAATATATTTTAATTATTATTACAAATATATAATAATAAGCTTATAACTAAACATCAAGTTTATAACTGAAATCATTCCTTCTTCTTCCTGCACTGCATCATTTTATTTTTGCTCTTAGAAGGAGTCTCCGGGAAGACAAGACAACACCCTCCTCATGACAATAAATGCAGTTCAAACTGTTTTAACTGAAGGCTGCTTGCAAAAATTCTATAACCGGTTTCCCACAGGCCACCAGGCTGAGTGTCTCGTTTAAAAATACGACAATATTAAAGATTAGATGGTTGACAAACACCCGTGCCAGAGTTCTAAAGCTTTGAGTCTCTGACTCGGGCAGAGAAGGCTGCACTTCTTCATCAGGTCACTGCCCTCCTCTCAAACCTGGACTCAATCATGCCAAGATGTGAGGACCGCATGCACTCTACTAATCTTTCTGACTTATAGGAGGTACCAATAAGACAGCAGGACACTAATCAGAAACATTTGAGCTTCAGAATTATACTGAGAAGATTTACTTATTGAGAGTGAGACCCTCTTCAAAATGCCAACTCTATTCACACTTGGTGATTAATTTTTTTAAAACTGAGCTTTCTTTTGCCAGCCTGGTCTGATAACACCATAGATTTCAATACTTTGAATAAGTTTGGTGCAGATAACGTTAATAAATTAGTCAGGGGAAATGGCTGTGGAAAAAATTAGGATTTTCTTACCAGCCACTCATAACTTTCTCTGTAAAGTGGATAATAATATTTAGTTGCTGGGGTAAGCAGAACTTAGAAAAATTCAAATGATAGAATTCTAGCTGTAATGCATATTCAAAATGAGACTAAAATGTAAGCTTTATTTTCTTTAATTGCCTATACAATTCACATGGTAAAAATTCTCAGGCATTACAATCAATAAAAAAAAATAATGCCATAGCCGTTTTCTAAAACTCATTTTTCTTCTTAGACACCATGTTATATACCTAAATTGAATTTTCTATCCAAGGTCCTTCTAACTGAGCGGCGTTACTTCATCCTTCCCTTTGTAACACAAACAGTTAAGAACAAGTCTCTTAACCTATCTTAGATGCTTTCTTACATTGAGTGATTTAAACATACTCTGTTGGGAATTGCTGAGAAAGTAATGCAACTTGCAGAAGTTTCTAATTCAACATATTTTCATCATTAAAATCCAAGCGTATTTTAATGTGTTGTAACCTGCTGATATGAAGTCCAATATTTCAAGTTGTCTTCACTGATTACTGTAGCTAAATTCTTTTGCAACAAAGGTTGGGGGATTTTTCAGGTGTGTTATGGGAAAAGTGTTTGAGCAGAGGAGGAGAAAAGACTTGAAAGCAAGCTACACCTCCTTTCAGCAGGGCCTGAGACCATCTCTCCAGACTATGCAAATTTATCTAAAATGATTATGCTTGTCAATCAGATGACCCAGTTAATTTTTCTCTCACCCAAAGCACTGCATAAGCTAAATAAATCACAGAGCAACCTGATTTGGTCTACCTTTCCCCCTACAGACTTTTCCAAGGCTCACTACTAATCTCTTTCTCCGGTCTTGTTTGGAGACTACATTCATTTTCATAGCTAATTTGTACAAAAAAGACAAGAAAGACAGACAAACAGAAAGAAATCTCATCCCTTAAAGTCTCCCACTGTTCTTGACAGATGGCTGTGCCCTATCCCCTAAGCCCTAGTCCCACAGCTACAAATGTTGACCAGAAATATTTAGAACACGAGACTAAAATGCAAGATACTCTTTGAGACAAAACCTATTTCCCCAAAAGTGTCTACCCATCTGAATTAACTTATCGTTTGATAAACACTTATGAAGCACCTACTGTGTGCTAGGTACCATGTCAAGCACTTCCCTGTTTCTTATCTACCAAAATTCACAGAGTGACCAAGAATTAACATCACTGGGTTCTTTTTATACTTCAATACAACTAGCCACAGAATAGTATATATTGCTTCCAATGCGCTTATCCAATTATGTACAGAGGATAAGTTTATGGAGCAGGTATTGCTGGGCCAAATGATATATTGGCAGATTTGCCCTAAAAGAGGCTGCTGCCCTGCCACAAACTACTATGAGTGCCCTTGTTTCCTTGTTTTCCTGACAGCCCAGGTATTATCTTTTTTTCATCATAGCCTGTTTGATAAGCAAGAGAGAAATTTTCATTTCTCCTATTAAATTTTGAGGTTGAACATTTTTGAATATAGTCATAGGTCATTTGTATTTTTTCCTTTTATGAATGTCCCTTTAAAGCTCTTGGTCAATTTCTTTCTGAAGGGGTGTTTGTTTGTTTGACGAGCAGCAATGGAGTAGAGGGTATAAATCCTACTATTAATACTAGGGTGGGGGCTCCAGCCATTTCGGTTGGATATTAAAGGAAAGGGAGACCTAGAGAATTAAAATACTCAAGAAAAACTACAGCAGAACCTTAGGCTAATATGATAATAAAACCAATTCTCCCATGCTATCATAAATGCATTTATGTAATGTAATATAATTTTAATAGTTATATATTATTCCACAATATAGCGGTATCAAATTTATTTAGCTGTTCTCTTAACTTTTTCTAGACTTTTTAAAAAGGCAGATTATGAGTAAATTATTGGGATAAAGGATCTGACCATTTTTAAAAGTCCCTCAATATACAATGCAAAATATTTCTGCACAAAAACTGTTCCTTTATACTTCCACCAGCATGCTAACTAAGTGTGTTTTTTCCATTTCTCCCATTTCTAGACTCTACCAGAAATAGTTTCATTTTGTTTGGACAAACTGTTTCAAAGACACACTTGAAAATCTGCCTTAGAATTTTATAGCCATCTCTTATAAGTGGCCTTTCTCTTCACTGCAGGCCTTGGTATTCCATGAAGAAAGATCGGAGGCTAAATCTGATCATTCAGGAGGGAACATTTGATTCATATGACTCGAAAATTCCCCAGATCAGAAACCAGCATGAAACTATATCCTTAGCATATGCACCTGAGATGATTAAATTCTATCTTGGGTAGACAATATTAGTTTTCTACTCAACATTCATTATTTCTTGCTTCTTTCCCAATAGAATGCTTA
This sequence comes from Balaenoptera borealis, assembly GCF_965194805.1. Lineage (NCBI taxonomy): Eukaryota > Metazoa > Chordata > Mammalia > Artiodactyla > Balaenopteridae > Balaenoptera > Balaenoptera borealis. The sequence goes on from NC_138863.1 coordinate 62,168,402, forward strand.
TATCATAGGGGCAACAACATGATCAACTTAAATATTTTTTTAGGTTCTCCTGCAGATAAAGGAGGGCCATGAGATGTAAACAGAAGGCACTGCATAGGGCCTCTAGGAAAATCCTTTTTGTCCTTTCACAAAGAACGCAGCCACGATGGCTGGAGCTCCAGCAGCCATCTTGAGACCATGAAAAAAAAAAGCCAAGAGAATTGCAGGGGCTTGGCCTTGCCTGACATTCTTGATATCCTGAATCAATACCAAAAACTGCCTACCCTCTGGAGTTCTGGTGGCATGAGGAAAATGAACATTTATCTACTGAAGTCACTGTATTCCAGTGTCTCTTATTTAAGTAGAGAACAATTCCTTACTAAGGCACTATTTTAAAAAATATATTCCAAAGAAGTATTTTTCATCTCCGTGAAGGAGACTGTGAATTTTTTATTAGGAACTGAAGTTATATTGGATCCTTTTAAATGGTGTAGCATTTCTTCCATTGGCCAATGAAGAGCCCTAGCAGGACATCAGAAGGAAGGAAGAAAGTGAGGAAAGAGAGATAAAATACTCTCTCTTATTTCGCAGCTTCCTTCCTGTGTGGTTGTCTTGTGTTGACTGTGTTCTTGACTGAAGGTCATCTCTCTTCTCAAGACCCTTCTATTCACATGGATCTTTCCTGCCGGGTTCCAGATGCCATGACCTTTCCTTGTCTTTTAGGTGTATGTGCTAACAGCTCCACTCTCATTAGCCCCCAGGGTACCCTACTATCCTTACTATCCTTTATAGTTTCCTTATATCCTGCCCATAACCTTTTAAAATAATCCCTTTATTAAGCAATCCCCAATCTATCCTAATTTGAGTGTGCAATCTATTTCCTCCTGGGATTCTGTCTGATACATTTCTTGAACTTAGTTACATAGAATCTTGTAACTTTAGGGAATTCAGGCATGACTTGGTCCAACCTACTCATTTTTTAGTGATGGCTAACTGACTGCCTAAAGCCAAGTCAAACACCTCATCTCTAGACATTCAGTCAAGTTTGTTTTTGTTATTTGGGGGTTTTATGAGGTTTTGTTATTGTTTTATCTGTATCTTGATTCTTCCTAAATTCTATCTAGTTATAATTCAGCCTTCAATGAAAGAAAAAAAACAAGCGCAATTTTAAAACTCTAAAATACAACATATGAGATTTCTGGGACCGTTAATACTTTTATAAAATTAGTGGCCTAAGAAGTCAAAATAGAGTAACATCTAAGGTCAGACTGATATTAATGAGAACCAGGAAGTAACTGCTTTCAAGGAGAGCAAAAATACTAATGTATGTTGTGCATAAAGTATCTGAGCATTTACAAGTGGATCAGAAAATATTAGCCCCACTTTGCAGGGAATTCAAAGTAAAATGTAAAATGATTTTATCTCAATCTTATGTTCCATCTTTCAGTCTAGAATTCTACTAAGAATTCTCCTTCTCTCTCTATTAAGTATGGAAAATTGAGCAATAGCTAAGTAATATATTTTTTTAAAGTTTTTTTTTTATATGGACCATTTTTAAAGTCTTTATTGAATTTGATACAATATTGCTTCTGTTTCATGTTTTGTTTTTTTGGCCATGAGGCATGTGGGATCTTACCTCCCCCACCAGGGATCGAACCTGCACCCCCTGCATTGGAAGGCAAAGTCTTAACCACTGGACCGCTAGGGAAGTCCCCTAAGTAATATTTTTTAATTAAAAAAAGAGTTAAGGTGATGGAGAAATAAACAGAGCTCAATGTTTTAGTCTTTTAGAGAATTCTGAGGTTTTTAATTTTTTTTTTTTAAAGGGATCAGTTGTTTTGTTCTGTTCTGTTTTATTTTAATGAAGAAGGAAAATACTATAGCAACCTACCTTGGCATTTTTGAGAACTACACCCCTATCTTTTTTGGATTGCATGCATGTCTTCTAGCCCCAAGGCCTTAGATCCTGGCACAAAAATTTCCTAATGTGGCCATAGCTTTTAAGGGTTATTTGATGAATTATAGTGTCAAAGGCCCCAAAGAGAAGTCTCACTGAGAAACCTATAACAATCTACAAATATTTGAAGAACTGCCATGTGGAAAAGGAAGTAGCCATTTTTTTATTGTCCTGTTACTGCGAAGCAACAAGAAAAGTCCTTCTATCAAGCTTTCTAACCATAAAATTGATAGTCTTCAAAATTAGTCAGCTACTCTCACTGGTATAGAGATTCTTAACGTGTGATGCAGACCCTTATGGAACCATGAAGATGTTCAGGAAGTTCTTGACATTATGCGCAAAATGGTGCAGTTGTGCATTTGTTCATTTTTCTGGGCTTAGGGGGCGTGGATTACATCAGCTTCTCAAAGGGGCTCAGGATATAAAAAAGTCTGCAAAAGAACACATGAAATCAGCCTGCATGACCATTTGTCAGGAGTGCTAGAGAGAAGATAATCACTCTAAGGTCAATATTTATAATTCAATGGTTACAGATAATATAAGCAAAACTTTTATGCAGTGTGTGTTCAATCCTCTAATCCTTCAGCAATTATTTACAGGTTGTTCATCAAATAATTTGCTCAGAGTGGTGGGTTGGAGGGAGCATCTATTTTAACTCCCCCTTTATGGGGAGAGATAATGTGATGTACTTTTTTCCAATGCTTTCCCACAGTGTTCGGTAGAAACTGCTACATGAAGTGGAGGCTCCATTAATAAACTGAATAAGAGGATGCAGTCTAGAACAAAGAATGGCAGCCCACAACACATGAGAAGAACCCGGACCCCAGACGGCAACCCAAGTTGAAGATCAGAGGGCAGAGTGCAAGTGTGAGGCTGTGAGCTGAACTGCTCTGGGTGTGGATAAATATAGCAGTGAAGGGCAAACAGAACGGACACTTTGTAATTTGACCCTTGGAGATTTGGAGTGGATCCTTGGATGCTCTGTCCCCCACCCATACCCCAAACATTCAGACCCTGGGTAATGAGTTAGCATGCAAACTGTCCTTTTGGAGGACATATCAGTTAAGAGCTGAAACAAGCTTAGAGCTCTTTGCACTTATCTGATTTCTGCACAAATGCAGAGTTTGGCATTTAAAGTTGGTGTGTGCCCACTGGGAGAACCCAGCCATTGTGTCCTGGCATCAAAACTTCTCCTTTGAAATGAGGATAGTGTGTAAACTCATCCCTTAAGAGCTTTGTAGATCTCTTACATTTGTTTCTGGGGCCTGTTTGAATTTGTTCTTTAAAAGAGGCTGCTTAGAGAAAATTCCCGGCACCAGTGTAATGAAAAGGGATATCATTAATTTCTTCCTTTGAAAAGGAAGTGTTCCTTTGGGACCATTGATCTTGGTGTATATTAGGTCAGACAAGCCCAGCCTAGTGTCTGGGTTTACCAGCTGTTCTAACTACCCACCGCCAAGCAGCCTAACAGACCCTCTGCACAGCAGAGAAAGGAAACGGAGCTCTGAGTCGGTGGGAGCTCTAAATAGTCCTTATACCATTTAGGCGGATTACTGAAACATGACTCCTTCCCATTACACAAATTGCCAGACACAGAAAATACCAACAAATTAGTCCCACGCTTTTTAAATGTGGTAAAGTTCCAAGGTGATAAACTCTTAAGACTCATGGTGGCATCGAGAAAAAAACCAATGCAGTTTGTAGAAATCTTAGCACACTCCATAAGACTTGACAATTTGAATAGAAGGAAGGAGGGAGTTGTTAACTTGAAAATTAAGTGCTTTCATAAGTGATTCTCATTTCAGGAGGGAGAAATGGCAGCGGCAGCAGCTGAACATTTATTAGGTGCCTTACATATGCCAGGCTCTATTCTCATGCATTAAGCCCATAATCTGGCGTCTTATTTTTGAAGGACAAAGTTCTGACCCAGAGTTCCCTCAAAGCTGCCAGAGCGTCTCCAACACTCACAGGCGTGCACACACACACACACACACACACACACACACTCACACACATCCTAGGAACACAGATCACAGAGCAGGAAAGTTCAGTGTAATAAAAGGCTTAAATACTAGCAAAGCAGTGGAAATAATGGGCAAAATGTGGACAGGTTTGGGGTGGTGGGCAGAGCTCAGGAAGGCTTTGGTTTAGGATAGAGTACAGTGACTTGCAGGTGATCAGGAGACCGCTGTGGACTGTTCTGAGTTGGGAGGAAAACTGTGGACTCATTTAAACTCAATTGTTTATCTTGAACTTCTCCCTCCTGTCATTATCCCAACTTCATATTCACAGTTTTATAAAAAATGTATCTGTTCCCTTTTTTAAATCACAAGTAATTTTAATCTAAATCCAGCAGCAGTCTGAGCTAAACAAAACACTTACACCTAATGCCAATAATCCCCCAGGCATGGCTTTATGTCCCTTATTTTGCCTTCTTGCCTTTGAGCCTAATCAGGATAGAGCCCATGAAGTCCTAAACTCTGGCCAGGAACAAACAGTCAAATAACTTGAGTGTAATGCGGCAGACTTCAGAGTCTACAACTGAACATACAGCTAAGTGTTCATCCCCTTGAGGTTTCTATTTTTCTCTGTTGCTCTGAAGAGCAAAGAGGAAAATACATTTAAGAGGCTAAAATGGCCATCCAAAGTGCCATCAAGAATGATCTGGGCCCTGAGAGCTGGTCCAGAGGCATCACTTCCTTGATTTCTCCCTAGAACACAGCTCTGGGTTGGGTTCTAGCTCTGGGTTGACCAACTGGGACTCAGTTTTCTCATCTGTGAAATGAGAAGGTTGAGCAAAAGGATCTCAACCAGATGCTCAGCGACACAAGAATGGATTCATAAAATGGGATATTGTACAGCATTGAAAACAAACACGTTAATCTTAAAATATTATGTTAAGAAAAAAAGAAGAAGAAAAAGCTAGAAACCAAAGAATATATACTGTGTGATTCCAGTTATACAAAGCTGAAAAGCAGGCAAAATGGAACTATGATATTTAGGATGCATACTTAGGGGGTGACCTCGAGGGAGGAGGAGGAGAGTCATCAGGAAAGGGTAGCAGAAGGCTTCTGAGGTGCTGCAAGTTCTCTCTTCTGATCTCAGCTGTAATTGTGCAGGGACTTTATAATAATTCATTATGCTGTCCATCTCTTTTTTAAACTTTTTTTTTTTTCTGTCAGCATGTTACATTTCAGAATTTAAAACTAGGTTAAAAACAAAACAACCACAATCTGATATCTCTCATGTGTGAGCTTTTCCTGGTGTGAAGAGGGAACAGGCAGAGGTCCAGAAACATCTTTCACTCTTTGCCTGGCTGGTTCTTGATCCCCCTTCAGTTCTCAGCTTTGGTGTCAGCCCACTGACCCTTCTCTGCTCCCATGAGACCACGAAGGTATCCCTGTCGTGGAACAACTCCAGGGGTCACCAAGGCTCGATCTTACTGACACCCTGGCCGAAGGAGATTTGATTTTAGGTTTACTTATCCATTTCTCCCTAGGAATGTAAACCCACAGGGCAAGCCTGGATCTTGCTGCATTATATACCACCAGCACCCAATATAGCACCCGCCACTTAATAACTGCTCAGTAAACATCAGCTGACAGAGTACCTGAATGAAAGAGTAATAAAGGTGCATTTCACTCTCTCCCAGCCCTCTTTGAACTTAAACCGACAATTTCTCTCTTGCTAAGTACAGTTTTTACTGGAAGCAGACAACCCCAGAATCTTCCTGGTCATTCTAGAAGTTCTAGTTACTTAAAAGAGAGTCAAATAAAAATGAAAACAGAGAAAAATCTTACCATAGTTCTGCAAACAGTTGTATAACCACAGTGTTTTCCCCCTCATTTAATTTTGGACTATGTCTCTCTTGCCTCCCTATACCACTTAGAATTGATTACATTTAATTTAGGGAACACACTCATGTCACGGTCCTCACATATTCAATTACTGAACAACCAATCACCTTGTTCCTCTCAGGCTGTTTCCTTTTCTGGGAAAGGGAGTGGGTGCTATACTAAGATGAGAGCCAGGTTTATTTAAAAACATTTTTCTCCCTGATTATATACATAAAAAATTCATTACTGCTCCACAAAACACACTGTTAAGAGAGTGAAAAGACAAGCCCCAGACTGGGAGAAATATTTGCAAAACACATATCTCACACAGGACCGGTATCCGAAATATGCAAAGAACTCTTAAACCCTCCAAATAAGAAAACGAACAACACAATTTAAAAACGGGCAAAAGATGTGAACAGACACTTCACCAAAGAAGTTATACAGATAGCAAATAAGCATATGAAAAGATGCTCCACATCAGGGAAATACAAATTAAAACAACAATGAGATACCACTGCACACCTATTAAAATGGCAAAAAGCCAGAACACTGACAACACCAAATGCTGGTGAGGATGAGGAACAACAGGAACTCTCATTCATTGCTGGTAGGAATGCAAAATGGTGTAGTCATTTTGGAAGACAGTTTGGCAGTTTCTTATAAAACTAAACAGGTACTCTTATCATATTATCTAGCAATCACACATTTTGGTATTTACCCAAAGGAGCTGAAAACTTATGTCCACACAAAAAAGTTTATAACAGCTTTATTCATAATTGCCAAAACTTGGAAGCAACCAAGATGTCCTTCAGTAGATGAATGGGTGAACAAATTGTGGTACGTCCATATAATAGATTATTTTCAGCAATGAAAAGAAATAAACTATCAAACCATGTAAAGACATGGAGGAATCTTAAATGCATATTGCTAATGGAAAGAAGTCAATCTGAAAAGGCTATATACTGATGTATAATATGTGTGATTCCAACTTTATGACATTCTGGAAATGGCAAAACTATGAAGACAGTTAAAAAAAAAAAAAGAAATCAGTGGTTGCCAGGAGCCTAAGGAAAAAGAGGAAGGGATGAATAGGTGGAGCACAGGGGACTGTTAGGCAAATAAAACTATTCTGTTTGACACTGCAATGATGGATACATGTCATTACATATTTGTCAAAACTCACAGACTGTACGACACAAAGAGTGAACCTTAATGTGAATTATGGACCTTGTTAATAATAATAGGTCAATATTGGCTCATCATTGTGAACAAACAAGCCACACTAATGCAAGATGTTAATAACAGGGGAAACTGGGGGGAGAGGGAGAGGTAAGGGAGTATATGGGAACTCAATACTTTGCGCTCAGCTTTTCTAAAAACCCAAAACTATTAAAGTATTAATTTAAAAAGAACTCAAAAAATTTATTACTCCCAATCTTGGAAAACAAATAAAAGTAAAAAAGAAAAATCACTCCACGCCTACTACACAACTATGTTTCATTTTAAAGTTGAAAAGAATCCTTTAAAATGAAAGAAATGAGGCAGCCAAGGTTAACAGGGAATTTGTGCTGTTTCAAATACATCGAGTAAGAAAAGAACGTAAAAACAAAATTCCTCTCGGCACGTTTTACAGCCATGCCATCAACGTCCAATTCTGAAAGCCAAGCACCCCAACTTGACTCACACATGCCCCCACCCCTGCCCTGCGCTGTTTGGCAGCTACGCTCCTGACATCCTGGGTCAACGCCAGAACCTAACTTGGCATCAGCAAAGACGGCATCCTGACCTAATGCACTCAGGAAAGCACTGTAAAAGTTTCTGCTGAACCCTCCTCGGAAATGTTTGCAGTAACAATCTAAGCAGAAATAATGTCCCAAAACTATCCAACTTTGTAACAGGCTTTAATGAGCTGCAAGAATGAGAACAGGCTGTCACAAGGCTGTCCCTGAGCTATGTGACCTTAAGAATTGTGGCTGACAAATGACCTCATGGCTTCTACCTACCAGCCCTCACGGTGGCAGCCACTTTCCCCTCCAGCCTCAACTCCTCCAACGGAGCCCAAATCTCATGGACTCAGCTGGCTGAGCGGTGGATGCAGTGCTGACCTATGTGGACTGCACCCCTTCTTCCTTATCCTCCACACCCCCAAATTTCAGGGAGAATGCTTTGCCAAAAGGAATCTTTGCCTCTTGGTAGGTACTGTATACGGTTCCTGTAGAAAGCCACAATTTTGCACAGGAGCCTCAGCTGGCGTAAACTGCCATGACTGCAATTGACGACCCAAGCACTCTGCATTCTCCAAAATTACAAAATTAAGCAAGACCCAGACAAAATCTAGTAAAATGAGGAAAGCCTTTTAAACAGAATAGGGAAGGTGTGTGATTAATATAAATGGGGCTATGTTAGAAATTAAATTTGGGATTAGGAGAACTATAGTGTCTCCTCTTTCTCCTTCCATTCCTCTGCCTCATGCCTTCAAGCCTCAAACCATGCATTCCTTATGTTGGCCTTGCCTAAATTCTTTTGCAAAAAGCCAGGACACAAACATTATGGCAATGACATACATATTAGAGATACAAGCAAATATTCAGACCTGGTAGGGTTTTGAGCACTTTTGCCTTGCGGGAGGCTAGCAGAGGCAGTAGAGTTTATAAAATAGAAATATCTTTTAAAGGGAGTAATTTCTAATAATTTTAGAAATTGAGACACTTTTGAAAGTCTGGAACACTCCCCTCTTCCTCCTCTATAGCAAAGTTACAAGTAAATGAAACTTTGTTCTTGACAGCTTCCTGAGAATTTAATGAGACCACTTGAGATAAATGTGGACACGCAATATGTTACCAAACTTGCTTCGGAAAATAACAGCTGCAAAGACCCAGCTATTAGAATTGCATTTGTCTCTTAAGTGTCTTAGTTCACTGCTGGGGCTGTGTTTGGCATACAGTAGGTGCTTGATAAGTGTCTGTTAAGTGAAGAATAGAAAACCATATATATAAAGTTCACTTTTTCTGATTCAATAGAGTATCATAGAGATAGGGGATGTGGTTCTCAAAGGGCAGTCCCCCAACGAGCAGCACCGCATCACCTGGGAACATGATAAAAATACAAATCCCCCCTCTCCCATACCCCACACAAAATCAGAAACTATGGAATGGGCCAACAACTTGTGTTTTCACAAGTGCTCTGGGTGATACTGACATTCCTGAAGTTTGAGAATCACCGGCCTAAAAAAGACCCTTTAACAAAGAGGTGTGTTATTCTACCCCCCGTACTAAAGGTAAGAATTCTAGGCCCGTAATTCCTTTACCATCTCACTGAGAAAAGTCCTGAGACCGAGGCTTCAGGATGAGGGTTTATGGTGAATTCCGTGGCACCCAGGCAGGAAGAAAGGATGGATCAGCCATATGGGAGCCAAAAAGAGCAGGGATTCGAAACACCAGAGACGACCCATATGTGAGGGCACAAGAGTGGCCTCTAAGCCTTGTGTGTGGCTTTCTGCCACGGCACTGGGTGCGGGACAGGGAGGCCCCAGTAGCCTTGCCTCCATAGGGTCTGGCTTCCATGTGCTTTCCCGACAGGGATTATGTTGCCTTTGAGTCTCTGTTGTAGGAACACGCTCTCCCTGTCAAATGGGCGACATCTGAGCCCTTTATGATCACAGTGGTTGTGGTTTGGCAAGCTGCTTGTATCCCCTTCCAAACACAGGCGGCAGTGTGAGGTGATTCTGTAGCACAGATCCAAGGCTCAGTCTTGCCTGATACCGTGATCTAATTAAAAAAACTAGTTCTTGGCCCAATCAAGTTCAACTTCCAGTATTATTATAGGATGACCAACTTGTCCCAGTTTGCCTGGGGAGTTCCGAAAATCCACATCTTGGAAAACCTTCAGTCCTGGGAAAATTGAGATGTTTGGCCACCCTAAGGATTAAGAGTTCCAAGGATAAAATACAGCCCACGTTTGCTTTCTGATAGCTGAACTTCTGCCAAGATCAACAAAATTTAGTGATGAGCAGTGAGGAAGGCAAAGGCAAATAACAAAGTAGAAGGCATTAGAGAAGTAAGTGGGTAAAAGAAAGGGTGTGTGATTTGTTCAGCAAATCTGAAGAAAGATCTGAAACCAGATCACTAAAGCCCCAAATTAGACGCTCTGGCAGGGGCAGACCCTGACACTGCACGCTGCCACTGCGACCCCCTTGGGAGGCTGGTACAATACCACCTGCTCCCCAGCTCCCTAAAAATGTACTAGCCTCCATCTTTAAAAAGCCATGTAGTTAAAGTTACTCTTAGCAAATGCAATGACTTTTTGACCTTCAAAAAGAATACGAATAATTTATACTACCTGAAGACGGGAAGATGATAACCAAGATAACCTACTACCTCATGTAGGTGAGGTATCACAGGAAACCCAGGGCCAGGCAATGACGGTCCTTGAACAAGCAGGTCACAAACTTAAACTAAGCTTGTATACTTCACACTAAGAAAATACAGGTAAAGCACCTAGTATGTGCCCAAAGTCGATACCTACTACATCTGTGGCAGTTCCCTTTCTTTCATTCATTGGGATTTCCTCACATCCCCCACTCAGATCCTCTTTTTTATTGATAAAATGCAGAAAAAAATGCTTAAAACCTGTTCTGTTTTAGGCCACGACCAAGGAGAAAAAGAGAGAAGGTGGAAGGAAAGTATGTTACAAAAAATGAGCACATTAACAATAATAGCAGGAAACACCAGCTTCGTGTTGAGAGAGAAGAAAGTTAAAATAATTAGGCACATTAAGTAAAAATCATAATGGCTGAGGGTCATTTAATGCACGGGTAGGTGGTCCCATTTCACAATGGTCTCCAAGGATCTCTGCGTTACAGCCAGTGTGACAACTGTTGTTAATAATCATGTCCCGAGACACTGAGAATAAGGAGAACTGTCCAGTACACTTAATATGAAAGGGAGTTGTAGGTTTTAGAAAGTTTCAGCTGTCTGAAAATTGTAACTTACATAGAATATCTCATACATTGATAGTGTCCGTAGTCTATCCTCAACCCAGTCGCTCCCAATTCACTGAGTTTATACCCTTGCTACTCAAAATGTGGACAATATCAGCAACACCTGGAAGCTCCTTAGCACTGAGGAATCTCAGGAGCCACCCAGAGCTGCTGAATCAGAATCTTCATTTTAACCAGATCCCCAGGGTGTTCGTTAGGCCCTATATCAGCTGGCTCCTCACCTCCTATGATACTCTTCCTTGCTCTCACCCGGGCTTCCTTCTACTCTTCACATTTTCCACGCACGCTCTCTCCTCAGGGCATCTGCCTCGGCTGTTTCCTTTGCCTGTAATGCTCTTCTCCTAGATATCCACATGGCTAATTAGCTCACCACCTTCAAGCCTTCTCAGTGCAGCCCACCCTGACCACCCTATTTAAAAGTAAACCGTCCTCCCAATCTCTTGCTGTATTTTCTCCCCTATAACACTTTGCCTTTCTAACATCCCATACAACTGACTCATGGAATATGCTTATTGTTTATTGTCCCTCTGCTAGAATGTAGCATCATGAGGACAGGACTTTTTGACCGTGTTGTTCCCTGATGTATCACACATGCCCGGAACAGTGCTACTGAAGTGTGGTCTGCAGGCTGACTCTTGCTACTGGTCCCAACTATCAATAGATCACTAAAGAAATTTAGAGTAATTTAAGTTAGAGCAAGAAATTTTGAAAAGTTTAGATCAATTTGATACAGACACCACACCTATATGTGTGATTATTTACCTAGTAATTCATTTTTACTATATTTCACAGAAGTATCAGACTGTGCACATTAGATATTAAAACACCCAACCCAAAACTGGTCTTTTGAAACTGTTTTGAGAGGCACTGGCCCAGGAAAGTTCCTGGCACTTAGTAAGTGTTAATAAATGTTTGCTGAATAAATAAATAGAAGAACAGATGGTTAACGAATAAATTTTGGGGCTTCCCTGGTGGCGCAGTGGTTAAGAATCCGCCTGCCAATGCAGGGGACACGGGTTCAAGCCCTGGTCCGGGAAGATCCCACATGCCGCAGAGCAGCTAAGCCCGTGCACCACAACTACTGAGCCTGGGCTCTAGTGCCCGTGAACCACAACTACTGGAGCCTGCAAGCCTAGAAGCCTGTCCTCTACAAGAGAAGCCACCGCAATGAGAAGCCCGCGCACCGCAACGAAAAGTAGCCCGTGCTCGCCGCGACTAGAGAAAGCCCGCGTGCAGCAAGGAAGACCCAACGCAGCCAAAACTAAATAAATAAAATAAATTAATTAATTAAAAAAAAAAAAAGAGTAAATTTTTACATAGTAAAGCCAGATTGGGTCTGTATATATGCCTGTCAGTACAATTAAATAATTTCTGCTTGGATCAGTGGCAAAGTGATCCGTACTATGAACTTCCTGGGTATACTGTGCTTTCCTCTCCCGTGTGAGGAATGAGTCGATCTCAAATGGATCAGTTAAGGGCCTTTCTGAGATTCTCTGACTGAGGGGCAGAAGACAGCCTTTGTCCGAGCCCCAAATCTGCGCTCTTTCGCCTGCCTGCTCTAAGCAGAGATGGCCTGATTAAGCAACTTTAGATTTACTCCCTGCCTCCCCCTACCCCCATATCCTCCAGACCCCTTTATGAAACAGTGAAGTTAGCACTCACGGCAAGGTAGAAGGCAAAATCACTGGGTGTTGGTGTTTTCTTAAAACTGAAAAGGTCATAATATTCTCAGGCTTTCACAGAAACATGGATTGAAATAACAGGTCATTTAAGGCAAAGAATTAAACATAAAGGTACAACTGGCTAAAATGTCTCTTGCAGAATAAATATACTCTTAGTTTTGCAGCTTATCACCTTGAAAACGTAAACAAAACTGGAAAACTTTTGTTCTTCAATCCACCTTTGTTGCCTTCTAAGGTCAGGAGGAATCTGATTTATAAATGCTTTTTCCTGCCCAAGCCTTCCTTCCCTCTCCCCCTGCTCAGAACAACAACAGCAAGAAAATGAAACGACTTGGATCTTTTTAACTTGTTCCACTGGTATGCTCTACCTATTTGGGGGTGCCTAAGAGATCTTTTATTTTGTTCCAGGATTATTAAAAATACGGTTTAAAACTTTCTCTGACGCATTTACTCAAGAGTTTCATTTCATTCTTGCTTCCACTATATTTCATCACAGCTTTGGATGCTCAAGAATTCAATTTAGGAACCTAGGCTAGGTTGCAAGGAGAGAATTCAGAAAGAAAAGATAGGACCCCAGAGAGTTTAAAATCTAGTAGATGCATGAAAATAACTGTAATACAAGGCAGAATGCAATAAGTACTAAAGGAAAGTCAAAGGGCTCAGAGGAAGCCATTGTGGACTCTGAAGAACGGAGAGGACTCAGAATGAACAGTAAAGGAGGACAGGTGGGGCAAGGGAGCAGCACGAACAAAATCACAGAGGAGAGAAAGAACACACTGGGCATGCGTGGAGGAGAGAGAGTGGTTCGGATATTCTGAAGCACAGAATAAGGGAGAGAGATCAGCGGACGATAGAGCTAGAAAGGAAGATTAGGACCAGAACAGAAACAGCCTTGTATGTCATGCCAAGAAGTTTAGAGATGATGTTGGAACAATGGGGAGCCACTGAAGATTATAGTGGAAGAGAATGTTATGATCAGGGTATGCTTTAGAAAAGCTCCTCAGATATCCGTGCATGAGGGAAGTTGAAGGAGGAAAAGAATGGAAGCAGGAAGACCACTTAGGATACTGTTTACAAGAGTTTAAGGAGAAGTCATGGTAGTGGTGGCAGACCCAACAGAAAACCATCTAGATTGGAAGGAAGGAGCAACTGTGACAGGAAAGTGCATATGAACCATTTACAGCAAATCACATGTGAAACTTATTAAAAAGTTTGACTTTTGGGGATCCTTTTCTAAATAGAAAGGGAAAGATGATTATAATCCAACAAGTCTCCTTAGTAGTTAATTTAAAATACAATATATTTTTACTCCTCCTAAACTATACCACCAAAACTTAATGCCTTACAGTAAGAACTTTATTTCTCTACCCATTTTTTATACTTAATTTGCATTTATATAATATCAATAGCAGTAAATACCACTGTAGCATCTGACACAATAATGTACCCTTACTATGAACCAGACACCATGCTGTGCCCTTTACTTCTACTAGCTTATTTAATCCTCAGTACAACCCTTTGGCTATGAACTACCATTTCCCTAATTTTATATGTGTAGTTATTGAGGCAAGGAGTTGTTACATAGCTTTATTAACACTACACAGAAAGCAGAAATTTGAATACAGGCAGGTCTGACTCCAGAATCTGTGCCTTTGGCTACTCAACCATGCTTTAAAATTTTCTTTTTACGTGTATTTTAAAGTAGAATGCTAAAAGAGAACAAAGACCGGATGGGACACATGGAAAACAAATAGCAAGATGATAGATATAAACCAAAATATATCAACAATCTCATTAGATGTAAGTGGTCTAAATATCCCAATTAAAAGGTAGAAATTGTCTGTTTGGATAGAGAAAAATGCCAACCAAATTCGCGCATAATGGATTCTGTCCCACCACACGATCTTTTTCCTCAATTTTCTTTTTTGCACTACTCCTACCCCTACCTCATGTGGCCTTATTCCTAAACACTATCTGGCTGTGGGGAAATTAGTCCATTGGACAGTTTTATCATTTTTGGCATATTCATTTAAAAGGTTCTGCTATAATACACTAATCCTCTCTCATCTCTCTTGAAGAGTTTGCTTTGTATGAACTGAAGGTCCTAACACATTTATTACGCATTTCCCACTTCATATTTTACTACTTTGTCACTGAAAAACAGACTAAGAAGAAAATTTGAGAAACCTAAGAAACTACTGCATATTTCAGAAAAATAAATGAGGTCAATAGTAAGTGTAGTATTAGTATTTTAAGTCGAAAAGATTTTTTCCTTTGGAATGATCCACCTTGTGCTTAGTATTTCCTGGTTCATAAACATTTCTTATGATCATGCTTCTATTTTATCTTCCAAAAGTATTGATTATAGCCATACATATGGCCCCAAACTGACTTTTTACCATATTCTGTAGCGAATAATTTAGAAAAGGGGCCAAAAATTCTATTTTCCATAAGAGTGTGGCAAGATGTCTACATTCTTGCTGAAAGAACAGCTGTGTTGCCAAAACGACAGAACTTCTCTCTAAATCCATAGTCTTTACCAAGCCCTAGATTTTGACCCTGAACTATCTGCTCCACTGAAAGCTGGTCAATTGTTTATCTTTCCTTTAAGAAAATAAAGTTTTTTTAAAAATATGGAACGCTTCACAAATTTGCGTGTCATCCTTGTGCAGGGGCCATGCTAATCTTCTCTGTACCGTTCCAATTTTAGTATACGTGCTGCCGAAGCGAGCACTAGAAAATAAAGTTTTAAAGCAGTTTCCTAATTTGAGGTTCTTACAAGTAAAGGGAAAAGTATGGCCTTTGATATTCATTTTCTTCCTTCAAAAAAGTAAACTTCAGTGGCACAGGTGGGCGATAAACTACTACTTCTAATGCAAGTTTTGTTTCCAGTCTTTATGGCTTCCCAAACCTGAACTTTCTGCTAACATTAGGTTATACTACTATCTGCCTTCTACACAGTCCTGCCTAAACAACTCATTAAAAAGTACAAAAGCATGCAAATGGTAGAAACAGCTTGCAATTCAAAATGTTCTTCTTACCAGATTTTGCAGGGGCTCCCCTCGAGGGACTCAGTCCTGGGCGATCTGGAGCAGCATGGCATGTCTGAGAAGAGAGAGACTCAGTCCCAGAAACTGAGTGCTTCAGAAAGACCCAGTAAGAGAAACATTATTTTTATCCTCTGATGAGGCAGCCTTAGAACTTGGCTTCCATTTAACTAAGGGACCCTTAACCTCAATGGTACTAGGGAAAAATCTAAGTGTATTGGGGTCATGTGGTTAGTTGCACGTGTCTTGCAGTAGAACTGAGTAGAGGTCCTCTCCTTGGGGCAATTAGCTGCAAAGTCTCAGCACCTTTTGCTTCATCCATTTATTTCTTCCTCTGAACAAGCCAACCTAGCCCCCTCTTAAATTAATTATAGTCCATGTAGAAAACAGCTATGTGCTGATTTTCTCCTATACTAATTTTTATCCCTAAGAAAGAAAAAAGAAAACCTATAGGAAGGTATTAATCTACTTAACATTTCTAAGTATATCATCCAAAGGATTTTGTTTTTTTAATCTTACATATGCTCAGCAGAGTTACTGGCAAAAACTGTACATTTTCTTCATTTCATCCTTTCAACATCAAATAGTAGGCAGTAAAAATTGGATCAGACTTCAAAGCCTGCTGTGGGCTCCAAGTCACAGAGAGACGCCTCCATTTCACATATTGAATTCGAGCAGGATATCAAAGTGCTACCAAAGAACCTCAGGTCCTTACTCAAAAAGAGGCTCTAACATCTGTAGAGAGTGGAGTGCACAGACAAATCACCTCAGGGAGCAGCTAGCATTTATTCTCAGCAGCAAACTCCCAGGCTTTTGATTCTCTCTTCACTGTACCTCCCTGTCTCTCTGCTGAACCAAAATTCTTTAGCAAGCTGGGCTTTTGTCTCAAAGCCTTCAAACTATCACTAACAGTTCATGTTTGGATGGCCTGACCAAGCCACCATAGACAGGCACCACGACCTCGGACTTGGATGAGTCTGTAATAAGGATACAGTTACTTCAGAATCAAGATGTCCTTCTACCTTATTTGAATGTCCTGCGAAGACATCACACCCTTCTGAAGAACTCTGGGCTTGTGAATGCCTAAAAATAAAAATAATAATAATTTTTAGAAGGCCTGAAAATGATAATTAAAAAAAAAACTTAAAGAGGGTTGCTTTCCTCCAAAAATGGGTCAGAAAATACTCTTTAAATAAGATTCCATTGTTTTCCATTCCAGTCCTTGGTTAGAAGGATATGGTCAACTTAAGGAAATGCATCCTACCAGGTGCTGCTCATACACCCACAGTCAGCCTGAGATGCTAAGACCCAAGAAACTGCCCCTTTTAAAGTTGTGTGATCCAATCCAGTTTACTATTGGCGTTCACAGACTTTACCAAGTAGCCAACCAAGTTGATGCTAAGGCTCTACTTCCCACCCAGCACATTAATCACGTTGTTAAATAATTCAAAATAGATCCTGTAGTCAAATAAGTTTGGGAAATGCTGAACTGTACATAGTTTAAGAGGTTTCCTTACTGCAGAATGATCTTTCGCAATCACAATATGCATTTATGGGTTTCTAAAGTGGGGTGTATGGGGGGAGAATTCAGTTTCCTTAACTACTGTAACCGAGAAATTTAAAAAGTGATAACCTATTAATATCTAGTAATGTTTCATGGAGCAAAGTTTGGAAAAATCAACTGTGCTGTGCCCCAATTTCCAGAAATTGGAACACACTGTATAAAAGTGTGATGATTATAACTCACTGTTATATAAACAGACTCTTACAACTCCTTTCATATGGAACCCAGGAATGTGGAAAGCACTGACTAGGGGAAGGGAAGTCTGGATTCTAACTCCTGCCTCAAGATCCCTGATCTTCCTCTCTGGTCTCTGTCTCTGTCTCTCTTATACACACACATGCATGCGTGCGCATGCGCACGCACGCACACACACACACACACACACACACACACACAATTGGGTAAATTTCTGTAGTATTCTGGGTTCTAGTTTTCCTCATCTATAAAATTAAGGGATTGAAATAAGTTATTCCTAAGGGCTCTTCTAGTTCCACATTTAAAATCTTATTCTTTACTTAAACTGACAATTTCATGTTTTGAATTTCTGTGAATGGTTCATTGGTATTACCTTCAAAATGCATCTATATACATTATAAACAATATACCCATTTAAAAAATATCACATCAGTACCTGGGGAGAGGAGACTATGATGAATATAAATATATATTTATTTGTGTGTGTATAATTGTTTATCGTATGTCTCCCACTATGAAACGTAAGTTCCAAGAAGGCGGGGACTAGGTCTGCTTTATTCTGTACTCTATATTAGCACCTAACCCTGTGCCTGGTACACTGTAAGTGCTCAATAAATATTTGACAACTTGAATGAATGAAAGGGCTAGGGGACACCCAAAATATGGGCCATGAAGAATACCCTTTACATTAAAATTAAATTAAGTAGCATTTATATAGCACTTCATATTTTTAAAAATGCTTTTATATATCTAATAAGAATTTCACAACCATTTGAGCTAAGTGCTTTAACTGTCCCTATTATATAGCTGAAGAAACTGTAGTTCAGAGAGGGCAAGGGATCTGCCCAGGGATCATGGCACGCACCTGGCAGAGCTAAGACACTGACCCCTGTTAGTTTGACTCCAAATCCTCTGCTCTTCCTCTGAACAGTGACACCCCCCTCTCCAATGCCCTTGGGTCTCTGTGCATTGGCCCAAGGAACTCATTCCTGTCAGCTTAGGCAGGTCTCAGTGGCAGTGGGACACCTATAGCACAGGTGGATTCAGTTCTTCTAGGAGTCCTGGTGGGCTTTGGAGAAAATCTAAGGAAGAGAGTTTAGCTGTTGAATTACCATGGGGTCTCCAATTTCTGCCTTTCCTGCACCTACAAGAAAATGAAACCTCTTAAGAACTCCTCTTGCTTGCATGGCTTTTCAGGTCCCAAGGTCAGTGCAGATACCCTCCAACAATACACTGGCAGTCAGCTCATCGGTTTGACTACCTTCTCATTCAAGCCTTTGGGAGAATCTAAGGCATCTCAATATAATTTTTACATGTGTTACACGGTTTTAAAAGGCGGATGCAGGATGGGTAGTGCCCAAAGGCAAATAGATGAGAAAATACTTGACTAAACAAAGTTAGGCAGGTTTCTTTCCTAAGAGGATTTCCAGAACCTTTAACTTAATAATATGCACAGTGAAACCTTAAGAGTGGGAGAGAACAGGCAGCATTCCCCAGACGTTACCCTAACAATGGAACCCTCCCCTGGAGCATGTCCGAGGCCCTGGTTCTTATAACATGCCTTAGAAAACACTAACCTGAGCAGCCCTTACTTGAAACAAGTTCCAATTTGCCTTTTAAAAAAGGGTTAAGTCAATTTTCTTCAAAAGTCTAACTGCCTCAACTCCTTTGCAGCAAATTTATCAGATATGTTGTCATTTGCCTCAGGGACTTGAGCCTGGCAACAAGTGGATAATGCTTTGCAAGCTGTCACCACCAAAATAAGGAAAAGCACAATGAAAAAATATCCAATGCTTATTGCCTGCACACATGCCACCAGGCCATGGTCAAAGCATGGATACATGGTTATCTCATCTAATACTTCTAACAACCATGTGGATTGGTTCTATTTTTATACCCGTTTTACAGGTGAGGAAATTAAGACTCAAGAAGCTAATGACTTGTTTCATGTCATAACTAGTAAATAGTGCAGCATAAAACCTGCCTACATAGAAAAGGAGACTCCAAGGGAAATTATTGATTCAGATATGAATTATAGGTTACTGATAAAACCTTAGACAAATGATTGATGGTGAATAGGACATTCATATGGTGCCAAAGTACCACCGTACAGATTCCTTCTTTAGGTCACAAGGGGAGCAGCAAGGGAACTGCATATGGGAGAAATCAGGTTACCATCTCAATCCAGTGCAAATCTTAGCACCACTAATGCCCAGACAATATTGTCTTGTGATGTGAGGCAATATGAAATATTTGACATCACCCAGGATATTTATATTTTTTCTTTTAGTCAAAACATTTAACTTTAATCTAATCCAAGTTTTAGATCTAACTTACAGTTTACCCCAAACACAAGGTGTAGAGGGGAAAAGCTAGGACTGCAAAGAATCAAGCAGACAAATATAGAAGGTGAGTTATTTTATGGAATAATTGGCTCATTCTCTTAACAAGTCAGTGCCATGAAAAAAGGGAGTATTGTATATTAATAGAGATTTAGGGAAATAACAAGTTGATGTAATGTCCTAGATTAGATCTTGGCTTGGACAAACAGGTGTAAAGGACAATTCTTAGAACAATTGGGAAA
The DNA here is from genome assembly GCF_965194805.1 of Balaenoptera borealis. Classification (NCBI taxonomy): domain Eukaryota; kingdom Metazoa; phylum Chordata; class Mammalia; order Artiodactyla; family Balaenopteridae; genus Balaenoptera; species Balaenoptera borealis. The sequence goes on from NC_138863.1 coordinate 62,188,248, forward strand.
TTTTGATTGGTATTAGATGATATTAAGGAATTATTCATTTTAAAGCATGGTATTATTATTTTGAACCTGCAGGAGAAATTTTTTGAAATCACACTGTTCTCAGCCTCTGTAAGGAATCTGATGCTAAATGACAGAAGCAATACATTTGGTTATCAAAGGGTGGTGAATAGGAGGCAGTTGTCTCTCTAGAAATGATTCACTGCATATTTCTAGGGCTCCTGTAGCCTCTCAGAAGTCATGACTAAAGTCTTAAGCGGATTACCTCCAGGGCTTGGCCACTCTGCTGCTTTACTGCAGTCACTGAATTGTGGGTTCTTGGGGAGACGAAAATTCTCCGTCACCACTGAAAACCCTTCTGCTGGGCCTCTGCCTGAAAAGCCCCCCAGACGAAAGTCACGCTGAATTCCCTTTTCTTAACCCCCAATCCCGGTGCGACCGGGTGGGAGGCAGGGGTAAGGCTGGCTCCTGAGCACAGGGCTGCCAGGAACGCCCCAGCACCTCTCTCGTGCAGCGAAGACCCGTGCGGCCAGCTGGCTTCGTCATGCTGGGCTGGCAGCACTAGGTGCAGTCACCTTGTTCCAAAACTGGGTCTCAGCTTTGCAGCCTCCAAAAGTCAGTTTGCCAGTTCGTTGAGGGCTAATGATTTTTTCGAGAGCCGAGTTGTACTAACCAAACTCAGAAGAGTCATATTTGAAAAGTAGAATGCCAGTGTGTGATTTTACAGTGAATACAATAATCTGGACTATACTTTCCCCCTCACTAGTTGGGCTGATACACTCTGGAGACCAAATTACACATAAGAATGAAAACAAAGGAAGCAGGGTGCTCTTCCAGGATCTGACCAATCAGGTCTTGTAACTGGCCTTTTTCAACTTTAGGGTTAGAATCAGTAACTTTTTTCTTGGACACGAATAGAGACACGCTACCCTTTGACTCTCCATTTTCTAAGCTTCATTTAAATTTCTTTGCACAGTTTTTATTAACTTTGATAAAACTGGCAAGATTGTGTGTTATCTTTTATCAATTATAATTTAGAATGGCTTCTAGACAAACTGAGAAATCCATTAGTCATCCACAAATGAAAGCCATTAGTCATTCACTTGCAAGCACAATCTAATTTCAAAACAGGATAGGTTGCAGCTTATTCACTGTGGATTGATTTTTCTTAGCTTCCCGCTGTGTCCAGATTTGGGAGTAGTTCTCATTGTAAACTCATGTCTTACTTGGTAGCCCTGGGAGAAAGGCTAATCAGCATAACCAAGCAAATTTGTTCCTGCCTCTTCAACAGCTCTGAAAAAAATCTGTACATGGAGCTTTTAATACAAAGAGGTCATTTCTTTTTCCCAAGAATCAGCAGCCAATCCACCCTGCAAAAGATATGCTCAGACCAAGATATTTTAACACAGTAGGAGGCCCATGAATCTTGAGGGAGGCAGGTTTCAGACAAATAAGTCATACAACTTTCCTTCTGGAAGTTATTACCATGAAAGATAATAGAAAACATAAACACCTTTAGAAATGGTTTCAATAAGTTCAAGTTCTGAAGGTAAATTAAGACATTTAAGGGATGACATCAGAGAAGAGGACACTGCCCTGTGTAAAAGATCCTGTGCTAACCTGAGTGCTAACAAGGTTTCTATATGAACTGGCCGTAGGCTGAACTGGCAACTCAAGCATACTTATTTAGCTCTTATATGGAATCTGAATATTTTAAGGGTTGAGGGTATAAACGTGGAACAACACCCAGATCTGAATATACCCACACTGTCACTATGTATCAACTCTTTCCTGATTTATATCAGCTAGGTGTGATTGCATATTCTTCTTACTGCTTATATTTATTTAAATAGCTTTGAAGGCACAGGAGATTGGAAGATAATGTTTTAAGAACACAGATTATTGTGTTAAGTTCGAAGGCACCCAAAGTGTATAAGTTAATGCATCTTTTATTACAAAAACTGAAAAGTTAGGATTTCTAGAATGCTTTGTTGTTTTCTATTCACCACCACCACCTAAGTATTTGCAAAGCACACACTAAATCCCCCCAGGGTTGTATTCATACTTCTGTGCTTTTAGCTGCAATGTCATTTCCTCTCTTGCCCACCTGGCCACTGCATCCGTACCCTTTAGCTCAGGGGGTCGGCTCCTCTGAAGAGCCTTTCCTGTCCCATCCCCATCCCGGCCACCTCTTCCACTCGGGGCAGAGTTGGAGGCTCCTTGGTGTGTTCCCACAGTCTACCGAGCATAACCACACTGAAAACTTGGTTCTGTAACTGACTCATCTGGTACCACATCTTGACCAATTAAAAGTGCAAATCATCTACCGAAGGCAAGCTTCATCAAATTTTGATCAAGGGAGGGAAAGTGAAGAGCAAGTACCATAATTCACTTGGCTTTTGAGATATCACAGTTCTTCTTATTCCTGTGCTCATCGGTGTTATCTTTTCTTCTCTATTTTTTATTTGATGAAAATGCTCTAAACTCCCAAGAGGTCTGAATATTCACCAATCACTAATCAATGAAAGTGTAGCAATATCTGACTTTCTGCCCAAAGTAAATGACTAAAAGAACTGGTGGTAAAATGTTTCCTTTTTTTCCCTCTGTCTGATTAAAGTTTTTTTCTGATTAAAAAATAATATATATTCACTGTTATACTATATAAAATACAAATATTCAAGGAGAAGAAAATAAAATTCTGGGAGAATCTCAACGCCCAGATATAATATCTTTCTGTATATATTTTCAGATGCTTTTCTATGTATAATATACATTTAAAAAAATAATGGCTCATGATATATTTGCCATTTTAACTTACCTTTTGTATTATGAGCATCTTCCCATACATTTGTGTGGAATACAACATATGTAAGTGTGCACATATGTCATATTTATGGTTGTACAATATTACATTGGTTGATTATCATAAATGATTTAAGTAATCTCTTTTTTTGGATTTTTAAGTTGTTTCCAGTTTTATGATATTATAAATAATGGGTCATTAAAGATATGTGCATATAGTTATGAGTACCCATACAAATTTGACTAGGATAAATCTAAATTTAAGGCTATTAGGTTAAAGGGTGAACAAATTTTCTGTTTTAAAGCTTTTGAATTGTATCATCAAATTCTCCTTTAAGAAGCAACAAAAATGAACACTCATGACCATAAGACTATGAAAGGACCCATTTGCCATATCACCAACACTGGGTATTATCAGTCTTTTTAATCTTTGCTTACCTCTCTAGCCAAAAAAAAAAAAAAAAAGTGGTAACTCATGATTATTTTAATTGGCATTTCTTGATTTCTAAAGAGGGAAAACATTATTCCCGGGCTTTAATATATGGTATGAAGGAAATACAAAGAGTATAGGAGAAATGAAAGCAATAATCATGCAAAATAAGATCACCATCGCAGTAGGAAAAAAGGGAAACAAAAAGGAATGACGACAGCTTTTGTATTATTTTTTTCTCATTGGGTTTGGCTACTTGGTAACTTTTCTGTTTTGAGTGCATACCCTGTATCTCACCCCAAGTCAGTGTCATTACCGAATGAGTTGAATGCAAGTTATACTTAAATTTATGGATATTTGTTTGATCTTGGACACAATTATTCTAACTTTTAGAACATGGCTCAAGGAGAAATTCAACAAAAGGGCTCAAAAAGGCTGATAAATGTTTCATAATGCCATTGCTGTAAGTTAGCACTACTAGTTTATGTACTTATGCTAATTTCCCAAATCCCACTGAGCCCTTTAAATTTGATCACATTTGTTTGCCTCACTGTTTTTCCCCAACCATGAGCCCATACAGCCTTAATTTGCCACTTCTTGTATCCTCATTTCTTTTTTTCTCTCCTTTACTATTTTATTGCAGGCAGCTGTCACTGTGTGAAGTCTAAGGTAAGAGCAGAAGGCTTTTCTTCATTCTGCTGAGAATGTTCGCCTTATTGGAAAAAAAGGACACTCAGTGGAGAGCCCTTAAAGTAACCTAAACTTAAAGTAACCCATAAAGCTTACTTCAGTTCTTTGCCAGCAACCAAGGGAGCCAAGAGAAAACCCGACCTCAGGGCTGGGGATGCAATTAAGATGCAGTAGTAAGGAAGAGCACGTGACCCAAAGGACTGCATGGCCATGGGCTGAGGGCCACAGCACAGCCAGAAGAGCTGACCATTCAATCCTCGCATCCACACTAGAAATGGAGATCCTACCAGGGTCTCCATTTCACAGCTGAAGCTTGGGCTGTTTGAGGAACCTGCCCAGGAGGTACCCAGATACGCAGATACAAACCCAGATCCTGTGGACACAGAGCGTGTGCTCTCAGCCTCCAGTGCCATTTCGTTACTGGTCTCTTCCAGATATTCACTCAATCATATTTGGGATCTTAATAAATGACACCTGGGGTGACAAACATTTAACTCTAGAAAACCTACCAGGAGGCAGATTAAATTAAATCCAGACTAGGTCTAGAGGTAATACTTAACCCCTGACCTGCTGACCTTTTACTCACCTTATGTCTATGGACTAATATTAAGATTATACACATCTGTGCCACACTCAAGGCTCTAATTTGGTGGCAAGCCTTCTTGAGATTCTCTATGATTATAAGAATGGATATTACATTGTGCAATATAGGGTCCGCGACAGCCTCCCAGACATCATTCATTCATTCCACAAATATTTATTGAGCCCTTTTAATTTGTCTCCTACTGTTTTGGAGGATACAGCAGTGAACAGGAAATCTAAGATGCCTATGCTCATAAGAACCTACATTCTAGCGGGGAAGGTAGATAATAAATGAAAAAATAAGTACATATGTTAGCATGTTCAATAGAAGTAAGGGCCAAAGAAGAAAATTAAAGCAGGGAAGGGGTATAGGAAGTGCTGGTGGCAGGCTCTGCGATTTTAGATGAAGTGGGTACAGTAGATGATATGTGAGTAAAGACCTTAGTAAATAAATGGGAATTGATGTCTTTGAATGCGTTTTCAACTGAAAGCACCTAACGGGTAAAAAACTTTATATGTTATGGCACATAGAGGTCAGAGGACTGATGTAAACACTGGGTAAAAGTTTAGCAACACACTTTATGATATATATATATTCATGATATATACATACATATTCATGATATATTAGTTCCCAAGCACTTGGGCTAGTGTTGCCATATAAAATACAGGACACCCAGTTAAATTTGAATTCCAGGTACAAGGTGAATAGTTTTTTTAGCATAAAAATTTTCAAGTACTTCATGGGACATACTTACGCTAAAAAGAAATTTGTTGTTTATATAAAGTTCAAATTTCTGTGGGTATCCTGCATCTTCATTTGCCAAAGGTGGCAACTCTAACTTGGGCAAATCAGCACCTCAGCTTCTTCATCGGCAAAATATGAATAAAAACTCTTGCCAAACTGGGGCAAAAAGATTAATTTGTCCTTTCTGGCAGAATAAAATGAAAATATAAGACAACAGGATTTTAAGAGAATTAAATTGAGAGGTATAAATGGTCAGAATTTAGAAATAAAATGCACACTCAGCAAAGTGTTATACTTACTGCACTTCTGAAAGACAAATCCCTGAACTTGGACACTTCAGGCTCGGCAGGGTGGAGAATGACAATGACAGTTATCTGGAGTGGCTTCCACTCTGTCACAAGGTAACTTGTGGGTTGAGTTACAGTTTTAGCACTTTAAAGAGTGGATTAGGCCAGGCATAGGCTTGTGGAGGCAAAGGAAACTTCAGAGACCGGTTACTGTATATTTTTTTCATGTTGTAAGTGGGGAAACTGAGGCCCAGAGGGGTGATAGGACTTGTCCAGGTGAGTCAGAGGAAGAGATGGGTCTAACATCCACGTTTCTTGGATGATGCTCTTGTCGCCAGCACAGCCCCAAAGATAATATTTAATCCAGTTTTCCCCCTTTAATTCTGAACGCAGTGTTCATTTCGGGGAAGGAGAAGCAAGAAGCCCTGAAATAAGTGCAGGATGAGCGTGGCACTAAGTGATGAGACCCAAAGACAGATGAGGGCGGGGGCGTGAGGGTAGAGGAGAAACACTTTAGGGAGTTTTGAAAAAATGAAGTGAAAAAGCCTGAACAAGATTGTGTGCAGCAGGTGCTGACCAGTCGGCGAGGTCACAGGGGAGAAGCTCGAGGACAGACCCTGAGCAGTGCCATGCTGATGTGGACAGACATGGAGGTGTGGATGGGGAGGGATCAGTTTCTAAAGAGAAAGTGGCTGATGGACTGCCCTGTCTAAATGAGGGAAGTAGCACTGTCTTACTTTTTTCATTTTAACATTTTATTTTGACCTAATTTCATATTTATAGAAAAGATGCAAGACTAGTATAAGGAATTCTGTATATTCCTCAGCAGGTTCTCCAAATATTAGCAATGTATACATTTGCTTTATCCTCTCTGTCTTTCTTTTGGTATATGTATACTGATAACCATACACACATACAAATACATAAAATTTTTTCTGAAGCATTTGAGAGTCAGTTGCACCTGATATTCCTTTATCCCTAAATACTTCAGTGTGTGTTTCTTAAAAGCAAGGGCACTCGCCTATATGACAATAGTGCAATGATCAAAGTCAGGAAATTAATGTTACTATAATGCTATTATCCAATGTGTAGATTATACTCAGATGTTGCCTATTGTCTCAATGATGTCTTCTACAGAAAAAGAGAATTCTGGATCATACATTGCATTCAGTTGTCATGTTCCTTTAATCTCCTTTCATCTGGAACAGTTCCTCAGTCACCCTTTGCATTTGATTTTGAAGCCCACAGGTCAGTCATTTTGGAAGAAGTCCCTTTGTTTGGTTTATCTGCTGTTTCCTCATGATTAAATTCAGGTTACGCATATTTGGCAGGAAATCCACAGAAGTGATGTTGTGTTCTTCTCAGTGCGTCCTATCAGGAGGCACATGCTGTCAATTTGTCTGATTACTGGTGATGCTAACTTCCATCACTTGGTTAAGGTGGTGTCTGCCACATTTCTCCCACTGACCTTTTGTAATTAATAAGCATCTTATGGAGATTTACTCTAAGACTATGCAAATTGCTTGTTACTCCTTAAGCTTTCACTTACCAGTTTTAGCATCCATTGAAGATTCCTGCCTGAAACAATGATTATTTTGGTAGCTGCCAAATGGTGATTTTATGCCTTCATCATTCCTTTTACATTTATTATTTCACATCTTACTGCAAGGAAAAGCCTACTCTGTTTTTTTTTCCTTCCTCCCCCACTTCCCTTCCTTCCTCTCTCTCTCCCTTCCTTCCTTTCTTCTTTCCTTCATTTCCTCCTTCCTTCTGTCAATGTGGATTCATGAATTCTTACTGTATTCAATATATTATATTCTTTTATTATCATTATTTACTTTGATACTGAAATTGTCCTCAGTTTGGCACTGGCTTAATTTTAAAGGGTTGGGATTAACAGACTTCAAAATGAGGACTTTGGAAAGGAATGTATAACACTAGGGTTTACATAAAGAAAGGTGTATGCCTCCGAAATAACAATAGTAACTCTCCCTATTACTACTATTCATGAGTGCTTTTTGTGTGTCAGATGAAATGCCGTGTGCTTTGTATGTGTTCTCTCGTTTAACTTTCATGACCTGGTGAGGTAGTCATTATGCCATTTTTATCTTCCATTTAAAGATGAGGAAACAGAGGCTCTGAGAACATAAGTAAGTTCATCAAGATCTTACCCTTAGTAGTAGCAGGTCTAGTGGAGTCCAGGGCCCCTGCTCTCAACCACCAGGCAACCCTACAAATAGGTGTGGAAACCTTCAGGAAAGGAAAAGGTCTTAGAAGCAAGGCTGCACTATTACTGAGGGTAGCTGGACATTTGTTCCAGGATCTATAGAGTCATCTGAACTTTATGCATTTTTACAAATGGGGCATTTGGAAACTGCCTACAAGTCTGTCATTAGTCTAGAAACTTCCCTAACCTGCACTGTGGAAAGTATCCAACCCTGCCTAAAATCCAGGGAGGAAAGCATAAATAAAGTGCTCATTTGTGCCAATGTCAGCTGACACAGTTCGAGAAAGACATGAGTTGGCCAACTCACCCAGGGAGGCATTCCCATGGGTCAAGACAAGTGAAAGCCAGATTCAGGCAGAGAAGAGAAACCTAAGGGAACAGCAGAGCAAGGATTCTTAAGAAATTAAGTATCTATTCAACGACGGAGCTCCCAGGTGAAGACAGTGCTGTGGAGCTCTCCCCCCACCCCCAGGCTAACATACTAGATCCTTCTTCCTGCAACAATACCAGAACCTCCATCACCACCACACCACCACTTTTATTATCACATTTCAGATTCTATGGGAATGAGCTTGGGTGAAAGAAATATGGTGCATGCTAGTGAAACTAATTCAAACAACCATCCTGCCCTAGAGGGAAAAGCACAACTGAATCTGAGAATGACACCTTTACCCTCCCAGGAGGAACAAACTAAAAATAAAAGACAACAAGGTGCTTCCTGCCAGTCAGTAAATCCAATAAGCAAAGAAGATGCCTCAACCTGGCGCTGGGCAGTTAAGTCAGCCTGACTCCCTCCACCGGAGAATGGCCATGTGGTTCTCAGAGCCGACAGCTGCCAAGCAGAACCCCTCAGATTAACCCATAGGTGGTGTTGAACCACTTCCCATTAAGATATTTGCAAAGCAAACAAAAATGATAGCCCCATTCTGAGTGCTGGGAGCCGGCCAGGAGCGCTGGCTGTTCTTGTTGACACAAAGAGCTCTCCAGGGAGGGTCTGGGCCAGAGCGCGGAAGGCCACTCCTGCCTGCGTCTCCAGACTGTGTTGATCTTAGGCCATTAGAATCTTGGTATCAGGGACTGTTTATTATCTAATTTCCCAATCACAGCAGTTGCTAGAGCTCTGTTTCACCAGAGCTCTCTATTCCTCTCTGTCTCTCTGACCTACACCATTCAGATGAAAAGAAAAAACTCAACTCTCCTCCTGTTATGTCTACTCATCAAGGAGACAAGTCTGAGAAGTTACTAAGATGCACACAGAGAGTGTGGCATTACCACTGTCAACAGCTTCTGTGGCAAACACTCATTCAGGTTCCTTCTGAATTTAAAGCGACCGGAGCAATGCTAATGGGAAATATGCTGGCATATTTGTGTCCTACAGGTAGGAACAGACTGCTGTTTAGTTCACAAAATACACTTGGAACTGAAACACTAATATTTTTTCCTTCTAACCCAGAAAAGAAAATGAAATAAAGTTAAAGAGGCTGTGGACATGTGCAAAGTTAATATTCTTTCAACCTGAAGGATTATAGTCTCAGTTTCTTTAAGTGTTCATAATGAAGTGCTTTCATACAGAATTCATTTTTTACACAAATATTGTTTCCTGCAATATTTTCAACTTGAGCAAGTTTTCTTTTCTCAAGTTTCTTTCCTTTCACAATAGCCTCAATATGAAAAGGTATTTTTGTCAAAAATTCATTCTGAGCTTGAATATAGCAAAGGTCTTGATGAGGATACAAGCACAGTAGATACCAGAGATGTGTTGAATTTCTAGAATTCCCTACACTCACAAAAAGAGTAATGTAGGAAGGGAACAAGGGATGGCGAAATGGTCAGAAGAATTTGTCAGAGTTTGTCTTTACTGGAAATTGTCCTTTAGATCGGAAAGCAGAACTTTAGAGATAGAGGTATTAATTCTATAAGGAGAGAGATGAAGAAAGAGAGAGAGAGAAGCAAGGAAAGAAAGACAGAAGGAAAGGGAGAGAGCTAAAGAGAGGTTGAGATTACTTTAGAAAAAGCAGAGGCATTAGCATATTAAAAAATTGACTTTTTATAAATAAGAGAACTGCTTGACATTTACAGTATAAAGTTAGAAAGCAGTTTTTTAGACGATATCATTCAGTTTTAGATGATGTTTCTCCAAATAAAAGTAAATGTTGCTGGACCCAAGTTCTCTGTAAATGTGCAAGTTTTCCAGAGAGAAAGTGAATCCAACCCTGCAGGTCAACTTCACAGAGCTCAAGCCATCATTTGCTGATGTCATCATCATTTGCTGATAGCAAACGTGTTTAGGGACAGATTAACATAAGCACAAAAGTCTGTCCACAGGTGATCACGTTAAAGACCTTGGTGGAGTGGTATAGAAACCTCAGCTATGTATAAGATGTGTTGGACATACTGGAAACCTGTTCTGACAGACTGTCCAAATTGTGTCTGGACATGCTCCATCTTTGAGGCACCAGACACAAAATCAGTGCCTTGAAGTAGGGATCTCATGTAGGGGTGGAGGTCGCTGGAGAACCCAAGTCAAACATGCGTTCTAACATCATTTCTGCTTAAGTTCACTATGTGCTGATTCCTGGCAACTGACCTTTAAGTTAAGGAATTAACCATAGACAGCTACCTGCTAATAACTGAGCTTTTAAAGAAAATACATAATTAAACATCTTCCCAAACTTGGGGCAGGCTTATTTTTGACTTAGGAAAGCAGATCCATTACAGAAAAACTACACAGTATTAACAGCATCCCCCTTCACTTATTTTGTTAGCACTGTTGGCTTTTTGAGAAAGCCAGCTTCCCACCTTATCAAAAATTAATTATTGTGTTCAAGTCAAACCCAAGATAAATAGGAAGCATTTCTTGAGGACAAAGTAATAAAATTTAGTTTTGGACCCAACTGAAATAAAAATTCAAGAGCACATATTCATTCATCCATTCATTAATTACTTTCATTTTATGCCTATAACGGCCAAAGATTCTAGATTCTAGATTTGGTGAGTCATACAGAAATATGTGACAGTTTAAGCCCTGGAGTTTACTATGTTGTGTAGAATATAGTAAACAGCTAACATTTTTTGTGTACTTACTATATGCTAGATAGTTCTCTAAAATTTTACTATGGCTTATTCTCACAACCGTCATATAAGGTAAATACCAGTGTTAGAAATATGCTTAACTTGCCCAAGGTCATTTAGCTAGTTGGACACAGACCTGGGCCTAGAAAAGAAGCAATTTGGCTCCAGAGTCTGTAGCCTAAACTGTTTTCTCTACCTGCATGGAGCCCCTGTACACATAGGGCAGGAATCAGACTCAGATGCTGGTGGGGTCAGGCCATGGATTAAGCAGGCCAGTGGGTTGGTATCAATGGAAAACAGCCTCTCTTCAGTTCTAAGAGATTACTGCTAGATACTCCAACTTTTCAGGAGCCATCAGAAATCTGAATTGTTACATGAAATATTTCTATTTTTACATGTTGGAAACTAATTGAGAATTTCAAAACTATTGTCAGGCCAAATTAAATGTCTGCAGACCATACTCTACCCAGCGACTGTGGGTGTGCATCTCTTGGCTTACAGAATAAGGTCCAAAATATTCATGCAGCTTTTAAGGCTTCCCAAATCCTGGCTCCCATCTGCCTTATTCCCTATAGTAGCTCTCCCTGCATCACAACACTCCCACCCCATCCTCAGTCTTTATCCCACCGGACATCTCACCCTCCCCAGAATGCCCCCCACCCCATACATCCTGCCTCGGGGCCAGGGCCCACTCTATTCTGCCACCTGCGCCGCTCTTCTTTTGGCACTAGTCTGCTTCAAGGCCCTGCAGGAGGTGCCACATGGGTGAGACCTTGAAAGATGGTTAAATATCAACAGGTAAAGAAAGAACTGGCAAGGGATTTCTATTTAGAAGGAACAGCATTAACAGATATACAGAAATAGGAAAACAAAAGAGGTTGAAAACCACCAAACACCTCCAAATATTTTAAAAGGCCTCTGGCCCTTGGAATCTGGTCCTATAAAGAAAACTCTAATTTCTGATATTCTGGACATCCACGGTCCTTCTAAAAGAGTCTTTTGCATAAGGATCACTGATGATTTAAGGTTTATTGAAATAGTCCAGATAAATATTTATGTATAGCCATAAGCAAATCCACAAGGAAAAATATAATTCAAAACAGATGTTTCGTTAAAGCTCCTTTCAGCCGGTGATAAGGTTTCTGGCTTCAAAAAGGTTTTGAAAATAAAGTGACCAATTAATATTTTAAACGCTAAGAAGGCTCTAACAATCAAGGAAGCTCTGAAAGTTATCATTTGACGGTGTTGCCAGTGAAACCTGGCCATATTGACAAGGGTGAGTCTTGGGCCCAAAGTCAATCTCAGATTTATCCCTGAGATAAGAGCCAGGAACACAGGAAAATAAAATTTGGCTCTCAGTTTAAAGCTGAGAGTAAGAATTGTTCTAAAGTGTTGGAATCCTCGATGTTTATTTTGGTCCACAGCGCTAGAGCTAAACCAGAGGGGTCTTGACTCTTTATATCAGGATAGCTTTACAGGAACCTTTTAAATACTACTATCGCTACTATTATTACTACTACTTCTATCACCATGACCAAAAACAACTTGCCATCATCTTTAATTGGGCATTTATTATGTCTAGAACTGTGCTAGTTCCTTTGCATAGATTATATCTAATCTTTTTTTAAGCTCTAATCTCAGATAACTGATTTTTTAAAATTTTTTTCTCATTTTTTAAAAATTAAATGATATTGGAGTATAGTTGCTTTACAATGTTGTGTCAGTTTCTGCTTACAGCAAAGTGAATCAGCTATACATATACATATATCCACTCTTTCTTAGATTCCCTTCCCATCTAGGTCACCACAGAGCACTGAGTAGAGTTCCCTGTGTTACACAGTAGGTTCTCATTAGTTACCTATTTCATATATACTAGTGTATATATGTCAATCCCAATCTCCCAATTCATCCCACCGCCGCCTTTCCCCCCTTGGTAACCATACGTTTGTTTTCTACATCTGTGACTCTATTTCTGCTTTGCAAATAAGTTCATCTGTACCATTTTTCTAGATTCCACATATAAGCGATAATATATGATATTTGTCTTTCTCTGACTTACTTCACTCTGTATGACAATCTCTAGGTCCATCCATGTCACTGCAAATGGCATTATATTTTGATCCTTTTTTTGGCTGAGTAATATTCCATTGTATATATATACCACATCTTCTTCTTCCTTTTTTTTTTAATACCACATTTTCTTTATCCATTCCTCTGCTGATGGACATTTAGGTTGCTTCCATGTCCTGGCTATTGTAAATAGTGCTGCAATGAACATTGGGGTGCATGTGTCTTTTTGAATTATGGTTTTCTCAGGGTATATGCCCAGTAGTGGGATTGCTGGGTCATATGGTAGTTCTGTTTTTAGTTTTTTAAGGAACCTCCATACTGTTCTCCATAGTGGCTGTATCAATTTACATTCCCACCAACAGTGTAAGAGGGTTCCCTTTTCTCCACACCCTCTCTAGCATTTACTGTTTGTAGATTTTTTGATGATGGCCATTCTGACCTGTGTGAGGTGATACCTCATTGTAGTTTTGATTTGCATTTCTCTAGTAATTAGTGATGTTGAGCATCTTTTCATGTGTTTTTTGGCCATATGTATGGCTTCTTTGGAGAAATGTCTATTTAGATCTTCCACCCATTTTTTGATTGGGGTGTTTGTTTTTTTGATATTGAGCTGCATGAGCTGCTTGTATATTTTGGAGGTTAATCCTTTGTCTGTTGTTTCATTTGCAAATATTTTCTCCCATTCTGAGGGTTGTCTTTTCATTTTGTTTATGGTTTCCCTTGTCGTGCAAAAGCTTTTAAGTTTCATTAGGTCCCATTTGTTTTTTTTTTTTTTAATTTTCATTACTCTAGGTGGCAGATCAAAAGAGATCACTGTGATTTATGTCAACGAGTGTTCTGCCTATGTTTTCCTCTAAGAGTTTTATAGTGTCTGGCCTTACATTTAGGTCTTTAATCCATTTTGAGTTTATTTTTGTGTATGGTGTTAGGGAGTGCTCTAATTTCATTCTTTTACATGTAGCTGTCCAGTTTTCCCAGCACCACTTATCGAAGAGACTTTTTTTTTTTTAACATCTTTATTGGAGTACAATTGCTTTACAATGGTGTGTTAGTTTCTGCTTTATAACAAAGTCAATCAGCTATACATATACATATATCCCCATATCTCTTCCCTCTTGCGTCTCCCTCCCACCCTCCCTATCCCACCCCTCTAGGTGGTCACAAAGCACCAAGCTGATCTCCCTGCGCTATGCGGCTGCTTCCCACTAGCTATCTATTTTACATTTGGTAGTGTATATATGTCCATGCCACTCTCTCACTTCGTCCCAGCTTACCCTTCCCCCTCCCCATGTCCTTAAGTCCACTCTCTAGGCCTGCAGAAGAGACTGTCTTTTCTCCATTGTATATTCTTGCCTCCTTTGTCATAGATTAAGTGACCATAGGTGTGTGGGTTTATCTCTGGGCTTTCTATCTTGTTCCATTGATCTATGTTTCTGTTTTTGTACCAGTACCATACTGTCTTGATTACTGTAGCTTTGTAGTATAGTCTGAAGTCAGGGAGCCTGATTCCTCCGGCTCCATTCTTCTTTCTCAAGATTACTTTGGCTATTTGGGGTCTTTTGTGTTTCCATACAAATTGTAAAAATTTTTGTTCTAATTCTGTGAAGAATGCCACTGGTAATTTGATAGGGATTGCATTGAATCTGTAGATTCCTTTGGGTAGTACAGTCATTTTCACAATATTGATTCCTCCAATCCAAGAACATGGTATACCTCTCCTTCTGTTTGTGTCATCTTTAATTTCTTTCATCAATATCTTATAGTTTTCTGAGTACAGGTCTTTTGCTTCCTTAGGTAGGTTTATTCCTAGATATTTTATTCTTTCTGATGCGATGGTAAATGGGATTGTTTCCTTAATCTCTCTTTCTGATCTTTCATTGTTAGTGTATAGGAATGCAAGAGATTTCTGTGTATTAATTTTGTATCCTGCAACTTTACCAAATTCATTGATGAGCTCCAGTAGTTTTCTGGTAGCATCTTTAGGATTTTCTATGTATGGTATCATGTCATCCGCAAACAGTGACAGTTGTACTTTTTCTTTTCCAATTTGTATTCATTTCTTTTTCTTCTCTGATAGCTGCAGCTAGGACTTCCAAAACTATGTTGAATAAAAGTGGTGACAGTGGACATCCTTGTCTTGTTTCTGATCTTAGAGGAAATGCTTTCAGCTTGTCCCATTGAGTATGATGTTAGCTGTAGGTTTGTCATATATGGCCTTTATTATGTTGAGGTAGGTTCCCTCTAAGCCCACTTTCTGGAGAGTTTTTATCATAAATGGGTGTTGAATTTTGTCAAAAGCTTTTTCTGCATCTACTGAGATGATCATACTGTTTTTATTCTTCAATTTGTTAATGTGGTGCATCATATTGATTGATTTGCATATATTGAAGAATCCTTGCATCTCTGGGATAAATCCCACTTCATCAGGGTGTATGATCCTTTTAATGTGTTGTTGGATTCAGTTTGCTAGTATTTTGTTGAGGATTTTTGCATCTATGTTCGTCAGTGATATTGGCCTGTAATTTTCTTTATTGTGTGCTATCTTTTTCTGATTTTGGTATCAGGGTGATGGTGGCCTCATAGAATGAGCTTGGGAGTATTCCTCCCTCTGCAATTTTTTGGAAGCATTTCAGAAGGGTAGGTGTTAACTGTTCTCTAAATGTTTGATAGAACTCACCTATGAAGCCATCTGGTCCTGGACTTTTGTTTGTTGGGAGTTTTTTAATCACACTTTCAATTTCAGTACTTGTGATCAGTCTGTTCATATTTTCTATTTCTTCCTGGTTCAGTCTTGGAAGGTTGTACCTTTCTAGGAATTTGTCCATTTCTTCTAGGTTGTCAATTTTATTGGCGTATAGGCCAATACTGTTTGCAGTAGTCTCTTATGATCCTTTGTATTTCCATGATGTCCATTGTAACTTCTCCTTTTTCATTTCTAATTTTATTGATTTGAGTCCTCTCCCTTTTTTCTTGATGAGTCTGGCTAAAGGTTTATCAATTTTGTTTATCTTCTCAAAAAGCCAGCTTTTAGTTTCATTGATCTTTGCTATTGTGTTCTTTGCCTCTATTTCATTTATTTCTGCTCTGATCTTTATGATTTCTTTCCTTCTACTAAGTCTGGGTTTTGTTTGTTCTTCTTTCTCTAGTTGTTTTAGGTGTAAGGTTAGGTCGTTTATTTGAGATTTTTCTTGTTTCTTGAGGTAAGATTATATCTAATCTTTATAATTGTTCCCTTTTTGCAGCCTAGGATACTGCTGTCAGAAAGATGAAGGAACTTGCCCAAGACTCATAATTTGTAAACAGTTAAACTAAGATTCAAACCCAGGTCTGTCACCTGATTTTCTACCAGAAGAAGGTAACACATAGCATCATAGGCATCTCATGAAAGAAGGCCCACCCCTACCTCCTCTTACACCTGCTGCCCTTTCCCCTCTGGTGCCATAGGGGGTCCTCTAATGCTTTAGTGCACTAACTTGGTCACAGGGGTGGGAAATTTGCTGGAGGGCACTAGCTCCCTGAAGGAGTGAAATGAAAGTGGAAGGAAAAATTAGCATGGGAATTGAAGGGTGGGAGGGGAAACCTCCTCCGGATACTGATATGGAAAGAAAAGTTTTGTTTTGTTGAATCTTCTTAGCACTGCCACGTATTTCTACAATGACCCACCACACAGTCTGTCAAGATATGTGGCAATCTGTACTTCACAGCCCACAGGAAAATCTGGCCCACAGTCGGCCCTAACAGGGAGGCTGTTTCTCTGGCTCATCAATTCTGAGGTCAGCCCGACTGGCTCCAAGCCCTGGGGCCGCAAGGATGACACACGGGAGAAATATGTGCTCATTTTCCCCTCTTGCGAGGTGCCAGCTCCCCTTGAGCTGCCTCAGTCACGAAGGTTCCGATCTCTCTGAGTCTGAATGCTCATTGAAGTGGCCCAGGATGAAGCAGCTTCTCTGGGGGTGTGTTACAAGCTGCTGGGTAAAAGCATCTGCACCAGTACGATCAATCTCCTGCCTCCCTCATAGGGGCTTCTTTTTACACAACAACAGGCTAGCTGTGCTAAAGAATGTCAAATAAAAGCCTTGTGAGAGCCTTGCCATACGCAGGCCAAATTAAATTAGGGGCTAAGGGGCGTAATCCTCACTATTGTACTTATCAGCATTAAAATGGAGGATTACCATCAAGGGAACAAAGCCCCCCGACATAAAAGACTACTTCCATTCTGTCATTCACTGTACACAGTTACGGGCTCACACAGGAAGTGGAGCAGAGAAGCACCAGGCCAACCACTGACTTCGACTTGCAACGTGAGGCTTCCTTCTCCCCAGCCAAGTGAGCCCCACCCCACCATGCACCCATGGGAACACCTTTCCCATGAGGCCAGTGGCTTTCTCCCAAGATTTGGTGCTGGAATCTTCTCCACCAATCACAGGGTGAGACTTTGATGCTGATCAGAGTTCACTCCTTAGCTGGCTGTGATTTAAGATGGGTACATATATACAATGGAATACTACTCAGCCATAAAAAGGAACGAAATTGGGTCATTTGTAGAGATGTGGATGAACATAGAGACAGTCATACAGAGTGAAGTAAGTCAGAAAGAGAAAAACAAATATCGTATATTGACGCATATATGTGGAATCTAGAAAAATGTACAGATGAACTGGTTTGCAAGGCAGAAATAGACACAGATGTAGGGAACAAACGTATGGACACCAAGGGGGAAAGTGGCGGGCAGCGGGGGGGTGGTTGTGGTGGGATGAATTGGGAGATTGGGATTGACATGTATACACTAATATGTATAAAGTAGATAACTAATAAGAACCTGCTGTATAAAAAATAAAGAATAAAAATAAAAGTAAAAAAAAAAAAAGGTTTGCTGCAATGACAGTTATAGAGAACATAGAATAGAAAAAGCCCTGGGCTAGGCATTTGGAACCCTAGAGAGGCAGCAGAATGTACTGGTTTTAAGTGTGGGCCCTGGAGTTAGAAGACCTGTGTTCAAATCTTGACTCTGTCACTTTACTGACTAGGTGACAATGGCAAGTTCCTTGTACTCTCTAAATGTCAGAAATTATATTGGGTAACATCTTACTGAAAAACCTGAACAAACTTTTTGGCCAATCCAATATAATATGCACTTCTCCCATAGGGTTGTTATGAGGATTAAAAAGAATCATGCGTGTGAAACACTTAGCGTAGTGCCCAGGAAGTTGTTAACAAATATCAAATATTAGTTGTTATTATTGTTGGAGACAGAAGATCTGGATTCAAACCCCAGACCTGCCATTTACTCTCTGTGACACTGGGTGACCCCCATGCTAGCTGACTGGGGCAGGAGTAGGTAAATCTGATGCCTCCAACCCAGCACTCATCTCTGGTCCAGCATTTGGGAGCTACTTGATTAGCCTTCCCCATGTTCAGTTTACTCATCAAGAACACCACTCAAAAGACCCGTGTGTGAGTTATGTGAGATAATTGTGGGAAAGACTTGCCATCGCCATAAATGTTGTGTGACCTCAACACGTCCCTGTCGTACTATCCTCACAGTATTTCTTGTCATGTCTGGGTCTTCCTTATAAACTCTTCCTCTGATTTTGCCTTCCCTCCATCATTCCCCATTACTTATCTGCTCCTATCACTACCCCTTCAGGACTCTTCTGGAAAACTTTGCTGGTTGCTTCTCCAACCCCTTTATTCTTTGAGTATTTTCTCTTGCAGAAGCTGAAAATGCTCACTTTCCCAGCCTCCCTTGCAGCTCCCCTGTGGAGCCACCTCTGCAAATTCTGGCTGATGAGATGGGATGGGAATGTCCTGGGGACTTCTGGGAAAGGTCTCCCTCCTGACAAACAGAGAGAGATTCCTGAGGAGAGACCCCTTTCCATCCATCTCTTCTTTCCTGCTTTGGACAATGCTATGTGAACAAGTGATACTTAGCACACTGCTGCAGCCACCTTGTGCCCATAAGTGGGGGTATCACTGACGTGCTGAGATAGCAGAGCAAAGAGATGGAAGGAGCCTGTGTCCACATCCCTGAGTGGCCAACCCAGCACTGGAATTTCTCTCTTTGGACCTCTTATCCTGAGGGATCCTTGAACCTATTGAGTTCTGTTACTTGCCGCTGAGAGCATCACCATTGGCATGACCCTGTTCTCTTCTCATTATGTTCTGCCTGCCCACACCCCACCCCCCAAGATTTCCTTCCTTTCAATCCCTGACTTGATCCATCCACAGGGCATTGAGGTGACTATCAAACACAGTGGGAAAAATGAGCCCCCAGCCCCCTGGGGCAGGGACGTCTTGAAACACTATCTGATGCATTATTCTGGATCCTGTTGTTGCCACTACCACTTAAAGATTGAGGAGGAAGAACATTTCTTTCACAAAAATCTGAATTCTGAAGAGTGGTCTTGGAAGTCAGCTTGACTAACTTATTGAGACCCACTGCATGTACTGGAAATAAGAAGAATGAAGACTCAGCCCTCACCCTTGAGAAGCTGACCTGCTAGCACATGGTCAACCACAACACCAGGCAAAAACAGGAAGAGCCACAGAGAGTGATACACCAAAGTGTGGTCTGAGGACACAGTCTGTGAATGTTACCACTCACAATGTCGTAAGGGCTAGTACCAGAATGCAAATCAATTCAATTCATTACCAAGTATCTTGTTTCATTTGGCTGAGATTGCATATGTGTGTATGTGTGTGTATGTTTGTGTGTGTGTATTTGGGGGGGTGTTGGTGACAAAACTTTCTTGATGAAGAAAGCAGTGGATTGATTTACATTTGGACACAAGCTCATTATTTTGTTGTGAACCAGCACGTTGGGTAGTACTGTCATAAATGGACTATGACGGTTCACCGAGTGTTACAGAGAATTAAGGTCTCTGTGGAAGAAAGGGATATGATGATGTATCTTGATGAAATAGGTAAGAACTGAACAGAAAGGAGTGGGAAGAGAGAACAGAAGTAGGTACATTGGTAGGAACAATATGAAGTCTGACTCCAGGTAGCCAGAGGGTGCGTATAGGGTCATACAGGAGGTGAGTCTGGAGGACAAATTGGAGCGAGACAGGGAGGGGCTTGCAAGAGCAGACTGAGGAGTCTGAACCTCTTTTGGTCTAAAACGGGAAGCCATTAATGTTCTTTGAAAAGTCAGAGTATGCTTTAGGACAACTGATCAGAAATGAGAGCTGTCAGAAATGAGAGCTGGTCTGTAAAGAGGAGCGAGTGGAGAGAGAGACAGAGATAGACGTAGGCCTGGGCCAGGGAAGGATGATAAGAAAGTGATTGGAATGGGGTTAAGTGAGAGGTAGGGATCAAAAATGAGCACCAGGTTTGAAGACCAGGTCACAAGAGAGCACTGACAGAAGTGGCAAGGTCAGGTGAGCCGGGGGAGGTGCTTGGTGGACTTTTCTATTGAGGCTCTGGTATGTGGATCAGGAATCCATGGGCAACAGGAGGTGGGTGTAGGAGTGTGGAGCTCAGAACAGAGATCTGATAATCACACTCACTCATCTGAGAGTTGGCACCAGAATACACTAGTGAGAGAGGATATCACCCAGGGGAGAAGTAGAGAAAGAAGACAGTCAAGGATTTGGAGAACTGTCGACATTTCAAGGTGGGTGGAAGAGAAGGAGGATAAAGACGGAGTACATCTTGGAGAAAGAAGCTGAGGACCGCGGTGCTGTAGAAACCCACGGAAGAGTGTGGTCCAAGGAAAGCACAGCACATGGCACTGAGAGCTGTAGAGCCTGATGAATATGAGGCTCCTGTGACTGGGAGCTGAGCTTCCCAGGGATTGTTTGAGGGATGTGGTGAGGGCACAGATCAGATTTCAGGTTTAGGGAGGGAGGGGTTGGTGAGGGAATGAGGCAACTGAGCTGGATGTCAGTCTGAGGAAGTCTGATGGTCAAATAAGAAGAGGGAGCGACAGGGCCAAGGGCAGGCTTCTGTTAGAATGGGGAGAGGAATCAGCAAAAGGGGAAGAGGCAGCAGAAAGAGAAGATGTGGCAGGAGGGGCTGGCTGCCTGATGATGGCAGGGCCTGGAGGGCAGGGACACCACGGAGGGGTGAGCCAGGGAGGGAACCTACGGTCTTTTGAGATGGGAGCAAAGGAAGAAAGGACAGCTGAATAGAAGGAGCGATTCTATGGTGGAGGGAAGGGAAGTGGACGTTGCTCACAGCACTGTCCTGATATTCTGGGTAAAGTTAGTCATCAGCTGAGGTTGACGGCAGTCAGGCTGGGGCTGGAGCCATTTCCCAAACTGGTTCACTGACGTGCCCAAGATCAAAGAGCTGGAAAATGCTAGCTTTAGGACCAGAACCCAAGTCTTCCACCTGCCAAGTTCAGTGGTCTTTCTGTTGCAATGGAAATTCTAAACTTTGTTATTCTAATATGAGATGTTAGGTCTATACTATTTCATCAAGGACCCTTAAATAAGCTATTCTGACTATTTAGGAAAGGACAATCTGCCCTCCATATGCGTGGGTTTCACGCACATCCAAGGTTGGTTGAATTTGCGGTTGGGAAACCCATGGATATGGAGGGCAGACTCTATCGTGACATTTTATGTATAAGGGACTTGAGCATCTGCAAGTTTTGGTGTCCGTGGGGGCTCCTGGAACCAATGCCCGCGGCTACCGAGAGACAACTTTAGTCTACTTTGAAAGCAGCTCGAGCAATTTGAGACCACTAGTGAAGGACTGAGAATTTAATTTGTCAAGTTTCAAAAATATTAATAAGATGTCTCAAAAACTTAAGAATTATTTTTAAAAGTTACAAATCAAGGCCACCTCTTTTTCCAGGTGAAAATATGCGAAGAACTTTCTAATGGCCTGCTTATTTCTCCAAAATCCTGGAGTAAACTTGCAATAAAAATGATATACCCTTTTTGCATTAGCTTAAGCCCACAGTTTTGTTTAACCTCAGGCCTATTGCCTTTTTAGGCTAGGCAATTCTTTGCTGTGGAGGCCTGTCCTATGTACTGTAGGATATGTAGCAGCATCCCTGGCCTCTACCCACTAGATGCCCTTAGCACAAGCCCCTGTGCGAAAAGTTGTGACAACCAAACATGTCCCCAGAAGGAGAGGGGGAGAGGGGCAAAACTGCCCCCAGTTGAGAACCACTGCTTTAACCTAATGAGGCCAAGTACAGGTTTCACCACGAGGAGAACCCACAAGAGAGGGTTGTAGTCAGGCTGCCCTGTGGAACAAAGACTTTTGCTCACAGAGTAATGACCTCTGACAGGGAAGAATCTGATGGGCAACACTTTTTAGCTCCACTCTCTCCAACTCACCAAAATAACACAGTGTAAGAAATACTGTTGTTTCATTACCCATTGGAATGAAATCTTATGGATGAGACTCACCGATCTTTCTCAGCGATAGCAGGAGAGTTGCTTGAAGTCTCTGCATGGCCATTGCTGGATTCTGCGTGTGGACTGCTTTTACGATCGATAGAGCCCCTCAGAACTGAGAGAAAGCAAATAAGTACTTAGAGACTAAGGATAAACTCAGAAGTAGGCAGGGTTTACTCTCCGCCGCACCTCTCTCCCCGCCCTCGTGCTGCTCCCTGACTTTCCGCAGCCTTTGTCTAGGACACCTCATCAAAACTGACCTGTTCTGTGATTACAGGCCTTGCTCAGTACTCGGTCCCAGCCAGCAAATTGGATAAAATGACTCATCTATAGGAAAAACAAGCTACCTCTCTTTGACAACAGATATAAAGAGTGGGCAGGTTGGAAGTCCCAAGGTGAGGTAGATGGTGAGGGCAGCAGCACGCAGTAGCTGGAATGGTGCAGTGCTAGACAGAGTTAGGAGACCAGCCTCCATTCCCGGCTGGGCTGGGCAGGGCTGCCGCTGATGAGCACAGTGGTCGAGAAACACTGTCACAACATGGCTAGGATTATGGTAACTAGGGAATCATTCTAGGAGGAACTCAGTTCTGTATTGTGATTGAGGACAGCTTACTGGTGAGTTTCTCAAGAGTCGGGGGTCACAAATATAATTTCTCCGTCCTGTGACCATGGCAGCCATGACTGACTAATCATGGTCCCTCTCTCTTGAACTTTCATTCAGCTTCAAGTTCCTTTCTAACACAACGTTTCACATCAGTGGTTCTCAAAGTATGGACCCCACATCATGACGGCTAATCGAGAACACATCTCATGAAGCATCAACATCGCCTAGAGACTTGTTAGAAATGCAAATTCTTGGGTCCCAGCCCTGACCTAAGTGAACCAGAAAGTCCGGGGGTGGAGACTGGCAATATGTGTTTTTAACAAGCCCTTGAAGTAATCAGGATCCATGTTGAACTTTGGGAGACACTGCTCCAGATCAACAATTCTTAATCCTAGCTGTACATTAGAATCACCCAGGAAGATTTTAAATATGCCTGAACCCAACTCCCAGAGATTCTGAAACTGATCTGGTGTGGGGTTGGCATCATTTTTTAAAAGCTCTCTAGATAATTTTAAAGTGTGGCCAAGGCTGAGAACCATAGTTCCATGTAGTCACTACCAATCCTTTAGGGTTGTAAAGAGACTCTACACCTATTTGCTATCCTTATTTCAGATCATCTGGAAACATCCAAACCAAAATACAACCAATGAAGATAATCTATAAATTTACCAATTGTGACATATTGTGGAAGGTGCATAAAATATAAAAGGTTGATGTTACAATGATGAAACATATAACACGACAAAAATGGAGTACAGAAAAAGAAATATGGAAATCAATTGTTTTTTGTGTTGTCTATTCTGGAAAGAGTATGCTCTGATTCTACAATATTGGTTTGGTTCCTTAGGCATATTTATCTCTTGTGTAGAAGAAATGTAATGTCTTTTCACTATCAGTGGTAGATAAGACCATCTGTTGTTATTACTATTGATATAAACACCAAAAGGATAAAGAGAACATTTTATATGGGACAGTATTACATTTTTATTATTACACACACACACACAAACATTATGACCAAACAGTGAAACAACAGTATTAAAAGAAGGGGGGAAAAAAAGGAGAAATCAAGAAAAATAGCCTTTTAGAATTTCATGAGCTGATCCCCTCCCCTCCCCTCCCTGCCTTCTCTTGATAGATGAACTCCTCTGGTTAGAGGACCAGGCAGGTTTCCTCTCCTGGAGATTCTAAAACATTGTTTGGCCCAAGCTCACTTGTAATACTGTGATAAGCAGCATAAAATCAAGAAATGACATAAAAAGAAAAAAGAGAAGCCCACTTCAGGGGCACAAATATCTGTTTCCTTATTAAGAAGGAAAATCAACACAACTCATTTTTAACTTTGTTCTCTGGCCCAGTTCAGCAGCACCAAGGGCTACCACTCACTGATCAAACCCTAGAAGGTCTTGCCCGTGTGGGAAGTTGAGGTTGCTATTGTCTGCACCTATTTTGAGATCCTCAGTATGAAAAGGAGCAATTCGGAGAAGAAGCAGAAGCAAAGCTAGGAAAGACCACCAACCCCTTTTGGTTTGGGGCTCTCCTTAGGAAGGTGCCCTTTCCACTACCAGGAAGAGAGAAGGCAGTGACACCTTTATTTGGAGCTTAGCAAAATGCCCCCAGTTACTTTGCCTGGGTTTCCGGTAAAAACCCACAGAGTTTCTATTCGTGTAATTAAAGGGAAAACTCATTCCTTGTTTCTTATTCATTTGCACTTCAGTCATCAAAATATTGATTTTTTAGAGTTATTTGAAGTTTAAAAACCAAACAGAAACTTACAGAATATTCTTATTAAAGCTTAGATGAAGTCTGCTCCTCCATCTCCCAGCTCTGCCAGAAGAGCAGGGATAAGGATTTGGGTCAGAGTAAAGAGCTAAACTTAAATAAGAAGGAAGTAATCATTATGTTGTACACCTGACACAAACATAATGTTGTAGGTCAATTATACCTCAATTTTAAAAGTTTTTCTTTTAATGAATAAAAAATAAGAAGGAGGTTGTCAAACCATTGAGTTCAAAGCAAAATCCTAAATTGTCAAATATTGTTAAATATGTCTGGTGACAGTTGGAATCACCTGGCCTCTCTCTGGCAAATTAATTGTTAAACAAGGAGATTGGAGAAATGGAGCTACGGAGAAAAACAGTAGAGTAAAATAGGGTGATTCATTCTAAGTGAGTAGATCAAGTTAAAGGAATTAGACCAGTGACATGGCTGAGAAAACTAAATGATGAACTTCAATAGCAGAAACGTTCACAAAATATCAGACTTGAGGTATGTGCAGGTGTGACCACAGAGGCTCCTCCAGACATGGGTCTCCTGTCTTCAGGGAAGCATCCTTAAGTATTCTGGTTAAGTGGAATAAAGAAATACTGGGAGGGACTTCTCTGGAGGAGTTGAATCCTTCCAAAACTAGGCTGAACTCTAGAGCCATTCATATTTCCCAGCAAAATTGAGCCAATTCTCCACTGGACCATTTTGAAATAAGATGAAAAAGCATTTGACCATCAGGAGAAAAATAAAAAAGAAAGAAAACAACATAGCAGGTGTTGCAAACTCAAAATGCCTTTGGGGTCACTCAGGTAACACGAATATGTGCAGTGTCAGGCAGAGGATGGGGAGTAGTGGGGTTTGTAGTGAGTCAGAGGATGTACACCCCATCTGAAAACATTCGGGTTCAATGTTTTTGTAAAAAAACAAAACAAAAACTCTGTGTCTGGCCAAACAAAACATACCTGCGTGCTGATTGCAACAGGAAGACTCCTATTTCTGACTTCTGCTAGGGAGAAAGGGTCTAGACTGCAGGTCTGTAACAGCTAGACATCCTTTTTTGAAAAGAAAAGTGTCTCACTGTCTCCACCTCCATGTCTCCTCAAGTTCAAGAAACACTGCTGCTCCTGGGGCCCTCCCTTTCCTTTTTTTCCCACACCCTAACTTCCTTGCCCCCAGGTAAAGCTCCAGTTGTGTATTTTCTTGAAATCTAGGCTGGGCAGCAGATTCCAAAGGAGCTGGAAGCGCCCAGAGCCTCATTACTGGGCCTGGCGGATAAACTGTAACTACAAACTCTACCGTGAAATCCAGGGCAACTCAGCTTCTCTTTCTATACAATGTTAGCATTAGCGTTAAAGGTCATATTTTAAAAAATCGTAGCTTCTTCTTCAAGCGGAAGTCCAGGGAACTTCAAACTGAAAAATGGGAGGGTTCTAATATTTTTTAAATGTCTGAAAACCACTGATTTAGTCCAATTCTCTCATTTCACAATGATGGTAATTAAGGGAAGGCTTAGACCAGATACCCAAGTTTTAACTTCTGGCCCACAGTGTTCCTTCCCCCCCATGAATGTTCTCAATATGTTCCAGTGTCAGGACCATAGAAAGATCTTCCTGAGAAGCTAAACTTTCAGAAGGTCTTAAGGTAAATCAGAGAGAAACATGTCAGCGTCTGCTCTAAGAGGATGGGTGGAAGGGAGACAGCTGGTACAGAGAGCTGCAACTAGACCAGTTTCCCCAGTGAACAGGTAACTGGGCACCCAGGACAGCTGCGGAGGGAGGGCTTGAGCTTATCTCTGTCTACTCTCTCCCCTTCTGTGAAATCACAGGGTCCCCTGCAAGGCTGCCCCTGAATTTAATCAGCTGTCACCTGTAGGAAAAAAAAGAATGCCCGACAGAGGGTCCATATCAGGTGATCATTTCCAGCTCTGGAATCTTCTCTGGAGTGTCCACAAATACAGGACACCCATCCCAAACCTCTAATGACCTCACCTTTGTGGTCGCCGGGCTCACTGCAGTCTTGAACCTGGGCAGTTCCCCTGGTGCCACCTGCAACGGTGGGGTGTAGATCACAGCTTTGGTCTGAAGGGCTCCCTGTGGAATGAAACAAAACAGAATCTTCTCTAGGTTATGCCCTACACCTAGACGAATTACCAAAGTGGGAGATACAGTGTGGCTAGGGAAACCCACACTTTTCTTATCGTTTGAGGCTCCGAGGTGATGAATCTCACCCATGGGTTTGGTGTTGTTTTGAAGATTTAATACAGTGTGGTTGTGAAAGGGCACAACTACAGGAAACAGGAGAATTAGTAACTGTCTTGGCTGGACTCCCTACTAGCTTGGTGACATTGGGTAGGTTGGGTAACCTCTCTGTCTCACTGATTGCGTTAGTCAAATAGGGAGCTGGGAGACAAACAGAGGTCATGCGTGTACCAGGCCAGGGCTCCTGGTTTGACAACTGGATGGCTTTCCTGTTGCCTTTCAGTTTCCGCCTGAGAGTAAAAAGAGACAGGTCTCCTACTTCCCTCCAAACGTCTGCTCTAGGGCAGGCCTCTTTTGTCATGCAGGCCTGTTCACTGACCTTTGTGGGTCAACGGTCAATTACTCTGCCATGGAAAAAACAGGCTACACACAATTCTTAGTCGAGGAATGTCACCACTGCAGCTTTTCATCATCCAGTTAGCTTACTTCGCATTGATGAACACCTGAATACTTCTCTACCAAGACAGCTGATGGCTTGGGTGTAAAGGTGCTAAAGGGATGTTCCCAGCTGTCCCACGTCTTCTTCCATGCTCCACGACCCTCGAGGTCACAATGGGTTGAAGATGTCCCAAGATCTCAGACCACCTCAAGTATCTGGAGAGACCAGGTCCTTTCCAACTGGATCCCTTGGCTTTAGAAGAAACCATCCTGCCAGCGGGGCCTCCTCTCCACAGAGGAGACCGTCTTCGGGCTCCTCCCTTAGGCATCAACCCTAACTCTGTCTCGTCTCCCTTCTCCCTGGCCTGTGATGTAGACCCTGTTTCCTCTCTCATCTGCACCTCCTCCTAACTCTGGCTGTTTCCAGCTCTGCTGACGGTGCTTCTAGATATACCATGTTAGAATATTTGGGACCTCTGACCTTTCTCCTTTTTTATTTCCTCAGATGTGGTTTTTTTCAAGCCGTCCCTCTCCCTCTTTCTGGATGGCTCTCCTGCTTCAAGCATTGCTCTCCCACCCAGCCATGTCTCTCCATTCCTTTAAGGAGGCCCAGTAAACATTCCCGTGTTAACTAATGCCGGCTAACTCACTATACTTAAGGAGGCACACACAGTCCCCTACCCTCATGGAGCTTGCATTCTGACACAGAGAGTGAGAATAAAAAGAGATATCTACCTGGAACCTCAGAATGTGTGACCTTACTTGGAAATAGGGTCTATGCAGATGTAATTAGTTTAAAACGAGGCCCTACTGGATTAAGGTGGGTCTTAAATCCAGCGATTAGTATCCTTGTAAGAAGGCCATGTGAAGACACAGAAAGACACAGGGAGAATGCATGTGACAACAGAAGCTGAGAGTGAAGTGATGGGTCTAACAAGCCAAGGAATGTCAAGGATTGCTAGGACCCAGAAGGAGCTAGGAGAGGGGTATGGAAAGGATTCTCCCTCAGAGGCTCCAGTGGAAACCAACCTCAGTGACACCTTGATTCTGGGTTTCTAGTCTCCTGAACTGTGAGAGAATAAATTTCCATTGTTTTAAACTACAAAGTTTGTGGTAATTTGTAGCCCTAGGAAACTACAATAATATGAGAAGGGGGAGCTGATGGATGTTAAAGGTTTAACTAGAAGAAAGAGGAGAAAAAGATCAAGTATGCGCATTCAGCTTGAATTGGCTAGCAAGGTGGGGATGGGGTGGTGGGAGAAAAACTAGCAATAGGAGCTAGGAAAATGGCCATTATTTGTATTTAACAAACACAAATGTATGAATTATGATGTTCCATCCATTGTCCTAAGCCCTTTATAAAAATTAACTCATTTAATCCTCATAGGAACTGTAAAAGGTAGAGACCACTATTATTCCCATTTTACAGCTGAGGAAACTGAGGCACAGGGAGGTTAAATGATTTTCCCAAGAAAGTCACACACAGCTGGAGAATGGCAGACTCAGGGTTCAAACCTAAGCAGTTTTGCCCTAAGGTCTGAATTCCTAAACATTACAGGGTAGAGCCCAGTTATTTTAAACATTTAAAAATGATAAACCCCCACTGTCCTATTTTTTTATTTACAAATGGAAATAAAATTCAGACTATTTCATTCACATGCCTGGGCCTTTAAGGGTCCCACAGATTAGCCGCTGCAGAAGGAGGCTCTGGCGTGGTGTTTGATGACCCACCCAGAGGACAGACCCAGGGATTATTTCCAGCAGGGACACTGGGTAGGTTTCCTGGTTGCTGATCTAGGCTGGGTAAGCTTTCCTGCCTTCACCATGGACCTGGCAAAGGTGCCCACTGTACCTGGCAGAGAGGGCGCATAAAGATGAGGCACAGAAGCCCAGCCTTCCCCTCCTCACCACTGTGGGCCAATGGCGCGAGAACCCTGTGGTTTCTGGCTGGAGTGACAGCTGGTCAGCAGCCATCTTACCAGAATTTAAAGAGGCCAACTTGTTGGAGGTCCAACAGGCAAATGCCACCAAAAGCAGCACAAAGTCGAATTCTTAAAGAATAGAATCTCATTAACACTTTTTTTTTTTCCCCTACAGCTGCCATAAGAAACCCTGGCCTCCATCTCCACCACACAAAACAAGCCTAGTAATTTTAGGCCTATGAGAGCATTTTCCACCTTGATTCTTCACTACTTAATTCCAGTTATTATTCCAGTCAAACTTTGACAGAGTTCAGAGACAGTCTTGTCTGGTAACTGCTTTCTCTAACTTGGAGGCTAAGCTCCTCACCCCCTGACAACTACTGTTCTTTTTACTGTCTCCATAGTTTTGCCTTTTCCGGAATGTCATACGGTTGGGATCACACAGTATGTATCATTTTCAGGTTGGCTTCTTTCACTTAGTAACATGCATTTAAGATTACTTCATGTCTTTTGTGGCTTGATAGCTCACTTTTTTTCAGCGCCGAAAACTATCCCGTTGTATGGATGTGCCACGGTTTATCCATTCACCTACAGAAGGACATTTTGGTCGCTTCCAAGTTTTGGCACTTAAGAGTAAAGCTGCCTGAATCTGTGCAGGTTTTTGTGTGGACACAAGTTTTCAACTCCTTTGGGAAATACCAAGAAGAACGATTACTGGATCATACAGTAAGAGCATGTTTAGCTTTATAAGAAACCGCCATACTCTCTTCCAAAGTGGCTGCACCATTTTGCATTCCCACCAGCAATGAATGAGACTTCCTATTGCTCCACATTCTCACCAGCATTTGGTGCTGTCGGTATTCCAGATTTTGGCTATTCTAACAGGTAAATGGTGGTATCTCACCGATGTTTTAATTTGTATTTCCCTGATGATATATGATGTGGAGCATCAGACTGTCTTCCTCTCTTTTTAAGGGAAAAAAAGCCAATATTTTTATGTTGTTTTTGTGACCACCCCCAAAGCATCCAGCAGAGTGTTCTTTATAGACAGGATGTTCAGAATGTTTGGGGGGAAGGACAGCAGATCGGGAGTCAGGCAGTCTGAATTGCGGGAGGTTTCTTAGCCACAATCTGTAAAATGGGATAAAATCCCTAACCTACCTCTCAGGGTTACTATGATAATTACAGGAATAAGGTTAGTGGAAGTCCTTTGCATGAATGTATGAATTGTAAATTGCCATGCAAAACGTATAAGATGTTATAAAAGTAAGCATTTCTATTGGTTAATCAAGAAGGAAACAACTCTTACCTCTAGGATCATTCTGGCTTCTTATAAAACAAAGTTATTTCCTTTCCTCTAAATTTTTCTTAAAAAGACAAAGTTCTGAAAGTTTACAGTAGCTTTATTCATAATCACAGGAACTGGAAACAAGTGCCCTTTAGCTGGCAAATGGACACAACTGTGGTACATCCACAGACCAGAATTCAGCTCAGCAATGAAAAAGAACAAACTACTGATAAATGTAACAACACTGATGACTCGCAAAAGCATTATGATAAGTGAAAGAAGCCAGACTCAAATATCTACATACTATATGACTCCATTTATATGACATTTTGGAAAATGTAAAATTACAGGGACAGGAAAACCATTAGTGGTCACCAGAAGCTGGGGGTGGGGAGGGGATGGACGACAGAAGGGGCATGAGAGAACTTTTGGAAACGTTCCTTTTCTTGATTGTGGAGGGGGTTACCTGACTATATGTGTTCATCCAATTTCATCAAACTGAGTTTTACTCTGTATAAATTATACCTCAATAAATCTGACTTGCAAAAAGTTACCAGAATTTAAAAAAAATAAAAGGATAAGTCCTCCTTATCCTCAAACTGGATTGTTCCTGGACAGCAGGATGCAATTGCTTCTAACCCACTAGGAGGAGAGTCTGGTGAGCAAAGCCTTGCTGTTGACGAGGGACCCTTCACAACTGTCTGCATCACTGACCATAGCTGGTTTTGACACTAAGCACTTGGCTCAAAGTCTATGAAATTAGCAGGCTCTGGTCGCTTGTACATCTCACCCGTCACAACTTTATTGATGAGAATGGCTACCAGCTGTCACCTCTGCCTCTGCCCCTGTGCTGGGTGATTCAGACTTCATGGCCACAGCAAATCAAGCCGTGATCCTGCAATGGCTCTTCATGTTGGGGTTTGAACTCTTGGCCAAATGGCTGTCGCTCAGCTGTTACGTTGCCAATCACCCGTCACTGTGGGTTAAATGTGATTGGCTCACCAACATCTTCCAACTCTTCAGACATCTGAAAGGCGACTTGCTTTCCACACCAGCAGACAGCAAATCTGGGTGATATTTAACTCCTGGATTTTAGAATTTCTGACTTCTGGAAGGAGGTGAGGAGGAGACTTGCTATTTTACAGAACAAGTTGCAAAAGGGCCTCAAACCCCTGAGTGGGAAAAATGATGTCAGGAGCGCACCACCTAAGTCGGAACAATCTTGAGGTCACTGAAAAATGTATCCGCACAAATGAACCAAGCTCTCAGCATGATGGAGAATAGCTCTTGATAAAAACAAAACCACCTGAAATCTTTCACATGCTATTGTTGTATTTTAATTTTTCTCTGTCAGGTAAGCAAGACATAAGTTAAGATGTGGAAAATTCTCTCTTTTATAAATGCTTTATTGTAATTGTATTTGAGATTTGACAGGTACTATTTTTTTTTTCTCCAAAAGTGAGAGAAATAGTTTCATCTTTTTGAAGTTATAACATTATTATTCTAATCATAGAAGAGTATTTCACAGACAATTTTTTCCCCCTCAAGTTAAGTTCATACTTAGGAAGGGGGAACAGAGAGGAAACTAACACTTACTGAATATCTGCCATGTGCCGGGTCCCATGCAGGATGCTTTGTGTATATTATCTGCTATCATCTTCACACCAGTCCTGAGAATTAGACCTTAACGAGCCTCACTTTATAGCTAAGGAAACTAAGGCTCAGAAGTTAAGTAACTTCCCCCAAACCATATGACAAATGGTGGTAGAGCCAGGATTTGAAGTCAGTAGTTCTGACTCCAAAGTCCACATGCTTAGGATGGTATATAAAACTCTCCCCAAAGTTTGGACTGCTACTCTATGTCCATGTGCCATATCCAAGATGGTAACCATCTAGTAGAGCATGTTCTACTAGAAAGAGCATTGGGTAAAGACTCAGAAGAGGGCTCTGATACCAATCATTATGCTCACGTAACACATAAGGGGAGACAACTTATGTAGACTCTCTGTGCTTCTGTTTCATCTGTTTAGGGGGAAACAAAATCTGCCTTTGTACACACAGGAGTCTTTTGAGGAAAAAAGCCTGATAATTCTTGCCATGGCACAGTTAATTTTTCCCCTGAATGTTTCTTTACTGTAACTTGGATAGAGCCCAATAACTAATAAGGGTTAGAAAACGTGATACCACATTTTATGATTCTATGTGAAAAAACATTAAAAGACATAAAGGCAACTCGAGTGTTTTTGACACCATTATTAATCAATTATTACTGATCATAAAGTTGTTGCTTCACTCAATGCTGAGGTGGTAAGGATACCATTTTGGGCACTGCCTTTTTGCAGCCAGATTCTAGAGCTCTACATGAGGTCCATAAAGGAGGAAGCGATTCCGAACTGAAGAGGTTCTATCCATGGGCTTGCTCTGAAATTTAATATTGAGTCCTGGGGTGCCAACTGCTGCACCAAAGTTTCATCTTGAGCATTTCCATGCCATGTCAGTATGATATCAGGCACAGTGGACGTCAAACCCACTTTGGCTTTGCAGCTTCTTCTCTGTGCATTAGGTGAATAGTACCCTACCCTCTGGGTGTTTAATTCTAACATAGGCAATACTTTGATTCCATAGCAAAGGACATGCCTTTGCATCACAAGTTATTTCATGGCAAGAATTCTACTGCTTGTGCCCCTTGAGGTTTGGCAGAGCCCATTTCTCGACAGAAACCTTGAAGCCACGGCCAGGCCTCCTCTCCGCTATAAACCACTTTCTTGAAGCCATGCTTCCGGGGCTCTCTGTATGTCCTGACCCTGCTCACAGACAAGGCACATTTTCCCAAAGTAAATCACAATGCTTGTCCCCCCAAACATTTCCCCCTCCAAAACGTTATGCCTGTGGTTGTCAGAAACCAGCCACAGACCTTTATCTACAGAGAGTTAGAGAAAGGCAGACAGTGCAAGTGGACTCAGCAGGACCCTCGTGTAAGCCTGAAGGGCACCCTGCCTTTGGTTAAGCAGAGCTTTAGAAGACAGTGGAGCTAGTGTGAGTTGACAGTTCACCTCAAGCTCAGATGCTCCAGTTAATTCTTTCCCCTAGATGCTGCTTTACTCTTGTGTGGAAATGGCCTAAAACACCAGAAAAGGATAGGCAGCTGGCTCCTGCCAAGAAGAGTTCGCAATCTGCCTTCTCTCACATTTTGAGGGGTTATATTTTTTTGTGCAAAATGACCAGGAATCTTTCTAAGAGATAGAAACGGAGTGAGTAAAGAAACGTTGGAATAGAGGTAGAATGACAAATAGAGTTGCATAAAGGAGTGACAAAGGGCAGCTTGTTTTCCTTCTGTCTGTTCAAAGTGGACCTTTTCTCTCGATGGTACATTCGCTTGACTTTCCTCTACTGTTTGGCTTGTGATCAACAACCTGCTTATGCACAGATTCGACAGACTGAAAAATATCTACCTAATTATTTTCACCTTCAAGAAGCACGGGCCATTTTCAGTGTATATCCTCAGCTATATTTTATAATGATTTTGACTCTTTGCAGTTTTACAGAACTCCCTTCCATTGAATGTTGACATAATATAGAGGACCTGATTATACAAACAGCATCCATTGGAGGGAGAGAATGTTTTTTAGCCCTCTGTATTGAAGATGGAAAATTTGAGGCCCCAAACGAAATCCTATTGTTCATCTTGGTAGTAGCTCCAACATAAAGCAGGTACTTAAACAGTAGTTGAATAAGTGAATGAAAGAAAGAAATTTCCTAATTTAAAATATAGTTGTCCTGCGCACCTAGGGATATTTCTGGAAATCTCGTTCTAGGAAATTATTGCAGCCACCTAGTCCTTACCAACCCACCGATAATGCTAAAGGAACCAGCCTTTCAAAGTTAGAAGAGACTAGGAGGAGGTCTTACCCTGAGAGAGATTTAAAAGTTCAGGCAGGGCTTTCCTGGTGGCGCAGTGGTTGAGAATCCGCCTGCCAATGCAGGGGACACGGGTTCGAGCCCTGGTCTGGGAAGATCCCACATGCCACGGAGCAGCTGGGCCCGTGAGCCACAACTACTGAGCCTGCGCGTCTGGAGCCTGTGCCTCGCAACGGGAGGGGCCGCGATAGTGAAAGGCCCGCGCACCGCGATGAAGAGCGGTCCCCGCACCGCGATGAAGAGTGGCCCCCACTTGCCGTAACTAGAGAAAGCCCTCGCACGAACCGAAGACCCAACACAGCCAAATAAATAAATAAATAAAGTAGCTATTAAAAAAAAAAAAAAAGTTCAGGCAGTTTTAAACACTAAAAACTTGGTTCCGACACGATGTAGGGCCGGGTTTCTAAACGAAGCTAACCTGGAGGAGGGGTAGAGCCTGTCTGGGTTCTCTGCTTGCTTTCCTCTCTGGAAGCTGCATTTAAAGCAACTCCCATTGGCTGGAGTCACATGACGCGCTGCCCAGAGGTTCCAGCTGCAGCTGGTTTAAAACGCCTGCTCACAGGCTTAAGGAAGAGGCCCCCTCAGCCTCTGCAAGGTTGAGGCTGCCGCTCCAAAAAAGCACTCCCCGCAAAGGGCATCAGAGGGAGAAATGGCCATAGATTTTAGTGTTGTTATCTCCCGGAGGACCAAGGAGGGGAGTAAGTAGGAAGCTGATCAGAGGACAGAGAGAAAGAGAAAACGACAATTTCCACAGCACTGAAGCAATTAGATGAAAAAGTGCTATAAACCAATGGGCTCTTCCTGCTCCAGGGGTGGCTGCGGGGAGAGACGGGAAGGGAGGCTGGAAGAGCCAGCTCCTCCTGGATACACTCTTTGCACTTCCTTCCCAGCCTCTAGGGCTCCAGTGTCACCTACTTGAGGCTTTTCCCCTGTGACATGGGGAGCCCAGCACTTTGCTCTCGCTTAAAAAAAGATTTTGAATTAGAGGGGCAATTTTTGAAAATTGTGCTTTCAAAAACTTAAAAGACTGAGACACTGTAGATATTTTTTACAATTCCCTGCAGGTTGTTTGTTTTGATAGTATTTACTGAGGAAGGTATGCAATTTTAGTTGACAAAATCTAGTTATATCCACTTTCTGAAACTTAAGAATTCACTTAAAAAAATAATAGATTAGTTAGGTGACTAATAAGGACCTACTGTATAGCACAGAGAACTCTACTCAATACTCTTGAATGACCTATATGGGAAAAGAATCTAAAAAAGAGTGGATATATGTACATGTATAACCGATTCACTTTGCTGTGCACCTGAAACTAACACAACATTGTAAATCAACTGTACTCCAATAAAAATTAAAAAAAATAAACACTAGAAACTCAAAAAAAATATAGATTAGCGATGGGATGACATACAACTATTAGTTTTTACTTAGAATACCCCATGTATCTGAACACTAATAGGTGCTCAATTATTTTTCTGATTAAAAAAGTACATTTTTAAAATTCTTTGGTGTTTAAAGGAGTGTGTTTTCCTATGGTAAGGGCCTATTATCAGCATTAATCAGTAATAGAAACACAATAAAGCATGCCGCTTCTCACCAAGCTGACATTCAAAGTGGTTTCCCTCCCTGCCAAAAAAAGAAACTGATAAAGGATACTTTTGCCCAGATCCCCAGCGAGCTCTCTCCCTGCGACCCCACATCTCACAAAGGCCCTTTATTGCCTGCATAATGTTCTGCACACAGGAAACGTGTGTGCATGTGCCGGGCGTGTTTTCCCGTTTGTTTTCTCTTCCAACCTTGCTCCCTGGCTGGTGAACAGTTTCGGGCCCACAGAGATCTCGAGACCACCAGCTCATGTATTTGAAAGGCATCTGTTTATTTTGAAAATGCAAATGTGGCCTACCTCAAAGACTGACAGGCAAGAAAAGACCCACGGAGCAAAGGGAGAGGTTTCCAATCTGGAGCCCTGTCCCTCCCTGTATCACACCCAGATCACTAGCTGTCAGAACCACTTAAACAAGCTCCAGGAATCTGAGCGGAGGGCCCACAATTCAAATGAGGAGGCTCATCTCTCCCAAGACTAGCCAGGCGGATCGTTCCTCACCTGCTTTAAAGTACTGATGAGGTCACTTCCAAAAGGACCCTGGGCCTTTGGGATGGCGGCTCCTAGGCCGAGGACTGCCTGGAGGAGGGCCCCGTGACAGGGACACCGGCCTCCTAACAACAGCAGCCCGGTCCTGGGGACGGATTCCTGAAGAAAGCCCGGGAAGGTTAATACCTCGACTTTGATCTCTGTCAAGGCATACCAGCAAGAATTAATTTACATTTCAGATGAAAAAGGTTGACAGCATGAAAAGGCATCTTGTTTCTGGTATGTGAATGTGCCGTAATAGATCGGGAATTCTGAAAGGAAGTTCTGAGGAAGCTAAAGGGATAAGCCGCGCGGCTGCTTTTATTGGGAAGGAGATGAAAGGAAAACAAATTTCAATATGTGCTGCTCTGTAGCAACATGTAGGCCAAATGCTTCCTAAATTTCAAGGGCTGTTCTTTTAAAACTATATAACATAGCTTAGCAACACGATGAGAAAAAAAAAAAAAAAGACTATCGGCCAGAACTTGAAATATAAACAAACACATAGCACAGAATCTAAATTTCAAATGGAATGATTTGTTGAAAAAATAATAAATTACAGAATAACCTTAGAAAATATCCAGAAACGGTTGCGTTATGATAACATCCCTAAGCCGCTTCTGCAGGCTTCAAAAGTAAGAGCACCCCTATGTTTGGGGCTTGTTCTACTTGAAATGTCTCAGTGGCACGAAGAAGAGCTTGGAATGAGAGGCTTATGCTTTGGGAAGAGCACACCCCGAAACAGAGACTTTGGAATGAGTTGCTTTGCTTTTTAGATCAACACATTGCCTTTGACTCTAAAGATAAGGAAAACATTCTCAAGTAAAAGTAAACTGCCCATAAAATTGCAAATGCTGTTACCCTATCTAAGTAACTTTACCACTAACACCGAACCAGCACCTCAGTTCCTGTCCATGGTGTTGGCTGAAGGGCAAAATGACGCTGCCTGCTTTTGCTCTGGCTGCCACACTCTCCTGCCAAGAGGGCAAGGTGGCGTGAGTACCACCCTCAATGACTACATGTCCGCCCAAGCCCCTGCGGACTCGGAAGCTCCCGATGCCACTTTATAAGCAGGAACGATGGCTGCCAGGCTAAGAAGGGGGGTGCTTGCAAGGCTAAAAGAAAAAAACAACAACAACAAGAGGAAGCTCCTTAAAGAAATGTGTTCTCTGTGGTCCCATGAAACAAAAGTACCCTCCCATGGTACCTAGCCCATAGGTGCTGCACTGAAGAGATGCAATCCTGACTGTCCTGATGTGATGAAGCTGCCCACTTGTCTGTTTTTATGCAGTGTTCACTTGGCAATAACAGAGTGCAAACAGGGAGCCCTCTAAAGATGACTTTCAGAGAGAGAAAATTTGATTTATGATCCCACATACTTTATTTATGATCAGTGGCTCAACAATATATAAGCTCAAAGTTTATATTTGAAAATGTATGTTGGGCTTTGGGCCAAATGGCAAGATCAGTCCAGCAACCTCTCTTAATGGCAGGGGCAGGGGTGGGGAGTACTGTGCGTGTGTGTGTTGGGCAGTGGGGAGGTAGAGAAAAAAATGCACTTTGAGTTGTCTTTCTTAAGCTGCAACTAGAATTGCATCCTTCTTCCTGACGCTTTGAAGTTGTAGAGCTTAGAATTCCTAGGGGATGGTGTTAAAAGTTACACGTTTGGATTTAAATGACACCCCTTCCTCCCAGATATTTTGGTTTTGAATGAAGTCGGCAGGTCTTTACCGGGCCAGAGAGTTCTGAGGAGTGTCCCTGGAGCCAGGCTCTGGGCAGGGACCTCCTCGAAAAGGTTGCAGCTGTTTTATTTAAACGTTTGCTTCATGCGTGGCAGTATCTGAAAGCCTGTCCCCCTCCCTGCTGCTGAGTCCACTGGACTGGCCACTTCTCTCTCATTCTGTCTCCGATTTCTTGTGCTCTAGGAGCTCCTGGTGTGCTCTGTGGCCTGTTTCTTCCAGAGCCTCCATTAGGCACATACAACTCCAAATGACAGAGGGAGCCGGGCCTCGCAGCCGCCGTGGGTACTGCCATTTGCAGAAGAGCAGAATGACCTGGGAGCCAGGCACCAGAGCTCGAGGTGCTCAGGCAGCCACAAGCTGAGCCACAGTGCCCTCACCCTGTAGGGCCCAAAGGACTGCCTTAGCCACATACAGGTGTGGGTGTGGGAAACTCAGTTAGCCAGGAAAGTCCCTGAGCTGTTCCTATCTCTGTGATACCAAGAGACGGGTCAAGCATATAATCAGAGAATTCCAAGGTTGGAAGACGTCTTTTAGACCTTTTTAGCCAATGCTCTTGTTCACAGACGAGGGACGGGTGACTCCAAGAGGGAAACGGATTTGTTCAGTTGGCAGTATGCAAAGTGGAATCTACCCAAACTGCCTGTGAACGAATTCTGGCTCTGCCACTGACTAGCTGTATGATCATGGACAAGTTACTTCACTTCTCTGTGCCTCATTTTCCCTCTCTTGTATTCCATAAAATCTGGAATACAAGGGTACCTACTTGGAGCCTCCTTAGCCAAGTATGGCATGCAGCCAATTCTCACAATTATCACATGGGGGGGGTGTGCATCAGAACAAGCACTAAAACCCTCCCTCACTACAACTCTTGACTCCTATTCCAGTGCTCCTGAATTATTAACATTTCAGCTTTTTGAAACGCATATGAACTTAATCACAGAATATTTCCAAGTGGACACTATGAAAATGATGTTTTAATTACCTGCTTGAATATGAACAGCAGACTCACTCCTTCTGTTGCTTATTTTCTTAAATTTCCTCCGAGCATCATATCCTCTCCAGGCTAAAAATATAAAACCATGTGCTAGGAATGACATTAATTTAAGAATGTGCCAGAGAATTGATATAAGCTGTTTTCCCTCCAATCTATTACCCATCTCCTCCTCCCTCCTACTTTCTCACTGAACAAAATAAGCAGAGCTACGTGAGTGATGGTGGGGAAGAGGGGCCTCTCTGTACTCTCAGCTTGGCCTCCGAGATGCTTCTTGATAAGGAGTTATTTTGGTTCAGGCAGCGAGTTTCCAGAACCCTCTGGACTCCACTCATGAATCACTCGGGACCCCTATCCAGGTGAGGTGGGTCCCTGTCATTCGAATCCAGGGAAGAAGCTCTGCCTTCAGGACTTGAGGGGGTGGGAGAGGACTGCAATAGCCCAACCCACTCCATATTTTTTACTGGGAGGAAGGAATAAACATGAAAGTTGAAGGAGAGAAAAATAAATAATAATGATTAGTAGCATCACAGTTACATCTGGTGAGGGTGGACGATGTGCAGAACTGTGCTCAGGGAGGGGACGCATGTGACACGAAGGGAAAAGGCATGGGAGGGAAATGGATGAAGAAAAGAAGAGAAAGCAAAAGGGGACCTGGGGGCAGGGGGCGGGCTGTTAAGTCCTTCAGACAGAGAACCAGGGCACTGAGCCGCCACCAGGAGCATGACGGGCTCTCCTTTTCATTCCCGCCCTAAGCACCACAGCTCTCCAGTTGCTGAGTGAGGTCATGAAGTCCGGAGTGGACATAACCCAGTGATGCTGGGTTATGAGAACACAAAGGAAGTCATCTACTGTGTTCAAGACCTGGGGCTTTCGCAACCACTCGACATAGCACAGGAGCTCAAATGCTGTTTGTACCACAAATGACACACGTGTGCGCAAAGAGCCACTGACTGGGCTGGGCGTATGACAGAGCCTAGTGATTTGTTCCCTTGGTTTACAGGCTCTGTCTGGGGTAGAAAAGCCTCCTGGACATGGCAGTAGCAATTCTGATGCTGAAAACCTGGTAATGGACCTGAAGTGTATATGATGTGGTTCATCTGGGAGCTGAGGCACACGTCTGTGTGATTTGGGTTTTACATCCATCCACTGCTACCACCTCTATCTTGCCTCAGGTAGGGATGGCTTGTTTGCTTACCTGGAGGTTAGGGACCATGGCGGTCTTGCTCACGGCTATATCCCCAGGACCTAGCACAAGGCTTGGCCTGCAGTAGATACTCGATAAATATTTGCTGAAGCCAGGAAGAAAGGAAAGAAGAAGGAAGGAACGGAGGGAGGAGAAGGAACCACCGAGAAGAGCAATAGGAGAGTGGCCTCAAGTACTTAATGAAATGCCAAGATTCAGGACCGTTTACCTGACTGGATGGCAACGGCCCCCTTCTCTCTCTTCTCTCTGACTCTTTTGTATCTCCTGGCTCCAAGCCACCCCTTGACATAGGCCTGCAGCACAGCCACTCTGCCTATGACTTCCCGCAGTAGCAAATTTAACTGCTCAACATGGTAATACTTGAGAAAAACCTGAAACGAGACATCAGTTTTAGCATTACGTGTGGGCTCCCAAACAGAAATTCACTCTGCTCCAACATATTCTTAACGTAAATATTAAAAGCATCATCTAAATAAGGTTTACAGTGACTTGATTTATGCTAACATTGCTGACTTCTTGGAAGCAAATACAATTCCCCTTCTAAGGTCGAGCCTATGTGGGACTATTGATATAAACAGACGATGAAGTTAACAGGGTTTTAGGAGATCCTAAATGTTCTCCAGGCCAGCCTCAGTTTTGCCATGAGTTCCATTTCCTCAGCTTGATCTCCTTCGCCACAGCTCTGATGGAGGTGCTAACCAACAAAACTGACCCACGGCCGGCAGAAGTTCGGAGGGACTGGGGCCTGGATGACCCACAGTGACCTAATTATTTCTGCCAGAGGGGCAGCAGCGTCGCCGTCCACACTCAGGCGAAGGCTGGCTTTGTGGGCCAATTCGGAACGGACCATAAAAACCTGGGAGCCTGCAGGGACATGATGCTCCCCCGAATGAAAAGCCAGACATGATGAGACTGCTAATCAGAGTGGGCAGGAAATATCACGAGTCTATTAAAAACGGACAAAACTATAAAAGATACTCATTGTCATTCGTATGATTTGTGTATTTGCCTGCGGTGCTGGAATAAGCAGCATTGAAAAAGGGACATTTAAAAATGAGCTCAAAGATCTCATTCTAGAAATGCTAAATGGTTCTCACGACATGCAGAACAGGAGGCAAACTCTCCTCCTCTGGTCCCTGAGGTCCTGGGACTCCTGACCCAAGACCGGCAAAAATCACTGTTAGCTTGGGGTCTTGTCTGCTAAGCTACACAATTTACAGAGCTATTCAAATCACTGATAAGAGACAAAGGTTCACAGCAGAGCAACTCGAGTGACAATCTAAACAACAAAGAAAGAACTACCTTTGTTTTTCCCAGCAGCCAGTGATCTAATCTGGACTTTTCCAAGATAGCGACACAGCTCTCTTTGCTAGCAAGAGGTGTTTGATGTGCTCTGAATGCCAAATAATAATACCTACAAAATAAAAGAGTAAAATAAAGCATTTTTAGTCACCATTTGATTCAGTATAGTAGAATTACTCTGGGCCCATTGACGTATCTTGTTTTTTAATATCAAATATTTCTTGAGCATCAATAATAGTGTACTAGGTAGTGGAATATATATAATTCATGCTTATTGGCTCTTTCCTACTTTCATATTTTCTGCTATGTATATTTTCCTTTTAATATTGCTTTGTAATTCATATTCAATACATACTTGGCATTTTTTGCATGCAAAATCAAAGTATCTAATCCTTTAAAAAACTGAAATTTAGACAGCTCTCCTAGTAAAAGTCATCATTTTAAATGTTAGTATTACTATTATAAAAATAATTTGTCATCTCATTGTATAAAATTTGACTCTGCTTTGAAAATCCCATCTGAAGCAAAATGTAGATAGCAAAAATGATCATAGCCTAATACGATTAATTTTGTCTGTTAAGCTACATGTCTCTCTCAAGGTAAAAAGTTGGTGTGTTTTCTTGAGACAATCACCAAAACCACATTTATCTTCCTAAATTACTCATTTTAATGAACTTCCATACTTCCAGATGAAAGAGTTTCTGGGTAGATTCAAAGACCACCAAAAGGGTTTTTCTCTCCTTTTCTTTCTTCTTTCTTCTCCATACACATATATATATGTGTGTGTGTGTGTGTGTGTGTGTGTGTGTGTGTGTGTGTATGTCCATATATATGTCTATGTCTATGTCTATGCATATATATGTATATAATGTTGAATACATTATCCTTTAGAAAACTTTACCTTAGTTTTCCTTTTAAAAACTTTTAAGGATCTTTCCTCTGCTCTTTGCTGCCATCTATAATTAAATTCAACTGCTTGGAAGTTTAAAAATAAACTTAATTTCCTTGTCAGAGGATTTTCCTGTCATTCCTCAGAAAGGGTGATCTGTTATTTTAGAATAGACTGACTCTATTATTTTAGACTATTTAGAATAAAATATCCAGTTAAAATATAGAGTTGTTTTTACTTTTTAAGAAAATCACCAAAACATAAAATATGTCCTTTCCTCCTGCCAAATATTCCCACGTCTTTCTGTTTATGGAAAAATAAACACACCCGATTAACACTTGAGCCATTTAAATTTATCTTAGTGCTACAAGACTGTTTTACAAGTTAGGATTGAATGCTAAATTTGCTGAAAACATTTGCATTCAGAGATGCTGGGAATGATTCCAAGGCTCTGGGTCTCTGTTTCCACCTTTGAGGAGGAGGAGCAGTGCTCTCTCAGAACCCCTGAATGGTGGCCAGGGCCATGCTAGGTCATTTGGCCAAGCCCAGGAACCTGCTCACAGCAGTTGTCTTCTGGAGCTAAGCGGGAGGAGGGACAGCCAGGGGTCAGGCTTAGGTCTGGGCAGTTCGTGGCATCAGCACAATTCTTCAGCCTAGTTTCTTCAGCCTAGTTTCTCCAGGACTGTAGTTTCAGTCATGGCTTCTTGGATTTGGATTTGACCAAAGCAAAAAGATTGTGTCCTAGAGTGCATGGGGATGGTGGGAATAGATGGCAAATCTATAGGGGTGAATGTCTTGGGAAAGCTGAAGTATAGATAGCTTAAGATGTAAAAGTCAGTGGTAATACCAGGACTTCCTACTCTCTTTCCTTTAGGCCTGGCCATTTAGAACATGGGCTCCCTTGGCTTTAATCAGCCAGGTTTGCTCAGGATGACTGCTCAACACTATTGGTGATGAAGTATTTAGAGAGAATCTAATGAATCACCAGCACTGCACAAGATATAAGAAGATTGCAAGATATGTTCTAGCTCTCCATTCAAGGATTTATACTTGTTTTTTGAGCAACCATGGATGCTTCTTAGCAATTTCTAATTTCTAAATAAGCAGAATGTATCTTGAACTAACATAAATACTAGAAATTAACTTTGATTTTTGACTCTTCAACCCAAATCTTTTAATTTATTATGATGATAACATTCATATCTGGCTTAGTTCAGAAAGAGATGGATAACAGTTATTGCAAAGATGTGAAGGTTTCAAAAAATATTGAGGAAACATGTAAGTGATATGCTTACAGGAATCAGGTCAGAGAAATACACTGTGTTTCCTCCACAGAGTAATTCTGTATTCTAGCAGATACCATAGTGGTGGGTGTTGTGGCGGGGGGAGGAATTTGGCTGAGCTTCTGTGTGCTTCAATATAAGGGCAAAATTGAACGGCACCAAGATAAAAGATCTGCCAGCAAGGCGACATCTTTTGGAGACGATCCATTCCACCCACTTCTTGAAGCAGCTTGATGAGTTAAACAAACAGGAGATATGCAACAGCAAAATAATACATGTAAAGATTTGTCTTGAGGGTCTGGGCACTTGAGAGCATTGTAAAGACCAGTTCCGCTCTGAACTGTCTCTGGTGGGTAGAATTCATCTCTCAGATGGGAGGGAGTTTGAGCCCTGAGTTAAGAATGAGAAAGTCTCTGTTTCTAACCATAGGTAAGTCACTTACCTCTCTGTACTTGAATTCTCATAGGTGGCAATGGGAACCAAATAAGTGGTTCTTAACTCTTTTTTTTGGTGTGGGGGGCAAGACTCTATGAAAATCTGGTAAAAGCTATACACATTCTTTCTTAGGAAGATGCTCTTGACACAACACATTGCATACAATGCCAAGCGGTCCACATAGCTCCTGTTGGCCCTCCAAGGACCTAAGAGCTCTTCTCTCCTTCAGAACTCTATGGCAAGTGTTAAATTTCCCAAGGCCTCATCATTTTT
Source organism: Balaenoptera borealis (assembly GCF_965194805.1). NCBI lineage: Eukaryota > Metazoa > Chordata > Mammalia > Artiodactyla > Balaenopteridae > Balaenoptera > Balaenoptera borealis. The sequence goes on from NC_138863.1 coordinate 62,232,897, forward strand.
TTAAAATTATTTTTTAAAAATTATTATGATTACTATTATTTTTTTGGCCATGCTGTGTGGCTTGTGGGATCTTAGTTCCCCAACCAGGGATTGAACCCAGGCCCACTGCAGTGAAAGCGTGGAGTCCTAACCACTGGACTGCCAGGGAATTCCCACATTATTGTTTATTAATAAAACACATTTCTGTTCTTGATCTGGTGGTAGATGTGGGTAGTGTGTTCATTTCGTAATCATTCATTGACTGGGTAAGGCCTCATCTTATTAAATCACATAAGCTATTAAAATAGTAAATATCCAGTTGAAAAATATCTCTATTCAAAATGTTATTTAATTTTCTGCCTAAAATGTCTTGTTGTATGGAATGCAGACTTTTCAAGGAAGAGTTTTAAAATACAACAGGCAAAACGGTTTGTAAAGTGCTAGTAAAAGCAACGGGCAACTAGAGACACATCCTTCTTCATTTAAACACTAGAATCATAAACTGGAAGGATCTGTACGATCCTAGGATATACTAGTTTTCTACTGCTACATAACAAATTTAATGGCCTAAAAAGTAGACATTTATCATCTCATAGTTTGTGAGGGTCAGGAATTTAGGAGCAGCTTATCTGGCAATTCTGGCTCAGGGTCTTTCATGAGATTACAGTCAAGATGTCGGCCAAGGGTGCAGTCATCTAAAGGCTTGACTAAGGCTGGAGGATCTATTTTCAAGATGGTGCAGCCACAAGGCTAAGGGTAGAAAGCCTTAGTTCCTTACTGGCTATTGTCAGGATGCCTCTCAGTTCCTTGGCACATGGGCCTCTCCAGAGGACTGTTTGAGTATCTTCATAACATAGAACATGACTTCCACCAGAACAAGGGATCCCAGAGAGAGAGCAAGAAGGAATTTGCAATGCCATTTATGACCGAGGCTTAGAAGTGATACATCATCACTTCTTCCATATTCTTCTATTCATTAGAAGCAAGTCACTAAGTCCAGACTGCATATAATGAGAGAGAATTTAAGTTCTACCTCTTAAAGGGAGGAGTATCAAGTGATTTGTGGACATATCTTTAAACCACCACAAAGAATCTCTCTAGATCATCAAGTCTTACCAAAAAAATGCACAATATAAAGATAAAATAAGTTAAAAGTAAAAGAAGAAGATATACCATGCTAACACCAGTCACATTAAAACTGGACTGGCTATATTAATATCAAACAAAGTAGATTTCAGAGCAAAAATATATTACCAGGGATAAAGAAGTTTATTTCATAGTGATAAAGAGGTCAATTCATCAGAAGAACCTAAAAATTTGAAGCATTTTTGCACTTAAAAACAAAGCTTGAAAATACATGAACCTAAAAGTGTTAATACTGCCAAGAGAAATAAACAAATACACAATTATAGTCAGAGAATTCAATACCCTCTTCCAATAATTGATAGAACAAGTAGGCAAAAAAAAAAAAATCATCAAGGATATAGAAGGTATGAACAACCAACTTAACCTAATGGACATTTATAGAAAATTCCAGCCAACAATAATAGAATACATACAAAACATTTACCACAATAGGCCATATTCTGGGCCATAAAACATGACTTAATAAATTAAAAATATTCAAGTCACGCAAGGTATGTTCTCTGACCAGAGTGGAATTAGATTAGAAATTAACAAGAAGGTATCTGGAAAATTACCAAATATTTATGAACAGACTTCTAAATAACCCATATAACAAAGAAGAAATCAAAAGAGAAATTAAATTTGATCGAATGAAAATGAAAACACAACCTGTCAAAATTTGTGGGAGATTGCTAACTAAAGTAGTACTTAGAAATGTATACCATGAAACACCTATAATAGAAAAAAAGAATGGTCTCAAATACATGATCTCAACCTCCACCATAAATTAGGAAAAAAAGAGCAAATTAAACCCAAAGTAAGCAGAAGAAAGGAAATAATAAAGATCATAGTGAAAAATCATTGAAATAGAAAAGAGACAATGAATGAAATTAAAAGCTGTTCTTTGAGAAGGTTAATAAAATTGATAAGCCTCTAGCCATACAGATCAGGAAAAGGAAAGAAAAGGAAAGGAAAGGAAAGGAAAGGGAAGGGAAGGGAAGGGAAGGGAATGGAAGGGAAGAAAAGAAAACAAAGGTATGAGATAAGTGATATTCTATAGATTCTATGGATATTAAAAGTATAAGGGAATATTACAAACAACTTTATGCCATGTTAACAAGCTAGAAGAGAAAAAGCATAGTATCTTAATAAATGAGGAAAAGGATTTGACAAAATCCAATATCCAACACTATTTTTTAAAAAACAAAAATTTTCAATAGGCTCATACTAAAAGGGGATTTCCTCAACCTGAAAAAATAAACTATCTATGACGAACCTACAGCTAACACTATATTCAATGGTGGAAGACTGAATGCTATCCCCCTAAGGATAGGAACAAGTCATGTAGGCGTACTATCACCACTTCTATTCAACATTGAAGAGGTTCTAGCCAGTGCAAACAAGAGAAAGAAATAAAAAGCATCTATATAAGAATGGAATAAGTAGAATTGTCTTAATTTGAAGACGACACAATTGTCTACGTAGAAAAGCCAATGAAATCTACAAAACAAAAAATACCCCTACCAGAACTAATAAGTGAATTTAGTAATATTGTAGGTTGAAGATCAATACACAAAAATTATTGTATTTCTATATATTAGCAACAAACAATTGAAAATTGAAATTGAAAAAACAATATCATTTATAACATTTAAAAATGTGAAATACATAGAGATAAATCTGACAATAAATATGCAAGACCTGTGCGCTGAAAATTATAAAACATTGGTTAAGAAAAATGAAAGAAGACCTAAATAGATGGAGAGAGATACTACGTTTCTGGCTCAGAAGAATTAATATCGTTAATATTTGAGTAAAGCAGGTTACCCTCCATAATGCAGTGAGCCTCAACCAAGCAGTTGAAAGCCTTAAGAGAAAAGTCTACGGTCCCTGAAAAGAAAGGAATTTTATCACCACACTGCCTTTGGACACAAGACTACAACATCAACTCCTGCTGGAATTTTCAGTCTCACAGCCTGCCCTGCAGATTTCTGACTTGACAGCCTCCACAATCACATGAGCCAATTCCTTAAAATAAATCAATTTCTCTGAGACCGAGAGAGAGCGAAAGAGAGAGAGAGATCTACATCTATACCTATATCTGTATATATAAATACACACACACACACACACACATACACACACACACACACACACACACACACACATCCTATTGGTCCATTTCTCTGGAGAACCCTAATACAGTTCCAGTTCCCCTTTGCTGTTATTTAAGCTCAGAGTAAAGACAGAGCCAACCCTGGTGATAAACTTCTTACAATGTCACTAATGGTAGAGGCAAGTCTTGTGCAAAACCATGAGTTGGTAGAAGGTTGTTTTTTAATATCTTCCTTTCCTCTCTCTCACTTCTCCCTTTGTCACTGAACTTCGCAAGTTTCCCACAGATGTTGGGTTTGTGTACTGTACACTGGGGGTCCAGGACATCCAAATCCAGCTGTTCCTCCTCATGTTTTCACAAACAGATCTTCCCTGTCCTGTGTCAAAACTCTCTGTGCCTGGGCATTGTTGCAGGGCCATCTGTGCAGGGGATTAGCTGGCTCATCTAATAAACATTTGGATCCTGAAGGGAATTTAGAGTCATCAATAAAAATTCTTACTTCGTTTAGAGGAGAAAGCCTGAGAGAAAGCCAGAAAGCCAGAGCAACTGGCTCAAGGTCACAAACTTAGTAAGAAGAGCTGAGACTTCCCCAGGTCTTCTAATACCAAATTCAGGCCTCTTTACACTCATCAAACCTACGTCTACTCTTAGCTCTTAGTGTATACACCTGATGTATTGTATATACTGGGTAGTATCTTTGACTCTCGAACAGGTACCTTTGATCCTCCAGCAATTTCCAGCTAACTGGAGTGTCTACAGTGATCTGGAATATTGGGCTTTTGACTTAGGAGAAGTGTTGATTTTCTACATCTGAACGTCAGCTGTCAGGCCCTCCTTGACACATGTGTGAGAGATCCAAACAATACTCTACTTGCACTAGTGTATCAGTAAGGTGTTGGTGTTTCAATGGAAAACAACAGACATTGTCTTTAGCGTACCCTCCAGGTTATCAGATTCTAGCCCCATTCATCTTCTTTGAGCTATTTTGCAACTCTTTCTAAATTGCAGGTAACTGATAGATACATAAATTCTGTCCATTCTGGTGATGATTTTAATTGACTTCCTCTCCACTGTGGAAAAATCAGTTTTGTCTCTATTCACAATTCATCTCAACATTCCTTTACTTCATATAAGCCTCTGCTAGTTTGACTTTTCCTTTGAACCAATTATTACATCTGCTTGGTTCCCTCATATCATGTGAATAAAATAAATTCTTTAAACACATGCATCTTTACATCTGTATGTAAGTCATGATTTTACCTTCTTCTGAAAATTATCTTTAAACAAGAGAAAGAAAGAAATTGAAAAATTCAGGCTATGGAGGTTTGACCCAAAGGAGCACAAACACATGGGCAGGTGGAAGCAGGAAGTCCTCACACTTAGGTAGACCCGGTGCTACCAAGCAGTCTAAAAGTCTAGTGTGCTCAGAAATACTGCCACTCTTCTACTTATAACCTTTGAAGTGGAAATATTGGTTAGTGTAATATGTTCATGTCAGAGTTTACCAAAAAAGTCAAGCTGTTTTCCAAAGTGATCACACCAATTTATAGCCTCACCAGTGGAGTATGAGAGTCCTGCTGCCCTCTATCCATGGCAACCCTAGGAATTGTCAGACACACCGATTACTGCCAAAATCGGTGTAAAATGGTATTTAATTGTGGTTTTAATTTGCATTTCCTTAATTAGATATGGCTGAACTTCCCTTTTGTTTTCAGCAAAGTCCTCCGACAATGGACACTATACAGTACAATGAAATTAATTCCTCTATTTTTTCCTAATGATTACCCATACTCCTGGAAGGGGAAAGGAAAAGAAGAGAGAGAGAACTAAGAGGTATCTATTTTAGGTAAAAATTGCATTAGCATTGGAGATTGCTTACATTTTTGTAATGCCTGACATTTTAAATTTGTGCCTCTTATCTTAGTTATTCTCCTCCTGCATTTTTATGTTGTTTGGGAAGGATCTGCCTCCTTTAAAGATGTTTTTGAAATCCCAACCTATAATGAATGAGCTCTGCTTTGATTCATCCCTCCAGTTTGAATTTTGCACTCAAACACATGCAAAACATCCATAACCTCTAAATGGAGATGTGCACAGACCTAAGTCAATAGTGAGACTTTTTAAAAAGGTTAATTATACATTTTTATTTTCCTTTTTTTTTTTTTTTAATAAAAAACAACCTTAAGCAAATAACTTCCTTTAGGATGGATCATTCCTTCTGTACAGTTTTAGGACTCTGATATAACCATGCTGTTCCCATTCATCACTTTCTAAATTAAATTGACTTTTCATCCCCACTCTACTCATTTGTTTATTAAATAAAACTTCATTTAGGACCTATTAATGTGCCAGATACTGATGGAAGTGCTGGAATGACATGAGTGAGCAAGGCAGACAATTTCCCCACCCTCATAAAGCTTACATTCTAGTGGGGGAGACAAACGTTAAACAAGTACATAAAGGACATCACGTTGAGTAGGGACAAGTGCTATGAAGAATAACAAATCAGGGTAGAGGGGGTTAATGAGTATATTTGGGGGTGTATTTTGGCAGGCAGCCTTTAGCAGCTGGGATGGTGAGGGAACTCAAGCCACATTATCTGAGAACTGGTGAAGACATTGGGGGCATTGAACTTAAGAGACAAAAATACTTAACAGGGTCTTGTACGGGACGGGAAAGTTTTCTTTGACTCTCTTAGGGTCCTTCCCTGTCTGGGTCTGAGAATTAGACTTTCACAGACAGATTTACAGAAGAAAAGCACATAAATTTATTCAATATAAGTTTTATGTGACACAGGAGCCTTCATAAGGAAATGAAGACCCAAAGAAATGATTAAACTTGAGTGTTTTTGTACTAGCTGTGATGAAGGGTAGAGAGCTGTGGAAATGTGTGATAAACAAGGAGTTTGAGCTAAGTATAGTAAACTGGGGGAAACTGAACAAGGCCTGTTTGTCCTCTCTGTGTCCCTTTGTCTTCAGAGATAAGGATGCTCCTTTCCTCTAGGTGTACGGAGGGCACCATTCACAAGACAGTTTTTTTTTTTTTACAGGTACTCAAATATGTCTCAAATTTTAATAAGATCCTCCATACATACATTTATTTACTACTGAAAATTGAAATAGCACATCAAAAATTTTTATTACAATTCAAATTTTTGAAAACCAGAGAATTTAGTTAATACACCTTGCTCTAATTATGCTCTAGCCAAACTACCCAATGTTTTCTTTACATTCCTTCCACACAAGTTAATTTGTTTCAAATTCTTGATATTGGGTTTCATCTTACTGACTTCAGGCTGCTAAAACAGGCAATACTTGAGACCTATTAGTGCCTCTTTGTGTCAAATTAAGAAGTGGAACTCAAGTATATTCAAATTATTCCAGGAACTCAAGTTATTCAAATGCAAACTATCAATACATAGATTCCTTATAAGTTACCTGTATCAAGATAGAAAAGAGATGCAAGAAAAAAACACATCACAGAACTTACAGGTCATCAAAATATTGGTACACAGTCTCTCCTAGAGTAGAGTAGCTTTCCCAAGCTGCTTCATAATGATCCTAAAATTATTAGCAAGAAAAAAACAGTACAAGAATAAAGTTTATGGCTTAATCGACTCTGTGTCATAATTATTCTCCGTGATAGTATCCTCAGAAGGAGCTCTATGATACAGGCAATAATGACAGCTACATCTAAATCTTTCCATGTTTGACTAAGTCTCAACTTCCTTCTGCCAAGGTTCTCTTTGAGTCAGAGGAAATTGGTTGCCGCAGTGGTATTTAATAACTTGAATCATCCTTTCTATCCTTTCTTCCCAAGCAGTTAACAATGTCCTCACTCCTCTCCTCCTATAGGGTATGCCTTCACCAAGTCTCTGGCCACCCTGTTGAGGTGGATATTCTGGTAGAAGGGAAGGGGATTTGGTACTAGGGTTGAGAGTCAAGTTACGAAGGTTCTTTATTAACACTTCAGAGACAGGTTGAGAGGCAGCTGGAACTTCCTGGGAATTTTCTTCGATGGACATCTGAGGAGACTCCAGGGTTCAGGTTGGGTTAAACTCTGATGAGTCCATTGGAAGTCTAGTCACAGCTTGAAGTTCCTTTGGGTTCCAGGGGAAGGTGATGCTTAAGACTCTCAAACTGCTACAAAGTAACAAGGAAGAACTATAGATCCGGGAAAGAGTGAGAAAAATCCAAACTCTGACTAACTGTGGTGAGAGAAAAATCTCACACAGGACAGTTTTATGGCCTGCTTCATGGAAGGTCAGCAAGTCCTTCCTACACACGTCATTTCTCAAATTCCTTCAGTCTGAAATACTCAATATGCCAAGGTGTCATACTTTGGGGTAGTGTGTCCTGAACATAGTTAGTCTCTTAAACTGTCATGTGCAGACCACCTGCATCAGATCCACCTGGAGATTTCATAAAAGATGTGGATTCCTGGGTCACACTCCAGATACAGAATCAGAATCTCTGTGGTCAGGGCTCAAGAATCTATATTTTAACAAGCTCCTACGGTGATTTTGATGCACTGTAGAGTCTGAGAACCACTGACTGAGGGGAACATAATAGCTGACTGCCATCAAGTGGAGAAGGGAGCTGATTTGTTGTCTGAAGCCCAGAGGGTAGAACTGGGATGAATGTATAGGAGTTTCTGAAGGTTGGTTTTGGTCAAGGTTAGTAAGGACTTGGCTGTGATCAAACATCTGAAACATGGAATGAGCTGCCTCAGGAGCCAGAGAGTAAATTCTTAGACTAAGAGCTATTCAGTAGGAATCAGACTGACAAGGTCAAGCATGTTGCCAAAGAAATTCTAGTTTTAGCTAGGTAGTTGAATTGGATGACACTTTAAGATTCCTTCCAACAAAGATGCCATGTTGACATGTCCCTTGGCCTAAATAATTACTTCTGTGATTTTAAAACTGATGTTTATCATTAACCCAGTACTGTTACTATCACAAATCTTGGGTGATTATTATTACATTTGGGTAAGTTGGAAGTCTCCTACAGCAGCATCACCTGGAAACTTGCACAGATACCTCCCTACTGAATCAGAGACTCTGAGGGTAGGGCTCAGCAATCTGTGTTTGAACAGATTAGCCCTCCAGGATAGTCTCATGTGTGAGATAGTTGAAAAACCACTGTCTCAGACAAACAGAATCCCACAGAAGTGAAGTGACTTGTCTACAGTGATCCAGTCTATCTCAGGAAAGAAACTGGCTCCCATGTCTCTCTGTCATCCTTTTTCTTTGTTAGGTCCCAATGACTTTCTGGAGCACATCACTTTCCCTTGGAAAGGGCAACTGTTCAAAATCTACCCTCAAGAAATTCTCACACATGTTTAATATTTAGGATTGTTTATTGAGCCTTGCTGGCAAACAATTGGACACAATGTAAATATCCACCAGGAGAGGGATGGCTAAATAAATATCACAGGTTTCAATGAGGGAGTTAAAAGGAATCTGTTACAGCTATGGAACAACATGGATTTATCTCTAATACATATTGTTAAATAGGAAAGCAGGTTGCCAAACGGTATAAAATGTGTGATTCAAGCTGAAAATTTAGGGGTTTTTCCCTTTCTCAATCTCTCTCTCTCTCTCTCTCCCTGTGTGTGTGTGTCTGTATTCTGAAAGGATAAAACTACCCAAAAAATAATAGTGGATACTCTAGAGAGGGGCCATGATGGGGATGCTGGGAAATGGAATTAGGGAAGCAGAAAGAAAGACTTTAGCCTAACATATAATATTTTAAAATTTTAGAGGAAATGGTATTCATACATTATTTTTGCAATTTGAAAATTAATTTCAAACATTAAGTAAAAATTGTTATGGTTAAATTACGATGGGCCCAAATCCTGTATACTAGTTTGATTAATATCTCCTGCACCGAAGTAGAAATATCCCCAATCATATGGTGAAGAGTAGCAATCCTTTCCCTATTTTAAAATATCCCTTGAGGGACCCTATATCTGTATCAGTGACCACCCAGATTGTCTCCTCAGACACCCGAAATACAGGACAATTACCTGAACAATTAACTCCATGTAAATAATTTTCTCTTACGTAGATAATGGAGGGAACTGAGCTATTTTGGCTTGGATAATTTGATAATTACCACCAATTGCCCATTTCCCTTCAGTGTGTATAAAAATCCAGATTTAGTTTACTAAGTTCTTTCTCATATTTACCATAGGGCCTTTTATTTTAATTTTTTTTTCCCTTCATGTTTGGCCTTTAAAAAAGACAGAACAGCTGGCCACCATCTGCTACCAAAAAAAAAAAAAAAAGTCATTATATCCGTTATATCCTTAAGAAGACTCTTCAAATTTGGACCTTGGGATAAAAAGTCACGTTGATCTATGCTATTAGATTGTGGAAGTCCTGAGACTGTAAATTCTAATTCCGTAGTGCTCACTACAGCACTTGGCGCACACAATAGGCGCTTAATAAATGTTTCTGATGCTGTTGCTGCCTCCTCATATGCTCTAAATGGGAGACTTTCTAAAGAAGAAAAACAGAATTAGAGATTGAGGCTGAGTTTATTCACAAATTAATTTGTAAGAGAAAGTTAAGCTTTAAACTGATCATTCTATTTCACAACTAGTAAAATTATGAATGTATTTTTTTCTGCCTGAATTCTACAGATTGATTTTGCAATGAATATTTGGATGTGTTCAACTGTGTCATTTATGTATTTTGAGGATGGGCTATGAAATCAGATTGACTCTCATTTCATATCCTGACTCTACCACAGACTACCTGTGTGACTTTAACCAGTTTCCTCATTTGCAAAAGTGGAATAATTTTATCTATTTGGGGGGCTAGTACCAGTAGTAAGTGAGATGTATATGTAAAGCACTAACAAGAAGCCTGCCTTAAGCAGATGGTCAATAAATGCTCCTCTCTCCTTTCTTCTCTTCCTTTCTTTGACAAAAATTTATTTTTCTCTTCCCCAACCCAAACGTCTATGAAAAAGCAGCTAGCGATTTTTCCTCTGAGTCATCCCTAAACCATGGTTTTCAGGGTTGGGCAGATATGTACTGTAAAGTGAATAGAACATGCTAGAACAGGAATGACTAAGAGGTCAACTGTGGGTCAGCTGATGGACTGGGCAGTGGTTTCTTAGAGCACCATATTGGAGGGAATTCCAAAGCCCCATCTGGGCTCTGGAGGAAATGTGCCTTGACTGAGGAGCAGGGTCTGCAGCTGGGGCTGGAGAGCAAAGTGGCGCCCATTTGCCGACTCTGTGCCAGGAGGTTTCCTCGCATTCTCCTCCTCTTCCACCTTTTCTCTTTTTTGTCCATTATTTTCTTCATTCTGTCTTCTTTCTGTTGTTTCATTGTTATTATCCAACATAAGCTAGTCCCACTGAAATTTGTTTAAGGAATCTCCAAGCAGGGATATAGAGTTTTAATTCATCTATTGATTTTCATAGAATAAGCCGGGCAGCCAATTCAAAAGTCCAGGGTGGCAGTCTTCTCAACTGCACTGATACTGTCTAACATCTTCATAGCATCTTTCTTCGTGTTTTCCTTTATTATTTCTTCACATACTGTTTCCATAGCATGGCCACTGTTCCCTGTGTTTCTTTACTACATGGATTCCTCCCTATAGCTGAATTAGCTCATGAGGCTGCCCACAGAGCAGACATTAAGGAAATTGGGAAAGACAGTCTGGGCTTATTACTGCTGCTACTCAGTATCTTTGGAGAGTAGTGTGATTGATATTACCTCTTGTATCCACTTTTCAAATCACCACTATAGATTTCAGTCTCAATCTGCAGAGCTATCAGCTACAAAAATGATTTTTCTGATACTTGAATAGATAAGAAACAGCTGTCAGCAGTGTGGGCTCTGTGAGAAAGGGAGGGTCTTAAAAGAATAAGTTTTGGGATTGTGAATCATCTATAGGCAAGTTGGGAGGGATCTTCAGGTCAGGCCAGGCCAAGTTGAATCCATACTGCACCCTAAGAATGGAGAGAGGTGGTCACAGAAATTCTCTTCAGTCCATAGTAACCTGGAGAGTTACTGATACTGTCACCTCCTTAGAGATGGGACCTTGGCAAAGCTACATCATCCCTCTGGCCTCAGTCTTCTCATCTGTGAAATGGGAAAGTTGGACCAGGCCATCTCTTAGAGTTTTTCAATGATATCTTAAAAGGTAGTTTTAGAATGCTTTTTGTTTATTGCACTAACCAAAGTTATAACAATGGTAATATAAGAGTTAAGGGAGAAAAGAAGTCATCCAAGGTCTCACCTACACAAAAGGCATCAACGCACACACAGTTGGGGAGCGGTGAGCAGCTCACTCTCTCAAAACAACAACAACAAAAGGGTAGGAATGACAGTATACAAGAACAGCAGTTGTTAGAGATTCCTCCCAGAGAATGCCACCACTCAATTGCTGCCCCTAGAAGCTAAATGCAGAGACTGTTCACATAAGCATGCAATATATTTTACTCACAATGCTGAAGCTGTCCATTATCCTCCCTAAGTATTATCTCTTACATGTCTCTCGCAACCACGTAAATCAATTTGCAGGGAACTGAGGACTCTGTTCACTTAGCTGCAGATATAGTAACTTATCTAAATAGCACATTAAGATCTATTTTATGTCAGGCTCTCACCTGTGTGGTTATAGGTGAAAAGAAAAAAAACCCAGGGATGTCCTGGGAGAGATAAGGCATGGCATCACCATCCTAGCTGCTGGAGGATTTGTGTTTCCTTACTCACTGCTCACTACCCAGAGAAGAAAGTAGCAGCTTTATTTTTTGAAAATTGAAATTTGGATTTCAGTCTTTCTTGAGATGTCTGGATTCTTCTGTGATGCTGATTTTTCTCTCACCTCCTGTTCTGTGAGCCAGTAGTAACCCTGGGGCTCTGTAAGAGAATATCAGGGACCCCGTCCTTATAGATAAAGTTTTCCCAGTGATAACTGATGACATTCAGTTCACTTTGCAAGAGCTAAAAGAATTTGTTCCATGCTTAAAACTGCAAACACATCTTTCCATGGCAATGGGATTAAAGGGTCCTCAACACCTTGCCTGCTTCCACTCAGGCACTTCTGCACTTTTTAATTCTTAAACCATAATCCTGAGGAAGAAGCTGTTGGCAAGGAGTAAGAAGTGAGTGGGTTGTGAGGAACTGAAAGTATTTATTCAAGTTCATTCAGCCCCTTAGTCGTTCAGTCACTCCTTCATTCAATTAATAAACATTAGATTTCTTTTCTGTGACAAGCATAATTAGTGCCTCTCCCATTACCATTCCCACTTCTTCCTAGCTAACTGAACACCAGTTTTTCTTTGGGTCACAATGCACCCAGCCCCAGACCTGTTCCCCACTTTCTAAGCCCCTCTTTGTAGCTAGGAATGGTCATGTGACTCAGTCCAGGCCAGTGAGAGGTTATGTGAAATGGTTTCTGGGAAAATCTTTTCTTTCCTAATAAAAGCTGGGCAAATGTGGCTGACTTAGCTATTCATCCTGCCCCTTCCCTTTCTTCCTGCCTTGAATGCAGACATAATGCCTGGAGAGGTAGCAGCGACCTTGTAACCATGAGACTATAAGCTAACCCATACACACTAAAGATGGTAAAAAGAAATGAAAGGAGGTCAGAAGATACGCAGGCCCCTGATAACATCATTGAACAGCTAATATAACATTAAAAATAGCTTACCTCTCAATTTCTTTTTGTGAGAAACAAACAAACCAACAAATCTATTTGGCAATGGTTCTCAGTTTGGGCAATTTTGCTCCCCAGGGGACATTTGCCAATATCTGGAGACAATATTTATTGTCACAATTTCGGGTGGGGGGGGTGTTGCTATTCGCATCTTAAAAGGTAGAAGCCAGGGATGCTGCTGTACGTCCTACAAGGCACAGGGATAGCTTTCCACAAGAAAGAAGTACCTGGTCCAAAATGTCAGCAGTGCTGAGACTGAGAAACTCTGGGTTAAGCCACTAAAAATATTTATTGTTTGTTATTCACAGTCAAATGCATTCCTAATTGATAGATTCCCTCATTTGAGAAATACTAAACATACACCATGGGCCAGACACCATACCGTACAAGATGCCAGAGATACAAAAATAAGTAAGAAGTCAACGGTCAAAGTCCAAATATGAAAGACTTGAAAACAAAGGTCGACTCCAAAAATGTCTGGATGTCTAGAGTTGCTCCAGACAATCCGCTGGCAAAAGTATGTGGATCTCAAAGGATTGCTCTAGAATCCAAGAAAGTCAGTTGGTCAACTCTGGAGATGTCCTCAGTGAGGAGTTTTATGGGTCTTCTCTCTTAGAGTATAAATTGAAATAGAAAGAAGGCTTTGCTAAGGGAGTATTAAATCATGGCAAGAATTCTGCAGTATAAAAGGGAAGAAGCATCCTTCTTGAGCAAAGTAATTACTGAAGACTATTCTTAGAGTACAAATAGAGGCCAAATAGAGGCCTGACAAAGAAAAGTGACATCCAACACAGTCCTAGATAGGACAAGGCTATCATGACCCATACTGATAAAGAGAAAAGTGTCAAAAATGCAAGAAGATGAATTCAAATTGGGCCAGAATAGATTATAAGTTTTTTCTAATCCCTTGGTGAAGTAGAGCTGGAAACTGTTTTCAGAAACCTGCTGTATAGTAGAGCGGTGGTTCAAAAGACAAAGATCCCAAAAAACAAAAAGCCAACTACACTTAGGTTAACTTAGTAAACTGTATATAGTTCTCATTCCAGAGTTAACATTGTTATTGTCAACAGAACTTTTATTCTTCTTAGAAAATTCTAAATTAAAGATCTCCTCTAGCTACCTGGGTTGGGGTAGACCTTTTGGCACTGTTACAGTTGATTCCAGGGTATGTATTCGTCAGATAAGGGGTAATGAATGCCTATGGTCTTAGCCTATCCACTCTCTTCCTCTCCTTCCTTTAACAGAGCCCCTCAGACCATGGTTCACATGGGGCTGACTCCATGCCCTGGCACTTGACCAAAGACCCTGCCAATCATCCCCCTGGGCACAGTTACTGGTATAAGCACCGGCACATGACCCAAGCTGGGACAACCAGAGAGTTCCTTGTATAGGAACTCTCAGGAACTTGCTTGTTGCTGATGTTGCTAAGCCTTTAGGATGCTTCCTACAGGAGCTTCCAGGGACCATCTTTGCCAACATGTGAGGAAGAACTGCCTAGCTGACAAGAAACTCAAAACAGGGAAAGCAAAGCTGCTGAAAAGAAGACAGTGGCTTGGTAAAATTGCTTGATGTCCTGTATCCAGACATATCTTTGAACTTCCTAGTTATGTAAGCCAATATATCATCCCCTTTTAAATTTTGCTTCAATTCACTTCAGTTTCAGTCACTTGTTATTAAAAGATTCCTGACTAATACACCAAGTAAGCAGCCTGCTTTTAGAGGCTCTTGCCTTAATAGGGCATATGTTGTGCTATGTTAGGGAGCTCTAATCTAAAAGATTCCTTCTTTTCTGGAATGTGAGCTAAGAGGTGGGAAGATGAGAAAGAAGAGACTGGAAAGGTGGGCAGGATCCAGACAGGGAGACTCCCCATATCAGGCAGAGGGGTTGACGCTCACCCAGTGAGGTCTGGATGGTCATTTCAATTAAGGATTTTAATCAAGGAAGCAACATGATTAGATGGGAATTTTAGGTAAACTGTACTCTGTGGCTCTTTGGAGAACAGAACAGGCATGAAGCCCATTTAGGAAGTTAAGTCAAGAGGGTGGACAAAAGAGCCTCAAAAGGTTTGGAATAGGTATTGATCAATGGGATAGAATTGAGAAGTCAGAAATAACTTATGACCAATTTATGGTCAATTGATTATTAACAAGGATGCCAAGACAATTCAACAGGGGAAAGAATAGTCTTTTCAACAAATAGTGCTAGGAAAAGCTCGATATCTATGAACAAATGAATTAAGTTGGACCTGTACTTCACACCATACATAAGATAATTCAAAACGGACCGCTGATCTAAATATAAGACCTAAAACTATAAAAGTCTTAGAAGAAAACATAGGAATAAAGCTTCATGACCTTGGATTAAGCATGGTTTCTTAGATATGACACCCAAAGCATTACTAACAAAAGAAAACACAGAAAAATTTGGCTTCATCAAAATTTTAAACTTTCATTCATGAAAAGATACCATCATGAAATTGAAAAGACAACCCACAGAATAAGAGAGAACATTTGCAAATCATATATCTGATAATGGGCTAGTATCCAGAATATATAAAAATCAATAATTAAATGGGTAAAGGATTTGAATAAACCTTTCTTCAAAGGAAATAATACAAATGACCAATAAGCACATGAAAAGCTGTTCAGATTAGATAGTGGTTATTGTTGCACAACTTGTGAATATACTAAAACCTTAGAACTGTGTACTTTAAAAGGGTGATTTTTATCATATATGAATTATATCTCAAGCTGTTGCTATTATTATTATTGTTATTATTATTAAAAGGCCTTGGGAGAAGGGATGGGGGATTAATAAAGCCTTGGGAGAAGGGATCGGGAAATTCCCAAGGGAAACTTTTTGAGAAACTTTAGCAGGTAAAGTTGGCAGGACTTTTGATGAATTGTTTGAAGAAAGTGAGAAGACAGAGGTGACCCTAGATTTCTGGAGGAGAGGAAGTAGAGAAATAGAAGGGAGAAGAAGATGAAGGCGATACCAGGGCACATAGCTCTCATGCCATCATAAGAAGAAATGGAAGTTGCTGATGAAGGAGAAGAGGTAAGAGTTTCACTTTGTTCAACAGACACTGATTTAACAACTGTTATGAATTGGGTCCTGGGAGATGCAGTTCTCCCTCCTGTGAGCTCAACTGGGAGAGGTGGGCCTTTCTGGAAGACTCAGAGGCTAAGGCCCCGGAATCTGCATGCAATCTCTGAAAATCTTTAGGATGTGGGCTCTGTGTATTCCCGACTTCTTATCATGCAGATGATGAAACACCTTTTACAGAAATATTAGGTTACTTGCCAAATACTACATCCAAGAGGAGACGAGAACTCCGATCTCCTCACTAAATTATATTATTTACTACAAGAGTTTAATAAACAAACCATAAGACTTTGAACTGAATGTGCTGTGCTACCCTTTAGACATTGGCCAGAACACATCCCAATATGTGCAGTCATATGTGTGTATGCCAGTATAGACCTTCTGCCGGACCATACTTCAGAGTCCATTGACCACAAAGTCAATGAGTGTTCATAGTCATTTTCTGTGATGTCTCAACAGCATGAATTCCAGGAGGTTTCAGCCAGCTGCCCAGCACTGTCAGGTGGCCCTTCTCATGCCTACCTGAGACTAGATAGATGAATGCTTCCAATCCACTTGGCCCCATTGATGAGAGGGTGTTGGAAGTAACCCTTTCTCTGAAGGCTCCATGAATGGAAAATAGGAAGGGCACTTCTAAGTCATTTTGCCAGAAAATTCAAGGATGATGGGGCAAAGAAATGTTTTAGGTTTGGCCATGTCTGCAGACTTGGGTGACTTGGGGAAGTCCTTCTGCATTTGGGAACCCGACAACATAATCCTCAAAACACTGCCTTTCAGGTGTGCACATCAGGCTTCAGTCCTGAGTGCCAGAAAATACAAAAAGGTAAAGAGTAACATTAAACAAGTCTTTATCTTTTATTTACCACCACCTGATAAGCCCTGCCTTTGATTGTTTTGTCTGCATATTTCCTGCTAAGAGTTTACAAAACAGCACTCCTGAACAGGAAGATAAGAGGCGCACCTATTTGTTGAATAACATCAAGGGGGGAAACTGCTAACTCATCCATTTTGTTGTTAAGTTGCTCAAAAGGATCAAAATACCAATTAACTTGCTGGCTCAGAAATCTTTGATACCCTCAGATTTACTGACATTTTGAAACTCTTGTTCATACTTGCCTACTGGCTTTCTGATTACGAACAAAGAAGTGCCAATCTGTTTAGCATTTGACCTGTTTTCTTAAATATTTTTATGTATTCAACACTTAGTGGCTAAAAATATTTGACTAGTCACATTCATGAGCTAAAATAATCTTTTTTTGTTTGTTTATTCTACCTCCAAATTTAAGAGGGAAAAAGAGGCTCAAAGACACTTCATTTTAAAAAGCCATTTCGTTCTTATTTTTAATTTAAAAGCTCTCATTGCAAGGAACTTTTTTTTGCCCTTTTGTCTCCATGGAATTTAGTGGCATTGGGAAGACCTGATGAAGCGACCTGCCATATTAGGATCCATTCTTCCCTGAGGAAAAAATGGAAAAATGACCTTGGGCATAAGTTTCAGAATGGTGGTAAAAAGAAACAGATTTTATAATGAATATTAATTTCCCTCTCTGGATATCCTCAGACAGTAGTGTTCCTCAGAGATGGTTTTTTGTTATTCTTGTTCCTTATTTCTTCACGGAAAGTTTTGTGAAAATTCTACGTGTAATCATATGCATGTGTAAGGCATACCTATGGCAGCTGTTCAGAAAAGAGCAGCATTTCACTCTTAGGTAAAGGCAGTTTCTGGGTTTAGAAAGCTCTACAGCAATTTTTGCAATAAACATTTATTGAATGCAGTAGGCCGAGGAGATTAAAAGTGTGGCTGCTATAGCCAGACTGCCTGGGTTCAAATTTTGGCTCAACCATTTACTAGCATGGGATCTTGGTAAAATCACTTAATTTCCTTCTGTGCTTCAATTTCCTCAACTGTAAAATGGGGATAATAATAAAGCCTAGCTTACAGGGCGGTTGTATGGATCAAAGGAGATTATACATTTGGGACAGTTTAGGTGCCATGTAGATGTTAGCTATCGTATTGTATCGTGCCAGATGCTGGGAGAGGGTGGATGCCAGGGTGCATTTACATCTGCCAGAATCCTGACCCATTTATGGAGGGATGCTTTTGTCATAGCAATTAAATACCTGGAGATTTCGAAACCTGAGGATATATAACAGATAAATATCTACGGATATTTTTATTTTTCAAATGTGATCAGGAGGGAGCTTAACCTGTCCTCCAGATGACTGTATAATTTAGTTGGAGCACAAGAGAAACACAACACTTAAGCAAGTAAATGCTAGCTGGTAACTAGCCAATTACATGTTTGGAGGCAAGTGGGCAGGAGGAGTGATCCCAGGGGACAGAATGGCCTTGGCAGAGCTGTGTTTAACATAATGTATTTCCCAAGATACCAGACTGACCTTTTCACAAACTCTTCGAAGAGGATACGGTGGGAATAACCCTGCTGGCGGATGCTGACCGTCTCTAGGATGCCTGTGGAGCGGAGCTGGGCCCGCACTCTGTCTCCGGTGAACTTCAGTGCCTCTCGGTCATCGTTGGGCTTGATGCAGCGTACAAAGTGGGGCTGTCCCACCACCATTTTGGAGAGCAGATCCATCAGAGAATACTACCAGGGAGAAAAACACACATGAAATGAGGTTACCACAAACATAATAGATAATTATGACACAGGTCTGCTGGGCCTCCAGGGCAGTTTGTTGGCTTGTAAACAACTCATGGAACCTTTGAGGCTACATAAGAATCCAGCAAAAAGAAATAACAACATAAGTTCTGATGAGTACTTATCACTGTCCACAGATTCAAAAGTATTCTTTAAACATCACCTGGTGCCAAGCAATACCCCATCTGGCAGAAACTCAGCCGTCTAAGAACTTGCTTAGGTTACCTCGTAACTCCATCACCAGAACTAGCTTGTCTCTGGTACGCCAAGGTGATGTTCATAAACTGTATCCATAATTTAAAATATCCAGCTTTGGCTCCCTAACTCAGAGGTTAGAGCACTGGTCTCATAAAATGTCCAGCTTTCAGGAAAGGGGTCAGTTGCTTCTTCAACCTAACAATCACCAGAAAGTCTAAGCAACTCTTACCAATGTCATTGTTAATAAGGCAGAGAAAAAACAAGAAAAATAAAGAGGGCAAAGAAAACAAGAAAATCAGAGGGGAAACAGAGATTATAATGAAGATGAACTAACATACACCGAGTGTCTGGCATGGGGCTCTCGCAGAGAGAGCGCACCTGGAAAGGCTGAGTGGTGCTCGCTGCTCCTCTTTTGGACATGCCTTCAGGGGCAATTACAAGCCACACGTAACATCAGTCCCATTATTGCATAATCCTACCTCCTACTAATCCAATACATGGTTACCTAGCTTGGCAACGTGCCTTTTTTTAGCATTTGGGGACCAGTATTTTGAGGACACCCAACTGGCTGTTATGGATATATTTCTGAAAATTGTAAGCCAGAGGCTTCTTCTTCTGAAAGAGGGACTCTAGGATCTTGAGGATGACCTCACAGAGTCAATCAGAGCCTCCAAATCCCATGGGATACACACACACACGCACACACACACGCACACACACACGCTAGGAGGATATAGTCAAGCCACCAAAGGGACATGATCAGGGTAGGTCTCAGATAAGAAATAAGTGGCAATTAGAAATGTCCAACCATGAGGGACGAAGCAGGGGCTGAAAACCCACCTGTTGGAGAAGGGATCACTGCACAGATGGAGTGCTAGATCCAAAGTCCTCTAGGCCCTTACAATCCATCCCCTGAGGCCAATTCTAGTCTGCCTCTAAAGCACAGCTGGATAAGTCAGACTTCTTAGCTTTACATCTTTCTTGAACCTGCTAGCTTTTGGTGGAACCTTCTTTGCATGGTGCTGGCTCCCAGGCCCTACCCTTCAGCCTGCCTGGCAACTCCAGCTCATGATCCACTGACTTACCATTCCTGCCAAATCCCTTCCTGGGGCCAACCCCACCTTACAACCTTATTTCGTTGTCCCTGAGTTCAGCAGTTCTGTCTTTGGCTTAACAGCATGTCCATCGTGAAGCTGCCTGGACCTCAGCTCCCAGTAGTCAATGATCTAAAAGGGACTTCCAACCCCAATGCTTCATAATTTGAAGATAAACAAATCTGTTCAAATTAGTACAAAGTGACAGTGCCTTATCTTTCCTATCTAATGTGCATTTGACAGAGTCCCTCTAGAGACGACGTTTTTACTCAAAGGCGTCATTTCACCAGATGAAACATGAGGAATTGCAGTAACAGAGATGGGAAATAATTGGGCTCAGGCAAATGGGTCTTGCAATGGGTCAATTCAATCCAGGAAAAGAAAGTCGAAGCTAAGACATAGCCTCTCATGAACTTGATAAACCACTTTCTGGAATTGTATTAACTACTTTACTTCTCAGTAAATATGCTGGAAAAGTGGCTGACTCCAGTAGTTTTAAGGCCAAGAAGCAGCTGAAATGCTAACAGGATCAGGACATTCAATGGACAGGGCTATGTGCCAGTGGCAGAGAGGGCCTCTGTAGACACGTGAGGGCTCATCTGGTCTTTCTGAGATCAGAGAACACTGTACTCAGAGGGGGCACCCCATTGTAATTTTCCTCTCCTTACACCACCACCTTTCTTAACTGACTCTTGAGCTCTGCTCTTATTTCAGTGACTCTGTGGGATCTGGGCCTCTTGTGGGAAGGGTTGGCAAGTCCTTTCTGGAAACAGACAGAATAGAGATCAAGAAGACTCCATACCCGGAAGTAAGAAGCCATGGTCTGCCCCTTCATGTTGGTGGTTTCTTCCGGATGCCGTATCACCTCCAGAGTGTCCACCTGGAACACAGGCAGAGGCGAGTGGTTTGAGGATACAGACAATGTATTTTCCCCAAATCTGAAAGGTTATTTGGTCAAATATCTGAGGGGCCTTGATGTTTAGGACACAACTGTACATACCATGGGGGAGGAGTTTAAAGACATCTAAAAGAAATACAGAATTTGCACTGTCCTACTCTCTTGACAATGACCACACTCTGTGACATACTATATGGTCTCAGTACAAACCCCCATCAGTGTTATTTCTGTATTTCTCCATGCTCTAATGGGCCACTATTAAGTTCTCCAATAATGCCACACGAGACCAAATTATTTCTTAAAAGAAAACTGGGCAAAACCCATGAGGCTGGGCAATTACAAAGCCCCGGTTGCACCACAGGGCACTAGGGGAGCCCTTTCGCCTTCCGGCCATCAGACACTAACCCTGCCACACCCCTCCTGCCGCCCACAGTTACCACGTGCTCACTGCGGACCAGAGCTTGGGATACACCTGTTCCCAATCATCTGTCCCAACTACCTGGGCCGACTGGAAGGAATTTAGAATGAAAACAACTGTAGCAAACAGTTGTGGCACCCTGTGTTCCATCATTTTATCTCAACAATAAAATCCCTGCTCCCGCACACACAAAGCTATTTGGTTTGCAGAGCACATGAGCGGCGTTTCAGCACCAGCCTCCTCTGTGGCAGCCTCCCATCTGCTCGGAACAGGTGGCAAGGGTATGAAGCACAGACATTTGAACTGCAAGATGCTGCTGTCAGCACGTGTGTTCCACTCAGTGGACTGCTGTCCAGGCAGCCACCTCCCCACGGGGTGAGAATGTCTGCAGCCTTGTTCAACAACAGTGAGAAGTGGGTGCTAGAAGGGACGGGGCCATGGGGAGGTGGTTGAATAATGAGGCTTACCTCGAGGGGCATTTAGGAGACTGCGTGCAAAATGGAAGAAAAGGCTTCAACTGGCTTGGATAAAGAAAACAGGTCTGTTTAAGAAGGGGAATAAATGTGGAGCTAAGTTTTCAAAAACTAGAAAAGCAACCTAAATAGTGAGCAGGAATATAAGGGTAACTCTGAGAGAAGTGATGTCAGGGGTCGGGGGGCGGGGGGCGGTGCGCGGGGCAGCTTGCATTCTCTAGGCTGCAGATTGGATCTGTTCCCAAAGCCATCATTTCATCTGGATGCAGCTGAAGCAATGGTACAACTGCCTGTAGGTCTGACTTTTTAATTTTTTTAATGAGAAAGGAGGAAATGAAAGCTCTGTGTTGAGAAGGAAGGCTGGTCTCATAGAGAAAAGAGAAAAACACAAACACAACCACCCCACCTGCAGAGGTCCTATGGCATTATCTGTAGGGACCACATGGAAGGTTTCTTCCCCATCTCACCCCCACTTGGAGGACAGAGCTCAGCACTGGTGAGGTTTGGGGAAAGCTAGTTAGGACTGAAGAAAGAAAGATCTTGGCTAGGGTCTGCCTTCGGCCAAATTGTAAATTCTGAGAGTTTTCCTAAACATTCTTTCTCCCCACCTGACCTTCATGTGCACACAACTTTTGGGAATTTCCCACTATTTCTTTTATTCAGAGATCCTCCCTGAAGAACCACAGCTTGCTTTGAACCCTGCTTTTCCTCCTTCCTTTCCCTCCCTTTTCATTCAAATTAGCCAGCGAGTGCCAGCCTCTCAAGCTCTAATTCACTGTGAAAGGGCAGCTGAAAAGCTCATCCATATTTCTCTTACTAGTAGCATTTACCTGTTACCCTTCCTCAGAACATACAGTGGACCCTTGGCATTTGAGAATTTAACAGTTTAGTGATCAGAAAAATCTTTGATGTATATTAATTCTGCTAAGACATAATTTAAAAAGTGTGATATGTATTGTTTTCAAGATCAGTACCCATCCCCTGCAGCAAATTGGAAAAATACAGAACGAAGCACCAATTTGCAATCCAAGTTATAGGGCTGGTGGGCTCCTGTAGCCACCCAGCACGACGTTAGTTCCGTCCTTATACTCACATACAGAGTAACTCTTGTAAAGTAAGTAAAAACCTATTCTGTGTTATATATAACTTGAAAATGTTAATGCTTGTCTACAGTTCATCACCTACATATTTAGTACTATATTTTAAAGAATAAATAATATACTATTGGGGTACCTTCTAATTTAAGAATTTGGAAAGGTCTTGGGTTGGTCAAGGGTCTCTTGCATATTTGCATAGTCATGAAGCTCTCCTGTGCACGGAGTAGATCTAAAAGAGGGAATTTCACTTCGGACAAGGGACATACCAGAAGTTGCCTCTCTTTTCCTATCAAAGTAGGAGACCTCTGTCTGCACTGGGCCTGCCATGAACTCCACAGAATTCAAAAAAACTCGAAAAAAAAAAAAAAAAGGGGATGAGAAGGTTGTTGTCTAACCTAAGAGCTTGTCTTTCTGAACTAATTTAGTTAATGGTAGCCTCATTTAATTAAAAAAAAAAAAGTCTCTTAGAAACAATCCAGAAAGTAGGTTCTATTGAGGTCATCATCTAACAAATAGTTCTTTCCAAAGGTGGGGATCTCACAACAAAAAACCAGCCCTCTCCATAGCATCTTATAAGTTTTTACCTCAGATAGGAGGAAAAGAGACAGGAAAGGCTTCCTAGGCTCAGGGGGTATGTGCTACAGGGCACAGGGTTTGGAACTGGACACACCTGCTTCAAATTCTGGCTCCTCCGCTTAATAGCTGTATGGACTTGGACTTGTTAGTTAACTTCCCAAAGTCTGTGTTATTTAAAAACCACTGCCTTGCATACACACAAGAGGCCAGTCAGTTCCCCTTCCTTCATTACCGTGTTTGATTCAGTCTTAGCTTAGTGATCAGTACTAAGGATGCAGGGTTTTGTTCCATGGAATAAGGTGAGTACTAGCTCCCATGCAACACAGCAAGGACATCTTTTTATTTATTGGCAGAGAAAATATTTCCAATGAAAACAATTTCAAAATGATCAGTAGAACTGATATTTTGGATAAAAACATTGTCTTTCTAACCCAGTATACCCTTCTTCTACACCACCAATTGCTACAACAGTGTAAGCCAACTGGAGCTAAGCAAGCTTGTTGTTTGCCCACGTGACAAATGTCCTACCCCATTCCTTGTGAGTGGTGCTGGTTAGCCTTCAAAGTAGTCATGAGTAAGCTTTACAAATTGTGGTACAGACCCCAAGCCCACAGGAAATGAGCAAGCTTCTGTATACATATGGACTACACACATGGAATTTTAGATGGTTATCAAAATGTGAGTAATAAAACATTTACTGTTTCCGATGTGAAATCACTATGCTAAACACTTTGCCTACACTATGTCAATGAATTCTCAAAAGGACCCTATGAGGTAAACACTATTTTCACTCCTATTCTACATATAAAGAAGTTAAGGCTCAAAGATTTTAGGTAAATTTCCCAGAGTCCTGCAGCTAGTAACTGGCCATGCCTAGATCTGAACCCAGTTCTGATTCCAAAACCTACTCCTTAAACATTACATACTGCCTTTCTATGTGGTTTGTTACAACTTATAGAATCGGTCTGAAAACATGGTATTATTAAAAAGATTTGCCTCATCTGTCAACTAAATTTACTTTAGGGTAAAGACACAGACTCCAAAAAGTCTCACAAACCATCTAGATCTCAGCAATAAATGAAAAACTGAAGGATTTCTTTTCCCCCTTGGTCTCCGTAAGTACCTACTATCTGCATCCCAAAACCTCAGAAGTATTTATATTTAGGTTCTTGACAAGGCCTTTGGTCAAGAACTCTTACTGCTATCAAGTGATCCATCCCTCTCTCAAGGAAACAGTCCCTATGGCATCACTCCCCTCAAAAGTCTCCACAGCACTGAATGAGGAAGCAAGGCTGGCCTCGACACCGGCCCAGTGTGAGGGTGCTGAATGTGGTGGAGGTCAGCTTTCTGCAAGGCCACCTCTGCTATTTCATCTTGGAGAAGGCAGAGAGGAACTGATGGAGTTTTTTTATTGCTGTTGTTACCCTTCATATTTTCTGATGCCTTAATTAGAACTTTCAGCTCATATTCTTTCCTAGGGACAATAAATCTCTAGTCATTTTCATCTCACCTATATTTATTATAGTGATGTAAATATACTCCACACACTCGAGGGCACACTTCCCATGTAGGCAGGGCAGGGAGGGAGATAACAACGTGCTGATACCGAATGTGGAAGGCAGGGGGACAGGTCCTGGCAGAGTCCAGCAGTCAAAAAATCAAATTGAGGAAAGGAGGGGAATATGAGTTGATAGAGAATATTACACAGGAGTCTTTCATCTTTTTGAAAGGAACGTGTCACGATCCTTTTTAGAATCTGGTGGAAGCCAAAGACTGCAAAAAAAACACATATACAGTTGATCCTCATTATTTGTGGATGCTGTATTTGTAAATTTGCCTACTTGCTGAAATGTATTTGTAATCTCCAAATCAATCAGTGCTCACATGCTTTCACGGTCATTTGCAGACATGTAGAGCAGTGGAAACTTTGACACCTGATGTGCATGCTTCCAGCTGAGGTTGAACAAGGTGACACTCTGTCTTCTTGTTCCAGCTCTCATGCTGTAAACAAGTGTCCTTTTCAAGGTCTACTTCAGTGCCACGATTTTTGTGCCGCATTTTTGTGCTTTTGGCTGGTGATTTTATTGTTTAAAATAGCGCCTGGGGCTTCCCCGGTGGCGCAGCAGTTAAGAATCTGCCTGCCAACGCAGGGGACATGGGTTCGAGCCCTGGCCCGGGAAGATCCCACATGCTGCGGAGCAACTAAGCCCGTGTGCCACAACTACTGAGCCTGCGCTCTAGAGCTCGCGTGCCACAACTACTGAGCCTGCGTGCCACAACTACTGAAGCCCATGTGCCTAGAGCCCCTGCTCCACAACAAGAGAAGCCACCGCAATGAGAAGCCCGTGCACTGCAACGAAGAGTAGCCCCCGCTCACCACAAGCAGAGAAAGCCCATGCACAGCAACAAAGACCCAAAGCAGCCAAAAATAAAAATAAAAAATAAATTTATAATAAATAAATAAATAAATAAAAATAAAATAGCCCCTAATCATAGTGCTGAAGTGCTGTCTAGTGTTCCTAAGTGTAAGGAGGCTGTCATGTGCCTGTTGGAGAACATTTGTGTGTTAGATTCGCTTTGTTCAAGGCATGAGTTATAGTGCCGTTGGCCTTGAGTTCAATGATACAAATACTGTACTTGAAATATTGTTTTATACAAAGCAATACTACATATAATTAATTATTTATAAGAAGTATCTAGTTGACCTGAGCAACACAGGTTTGAACCGCATGGATGTACTTACACACATATACTTTTCAATGGTAAATACAGTACTACTACACGATCCATAGTTGGTTGAATCTGCATCTGTGGAACCGTGGATACAGACAGCCCTCTATAAAGTTATATGTGGATTTTCAACTGTGTGGAGAGTTGGTGCCCCGACCCCCATGTTGTTCAAGGGTCAATTGTATTAAATAAAGTGTCTTTAAATAGAAACACACATAATACAAGATTATGTATTAATCAGTTGACAAAAGTGTTGTAACCAGAGGCTTGCAGGAACCTAACCGTGTATTTCCTCTGGGAGCAATGCTCAGGATTTGCTGATTCAGTGTTCACAGTAACTTTACAGAACATAAGTCTTGTGAATAATGAGAATCAACTGTATTTAACACAAACAACATTTTACATGTAATATCAAGAGGCTCTCATAACCACTGAAACTTCTCTGTAAATCTCATTGAGGGGCCCATATAACTCATGTTAAATAGCCCTAACATCTTGCCACAAATTCACAAGGTTGAAAAGCAGAATATTCCACAAGATTGTATTAACAATGTGGGTGTAAAATTATTGTTACCAAAGATGATCTGAATCCCTTTTTATGTGCAGGTCTTTTATTCCCAGAGGGAGTAAGTATAGATATGTACATCTCTATCAATTTGGGGGTAATAGTCAATGGTATTATGTGCAGCAGTATTGATCATTCTTTATTAAATGAATTATTTAATATGCAATATAAACAGAAAGGTAAGAAAATTCAGAGATGTGACCTGTTTATTACTCCATCACCTTTAAGATTATTGTTTCTTGGTGTTAGTATTAGTATATACAATGAACATTAACCAGCCAGTCCTTGAGATTTGTGCTAAGCATTATCAGGAAGGATGGAAGAGATAAAAATATTTTACAGCGGGATATTTAGGAACCCTTCTAACACCCCTTTTGCATGGACAAGTGCACCGCTCATTTTTCAGAGAGCAAAGCAGAGAAATAGGAAAGGGTTTAGTTTCTTTCCTCCCTGCTGACTCCTTTTGTTATCCTCCTCTGTAGGATGGTGATGGCTTCAAGGAAAAGTGCTTTATCTCTTCCTAGATGGACTTTATTTTCAAGTGTCAACAATTTTCAAGTGTCATTGTTCTGTATCTTAAGTGATATTTCTGAAAATCAGGTGAAGGGGTCTAGATATGCCACAGTGGCATAAGGATTATTTTGAACTGAAGACATGTAAGAATCAACAGTTGCAAGAAGAAGCTTTTTGGAACTCCCCTTATCTGCCTAAAAGCAGAGCCTCCCAAAAGAATTCAACTGCCTCAAATCCCCTCTGAGAGGGGAGCTTTGCAATCAGAGAAGACTGACTCCTATCACCAGAGATGAGAAGTGAGCACTGGGATAAGAAATTGCCTAAATAGACATTGTCATAAAACTGTTATACCTCCCATCTATTCTCCTAAAGGACCATTTATTTCGCCCAAAAGTCATTTGTTGTCCCAGAAATGTCCTTCTTCCTCTCTTCATCTCCTATTAAGATGGTATATAAGCCCCAAAATCTAACTGGCCCTTTGAGTCGCTTATTTGGTGAACTACTGTATGTATATGATTAAAGCATTGTTTTTTCTCTTGCTAATATGTCAGTTTAATTCACATTCCCCCAAATACTGAACTTAAAAGGGTAGAGGAAAAGTTTTTTTTCCCTGACACAGGATTGCAAAGGATTCCATGGTGTTGTTTCAAATTTCCTAACCCCTGATTCCTAAATCCCTTCAATCTCTCTTCCAGACTGCCCAGGTAGTGGGCTAGATAAAGGAAACTAATGTTGTCCACCTAGGATAATCCCTAGGGTGGGAACATCTTGTCGTCCACAGTATTTTGAGTACAAACATACTACTTACCTTGGGTCTCCCGGCACTGAAATGCGGAGGCAAAGATCTTGAGGCTGCTGTTATCCTGGCTCTTGTCTGGGCCAAGTTACCTGAGCAAAAAAGACAAAGAAGTTAAGGCAAAGGAAAAGTGAAACAATAGTATGATGAGTAATTTTTCTCTTTGTGCCTTTGTATTTTTCAGAATGTTCTAAATGATCTGCTCTGAATTTGAAAAATTTGGAAAAATTTGAAATTTCAATGATATAAATTGGAAATAAATTATAATAATTATAAGTTATAAATAATTTGTAATATAATTTGAATATATATTAGTTTAATAAGCAAATAAGAAAGGACAAAAGGTCTCAAATTCACTTAAACTAGGAATAGAAGGAAATTACTACAACATAAAAGGGCCATATATGAAAAGCCCACAAATCATGTACTCAACAGTGAAAAACTGAAAGTTTTTCTCTAAGATTAGGAACAAGGCAAGAATGTCCACTCTCACCACTTCTACTCAACACAGTACTGGCAGTCCTAGCTAGATCAGTTAGGCGAGAAATAGAAATAAAAGCATCCAAATTGTAAAGGAAGAGTAAAATTATCTCTGTTCATAGGTGACATTACCTTATATGTAGAAAACCCTAAAGATCACACACACACACACACACACACACACACACACACACACACACACACATACCCCTAACAGAACTAACAAATGAATTCAACAAAGTTGTAGGATATAAAATCAACAGATAAAAGAATCAGTTGCATTTCTATATACTAACAATGAAAATCTGAAAAGGAAGTTAAGAAAACAATTCCATTTACAATAGCATCAAAAAGAATAAAATACTAGGAAGTAAACTTAACCAAGGAGGCGAAAACTTGTATACTGAAAACTATAAAACATTCCTGAAAGAAACTAAAGAAGACAAAAGTAAAAGGAAAGCAATTCCATTGTGGGGGAGGAAAAAAATCCTTTTCCTCTACTCATCTTAGGTTCACTGGCTGAGGCCCTAAAAATTAGACTGCCAGAAGACAGAGTAACAAGAGAAAAACAATCAGAAGTTTATTAACGCATGTATCACACATATACACAGGAGTATTTAGTGATGAGTAACTCAAAGGGGTGGTTAGAACTTGGGCTTACATAACATCTTAACAAAAGAACAATAATTTATAAAGAAGTGACAACACAAAGGAAAAGAACTTTGAGTTTCTAGGGGTGGGAAATTGTGGGAAGGTAAATATATTGGGAAGCTAATGGAAGATAAGGGCTAATTCGTTATATAGATTCTTCTGGTGCTGTCTTTGAGTTGATAAGCGTCTAGAGTTGTCTCTGGTGATTAATTTATGTGCTTTCTGGTAGAGAGGAGAGGGGGCATATTTTTACAAATGTATGCCCTTCTTTTGGGCAAATAGGGGGAAGGGAGAGAGGCTTTTCTTGTATCTGCTTCTTCTCAGTTGCCTTCAGCTTAAAATAATTTTAATGCCAAAGTGGCATATTTTGGGGTGGCATATTCTGTTACCCTTCACTGTGTTCATTGATTAGAAGACTTAATATTGTTAGAATGTCCATGCTACCCAAAGAGATCTACAGATTCAGTGCAATTCCCATCAAAATCTCAATGGCATTTCTGGAGAAATAGAAAAAACAATCCTAAAATTCATATAGAACCACAAAGGACTCCAAGACAATCTTGAGAAGGAAAGCAGAAGCTGAAGACCTTACATTTCCTGATTTCAAAATATATTATAGGGGCTTCCCTAGTGGCGCAGTGGTTGAGAATCTGCCTGCCAATGCAGGGAACACGGGTTCAAGCCCTGGTCTGGGAAGATCCCACATGCTGCGGAGCAACTGAGCCCGTGAGCCACAACTACTGAGCCTGCGCGTCTGGAGCCTGTGCTCCGCAGCAAGAGAGGCCGCGATAGTGAGAGGCCCACGCACCGCGATGAAGAGTGGCCCCCGCTTGCCGCAACTGCAGAAAGCCCTCGCACAGAAATGAAGACCCAACACAGCCAAAAATAAAATAAATAAATAAATAATTAATTAATAAAAAAAAATATATATATATTATAAAGCTATAGTAATCAAAACAATATGGCAAAACAGTACTGACCTGAAGATAAACATACAGACCAATGGAACAGAATAGAGAGCCCAGAAATAGACCCATGCACATATGGTCAAATAATCTTTGACATGGGTGCCAAGATTACACAATGGGGAAAGGATTATCTCTTCAAAAAATGGTGTTGGGAATACGGGACATCTACATTCCAAAGAATGAAACTGAAACCCTATCTTACATCATACTGGAAAATCAACTCATACTGGATTAAAGACTTAAATGTAAGACCAGAAACTATAAAACTCCTAGAAAAAAAACATAGGGGGAAATCTTCCTAACACTGGTCTTGACAATTATTTCTCGGATAGGACACCAAAAGCACAGGCAACAAAAGCAAAAACAGACAATTGGGACTGTATCAAACTAAAAGTTTCTGCAAAGCAAAGGATACCATCAACAGGGGGGAAAAACAACCCAGAGATGGGAGAAAATATTTGCAAACCATATATTTGATAAGAGGTTAATTTCCAAAATATATAAGGAACTCCTCAACTCAACAGCAAAAAATAAAATAAAATAAGCTGATTAAAAAATGGGCAAAGAACTTGAATAGACATTTCTCCAGAGATGACATACAAATGGCCCGCAGGTATATGAAAAGATGCTCAATTTCACTAACAGTCAGGGAAATGCAAATCAAAGCCACAATGAGATATCACCTCACACTTGTTAGGGTGGCCATTATAAACGAAGAGGAGCAAAATAAGCCCCTTTGACATACTGATTACTCTAAGCTGGTTATTTTTTTAAAAATGCAGACACACGTGAAGCTCTGAAAACTGAGCAGAAATCACCCTTTTGTAAGAAAAATTTACAAGGGGAATCTCCATATGTAAAGGTGTCTCCCTCTCTGTACCAGAAAGAGATGACTCTAAACCTCTAGAAACTCTTATCAATGGAGAAGGCACCAACTTAAATTTGCATAACAACCTTACCCTTGTTTACTGTGCTTTTCCTAGTCAACTCCCATAACCAGCCTCCCCACTCCCCAACATCTTTTATCGTTAGCTAGATATAATGTTTAAGTTGGTGGCTTGGGCCATTTCAGGGAGTTTAGTCAGTTTTCCCTGGATATCTCCCATGTATACAGGAGGTATACATGTTATTAAATTTCTGTTTGTTTTTCTCCCATTAAATCTGTCTTTTTATTACAGGGGTGTCTCAGCTAAGAACCTAGAAGTGTAGAGGGAAAATTATTTTCCCTCCCCCACATAAAAAACACCACCACCAGCAACAAAAAATAACAAGTGTTGGTGAGGATGTGGAGAAACTGGAACCCTTGTGCACTGTTGGTGGGAATATAAAATGGTACAGCTGCTACGGAAAATAGTATGGAGGTTCTTCAAAAAATTAAAACTAGAACTGCCATATGATCCAGTGACCCCACCTCTGGGTACTTATCCAAAAGAACTGAAAACAGAATCTTGAAGAGATATTTGCATTCCCATGTTCACTGCAGCATTATTCACAATAGCCAAGCAGTGGAAACAGCTAAATATTCATCAAAGGGTGAATGGATAGAGAAAACGTGGCATGTACATATAATGGAATATTTATTCAGCCTTTAAAAAAGAAGGAAATCATGCCATTTGGGGCAACACGGATGAACCAGGAGGACATTATGCAAAGTGAAATAAGCCAGTCACAGAAGGACAAATACTGTTAGATTCTTCTTATATGAGGTACCAAAAGCAGTCAAACTCATAAAAGCAAGGAGGAGAAGGTAGTTGGCAGGGGCTGAGGGGAGAGGGAAATGGGGAGCTGTTGTTCAATGGGTACAGAGTTTCAGTCATACAAGACGAAAAATTTCTCGAGATCTGCTGTACATCAGTGTGCACACAGTAAACGGTATCATACTGTATACTTAAAAGTCTGTTAAGACGGTAGATTTCAAGTTATAAGCTTTTACCACAAAAAGTCTCCAATTAAGGCTTACCAGTCACTGAAAGAGACAAATAAGGAAGAAAAAAAGATGCTGGGAGTTTTCCTGAAAGAGAAGGTGGGCAATAGAGAACACTACCGCCAGGATTTAAGGTACAGACTGATGAGCAGATCTGTCAGTATGGGTCCCTCAGCCTGAAGGGAGGAACCTGACCACCCCCATTGAAACAGCTGATGAAGAGAGAGTTAGTTAGGCAGCGGGGACAACCTCTGAGTCATAGGGGCTGACCTTGAACAAGTTAATTAACATCTCAGAGCTTTGGTTTCTTTGTCTACAACATGAAGACAGTACTTACTACCTAATCCTCAGAGCTGTTTATGGGCATTGGATGAAATAATTCACGAAAAGCACTGTCAACACACAGCTGGTACAAGGTAAGTGCTCACTTCGTGTTACTAGCATCGATGATGATGATGATTTGCTTGAACAGTTCACATAGGTCTCAGAGAGTAGAAGGTAAGAGAAGAACAGAGAATCTCACTAATTTGCTACTGTGAACACTGGTTTGTCAAAAAATAAAGATAAGAAAAAATGATAAGGCAACTCCATTTTGAACCTCCGTGTCTTGGCCACTTTAATTCCTACCACATTTTGCCTCTGAAGGGTCTGAATGGCCTGCTCAGACTCCCATCTCCCTTCCTCACCACCCACCCTTCATCTCCTCTCTCATCCCTAACCTCCCAAACCAAGAGATCTGTTTGCATTTTTACCTAAAATGTCATTTGATCCTGTAGCAAAATAAAAAGTTGTCGATGAAAGGAAATGCTGCAATTTGTGCATTTGCAAGACACTCAAGATTTCAAAGTTTTTAGCAAGTCTAGCACAAAGATGTCCAAATGTTTTCTCTGGCGATATCTTCAGAGGCTAAACTGTGATTAATAGCCCAGAAAGAACCCTTTGAAGCAGGATTGGTGACATCAAAGTCGTAATCCAGGGGTGGCAGGAGCTTTATAATGAGTGGGAAGCATTTTAACACATTTCAAAGGATTTACAGCATGAATAAACAATAGACCTCGGCAGATGTGCCACACACACCTTTCAGAAACATTACCTATAAGAAGTTTCCATTTTAATTTAAATGTAAATACAGTGTTCGCACTTCTTTCAAATGTTAAGCATCCTCGTTGCTTCACCCCCCAGACAGCCTCTTTGGCTAAGGATGCCTCATTGCCCCAGAGCACCCTCCTGTGACTGCCTGACATGTGCTGGGGAGCAAAAACGGAAGTCAGAGGCTTTGGATGGAATTTATATCCTACGTGGGAACTGGGTTAGGAAAGACTCTAAAAAGGAGCTTGCAATGATCCCACATAATTTCCCTGCTTCCAACTTAAAGGGAAAGAGACAAGTGGTCTGAAGACAGAGCTGAAACTTTTAAAAGATGGCAATTTCCTGCCTGCTTCAGAGGATTTTCAGCTCTTGGAAAGCACCCAGCACCCATGATTTCAGTTGCCTCTTAAGAATTGCCCAAGATGATGGGTTGCTGTTTTAAATAATCATGCTTGGAACTTGACTTCCCTCTGCTGCCCCCTCTGGGATTAAAAGATTGGTTGCAGGGTTCTGGTGGTAACTGCTGGTGGGCATTTGATTGGGAAATTTTCTGTAACACAAGAAACAGGCTAATAAACGACTGCAAAGCAACTCTGAAAAGTAAAAGGCTTGTGTCAAATGCTACTCAAAAGGAGCTGCAAAGAAAACATCCAGTGCTTCAGAGATTCTGTTACCAGATTTTCTGAGGAGACCTGAGAACTAGAATGTTGTACCCTACAGTAAGCTTGGATACTGAACACCAAAATCACACCTTCCTGTCTACATGAGAATGACCTTATGTTATTCCAGTCTCCATTAGCATGAATTTCTTCTTCCAGGAGTCTCCTGTCGAGACTGTTCATGGTTTGACTGTTCATTACAAGAACTGCCCAAAAGACCCAAGACCCATTAACTCTTTAATGGAAAATGTCCAAAGACGGTTTAAGCCCTATGATTCTATGAATCCCTTGTTTTAAAAGCCTCACCTTGTTGTTTCCGCCAATCATGGACTGGTTGTATTGTGTGTGATCTTTACACAATCCTAATCATGCCCTCTCACTTAGAAAGACCCGCCTTAAATCAAACTTGATCTCTCAACAAATTCTGACCCTGCCTTTCCTTCTCCAAGACACTACCAAAGCTTTGAGAGGTGGTGGTCTCCCTTAATGCGGTGAGCAATGAACTCCACCTTGTCTAATCAACAGGCAGTGTGAGTGATGGTTAGGGAGTCACCTTGGGACAGACCTATGATGGGGTGATACTTGCAGTGAATGAAATGCTCCAATTTCAGTTAATAACACTGTACCCAATTAAAATGCAAGGGGTTAAATTTAGTAGTTGTATAAAACATACTATAGTATTTTGTATGTTTAAAAAAAACACTTAGATACTGATCTATCCTAAATCTATATAACAAAGACTTGTTTTAGATTTGATACATTGAGGTAACTTAAAATAGTGACAAAAAATATGACACAGCTGTAGGAGGCCAAGAAAGAAAGTGTAATGTTAGATTTTGTTCTACAGTTTTCACTTTCTCTCCTGGCATTTATCTATGGCTTTGAGTGTTAATATCAATAAATGGGCAGGGGGGAGGTGGAAGAGCTCCCAGCCCACTTAACTTCCCAAGAAAAGAACATGGATAAATTTTATATATATAGAAGGGGCTGTAGTTTTGTGGAGGGAAGAAATAAGAGATCAGCCTGTCCTCCAGGCTGTTCTAATGAAGAAAGATACGCACATATAGCAAATGCTCTTTTCTGAATGCACAACCTAGCCTTTACCACGTATATGGGAAATTCAATGTCCAAAAGAAACCTCTTCCTCTTTTCTGTATCTACTTTTAATTGATATTTGTCTGGAAATTTAAGGAATTTCTGCACAGTGAACACCTCTAGACTATCTGTTTGAAGGAAGCCAAACCAAGGTTTTCACTGATTTGTTTTTTTTCATTTAAAATTGGAACTACATCTTTAAAGATTTGTGGCCCAGAGATTTCAAAATTGTAGAGTTGAAGAAAAAATAATAACTCTTTTGCTCTTTGAACTTGAAAACTCATAAACAGGATGTCATACAGCAAACAACTGTACCAAATCATCAGAATGTGTCAAGGAGGCAATCAGGCTTCCCCTTCTTAACCCAGTCAATAGTGGAGCTGAGGCTCTCTGCTTCCTGCATTTTATTGCCACATTGGTGGAAGTTGCCAGTTCAGCCTATCTTAATAAAGACAGAGCTAGTTTTGAAAAAGCCCTGGGTATTGTCTGCCTTCCCCTCATGTTTTGCTTGGAGTTTACTTGGAAATAACACAGCTGCCAAGTGACATGACGTGTTCACAAAAGTGCTGGAGCCTAGACTGTTGATATCTATCCACGAAGACTTAACCCATTGAGAAAAAAATGAAATCCACACACGCATATCTGCCAGCACCCACGTATCACTGACACGTAAGGATTGCTTATTCCAGTCTCAGAGCGACATCCATACACAGCAGAGCAGTTTCTAATCCAATCATGGCTAGTCCTGGACAAAACTGTAATTTAGGCAAAGGATATATTCAAGGTCCCCCACACGGCTTTTCACATTCCTATTCCCACTTCCAAAGGTGCAACATGGCTTTAGTGCTGTGTCTCTTCCGTACCCCAACAACTAATTCTCCCTATTTCCTTGCCCTACCCTGGAAATCTTCCCAGCAGACTTTCCCTGTCTATGTTCCAAACCTTCAGGTTACTATTCTTCTCTGACAACTAATCCTGATCTAATTTCTTCATGGATGGATAAATGTATTACTTCACTCAGGTGAAATGTTTACATATGAAGGGGAGCAGAATTTGTCACCCCAAAATATACCTCTTTGATAGTATTATTATTTCAGGCTGATTATTTTTAAGAAACAGCAGTCACAGGAGAAACTCTGAAAACTGAGTAGAAATTACCCTTTTGTAAAAAATTTTTGGAGGGCAAAAACATGGAAAAGGAAGGCTTTATTAAGACATCATAAGCTACTGGTGGGACCATGCACAAAAGCGTAGCTAATTTTGCTCTTCCAGTGGCCTTTAGATAGATACTCATCCAACTGTGTGGCCAAAGGTGAATGGTTTGGATACAAGCCGCTAGAGGACTCATACCTGTTAGTTACTACAAGTGTTAATGGGACCACAGTCCTGAGTAAAATCGCATATGGGTCAGGTTGTTGCAACACAGGGAACTCACATTCCATAGTCCAAGACTAGAATCCTAAATAAAATGCCAAGGCAAGAGAGAATAAACTGATTACTACAGATAAAAAAATCTCTTCCTAAAAGCTCTGCTCAACATACCTTATCTATTCATGGTGGGTCAGTTATAGATTTCCCTGTGTAAAGCGTAACATTATATGTTTCCTTGTGTTTTCAATTAAGACTGAGAAAGCCACACAGGGCTTCAGAAACAAGAGGCTGTTAACTTCACATTTTGCAGAATGATGACTGAGTGCTTGGAATTATAAGTGCTTCTTTAGTTCTCCCTCTTTAGCCTAGAAGCAATGAAAAGAACACTAGACTTAAAGTTGAGAAACCTGAATTCTTATCCCAGGCCTGCCATTGACTTCAGATCACTTCTCTCTATGACTCACCTGTGTTACACATCAAATGAGAAGTTTGAGTAGATTAGTGGTCCTCCACTCATGTGCATTTTGCCATGGTATCCATGAAACAAACCCTCTGTGCTATGCAGCTGCATCTAGATCAATGTCCGGCAATGTAGTGTAAGAGGGGTGGACTCTTGCGAGAGGGAACTACAAGGAACAGTGTAATGTTGACCTAGTACCAAAAAAAGACTGTGTGACATCTGTGGCCAGGACATGTGAGAACTTTACCTAGGCTGTAGATTAGAGAGCTGGTCAGGGTAGTAGACAATATTGTATGAAAAGCAACATCAGGGAAAAAAATTGCAAAAGGCACATCTGATAATGGACTATTATCCAAAATACACAAAGAACTCTTGAAATTCAACAGTTAGAAAACAAACAACCTGATTTTAAAATGGGCCAAATACTTTAACAGACACCTCACCAAAGAAGATACACAGATGGCAAATAACCACATGAAAAGATGCTCCACATTATATCATCACAGAAATGCAAATTAAAACAACGAGATACCATTACACACCTATTAAAATAGCCAACATCCAGAACACTGACATCGTCAAATGCTGCCAAGGATGTGGAGCAACAGGAACTCTTATTCATTGCTGATGCCAGTGCAAAATGGTGCAGCCACTTTGGAAGACAGTTTGGTGGTTTCTTACAAAAATAAACATACTCTGACATATGATCCAGCAATCACGCTCCTTGGTATTTACCCAAAGGAGTTGAAAACATGTCCACACAGAAATCCCTGTTGCCAAAAATTGGAAGCAACCAAGATGTCAGTAGGTGAATAGATAAATAAATTGAGTTACATCCAGACAATGGATTATTTAGTGCTAAAAAAATGAGCGATGAAATCATGAAAAGACATGGAAGAACCTTAAATGTATATTACTAAGTGAAAAAAGTCATCTGAAAAGGCTACATACTGTATTATTCCAACTGGAAAAGGCAAAACAATGGAGATAATAAAAAGATCATGGATCCAGAGAAGAGATGAATAGGCAAGGCACAGAAGATTTTACGGATAGTGAAAATACTCTGTATGACTCTATAATGATGAATATGTCATTATACCTTTGTCCAATCCCACAGAACGTACAACACCAAGAGTGAACCATAATGTAAACCATAATGGATTTGGAGTGATAATGATGTGTCAATGTAGATTCATCAACTGTAACAAATGTACCACTCTGGTGGGGGATGATAATAATGGGGGAGGCTGTCCAAGTGTAGTGGCAAAGGGTATATGGGAAATCTCTGTACTTTCCTCTCAATTTTGCTGAGAACCTAAAACTGTTCTAAAACCTAGAGTCTTTTTTTTTTTTTTTAAATAAAAAAGCAACATCAAGCTGACCAAGCACATGAGTAAGAGTAATATCTGTGGATGCGAACTGGAGTAAAAAAGGTTGAATAGTGTTGGGTTTCCATTCAGGTCTGAAGGTCTATCTAAGGCTGTGAAATACATTTTAAGAGATTGCTGAGGTGGAGAAAGTAAGAACAAAATAAAGAGGATAAAACTAAAATCTGCATGATGTGTTATTTCTTCACAGTTTGGCAGGCAATGGAAGGGGGGAGGACGGTGACGACAATGTGGCTTAGATAAACGGAGGAAGCCTAAGTAATGATTTGATGGAGGCCTGGATATTTAATTTGCCAATGTTCTCTTCACAGCTGCTCGCCATGAGCAGCTAACAACGGCTCGGTTTCTGTCATCTCTTTCTAGTTACTCCTCCTCCTTCCCTTGCTATTGTGACTAAAGTAAGCTTATTCAGATCTCTAATTTGTATATCACTCTTCTTCCTTAGCACATGAGCGAGGGGACAGAGGTATAGTTTTTTGCTCCCCACCAACAATGTTTTTAAGATTAAGTAATTCAAGGTGATAGGGACAGAGTAAAGGAACAAAGTAGGTGATTAAATAGTTAATCCCACTAGCGGATTGTAAGTAGAGAAAAAAATATAGGAGACCCCTGTAAGTTAATGATCACTCAAGAAAGCAGGCTTGCTAAACAGCTAAACCAAGCGGGCTTGCTTAGCAACAAAACCATGCAACAGAAGCATGAGACATGCCCCCAAACAATATGACAATGGAGGAGTGAGACCCACATCCTGCCCAGTGAGGTAAGTTAATGATTCCTAGGACATGCTCCTCTGCATGCACTAAAAACAAAATTATAGGGAAAGATGACATTATACTAAAACCTGAGATGATTTACCATATTTTAGTATATATTAGTGACTTCTGGGCCATTTCCATAGCACCATGACAGTCCCAGTCTGACCATGTAGGGACAAAATACTCCCCTGCCCGACGTGGAGGAAGAGCTGATGATGGAAGCCTGAAGTCTACTCAAGAATGAAAAAAAAAAGGTGGTCTTTTCCCACTCCCCACTTTTCCTTTGATTATAAAACTGTAGCCCACTAAGTTCTTGGGGTGGCACTCCCTTGCCTGCCTGCTCATATCTCTCACAAGCGTCCTATACTAATAAACTCCTTCCTTACCTGTCACTCTGCCTCTTGCTGAATTCTTTCTGCACCAACACCTTCAACATCTTCATAATATGTATCCTCTTAATAAAAAAATTACGATTCTTTCAGTTTGCATATTAGCAAATATCAGTCATTTTGAAAAGATGGGTGCTAATATGAATGCAATCATCACTTACATAAACCTTTTTTTTGATTGAGTCTCTGAAAGCATTCAAGGTTAACTTTTGATCTGTAGGTATCCAAGTATAATTTTCCCACTTACCAATTCTTTTGCTTTCTTTCAAGGAATGACTGTTTCATATCACCTAGCGCCTTTTTAAAGGACCTAGTCTGAACATTCAGGTGTATATCTTTGAGAAAAAATGTAGCAGCTTAAGAATCCAGAGAAAAAGGACAGGCATACTGAGAAATGCAACACTCTATAAGAAGCAAAGCTTATATAACATGCCTAACTGGCCAGCATGACTCACATCTGAGCTACACTGCCACAGGTTTTCTTGGACACAAACACACCCACATATTTCTCTCTTTTCTCTCTTCTCTTCTTTCTCTCTCTCTCAGATTTGTTTGTTTTTACTAGTTCATAAAATGGCATTGACCAGAAAGATTATTCTACTGAACCTGATATATGTCATGGTGTTGAAGGATGCAGTTAATTTAAGTTTTATTTCGTAAGTACAGACATTGCTTTTTTGAGAACTTGGCTTTATAGAATTGT
Source organism: Balaenoptera borealis (assembly GCF_965194805.1). Taxonomy (NCBI): domain Eukaryota; kingdom Metazoa; phylum Chordata; class Mammalia; order Artiodactyla; family Balaenopteridae; genus Balaenoptera; species Balaenoptera borealis. Next base: position 62,272,852 of record NC_138863.1, read on the forward strand.
GGCATAGCATCCAGAATAACTGCTTGATTTCCAAATCTTCCTAAATTAAAGTCTTATCCTGCAGACTTGGGATGCAATTAATTACTGATTTTTCTTTTAAAGAATAGACCCTATTGAGAATAAAGGCCAACAAAAAAGATTCCTCTGATGAAGGAACTCTACAAGCATCACAATTCTGTGCTAATTCTAGAGGCTGCAGTTATTTAGTGTACTTGTGTCTGAGCCCTTTTGAGTCCTTTTAAATCAATGCAAATATTTTACCTTCTATTGGTATTTATCTTTAGAAATGCTTTGTTTCCTTATATAGGTCACATGGTCTCTGAAGTTAGGCACTAAGAATTTCTATTCCCATTCATTAATTCAAAAAATATTTCTTTAGCACCTGCTAGAAGATTTGTGAAGTGCCCTACATATAGTAGATGCTGAAAAAAAAAAAAAAAAAGTTTATTGAAGATGCTCCAATGTACCAGAACAACATTTAAGATGATTTCTACCCTTGCCTTCTTTTTTAAAAAAATTTTTATTGGAGTATAGTTGACTTACAATGTTGTGTTAGTTTTAGATGTACAGCAAAGTGAATCAGTTATATATATATATAGAATGGAGATATATATATATATATCTCCATTCTTTTTCTGATTCTTTTCCCATATAGGTTATTACAGAATATTGAGTAGAATTCCCTGTGCTATACAGTAGGTCCTTATTAGTTATCTATTTTAGATACAGTAGATCCTTGCCTTCTATAGATGGATCACATCTACCATCTCTTGGAAAACTTCAGTATCACAGATTCTTCTTTCAGTCATCCAAGAACGCTATGGCTCATTATTCCAAAGAAATAGCAATTGACTGTGAACCATTCTACAGAGTTAGTGTATTCAATAGCACCATGGATGAGTAATAAGCCTGAATGAAATAGATTTAGGATTTAAATATTTCTAGAGAATGCCTAGATGTTCCTTGATGTGACACTGAAAGCTACCCATGAAGCTAATTAACACTGTGTCTGTGACTCTTCACTGGAGTCTAAGCTCCATTAGGGCAGGCACTAAGTCCATTCTATCTACCACTTTATAGCTAGTGTTTAGCATAATTAACCTAGCACACAGTAGGCACTCAATAAATATATGTGAATGAATGAGTGAAGGAATAAATTGTGTGGCATTAAATTTTATTTAACATGACATCCAGTGCCCTTCTAGGAGCAAGCCCCAGCTCACCTCACTTCCCTCCACGTACCCTAAACTTTTTGCTGGTCTCTGGCCATACCACTCTCCCTTCATATTTCAGAATCTTTGCTCAAGCTATTTGAGGCCTGGATTGCAGAGGTGAAGTGGTTAAGATTGTGAGTTCTAGGGTCGAACCACCTGGGGTTTGTCTCAGCTCTGTCACTTACTTGTTAGGAGGGCTTGAATGAGTTACTTGCCTTCTAAGTATCTGGGTTTCATCATCCAGAAGGCTGGATGAATGTTTATTGAGTTTTGGGAATAAAGTGTTCCCGTTAAATTTATAGTTGACAGAGTTTCAGTGGCGAGTGGAGATGTAGATGTTGCTGGTCTAGGGGATTTGATTAGAGCCACGTGGAGCCCCTAGAGGTCCTAGTTGGCCACGGAGTTTTAGTTTAAGCTAAATCACTTGACTCAGGTTAGTGACCTTCTCTTCAGCATGTATTTTGAGATTTATAAAATGTTATTAATTAGGGGTTTCGGTTAATCAGAGTTTTATAGACTATCCAATTTTCTATTGCCTAGAACTCATTAAATGTTGGGTTGGATGACTAGAAAAGAAAGTAAATAAACTGAAGATTTAAGGTTTGAGGGTGTAATTTATTCTTTCCTGTCTATATTCTTAAGGTACTATTTTTAAAACAAAGAAATCACAAACTCTCAAAAGAAAGAGATGAAGGAAGGAAGGAAGGAAGGAAAGAAAGAAGGAAGGAAGGAAGGAAGAAAGGAGGGAGGGAGGAGAACCCACAGTACTGTATAATATTATCTACTGTCTTTTAAAACAATTCATCAGAGATAAGGAAATACATGTAGTCCACTTATTTTGCCCTATATTTGTCCCTCTGCTCCAGATCAGCAAAGAGTTAACAATACTTAAATACTAACATTTATTGAATGTTTACAATGTAGTAGATACTATGCTGTGTATAGAATGAATTATTTAATACAACACTGTGAGCCATGTCCCCAGTTCACCAAGAAAGGAAATGGCGGCAAAGAGTACACAAGCCTACAGCCCAAGGTCAGATATCTGCTGTGCAGAGCACTGAGCAGTGATGTTGAGAGGGCCCATCAACTAGGATGGCCTAATTAAAGATTCTGTGGTTGTTTCAGGGTTTCTGGCCACATTCAAAGGAAACCACTGAGTAACTGAGAGGACTGCTGCCTGATCAAACTGATTGAACCCAACTGATTTTAGATGATGTCTGAATTTTTTAGTCATTTACATACCAAACCAGGTGAACAGCACACAGTTCCCATTGATTACCCAGCAATCACTAACCTTGTGGCTAAGCCAAACCTAATCATCTGGAAAACAGTTGATCTGGGTTTTGTGTAACTTGAACTATCCTTGTGAAACGTAAAGAATGGAACCACTCTACTAAATGCAAACCTTAATAAAATCTTAGCGCTCCTCTCCCACTTCCAACTCTCCAGTAAAGTTAAGTGACATTTTATTTAGTTTACTGACATCTCACATGTGCGAGCCAGTAAAGTTCACAATTGTTACTCCTCACAGCTGTGGTTTACAGCTTCTCTTCGCACACAACACGCTGGCACCAGAGCAAAATGATTAACTTTTATATGCTTCTAACATATGGACCAGACTGTTAGAAGCTGGTCTTGTGTTCTAAAGAGAAAAATAGTTTTTATTAACATGACCCAAATTCCTGGGGAAAAAAGCATTAAGTTGTGATCCATTTCTAAGTAGAGAGATTATAATTATGATGGCTTTGTTTCTAATTCACTTTATTTGAAGTGCCTGGAGTTACCTTTTAGTAAGGTGGGGAGGGGGGGAGGATGACCTGAAAGCCCCATGATAAAGAGATTTTGTAGTGGGATGAATTAATAAACCGTAAATGGCCTTGAGACTTTTCCTCAATATGAGCTATGAAATAAATGCAAAAAACCTTTCATCTTAAATGGGAACATATTTCTTCTCTATGAATAAGAAGGATTCTGGCGAGAGAAGCAGAATTTGTTTTTCTTGCATTTCTGACCATTTGAAAAATCAAAGCTGCCATATTTGTTGTACTTGACAAGATCATTAAAGAAATAAAATAAAATGGCCCTCAATTGTACTGCCGCTTAAAAATAAAATGTACATTCACTGTCACATTTAGGAGCTATGAAAAAAGTATTAAAATGTGTTGAGGAAAGATAGTGGATCTAATTCATAACAGATACTTTCCCAATATTAGAGCCATTATTACAACTCATTAGTGAAGGTTATTTTAGTTTTTGTCTTTCAAGGACACAGCAGCAACAGGGTCCCTAGAGCTAGGAAAGCATGAAGAACTTTTGGAAATGGATTTAAGATCCATACTGGAAGACTGCCCTGGAAAAGAAAGACTCAGGGAGAAAATGTTCTGATCAGCAATGCCTCAGTAAGTCCCATTTGACTCTTGACCCTCAAGATGCTTTTCGCAAAAAAGCATCTTACTGGTTTCAGAAGCCCTGTACAGGAGAGCCATCTCTTGGTATTTCTGCAGTAAAGATGCTTATGGAATTTCATACCTAGTATTCCCCATGCTTTTTGACCATGGAAATCTCTTCTTTACCTCACACTTCATCACATCCCACAAACCTAGAGCTTCATGAAACACACTTGGGAAAACATTGCTCTTGATACTGATGATATGGGACCTTTCTATCTCTGCAAAGAGAGCCAAGGGAACTTTCAACAAGCTTGTGCTGGAACTCTGCAAATCCAGAACACTGACTTTTCTCACATACTGGGAAATAGGCTGAAGTCTGAATGCAGTAAAATATTATTTTATGAAGAAACAAGAATTTATTTTTTTTGGAAGGACCAGCAAGAAGGGCTCTTTGGCATTTCTGCAATTCTCTTTGAGAGCAGGAATGAGGCACATCTGTGGCTAGGGCAGCGATTCTCTGTAGCCACCACGTTATTCAACGTGGTAGCTGCAGAACACATGAAATGTGGTTAGTCCGAACTAGATGTGCTGTAAGTAAAAAATACACACCAGATTTCAAAGACTTAGTTTAAAAAAAGAAAAAAGGTAAGATATCTCAATAATTTTTATATTGATTACTTGTTGAATGATAATATTTTTGATATGTTGAGTAAAGATATATTAGTAAAATTAATGTTATCTGTGCTGTAGACTAAATGTTTGTGTTCCCCACCCCCTACAAATTCATATGCTAAATCCTAACCCCCAATGTGATGGTATTTGGAGGTAAGGCCTTTGGGAGTTAATTGATTCATAAAGGCAGAGCCCTTATCAATGGGATTAGTGTCCTAATAAAAGAGACCCCTGAGAGCTCCCTTGACCCTTCTGCCATCTGAGGACACAGTGAAAAGACAGCCAACTATGGACCAGGAAATGGTCCCTCACCAGGCATCAAATCTGTTGGTGCCTTGATCTTGAACTTCCCAGCCTCCAGAACGGTGAGAAATAAATTTCTGTTGTTTATTGCCACCCAGTCTGTGGTATTGTGTTATAGCAGCCCAATGGTCTAAGACAACCTGCTTCTTTTTACTTTTGAAAATGTGATGAATAGAACATTTTATATCACACTGGACAGCATGGTGCAATAGACCAATGAATGACAGAGAGCCAGTGAGAGCTTTCAAACCACAGTAACTCCAGACTGAAAGTTTGGCCTAGGGATTACTAGAGGTTGGTCTGTTTGACCTTAAGCTTCCTTCTACTTGAGAGGTTCTTCTTCACGCAAAGCCCTCACTTTGCAGATGGGAAGCTAGTTCAGAAAACTGAATTAAACCCGTTGGGTGCAAAGTACCAACCCAGGTCAAACTCAGCCTGTCTCCTGACTTATAGGCCAGGGCTCTTTATTCCACCACAGTTGACTGGGTGGAAGAAACTGCAGGTAGACGTTTTAAAAGGAAAGAAGCATTTAAGCTTCTTACATTTGAATCAAAAGACAAATAAGCAAAAAAAAACCCAGCCCCTGGAGAATACAAACTCAAAACCTACAGGCATTCAGGGATTCGAAAAAACAAATCAAAGCAAGAATTTCAAGAGATGATCTCTTGCCTCACAACCACACCACACATACACTTTGTCCTCAACAAGCCTAGCAAAGAAAATCAAAGATTCTTCTAGACAAGGGCTGAAAACCGTTAACAAAGGGAGATGCGGGAAGGTGTGCAGTTTCTCCCCGGACGGTCCAGCAGTTGCCAGGACCCTCTGCCTTCCGCTCCAGCCTGTCAAAGGGCAGAAGGGGGACATTGCTCCCCATGGAACCTCACAGAGGCAGCAGAGGTCTCTTGGCTGGTCCTCCCAGTTGGCTGTGGCAGTAATAGAAGGGAGTGTGACCACACGGGCACCCAGAGTCCCCAGGGTCCCCACGTTTCTGAGCAAGTACACGGATCTCGTGCTTCCCAGCAAAGTACTTACAGCACGTGCATGTGCTGTTTGCTTCTGGGAAAGCGCACCCTGTCCAATCCACCAGGAAGGGGGCCGGCAATCAATCTCAAATGTTAGAGATGTACCTGCGATTCTATCTGCGCTTCTCTGGCATCTGAGTCCTAATAGGGCTTCACGCGTGTCTCTCCAGATTCAGAATATGGAGTTCTAGGTGGAGCTCTGGATTTCACAACTTGTTGAAATAAATCTCTCATGCTGGTGGGCTCCCAGCCAGCACCATAAATCAGGATGACCCAAATACATTTCAAGTGCTCTCAAGACCACAAGGAAATTCCGTTCACAAAGTACACTCCCTGCCTGAAAAGACAGACTCTCCTGAGCACCTCGTATGTGCCAGGCACCTCTCCAGGAGCTAGAAAGAGGATCCTACTGAATGGACAAAATCCTGTCCTCATGGAACTTACACCCCAGTGGCGCCAGGGATTTCACCCAACCCAGACCAAGAACTTCCTGGAGGAGGTGATGCTAGGGCTGAGTTTTGGAGGAAGAAAAAAGGATTAGGAGGCAGGGAAGGGGCAGGGATGGAAGGTGTGGTGATGAGGGTGGGAGCGGGGGACAGAAGTAATCTCAGAGCAGAATTAACATGTGTAATGGCATGGAGCAGTGAAGTACTGTGAACAGTCGTGACTGTATTTTCTGTATATAAATGAAATAGAAGACATGGTCTTTGTTCTCATGAAGCTTACAGTCTTCCCAAGTAGACAAGATGGTTGCATGAGGCACAACTGCACAGCTGGGTAGCCCAAAGTACTGAATTGCACAGCTCTGATGGTAGGTTGTTGGAGATGAGGAGCCCATGTGATTAACATTTGCTATTTCCACTATTTCTGAGTAACCCTTGGTGTCATTTGCTCTGTTCCTGAGACAAGAATCTGACTCTCACCCACTCTGGGCTGGTGCTGGGAGGAATCCTCAGCTAGTGATGGAATCTGCCAGCCACCCAGGGTCACACCTACAGAAAGCTTTGTGGTTCTCTGCTGTGCCTCGAGTATGAAATCAGCATAATGAGGCATCTCAGTTCACTGGGGATAAACAAGAAACAGTTCCACTTTTTCATGTAACTTCCCCACCCCTGCTGACCCCTCACCCTTCTGTGAGGATGGCAGCTCCATTAACTATGTTTCAGCCCATTTCACAGATTTTCAGTTATTAAAGATTACTTTTGGTTTTGAAGATTCTTTCTTATTTATTTTTAACCTTTAATATCATCTCAAGTCAAAGCTCTTTTTCCCTCTGTTCCTTTCCCTCCAGGCTGGATTGATACCATCATGGCCTGAAGCAGTCTTCTCTCCCACCCCTCTGCTCTGCGCTAGCTGCTCTGGCATGGGAGGGGGAGGAAGGAAAAAGGCGAGGGCCGAGCTCTTTTTCTCAGACTGGGTGAGGCTGCAAACCCTCTCTGGCAGGACACAACAGTCCCTGGGCTTTATGGGGAAAGGCGGTGGCCCCATATGGCCCCCTGCTAAAGGGGCTCATATGAACAGCTCCCTCAGCAATTAGGGATCTGTTAGGGGCGGAACTGTAGTCCCTCCCTCCCCGAACGAATTCATACGTTGAAGTCCTAATGCCAAGTACCTCAGAAGGTGACCATATTTGGAGATAGGACCTGGTTCTCTCTAGTTAGTCTTAAACACCCTGTTCAAGTTTTTCTTTCTCACCCTGAGGCTGTTCCCTTCAGGAGCCCACGCTGACCACCCCTAGCGTTTCGGATCAGCATCGGGAGCCCATCATCATTTATCCATCCTGCTTCCCTCCCTCTGCCCTGAGTCCTTTCCTCCCCGTCCTGTTCATTTACTCATCCCACTTCCACCTCCCTCTCCTTTCCAGGGCTGTAGACCCTGGCGTAGAATGCCTCATTACATCAGGCTTTACATTCAATTTTTCTCTAGTCTCCTATTAAAAAAAAAAAAAAATCTCTTCCAAGAAACCTTTCTTAGTTAAAAGAACTTTCTCCACATTGAACCATGATATTTCCATGACTTTTCCTTCTACTGATATTTTTACTTGTATAGATACAGTGCTTATATTGCCCCCATTTATTGATTCACATGCCTGTTGTGCATCCCTTAAACATTTTAGGATTTGGCTCTGTTTATCTGTCACTGACTATTCTGGCCGGGATTTTCTTTTATTCCTTCTAGAAGGCACCAGATCTAGAAAGATGATAAATACATATTGGTTGTTGACTGAGATGCACTCCCAAATTAGAAGAAGGAGGCAGGCCTCTGTACAAGGAGGCACTGACTCGCAGGCTCGCTGACAGAGTTGGCTCACTCGCCCTCTCCCTCTCAGGAAGAGCGGAGCACTGCCCGTGTCTGTGACCCGGAACTCTGTCACTCAGAGTCAGCTCAGCTTGCCAGACTCGTGTGCTGAGCTGCCGGGATGCAGGCGCAGCCATCAGTGGAAAATGAAAACTCTTAGAGATGGTTACAAAAAGGCATCCTCTTAAGAGCTTAATGCCGTTAATGTGGGGAGTTACAGAATCACGACCAGACCATCCACAGCAAGGATTTCGGCAGTGAAGGTGTTACAGAGCTTTGCAGTTACAGGGTGGGGACTCGTCTTGCCTCCACTCCCCATCCAAATAAAAAGGGGAACCAACGGAAGTCAAGACAGAGAAAGTTTACTGTTGATTTTTACTGCAAATCAAATTCCAAGGGAGAAACCTGAGAGTCCTCAGACAGAAGAGGGCAACAGAGACAAAATTCAGCTCCAGATTCTGAAGCAAAACCGGACTTTGAGGCTCAGAGAATATCCCCTCCGTGGTACTCTTGTTTTCTCTAGTTTCTCTCAAGTTCCTAACTCCTTTAAAACCCCACACTCCTATTTGGAAGTCAGAATTCACGATTCAAAGACAGAAATGGATTTTTCAAGCTCCTTTTGAAACCTCCTCTTCTCTTTCCTCCCCTGATCCTTTTGAACTCTTCTCTAGTTCACTTGTAGCAAGTGGAACATTCCCCCAACAGGAAAATAGGTCATGAAACCTTGTTATAACATCTTTCCTCTTAATGTTTTTCTACCTCCATCATTCAGTTTGAAAAGTCCCAGCTGAAGGGTTGGAAGGCAGTGTTGCTGCCACATCAAATTTTCACATATAAAGTCTTCAGAGAATCTCCTATTAACAGGAAGGATTACAAAGAAAATTTTGACGTGTCTGAAGTGGTCAAAGAGTGGTCGCAAAAGCAGAGAGGGGAACAGAGAGGATCCGTCCTGACTGCAGCTGCCTCCGTTTACCTGACGGTCACTGGGCATCTCAGAACGAGAACACACCCTTCAGGCAGAGAGAGGTGTTTCCACCACCAGGCACAGCTGGGCGCCAGCAGAAACGGCTGCTGGGAAGGGAGCTGCAGCACCCTGGGAGAAGGTGACCACCCTGGACCCAAGAGCTCATGCTCCACGTTTTTCACCCTTTTCAGTGTTTGGGGATGTAGAACGTGAACAGGAAGGTGGGAACAGGAGACTTGAAAATGCCAACTGGATTACTCTCTCTGATTTTATATTACAGTTTTACACAAACATATTCAGAGGTTAATCCTCTTAACCTTGATAAGAGATTAAACCAAGGGCCAATACTTCTATTTGATATCCACCAAGGAAGGGATTGTCACCCGCCCAGCAGTCCACGAGAGGAGGCTGACTTTTTTCAAGGAATGTCAGCTGGAGGCTCTCTGATGCCTGTGTTTGAAAGCAAAGGAGAGCAGGAGTCTGGCTACAAGGACACTTGAACTTAACTGGACAGGACACCTTAAATAAAGAAATTTAAAGTTTTTCTTTGCATTTTAAGATTCTTCTCTATCCTTCGGGGAAAAGAAGTATTATTGTGAAATAGATTGCATGTGTATAAAAGTGTACAATATATAAATGTACAGCACAATGAATATTACAGAGCAAAATCTATGCAGCCACCACCAAGACCAGGAGCCAGAGCATTGCCAACATCCCTTAGGGGCCTCTCCTCTCGAAATCGAGGAGCCCAACACTGGACCTCTTTTTAAAGTTGGGGGTTAATAGCCTCCAAGTTTTCCCAACTTTGACCTTTCTCCTTCCTCTCTGTAGTTCATCCCTTAAAAGAAATTTGTAAAGTAATTGTCCATAATATGTATGCTCACTGAACTAGTGCCCCGTTTAAGTATTTAAGGGTTTGAAGCAGGATAAATAAAAATTTAAATAACCAAGAAAATAGTTTCCCATGCGCTGAAAATATTAGCATATTCTTTTCCAAAATGCTAGGATGCGTGGGACCTTGCTGCCAACCACAATGCTGAGATGGACAGCTACATTGCCCTTCCTAAAGGGTATGTGCTGGAAACAAGTATTTGCATTTTTAGCAAAAACAATACAACCTATTTCTGTCCAGGCTTTCCCACTTTCAAAGGCTGTAATACAGGGACTTCCCTGGTGGCGCAGCAGTTAAGAATCTGCCTGCCAATGCAAGGGTCACGGGTTTGAGCCCTGGTCCAGGAAGATCCCACATGCCGCGGAGCAACTAAGCCCGTGCACCACAACTACTGAAGCCTGCACGCCTAGAGCCCGTGCTCCACGACAAAGAGAAGCCACCACAATGAGAAGCCCGCACACAGCAACGAAGAGTAGTCCCTGCTCATCGCAACTAGAGAAAGCCCATGCACAGCAATGAAGACCCAACGCAGCCAAAAATAAATTAATTAATAATAATTTAAAAAAGGTTATAATATAATAAAACAAAAAAATATAGAATGTGGAAATTTTAACCTTTAGAAGCTTAATTAATATTCTGACCTTCAACATAGGACACACAGTCTCTTTTAAAACTGAAGTCTGAAGGCAAATATCGCCATAAGGAGATAAATTAGTGTCCAATTCTAAATGGAAAGTGATGGTAAAAGAAAGTTGCAGTTGGACAAGCCTCTTAGATAGCCGCATCCACCAGAGGGCAGACAGCAGAAGCAAGAAGAACTACAATCCTGCAGCCTGTGGAACAAAAACCACATTCACAGAAAGACAGACAAGATGAAAGGCAGAGGGCTATGTACCAGATGAAGGAACAAGATAAAACCTCAGAAAAACAACTAAATGAAGGGGAGATAGGCAACCTTCCAGAAAAAGAATTCAGAATAATGATAGTGAAGATGATCCAGGACCTTGGAAAAAGAATGGAGGCAAAGATCAAGAAGATGCAAGAAATGTTTAACAAAGACCTAGAAGAATTAAAGAACAAACAAACAGAGATGAACAATACAATAACTGAAATGAAAACTACACTAGAAGGAATCAATAGCAGAATAACTGAGGCAGAAGAACGGATAAGTGACCTGGAAGACAGAATGGTGGAATTCACTGCTGCAGAACAGAATAAAGAAAAACAGAATGAAAAGAAATGAAGACAGCCTAAGAGACCTCTGGGACAAAATTAAACGCAACAACATTCGCATTATATGGGTCCCAGAAGGAGAAAAGAGAGAGAAAGGACCAGAGAAAATATTTGAAGGGATTATAGTCAAAAACTTCCCTAACATGGGAAAGGAAATAGCCACCCAAGTCCAGGAAGCGCAGAGAGTCCCATACAGGATAAACCCAAGGAGAATCACACCGAGACACATAGTAATCAAATTGGCAAGAATTAAAGACAAAGAAAAATTATTGAAAGCAGCAAGGGAAAAATGACAAATAACATACAAGGGAACTCCCATAAGGTTAACAGCTGATGTTTCAGCAGAAACTCTACAAGCCAGAACGGAGTGGCATGACATACTTAAAGTGATGAAAGGGAAGAACCTACAACCAATATTACTCTACCCAGCAAGGATCTCATTCAGATTTGATGGAGAAATCAAAAGCTTTACAGACAAGCAAAAGCTAAGAGAATTCAGCACCACCAAAGCAGTTCTACAACAAATGCTAAAGGAATTTCTCTAAGTGGGAAACATAAGGGAAGAAAAGGATCTACAAAAACAAACCCAAAACAATTAAGACAATGGTCACAGGAACATACATATTGATAATTACCTTAAACGTGAATGGATTAAATGCTCCAACCAAAAGACACAGATCCATCCATTGCTGAATGGATACAAAACCAAAACCCATATATATGCTGTCTACAAGAGACCCACTTCAGACCTAGGGACACATACAGACTGAAAGTGAGGGGATGGAAAAAGATATTCCATGCAAATGGAAATCAAAAGAAAGCTGGAGTAGCAATACTCATATCAGATAAAACAGACTTTAAAATAAAGAATGTTACAAGAGACAAGGAAGGACACTACATAATGATCAAGGGATCAATCCAAGAAGAAGATATAACAATTACAAATATATATGCACCCAACATAGGAGCACCTCAATACATAAGGCAACTGCTAACAGCTATAAAAGTGGAAATCGACAGTAACACAATAATAGTGGGGGACTTTAACACCTCACTTACACCAATGGACAGATCATCCAAAATGAAAATAAATAAGGAAACAGAAGCTTTAAATGACACAATAGACCAGATAGATTTAATTGATATTTATAGGACATTCCATCCAAAAACAGCAGATTACACTTTCTTCTCAAGTGTGCATGGAACATTCTCCAGGATAGATCACATCTTGGGTCACAAATCAAGCGTCGGCAAATTTAAGAAAACTGAAATCATATCAAGCATCTTTTCTGACAACAACACTATGAGATTAGAAATGAATTACAGAGAAAAAAACGTAAAAAACACAAACACATGGAGGCTAAACAATACATTACTAAATAACCAAGAGATCACTGAAGAAATCAAAGAGGAAATCAAAAAATACCTTGAGACAAATGACAATGAAAACACGGCAATCCAAAACCTATGGGATGCAGCAAAAGCCATTCTAAGAGGGAAGCTTATAGCTATACAAGCCTACTTCAAGAAACAAGAAAAATCTCAGAAAAACAATCTAAATTTACACCTAAAGGAACTAGAGAAAGAAGAACAAACAAAACACAAAGTTAGCAGAAGGAAAGAAATCATAAAGGTCAGAGCGGAAATAAATGAAATAGAAACAAAGAAAGCAATAGCAAAGATCAATAAAACTAAAAGCTGGTTCTTTGAGAAGATAAACAAAATTGATAAACCATTAGCCAGACTCATCAAGAAAAAGAGGGAGAGGACTCAAATCAATAAAATTAGAAATGAAAAAGGAGAAATTACAACAGACACTGCAGAAATACAAAGCATCCTAAGAGACTACTACAAGCAACTCTATGCCAGTAAAATGGACAACCTGGAAGAAAAGGACAAATACTTAGAAAGGTATAACCTTCCAAGACTGAACCAGGAAGAAGTAGAAAATATGAACAGACCAATCACAAGTATTGAAATTGAAACTGTGATTAAAAATCTTCCAACAAACAAAAGTCCAGGACCAGATGGCTTCACAGGTGAATTCTATCAAACATTTAGAGACGAGCTAACACCCATCCTTCTCAAACTCTTCCAAAAAATTGCAGAGGAAGGAACACTCTCAAACTCATTCTATGAGCCCACCAGCACCCTGATACCAAAACCAGACAAAGATATTACAAAAAAAGAAAATTACAGACCAATATCGCTGATAAATATAGATGCAAAAATCCTCAACAAAATAGTAGCAAACAGAATCCAACAACACATTAAAAGGATCATACACCATGATCAAGTGGGATTCATCCCAGGGATGCAAGGATTCTTCAATATACACACAAATCAATCAATGTGATACACTATATTAACAAATTGAAGAATAAAAACCATATGATCATCTCAATAGATGCAGAAAAAGTTTTTGACAAAATTCAACACCCATTTATGATAAAAACTCTCCAGAAAGTGGGCATAGAGGGAACCTACCTCAACATAATAAAGGCCATATACGACAAACCCACAGCAAACATCATTCTCAATGGTGAAAAACTGAAAGCATTTCCTCTAAGATCAGGAACAAGACAAGGATGTCCACTCTCGCCACTATTATTCAACATAGTTTTGGAAGTCCTAGCCATGGCAATCAGAGAAGAAAAAGAAATAAAAGGAATACAAATTGGAAAAGAAGAAGTAAAACTGTCACTGTTTGCAGATGACATGATACTATACATAGAGAATCCTAAAGATGCTACCAGAAAACTACTAGAGCTAATCAATGAATTTGGTAAAGTTGCAGGATACGAAATTAATGCACAGAAATCTCTTGCATTCCTATACACTAATGATGAAAAATCTGAAAGAGAAATTAAGGAAACACTCCCATTTACCACTGCAACAAAATGAATAAAATACCTAGGAATAAACATACCTAGGGAGACAAAAGACCTGTATGCAGAAAACTATAAGACACTGATGAAGGAAATTAAAGATGATACCAACAGATGGAGAGATAGACCATGTTCTTGGATTCGAAGAATCAACATTGTGAAAATGACTATACTACCCAAAGCAATCTACAGATTCAATGCAATCCCTATCAAAGTACCAATGGCATTTTTTATGAACTAGAACAAAAAATCTTAAAATTTGTATGGAGACACAAAAGACCCCGAATAGCCAAAGCAGCCTTGAGGGAAAAAAACAGAGCTGGAGGAATCAGACTCCCTGACTTCAGACTATACTGCAAAGCTACAGTCATCAAGACAATATGGCACTGGCACAAAAACAGAAACACAGATCAATGGAACAAGATAGAAAGCCCAGAGATAAACCCACGCACCTATGGTCAACTAATCTATGACAAAGGAGGCAAGGACATACAATGGAGAAAAGACAGTCTCTTCAATAAGTGGTGCTGGGAAAACTGGACAGCTACATGTAAAAGAGTTATAAATTAGAACACTCCCTAACACCATACACAAAAATAAACTCAAAATGGATTTGAGACCTAAATGTAAGACTGGACACTATAAAACTCTTAGAGGAAAACATAGGAAGAACACTCTTTGACATAAATCACAGCAAGATCTTTTTTGATCCACCTCCTAGAGTAATGGAAATAAAAACAAAATAAACAAATGGGACCTAATGAAACTTAAAAGCTTTTGCACAGCAAAGGAAACCATAAACAAGACCAAAGGCAACCCTCAGAATGGGAGAAAATATTTGCAAACGAATCAACGGACAAAGGATTAATCTCCAAAATATATAAACAGCTCATTCAGCTCAATATTAAAAAAACAAACAACCCAATCCAAAAATGGGCAGAAGACCTAAATAGACATTTCTCCAAAGAAGACATACAGATGGCCAAGAAGCACATGAAAAGATGCTCAACATCACTAATTATTAGAGAAATGCAAATCAAAACTACAGCGAGGTATCACCTCACACCAGTTAGTATGGGCATCATCAGAAAATCTACAAACAACAAATGCTGGAGAGGGTGTGGAGAAAAGGGAACCCTCTTGCACAGTTGGTGGGAATGTAAATTGATACAGCCACTATGGAGAACAGTATGGAGGTTCCTTAAAAATTAAGAATAGAATTACCATATGACCCAGCAATTCCACTACTGGGCATATACCCAGAGAAAACCATAATTCAAAAAGACACATGCACCCCAATGTTCATTGCAGCACTATTTACAATAGCCAGGTCATGGAAGCAACCTAAATGCCCATCGACAGACAAATGGATAAAGAAGATGTGGTACATATATAGAATGGAATGTTACTCAGCCATAAAAAGGAACGAAATTGGTCATTTGTTGAGAGGTGGATGGATCTAGAGACTGTCATACAGAGTGAAGTAAGTCAGAAAGAGAAAACCAAATATCGTATATTAACGCATGTATGTGGAACCTAGAAAAATGGTACAGATGAACTGGTTTGCAGGGCAGAAGTTGAGACACAGATGTATAGAACAAACTTATGGACACCAAGGGGGGAAAGCCGTGGGGGCGTGGGGGTGGTCGTGGGATGAATTGGGTGATTGGGATTGACATGTATACACTGATGTGTATAAAATTGATGACTAATAAGAACCTGCTGTATAAAAAATAAATAAAATTAAATTAAGTATTTAAAAAAAAAAAAGAAAGTTCCAGTTGCTTTTGGGGCAAAGCCACATTATCTTTATCTCTATATTCCCCTTTACTGCCTATACAGTGCTTTATTATTAGCAGCTCTTCTATAAATGTTTGTTAGTTGAAGGCATTTTTCCATGAATAATTTCAGAAAAAGAACACAGAATCATGCTTACTAGTTTTGATGTGTATTTGTGGCTTCTTAATTATACTCAAAAGTATAGTGGAGAAGAGAAAGTTAAGGATCTCAAAATAAATTATTATGCATAATGTACAACTCAGGAATACAAGGAAGCTTGTCCGGAAAACATGTTTGTTCTAGTCTTAGTTTTCATTTTTGTTTCCTCCAGGTCATGTGGGGTGCAGTTTTAAGGCAAGATGCAGAAAGAGTTATAAGACAGGAGGAAAGGTCTTTCAGAGAAAAGCAAAAATAAGAAGGGGAGGCTACCTCTTTGCTCTTCTTCCTCCCCGGCTTTTAGGTGATCAAGGGCAACAGCAGGCTGGCTGCAGAGCCTGACTTCTTGCACTGCGCCACCCAGTGGCCTAGACTGTGAAGTTGTTTTTATTTTGCCAAAGGTTGAAAAATTAGAAATTCCGAAGTTGTGAACAGATTTGACAAGTCATTACTCATATTTATGGGAGGGTATAAATGCTAGCTAACAAGTCACTTGGATATATTTTATTTCAAAGAGGACATCTCCTATCAAAAATGGCCGTCTTTGCTTCTGCACAAGTTAGCTAGTGAGTTGATACACCTGAGTGTCTGGTGAGGGAGCCACAGCTGTGCCCACAGCTGCCCACTCTCCCAGAAGTTGATAATGAATCAAATCCTGGCTGTGCCCAGTGGAGGTCTGGAGAAGAAGCTGGAGGGCAGCCTTCTGATGGGTACTCTACTATTTTCATTTAAAGGAGCGTGTCTGAAAAAAGTTAAGAACATGGTTTGAAAGTAAAGATGAAAAAAACGTTGTAGATTATGACTTTTTTCTTTTTTTTTTTTTTTTTTTTTTATAAATTTATTTATTTATTTATATTTGGCTGTGTTGGGTCTTCGTTTCTGTGCGAGGGCTTTCTCCAGTTGCGGCGAGCGGGGGCCTCTCTTCATCGCGGTGCGCGGGCCTCTCACTGTCGCGGCCTCTCCCGTTGCGGAGCACAAGCTCCAGACGCGCAAGCTCAGTAGTTGTGGCTCATGGGCTTAGTTGCTCCGCGGCATGTGGGATCTTCCCAGACCAGGGCTCGAACCCGTGTCCCCTGCATTGGCAGGCGGATTCTCAACCACTGCGCTACCAGGGAAGCCCATGACTTTTTTCTTAAGCAAGCTTTTCATTCCTCTGCACGCTGCTAAAATTCAGGCCTGGCAACCACACTCTTTTAGCTTGCAGAGGCCCCATGCCAGACACACTGCCAATAATTTCACGAGGGATGTGGAAAGAAAAAGAAATTATGAACAATGATAAAGAGGTTCCTCTGCCTCCTTTCTTAAAAGCATATTTGCAGCTGTTTCCAGGCATAGCCTCAAAAACATAAAGCCCTTGAGAGGAGAGCTATGGGAAGATTGAGTCTGCTGCCCAGCCAAAGGCAGAAGAATCCCAGATAAATCAAAGGAGCTTGACCCAATTAGAATCTACTTGGTGGAACAGCAAAGACCAGGATGCCCCATTTTGTGGCTCTAGCTTCCTGCTCCTGCGTGAGGACCGGCCGAGCAACTACAGAGAGGCTGACTGTAAGTAGACAAAGGCTGTGTATATAGGCCAGTGACAGACCTGTTCCAAGTTGGTTAGGAGAGCAGTGGGCTGGGGTCGATGACTAGGTGGGAAGTTGGACCAGGTGACCTCTGAGGACCCCATGATTGGATGACTTTGATTGGTCCCAGTCCCATTACTTGAAATCATACATAAATAGAAATAATCTTCCCAATAATTCTAGGTAAACTGAGACCATCCTAGAGTGTTTAGCATAAATTGATAATAACATCTGCTTTATTTATTTTATTTTATTTTATTTTTGTATTGGACGCACTGTGTGTCTTGCAGGATCTTAGTTCCCTGACCTGGGATCGAACCTGTGCCCTCTGCAGTGGAAGTGTGGAGTTCTAACCACGGGACTGCCAGGGAATTCCCAACATACATTTTTATAAATGGAAGAATGAAGGAAGCAGGCAGGGAAAATGAGAAGTCTAAGAGGTGATGTTAAAGAAAGTGTGTGTGTGTGTGTGTGTGTGTACACACATATATATACACGCTGATGCTGTGCAATTAGATGCAAAAGAAACAATCACTTTCCTCTTCTTGAACTTAGCTGAATAGACCTTTACACCTGCTCAAAGTTCAAAATGTTAGTAGTGCAGCCCCGGCAGGATTTAGACATGAAATGGAAAACCCCAGCAGGGCTTGTAAAAGCATCAGACCCAGGGCTGTCAGGGAGGTTCCAAGTACCTGTTTTGGTCAAAGGGATTGAGAAGAGTTGCTGAAGAAGCTGGTTTTCCGATGTCCTCAGTATGACAACCACATCGGCAGGGAGAGTGTCTCTGTTTTTCTCAAGAACCCCAGAAGCATCATATAATACCTGCAACACGAATAGTAAATCACAAGTGAGCCAATACCATCCCCATCACTGGCGACACAGGCACATTGTCCGAGGTCAGTAATTAATCAACCTCTGTATAGAATTCATCTTGACACAGCCATGCTTTTAAACCCAGACCACCATATAAGGGGGGGGGAATTGTAATTTTTGAGAGGCCAGTTTATCTTAACCTCTTGTTCAATTATTCTTTGAAGAAGAGTCCTGTCAAAGATATATCACATCAGAATAATTGTATTGGGCACTCACAATATGGGAAGCATCCATCCTATGATGTTCATACTGTTATTATCTCTATTTTACTGTGGGCAAACAGAGGCTTAGAGAGAGGCTGAATAATGTGCCCATGGTCACACGTGTCACCAGCGGTGGGCAGGTATCCCAACCTGGGCAGTTTGGCTCCACGCTCACAACCACTGCACCCTCACTCTTCCCAAGGTTCTTGTGGCACCTGAGTGATGGCTCAGGGATTCTGAGCAGTTCTCGGTTCTCAGGACAGAGGGGATCCAGGTCAGTGCAATTTTAAGGGATGTTCCAATGAAATAAGTGTTGAGTGACAAATGAATTCAGGAAAAGACACAGAGCCCAGAAGGAAAAGGATCCTATTTTTCCTTTAAAGTCAAGAAAGGACAAGAGGGAGAAAGAGGGAAGAAGAGGGGTAGGTAGGAAATAGGTGAAAAAGGACAGAGAGATGGGAAGAGAGGTGTGAGAAAAGGGACAGGAATGGAAGGCAGAAGAGCAGAGAAGAATGGGGACACAGGGATCAGGGTAGATGTCATACGCAGTCAGGTTTCAATGCTAAGGTAAATTAAGTTTTTAAGAGCGAAAACTGGATTGCAATTTCTAGCAAAGATCCAAAATAGATACCATGACGTATTATGTGGAGGGAAAAACCACCTCTTCACTTGTATTAGACTGCCTTTTAACCAACCTCCAGTCAGGCAAAATTAATTTCCATGCCATGATGTGAATGTGAAAAACAATTTCAATAAGTCTCAAATCAACAAAATAATCAGAAATACCTTTTATTGAACTCCTATCCATTTTCTGGATCCAGGGCCTCAGCAGACCCTGCGGGAACCAATTAGCCATAATTCACGCCGCTCCTTTGAGAGTAACGTGCACAATGAATTGTTGGCTACAGGGGGAAAGAATTTCCTCAATCACTCACTAATTTGCTTCAGGAACTTGAAATTGAGACTTAGGCATAATGGGTGAAAAATGGAAATTTCAGTTAATGTTGTAAAAGCTTAACATCTGGATGATGAAGTGAGTTTTTTTTTTTTTTTCCTTTTCATCTAGACATTTTTGGTGCCCTGTAGACACACACTTGGGCTACAAAGTGCTAAAAATTGAGCCCCACTGTGATATTAACCCTCCTCCATTACCTACACATCTCTAAATGACTTTTGAATGTGAACATTCACCACTAAACGCTGCAAAAGCTATAATATGTTTTCTCTCTGGAGAGCTGTCACTTCTAGGCCAAACCTCAGGTGAGAAGCAGATGGCAGCTCTGTGGGTCACCCCAGCGAGAAAGTGCTTCTTTGCCAGGGGCTACTTTCTGTGAGCACCACCACTGAGAAAGTTTGGGAATTATGATTAGGTATTCACGAAGAATTAAAAGGAGAAAGGAATCTGCAAGCAATTTCGCGAGGGCCACAAACAGGGTACGGTTGACACTTACCCCTTGTCAAGTTCAGGTTTAATAACTGACGTGTCTCACCTTTCCAGCATAGTGCTGAATGCCAAAGCACAGCTCCATTCCTTTGGGCCTCCAGACGTATTTGCATCGGAGATTATCTTCAAATTTATCTGTGTGGATTTTCATGTTTAAAAGTTACAACGTGAACAATTTGGTCCTTCAGACAAAAGTGTGCTCCTCGAACCATGATGACCCAGAATAAGGAATTTCAGAGTAGCCTGATATTATTCTTGTATGTTCAGTGATGGAGGAAGATTCCCCCATGTGATGGGCATTTACAACTGAGTTCTCATTTACTTGTTTCATGTTGTCTTTAGTGTCAGGCTGTTCCCTACGATATCATGCTCTGCTCTGAGAACTCCTAGAATGAACACTGATGCCACCAGGAGACCAGCTAATTAGCTTTAGAACTATGAAGATATTCCATGGAAGGCAAATAACCCTGGTTTATACTCCTCTTGGCAACTTGTGACAATTTTATAGATAAAAGGAAGTCACTTGAGGGTGACCATCTCAACTCCTAGAAGTGAATCTCTCCCACAGATCAAGTTTCCATCTGGGAAAAAGGCTTGAAACTTCGTGTTCCTCCCTCTACAAATAGTTTTGCTTTTGTTGTGACTGACGACCTACTCTGTGTGAGGAACTGTGCTAACTAGTAAAGGGATGCAAGGGTTGGGGCTTTGTTGCCCAAGGATCTCACAATGTAAGTGAGAGACAGGACCATGTGCAACACTGAAGATTCACAAAGAAGGAGGAGTAGGTCAGTAGGTATAGGGGTAAAGCACAGAGGGCCGTGAATGCCAGAAGGAGGTGTTTTGCCGTCACTTCATAGATAATGGTAACCTAATGAAAAGGCAGCTTTAGGAAGACTAAATTAGCTGGGATGTCCAGGGTAGAGGGGGAGAATATGAGCCTGGAACCCAGGAGACCAGGAGGGGCTTCTGTACAAACTTGGACTAGAGATGGCTGGGCGTCCAGGTGGAGATACGAGAGAAGGACATGAAAAAGGAGGGGAATCAAGTACCGGTTATGGGAAATAAGGGAGCAGAAGGTGGAAAAAGTGATATTGACATAGGGTAAAGGTATTTCCATTTGCAGAAATAGGAAAGTGAGCAAGGTCTGAGAGATGGTGACGGGTTTGCTTTAACACACAAATTCTACCAGGACATGTTCTGAACATTTCCAATTCATTAAGAGCAGGGTCTATATTTTCACAATCACTGGGTAGCCAAAATACACAGGAAAGATTCCTTAAACCACATTCATTTGATGACGTGAGCCCAGTAGCCAAGTTCTCTTCTGCACGTATATGCCTTTTCCAAAAGGTACCTACCAACCAGGGTCTGGTCCGTTGCTTGGGGAAACCTACTTTCCTCATCCAAAAGTGCAAGCAGTCCCAGAGGTTTCTGGAGGAACATATCCAAGAGGGGGCGATTGTCCTCATACTCCACGGGTGTCATGTCAATGCCTTCATTCTGATACTCCATCTGGAAGGAAACGGATTGTGAATCTCTCCAGCCCAAAACTGGCCTAGGTACCACCAGTTTGCCTGCACTTTTTGTGTCTGGCAACACTGAACAGGGTGTATTTTATTATATGAGTAGGACAGGGCTCTTCTGCAGTAGGCAGGTGAAGGTGGCAAGAGAAGGGATGGCTCTCTGTCTCCCAAACACTGACCTGGGGACTCAGAACTGAGAACCTGATGTAGAAAGGAAGGGAAGCTGAAAATTTTCTATTTTAGTGACAAGTAAGGTTTAAACCAGGAAGAAAGCAGATTTCTATCTTCTGCAAAGAATTCTGCAAAGGAATCATCTCAGACTAAAAAACTAGAAAAACTCCAGATATCCTAGGAAGATAAATGGAAGGAAACTGGACTGAAATAAGGTCTAGTTTTGTACAAGCGAGTGGCGAGAAGAGTGCGATACGGATTTATCCAGTTCCAGCGATAAAACCAATACTGGTATTTTTAGTCCATGTCTTTGTGTTTATCTAATCATAGTAGTTTCTGTGTCCTCGCTCCTGTATTAAAACAAGAAGCTTGGTCAGAACGTTTAGTTTGTGCAACTACATACTCTCTCTTCATACAGGAGAGTCTTGGGGTTGAAGTACAGGCTGTGGTGGAGGAGAAGGGGCCCTAGCCTTTGGGGCCACTAGCTTCACATCCTATTTTATTTACCGTTAAACAGGGGAAAGATTTCCATTTTGAGAAAACCAAGAACATCTCTTATACCTCCCTGAAGATACCCAACCACTTCTTGTGGGGTCTGGTGTGCAAGAGAGGGGATGGGGATGGCCAGTTTGGGAGTTAAGAACAACAAGAACCTGTGTCCTGAGTTCAAGATCATCCTGTGTCATTTTGGTCACGATCATAGATATTTTTAGTTAAATGAAGCAGAAGAGAATGCAGCATTCTGAGCAATGCACATGAATCAGTTTGGAAACAACATTTAAATAATTGGCTTGTCACCAGCTTCACTCAAGGGAGGAAATGTACCTTTCCACAGAAATCGAGACCTCTTTTTTTCCAGACTAAATTTAGACTGTTGAGTTATTTTGACAGGACTGCCTCACCAGTGGTTTTTTTTTTTTTTTTACACCTTTATTGGAGTATAATTGCTTTACAATGTTGTGTTAGTTTCTGCTGTATAACAAAGTGAATCAGCTATATGCACACGTGTATCCCCATATCCTCTCCCTCTTGCGCCTCCCTCCCACCCCTCTAGGTGGTCACAAAGCACCGAGCTGAGTCAACAGTGGTTTTTCTTTGGAGTCTTTGGCTTGTTAACCTAACAGGGTTTCTGCTTCAAACCCTGAGCAGCCTGCAGGCACCTTTCCCACCAGCTCTAGTGCCTTCAGAGTTCACTGTTACCTCCTCAAGAGCAAAAACGTGCTGATTGAAATAGTATTGGATTTGCTCATTGGCGATGTTTATGCAGAGCTGCTCAAATGAATTTCTCTGAAAGTTCTCGAATCCAAAAATATCCAAGATCCCCACGTTCATACCATCGTCTGAAGTACTGCATGAGAGAGAAGAATAAAACCTTTTAGGGGAGGAAACAGCCATCTCAGGACAGTGAGAATATACATGCCTGCATTTTGTCAACACATGTAGCCACTCAGGGAAATCGGCATCCTGCCACCTTCGGGGGAGAAACTGTCTGTGTGTTAAACCATTGGCTCCTTGAGTTTTTCAACAGTACTTCCAACTTCTTGTTTTAAAGCAGTAGAATCCTTTCAAACCTTCCTCAGAAGCTCCATTTATAAAGAGATTAAAGAGGAACCACTCTGTTTGAAGGGGCTGGAGCTGCTGCTCATTTATTCTTCTACTTTCTCACACACAAAGCTTAGTTGGAAGAAGACTCTAGAGTTTGATGTTGTCAATTCTTCCACAATCTAGAAACCACTAATGCTTAGCAAAGAAAAAGCTGTAGTAGTAATAATACTGTGAGATACTGTGCTTTAAACACTTCTCATGAAATGTCTCAGTTGATTCTAAAAGCAACACTATGATGAGGATATTATACTCATTTTACAGATGAGAAAACTACGACCTAGAACATGCACTGATGAAGCTGTGAAGCTTGGATGCAAACCCAGTTTTCCCAGTTCCCAGCCAAGACTGTTCTCTTAAACACTGCACTGTAATGGTTCTGTCAATCATGAGCCTCTTGGGTATAAACACTGCATCTTTTAAAGGAGATGGCCTGAGATCTTCACTAAAGAAAACCCAAGAGAGAACCAAATGCTTCCTCTTGCAATCTCTAAGAGACACTGGGGTCAATGACAACTCTCCCCAAGGCCTCTGCTCTCTGGGGGAACTTGCCGTAAGTTTTTGTCTGGCTGGAGGAGTGTATTGATGCGATTTACAATCCAGCTGAAAAGCCTCCCATACAGGGCTTTGGACATGGCATCTCGGACATCTGAGGCCCTGTCGACGGTGTTGGCGCGGATGATGGTCTCACCCCGGGTGACCACGCAGTGTGAGGTGAGGGCCTCCTGGAGCTCTTCAGGGCTGATACAGAGAACCGAGGCAGCTAGAAGAGAGGGTAAGGATGATGCCGGAGAATGCAGACATCCATCTATCCATCCACCCATCCATCCATTCATCTAGCCAGTATTTACTCAGCACCAGCTACATGCCAGGCTCATCCTCAGCACTTCAGGGCCAAGGATAAACAAGCCGGCTCCTTAACCCCAAGAAGCACCCAGACTGAGGCAATACCTCCCAAACTGTTCTGAAAGCTCTTCACACATGTTAGATGAAGAAAATGCGGAAGGAGGTGGTCTTTGGTCAAATAAGTTGGAGCAGTTGCTGGAGAGTATAGTCTGCTCTTAGAGAATCACAAAGCACATTAGTATATTAAAGACCATAAAAAGTGCTACAGTTTAACACAAAAGGTGTTTATTTAAATCAGTTTTTTTCTAACTCAGGATTCTTATTCCTTGTGCCACCATTATTACCTGTGGAACTTTAAAAATAAATAGGTGCCAGCTTTGTCCCCTGCAGATGCTGATTCAGTGAATTTAGAGTGAGGTCCAACCTCTCGTATTTTTTTCAAAAATTTGTAGATGATTTTCAAAAGCAGACACTGGTGAGAATCACTGCGCAGAGTTACCTGGCATGGAATTCTTTTCTGAAGAACATCTATTTGCCACTTATGAAAAGAACACCGATGTTCTACAAGACAGCCTCTGGAAATACTGGCTAGTGAAAACGCCCAGAGCCAGTTGAACGACCAGCAACAAAACACCATATTTCAGAGTCTTGAAAAACTCCGAAAGTAAAAGAAACATGTACTTTAGCTACACAGTGCACAGGCGTCAAATAATTACCATTTTCCAAGGCTTCTGCATTGGGCACCTCACTTTTATCAGTTTGATGTTGAGAGGAAATAGCTGCAAACTCAATGTTTCCAATATTCAAAATCCCAGCCAAAATTCTGTACACTGAGTGCACCTCCTGAAAAGGACATCAAGAACCATGTTTG
Organism: Balaenoptera borealis; assembly: GCF_965194805.1. NCBI lineage: Eukaryota > Metazoa > Chordata > Mammalia > Artiodactyla > Balaenopteridae > Balaenoptera > Balaenoptera borealis. The sequence goes on from NC_138863.1 coordinate 62,297,764, forward strand.
GTCACTGCCAGTCAATTAAATCACTAGTGCTGTGGTGTAAACTGCTAGTTGCCCACCAACGTCCATCCTCCCCCTTCTCCTGGGCACACAAAAAATTTTCCAAGCCTCCCTTGCAGTTAGGCCATGTAACTAAATTCTTAAGAAAGGAGCAAGCAGAACAATGTGGGCCATTTCCAGGCCTGCCTTACAGAATGGAGCATGCCTCCTCCAAGCATTTTTGCCGTTATTGTTGGATGGAACTCCCAGCAACCCAGCCTCAACCATACCACTGATTAGGATGCCTCAGACCAATGACCTGATGGAACAGAGATGTTGTACAACCTGAAACTCTTGCTTTGGAATGCTTACATTAGAGAGAACTGATCTTCTTTGTTCTTTCAGCCACTTTTAGCCTTTCACCCTAACTAATACCACCTCCCAAATTCAGGTATGGTTCTTTCTTCAAAACAAGAGTGGATATGTTTCCTTAAACTCTTTTGAATATAGCTTTTATGAAATAGTTGGCAAGGCATTCACTGATGTTTCACTAGAACATTCGAAGTTAAATTATGGAGTATATAGTCATGAATGAGGTCAGAAAATCTTTTGAAAGACTCATTAGACACGATCTGTGGTGTTTTAATATAATAATATTGGGTTGGCCAAAAAGTTCGTTCGGGTTTATGAACTTTTTGGCCAGCCTAGTATATATTTGGTCTTCATACCCATTTCTGGCACAAGAGTTTCTAAAACTCCAGGAATTTTCTGAGTGATAGGGGTGAGAAGGGTGTTCTTTGTTATTCACGATAAGCCCCTTTCAACCACACCTGAGTCTGTGCTAATGAGGTGACTCTTGGAGGATAGGTGGGGGAAGGGCTGGTTGACAGAGGCACCAACGAAGTGATTCAAGGGTTGGAACTTTTAGTGGAACCCCGCACCTCAAGGAGGGGATACTGGCTGGAGATGGAGTTAATCATCAGTAGGCAATGGCTTGATCAGTCATGCGTATGTAATGGAGCCTCCACTAAAATCCCTAATTGATGAGGCTTGGAGCACTTCCGGGTTGGCAAACACAGGAAGGTGGTAAAAGGAGGTGGTGTCCCCTCTCCCAATACCTTGCCCTATGCATCTCTTCCATTTGTCTGTTCCTGAGTTGTATCCTTTATAATAAACCAGTAATAGTAAGTAAACCGTTTTCCTGAGTTCTGTGAGTCCTTCTATCAAATTATTGAACCTGAGGAGGGGGAGGTCTTGGGAACTCCCAATTTATAGCCAGTCCATCAGAAATAAGAGAACATGGGAATTGCAACTGGTACCTGAAGTGGGGGCAGTCTTGTGGGACAAAGCCCCTAACTTGTGCAATCAGAAGCTAACTCAAGGTTAGACAGTGTCAGAACTGAATTGAATTGTAGGAGAATTGGTTGCTGTGGGGAAGAAAACTCCACACATTTGGTGAAAACAGAAGTGATGTGGGTAAAAACAGTTCAGCTGCTCTAAGTCCTCTTTAATACTGAAAGTGGAATACATAAGTATCATTAATGATAAAAGAAAGAAAGAAAGTACAATTATTTATTTAAATATTTGCATTTCCTGCAGGTGAGAAATGAAATATATAGCCAGGAAATTTCTGCGTATTATGCTTATAGATAGAGAAAAGTACTTCCACAAAAAATACTCGGGCAGGGAACTTGATTTAGTACTATACATAGCAACAAACTAATAGGAACTGCCCTTAGACCATTGATAAAGCATTGTCCCCAAATCGAGCCTTCCTGCAAACAATGCTCAGTAAAGCCAAAAAGCTGAACACGGACTGTAACAGTGACATCTGCTGGATACATGACAATGCTACAAAGACAAATGAGAATTTTAAACTGGGCTTCCACTATAGAAAAATACTGTTCTTCAAACTCCTAAATCAAAGGCAAGATGTCATGTTCCTGACTTCAAGAATCACTGTTTTAATCACACAACTTAAAAGTGGCTAAGGAGAACACCTACCAAACAGGTTTTCTGGGACTAGCATGGATTTAACATGACAGCACCTCATTACCTTGATCAATACAGTGTGAGGCTTACAGAATGCATCCAGCAATTCCCCACAGAAGCAGATCCCAGACAGTAAAACAGAGACTCCACAGCAGTGAGTTCTATATCTGTCATTTCGATACACAGTTATCTCAAGAGCTTATCTAGGGCTTCCCAGGTGGCGCAGTGGTTAAGTATCCGTCTGCCAATGAAGGGGACACAGGTTTGGGCCCTGGTCTGGGAAGATCCCACATGCCGCGGAGCAACTAAGCCCATGCACCACAACTACTGAGCCTGCGCTCTAGAGCCTGTGAGCCACAACTACTGAAGCCCGCGTGCCTAGAGCGCGTGCTCCACAACAAGAGAAGCCACTGCAATGAGAAGCCCGTGCACCACAACGAAGGGTAGCCCCCGCTCGCCGGAACTAGAGAAAGCCCGCACATAGCAACGAACACCCAACACAGCCAAAAATAAATAAATTAATTTAAAAAAAAGAATGCATTAAAAAAAAGAGCTTATCTAAAACTCTCAATATACTTAGGGAAAAAAGTATTTCTTCTAATTGAAACATACACACACACACACCATGTATAACTATACAAGCTATGAAACCTCCCAAAATAAGGCTTCCAGGCATTTCACCACTGGGATGACCATCCCCAAAGGAAATGACAGTCAAAGACCACACCCTCACCTTTTGTGTCTTTGACAGTATTCTTTTCAGCATAATGCTCAGATTTCCTCTTTCAAAGAGGAGAACTACCTATAACCTTCAGCAAAAATTTTGGGGTTCAAGCACTGTGCAAAAGACTGAAGTTAACAGCAGATTGGGTCTCCTTCCTTGGTTCAGAGAAGGGAACTCCAGAAGGCGTGACCAACGCTCATCACCTCATTATGGAGGTATTCGCCTTACCGTGCTCCCCTGCTCCATTTCCAGGCTATTCCACTTGACTCTTTAGTCCCATTCTTGGGCTAATTAGTTCTTCCTTTCTGGCCTAGGAACCTACATCCACTCCTGTGTTCAGGTCAAAACATTATTCATATAAGGGTAGAGTTCAATCAGTAGTATGTCCATCTGTGGGATTATTCCTCACTCCCTAATACTTAATCCAATGTCTCTTCTCTTCCCCACATAGCCAACCTGGGAAGGATTTTTCACCTTCCTTACCTTGCTCATTTTCTCTTGCCTCATCTCCAGCTATGAAGCCTTTCCTGGTAACCCTGCCTTTCCTATAGAATCTTGCTAAGCTGCTCTCTTTTTATTTCTTACCAATTTCCAACTTTCTATATGATAAAATGGAATCACTTCACTCAGAACAGGAAAATTCATTAAGAAGACTAACAACTCCTCCAATTAGGTTTCCCAGTTCACTGTTGATGAGTGTGAATTCAGTTTCACCACCAATCAGCAAAAGTGGGGAAGCATTTCTCCACCAAGGCCCCACACAGGAATGTATGGTCTTGGCTTCTTCTCTCTTTTTCTCAGAAGATACTTCTTTCACTGAGATAGGTATTCTCTCCATAGAGTTGAGGCTAAGTGGAAAGTTGAGAAGAATCCTGGTTTTCTCTGTTAGCCTGGAGCTGATTTAAGCAAATTACCTCTGGCCGGGTTCATGGGCATCTCACGGCAGTTGTGTCTCTGGTTTCTCCCTAGGAATTTACTTGCCCTCTCAGTCTCTCTTTACCGTGCTTCTTTTTTAATGTCTTGAGTTTTTCACCAGTTTTGCCCAAAGCACTGCATTAGGCCCAGCTGAAGGGCCTTCTCCCTTACAGGCTCTATTCCAATGCCTTTACTCAGTTCCCTTTTCAGAGGCTCACAACATTTGTAACTTGCAAGTCAGTAGTTGGTTTAAAAAAATTTTTTTGGCATGTCAATCATACATCAATAAAGGTTTTTTTTTTTTTTTAAAGTCAATGGTAAGTCCTATTGTCTTTAAGACACTTGAAATCCTCAACACTCCCAATTAACATTTTAACATATAACCCTCAGTCTATCCTCAGCAGTACTCTCCCAATTCACAATCTGTTTTGAAGAAAAGGAAAAAAATTTGCCCTAATCGCAAAGCCTTCCCCCTAACCTCTTCATCAAGTGATCTGCAGTAAATGTCCAATCTTGACCATCACAGATAACCTGCCAAAAACTCTTCATGTAGTATTAAACATAAACATACCTAAAACTCAATTTATTTAATATGTTATTATCATTCATATACCAGCAAGACAAGCATAATATTAAACAAAAATAGTATAGTTGAATCCAAAAATAAGAGTAGATGGAATAGGGAGGGTGGGAGGGAGATGCAAGAGGGAGGGGATATGAGGATATATGTATATGTATAGCTGATTCACAGCTATACAGCAGAAACTAACACAACATTGTAAAGCAATTATACTCCAATAAAGATGTTAAGGAAAAAACAAACAAAAACCCAAACAAACAAACTAAGAGTAGAAAAGCACTGATCTTTATCATAGGGTTTTAAGTATAATCCCCGCCCCCATGAGGAACTTCATTGTTATTGGAAGATTCCTTCCACCAGTGAAGTTTCTTTACAATAAACATAGGGTCAATGGTTCTTTCAGATACTTTTGGCTGGTGTCCCAGAATTTAATTCATGCTCCTGAGTTCAGGAGCTCTAAGGGTTTGGGAAAAACTGAAGGGCATCCGAATTAGTGACATTATAAGAAAGGATACGGACCATTCATAATTTTTATTAAATTGACCAGCTCATTCAAGCTCTGTCTAGAAATGTCCCTCAGAAAAACTTAAGAGAAATTCTGTTACATCAGCTATTTAGCATCTACTGCCTGACTACAGTCAACTGAATCTTTCTGAATTTAGTCAAACTACTTTGAGTTTACAAACATAAAGCAAACTGAGTCGATTCAGCAAAATGGTTTGTCTATAGAGATACAGACAGAGATATAACCAAAGAATTAAGGATAAGAAAGATAAGATCTAGACTCTTCCTTCCATTTCCAGGGCTGCTAACTGACATAAATTGTGTTTATTTCCAGTATGAATTAACAGTGGACATGGTGAATATTTACACATATACATATAATTCCAGTCTGGTTATTCATTTAACAGTCCAGACCAGGCACAAATTAAAAATGTTTACCACCTTTTATGTTTCTTTATTTTCATATCTATTTATGCAGCCATTCATTCATTTCTACTGGACTTTTTTTCCCATAGGGGTTAGGGATGGCTTACTTCAAGGATACATACTTAACATTTTTAATTTTGTTATCTTAAAACAGCATCTGTTTTATTATTATTTGCAGCACATTTCTATCACTGGACAGGGCTGATATTATAGCCTTTCCTTTAGAGCGAGTACCAATCTCTCCACAGTATTCTGCAACCATCATTGTACTTATGGAATGCAAAATATTATTAACCCTATGACTGACTTCTCTACTGTTCCTGTACCCTTTCAAGAAAGTATGTCCCTAAACACTTTGGCATGACCCAGGTGACTTTAAATGGCTCTACTGCCATCTCCACTGAACTTTGACTTTTCTGGTGATGCACCTTTGATGACAACCAGCTCTATAAATTAATAACCATAAAGGTCCTTTAACAATGCTGGAACCTGTTTAGTTGCTCTCCTCTAAGGAGCCAAGGGAAATATATTTCTATTTGTATCTGACTTTTGGGATTTTCCACTGTCTGTCAGTTTAAAGTCTGTGAGAGGCTGACAGAGAAAATTAACAGCTGGCTAGAAAGAAGAAAAGTATTTTTATGACTAAAATCAACCATGCTGGGGAGGAAAGGGCTGGCCAAACTCAATAGATTACAAAAGCAATCCTTTATCCAGAGTGGTTGTCCCAGGGTAACTCAAGTGTTTTGTAATCTAATCCCTGAAGATTTAAACACTCTCACTTACCTCCTAATCATTCACCTCCTTTGTTGGAAAAGCAAAAGAATCTGTATGTTTTACAAAATTGATGGCAAGAAGCCCAGAAACTATGACATAAATGTACCACAGAGTAATATTTGAGCCTAGGGTAATAAATATTTTCTGTCACCTCTGGCATATATTTAATAGAGACAGCCTGTATCTAGTATGATAAGGGTAATTCAGTACTTAGAGCTATGGCTAATAATGTGCAACTGTGTGCCATGGAGAAGCAAGTGACTGCAAGAAAGTTGAAAAGGTTTAAATTAATTTGTTTGGGGGCACAAGGAACTACTTGCATAAATATACTCCTGTGGCTTGGGGGTAACCTACATATTCCTATACTCCTATGACACAATTCACTCTAACGGCTGGAACAACCCCAACTCAGGAAAGGGCAGCACTGTTTAGGTGTTTGTTATCACAGCTGGCGTGAACTGATGACAGTGACAACAATTCACAGGCACGTGGCACTTACAAGGGTACTTATATTTTAATGTTCACCTCGCATCTTATTAAAATGGAGATTCTGATTCTGCTGTTCTTAATTGGATCTGAGAGTCTGCGTTTCTAACAAGTCTTGTGTAATGACAATGTTTCTCATCCGCGCATCACACTTTTGAGTAGCAAGACCTTATAACATGACCAGCATGGCATTTGAAAAGCAAGTGTCCAGCCCCAAGTTAGAACATTCATATCTTCACTCACATTCACCCAAGAATATTAACACTTGAGATTCTTTCTCTGCTGACAATCACTCACCTTGTCAGTGAACCCTATAATCCTGAAGCAATGCTGAATTGCTTCAAACTGTCTTCTGTAAGACTCCTTGGAAGTTATGTCGTGCATCACCCTTCCGGTTTCATCAGCTATGTACCTACAGAGATTATGACCAAACAGAATGAGCATTGACTTGGAAATGGCACACCAAATACCAGGGCATCACTGGGCTCCTTCTTTGCAAGGGCATTTCCTTACAGTGATAAAATAATGCTGCACATGCTGAGTAAAATGGCTGCAGTTGAGTTTTTGAACTTTCTAGAAAATGCAAAGGGAGATGTAGTTCCTGCCATCTCATATGGGCATTTCAGCTAAAGGGACTGAGTGTCCAGTTAGGAGAACAGCTCTATTTTCAAGTTTTGTCCATTGCTAATTGTATATTCATTAAAAATTAACAACTAAAACCCCTGACACTTACCTAGGAGGCTTTTCCTCAGGAAGTCTGAACTCAGAAAGTTTCTTTTGGTGGTAAAGGCCAGCATAAATATAGTAAAATATGTGAAAATTTTTCTCTCCCCTGGAAAAAAAAAAAGGAAAGGGACATTACTAACAACATATTCAGGGCTTCCCCACTCCAAGTAATTTATATAGTTTCCTTTCTGTGCAAAATATTATTCTGTAGCAAATTTGCATTTACAGGCAATTAAATATGCTACTTCCCAATTACAGAATAGCAATAGTGATAGGATTAGTACAGTAATTGCCACAATGTCACACTATTAAACACACTTATGTTTACTATATGCAGAAGGAGGTTTTAGAGAATGGAACATTTATAGGTAACAGCTCAGGTTACATATGTTTAGAGATCTTTCCAGAACAAATGACTACGCGTCTGTGCCACTCGTCTTCTGTTTGTAGCCCATGTTGCTTCAGAGACAGTGATGTCCAGCTTAGAGAGATCAGCCAAACTCCCTACTTTACTGAAGCCCAAGACAGGAAGCAGCTAGCCAGGTGTACAGCAAGTTAGGGAGGGGAATTGGTTGCAGAACAGAGGTGACTACTCTCTCAAACTTGTATTCTTTCAAATATGATTCAAAATGGCATGCATCCGTCCCCTGGTCTCCTGCTATGCACCCTCTTTTAGGCCACCCTGGCCAGGGTTCTTTCGGATGTGTGCTGCTCTCAGCGTGGTCTGTGGATTACTGTCAGCTTATGATAAGACAAGGAACTAGAAAGTCTATGTCTAGACATTTTATAGCAAGTGATATTGCTATGACATCTAAGAGTATGATAATTTTTCTGATAATACATTTCAATTTCATTTTACGAAAGTATTGGTTCACAATAGATTGTGAATTACCATCGGGTTGGCCCAAAAGTTCGTTCGGATTTTTCCGTAACATCTTAAGGAAAACTCAAACAAAATTTTTGGGCCAACCCAATATTTTTTGAAAAAGCTAGTCTTTCAGCAAAGATAAGTTTGAAAAGCCCTGCTCTACATCCCTTTCTCTCCTTTGGAGGAGGTCATTCTCTTCTGTTTATGCCCCAGGATTTTCTCAAATCCTTACCTTGGCCAACGTAGCTCTGTGGAAGAAATCTTGTCTTCCTCTACTCCTTGTCCCTATCTGTGACAAGGGCCCCACACTTTTCTTCAGCATCTCCTGGATATCCTAGTCTTCCTCTGGTTGTTTATCCTGTCCAAGCTCTTCTGATACATTCTTAGCTCTGCCCTGTGTTCTAGATGTCTCTACTTGCCATTTCTCACCCATTTGTTCACTCAACTGATAAGCTTGTTGAGTGCCAAGCACGGCAGGCACTGCACTAGGTGCCAGGGATACAGGGCTCAGAGGATTCATGCCCTCTGGAGCTTCCTTCTAGCGATGGAGTCAGATGAATCAATGGGGAAACTGGTGATGAGGGCTTTGAAAGAAACAAACAAGGGACTGAGATGAACAACGCTGGGGGATGAGGGCCACTTGTGTCAAGTCAAGGGAAGGACTCTGGAAGGAAATAACACTAAAATCAAACTTTGACGCATGAGAAGGGACTGGAGGGAGCTACAGAGAGAAGGGGGAAAGCGCTCCGAAGAGAGCGAGCAGTGTACACGAAAAGGCTCTGAGCGTGATACCCATGTAGAACAAAAGAATGCTGGTGAGAAGCGGGTGGGCGGGTGGGCAGGGTCAGCCCACACAAGGCCTTGTTAGGCCAGAATGAGGATTCTGTTGATTATGCAATTAGAATTCTTTGAAGTGTTTTAAACTGTAAGTGTGTGACTAGACTGTAAGAAGTTAAGATGGATGCAAGGAGACCGATTAGGAGGATCTGGTGAGACAGTGAGTGACTTGGACAAGGTAATGGCAGGGATGATGGAGAACAAGGGTAAGCTTAAAGATATGTTTTGGAAAAACAACTAAAAGACTGTCCGGATAGAATGAATGAGGGTGGTGAGGGAAAGGGACCTGCAGGCTGCCTCCCAGTTTTCTACCTTGAGTATCTGGTGATGGTGGCACCATTCACTGAGACGGGAAGGCCTTTACAGGGCTTCATGAACTGGTATGCCCCGCATGAATGCCATTTGTTCTTCAGCCTCTGGTAAAAGCGTGGGCATTGGCTGACCCATCGTGGTCCTACCTTCCTACAGATTTTTGCAGATACTTCTAGTACTCAATTCCTCCAAGCTTTGCCTACCGACATCCATCTGGTTGCAGTGACAAACATCCCAAGATCTTAGTGGCTTAGCTCAACAAAGTCTTACTTCTTGCTCAGAGCACTTGTCTACTGAGGGTCACGGTGCAGGGGGTGGGGGGGTTACACATCAGAGTCACTGGGCCCGGGCTGATGGAGCGGCCACCATCTTGTACTTTGCCAGCACTCTGGAGGGTCTTTCCATTAAACGCTCATTTGCCAGAACTAGTCCTATGACCATATCCAGCCACAGGGTTCCAAGAAGGAGAATCCTACTATGTGCTGCAGGAGGACAGAACCAGAAAGGTCAGACAAACAGAACTTGCACAGGTCCCATCTTCTCCTCATCCAATGTCTTCAGTCTATTTTATCCATTAGTGCTATCATATTGACTAAATTTAATAATAATAATAAGTTATGGTTTATTAGGTACCAATTATGTTTCAGATTCTATATTTGGTAAAAATCACATATTATCTCATTTAATTCTCATAACAGCCCTGTGAGGTTGGCTTTATCATGTCCTTTTTGCATACAAGGAAAGTAAGGTATAAGGATACTTAATAAGTGACACAGCTGTGACTGGAACCCTCTTCACATTTTCCTTATAAAAGACCACTTTACATTTGAACACAGAAAACTATAATTTCCATTCTCTCAGAGGTAGCTCCCTAAACTTTAAAATCAACCTAATTTGGGAAGAAACAAGTAGGGACCTCATAAAAATTAATCAAGACACCACAGGGAAGCTAAAATGACTGACTCTAGCCTTCTGTACATTTGTTTAATTTTCATGTCAGTCCCTATTTTGTGAGGAAACTGCAGGTATACGATAAAAGAAGATGCTGGGGTTCTGAACCTAAAACAAGTCCTGTGGGTTCTACTTGCACAGTATCTCTCAGATGCATCAGCTCCCCTGCCTCCCCATCTCCACCGCTACCACCTCAGCGCAGGCTAACATTCCCTCTCACATGGATTTGAAACCAGTCTCCTAGTGGTCTCAATGTCACAACTGTACTTCTTGCATCTCCTCCACTCCATTTGCCACACTGAAGCCAGAGCCATTATTTCATCACATCAAAATGCAAGTTGGTTTTTGAGACTCCCCTTCTTGAAAATGTTAAATGGTTTCCTATTACCTTTAGAATAAGGTTCAGAAGAACTGCCTTTAGAATAAGGTTCCTCAGCCTGGTTCCCAAGCCCTGCATGATCTGGCCTCAGTCTTGTCTTTGCTCCTCTCTCCCTCCTCCCCACTCCTGTCCCCATCTCGTTGGCTCACTCCTAGTGATCCTCAGATTCAACATCTCTTACACAGGGAGCCCTCTCTTCCTGGACTAGGTCATTGCTCTTTCTCCTGTTTTACCTTCAGAGCACCTTACTTTGCTTCCTGGTACTTAACACACTTGGTCTGCATTTATGGTTTTTTGTGCTTAATGCCTGCGATTCCCCTGCCACCCCCTCACCCCTGTCCCTGGCCGCCCACCCCTCTTCCATCCCCTATCCACTCCAAGCCCCATGAACACTGGGACCTTGTCTATTTTGTTCACTCTTGCAACTCCAACAGAGAGCACAGAACTGGCACACAGCAGGAATTCAACAGATAATTTCTGATTAATGTATGAAGGGAGCCATGCCCCTGAGGAAGTCTGGTGTCCTGCAACAATAATAACAGTGGCTAACTCTCTGATCACATATACCAACCCACATACTTTTTAAAGTCATTTTATATAAACAAGCTCACTGATTTTCACAACAAACCCATGAGGTAGGCTCTAGTAGCATCTCCATTTCACAGATGAGGCACAGAGAGGTTAGGGGACATACCCAAGGTCACACAGTCAAGGTCAGAGCCAGCACTTGAACCAGGGGCAGTCCGTGCTATTGGACTATTGCTATACTGCTCTTCTTAAAACAAAAGTTTTTTTCCTCTCTCAATCTAGGGAAAAAATGAACATGTGGAATATTCTCAGTGCTTTTTTTTTGATAGACAAGCTCAACTTTAAGGGACCTAATGATCTTTAAAAGTAACTGCATATTGTTAAATTCTACCTGGTATAACAAACTCAAGAGGAACGGGCATACCTATCCCAATGTAATCCCACCCAGCCCTTCCTACTCTGCTTGTAAACATCTTTTAGGTTAGAAGTCACCACTTATCCTTTGCTTAAATAATTCCTTGCTCTTGGGGAGGCTGGGGGTGGGGCTGGGGGGCAGGGATGCTAAGAACAAGGGTGAATGGAGCCATGAAAATTCCCAAAGCCGCCCGGTCTATACTGCAGCGCAAAGCCAGAGCGAGAAAATAGTGCACCTACGCTGCCTGTTTTATAACTCTGGATTTTTCAAGGAGATATTCAGAGATTCTTGCCCCCATCACAGCTCCAGTTGGTGTAAACATCATTTCCAGATATTTTCCAAAACGGCTGGAATTGTCATTGATGGCAGTGCATGCATTTCCAAAGGCTTCCACCAGAGAGTTGACTTGCAGAATTTTCTCTCTCAAGGTCTGATTACTTGCCTGTGCCAAACAAGAACAGTCAGGAGGAGCCTCCAGAAACACTACTCCAATAGAGCTGCCACGCAAGGTCCACCCACACCACCCAGCCCGCAGATCTCACATTTATCCTCTGGGGGAAAAACTCCATTTGGGGAAATTAGCATCAATCACCAGCATTGTTTTCTCAGATGAGCATTTCCCCAGGTGTATAAGCATCAGATGAGGCTAGATTAGGCCATTAGTTTTTACAACCAGCTACACTTCTCTTAAAGTTCTTGACAGATAAAATGCCTGAAGAGCTTAGAAAGAATTTTAAATAGAGAGATCCCATCACTTTTCTCAGTTATTCACTATAATATTCAATAAACCTCATCTGTAAGAAATACTCTTAAATTTGTTCTTAGTCTCATAATACACTAATTCTGAGTATAAGCAACTGCTAGGGTATTTTTAAAGCTATACGTTTGATGTCCATTTCACCAAGCTGAAAATTTCCATTTCCCTCAACTTGTGTTCAGAGAGTTCCATTTTCCAATCCTTTAATCACCTTAGTGGCTCTCCCTGCTCCTGCTCCTAATGTTTAACCACTTTTACTACTTAATGGCTGAATGTTTGTATTACATCGAAAACATGAAAAATTAATTGCCGATAATCTAGTAAATTGGTGCTGGCATTATTTTCTTCACTATGTGAAAGGTGGAGGACATGCTGACATCTTAAGAGGCCTAGCGATCAGGAGGTGAACATAATAAAGATGGAATGTTTCTATGTAACCCCTAATAACAACCAGTATTTCCATCATTTAGAAAATACGCAGTCTTCTAACCACGATACAGAAAGCAGGTCGTCAATACCTTTCCCAAGAAGGTCAAATGCTGAACTATCAGGTGGGCGCTTTCCGTCTTCCCAGAGCCACTTTCTCCACTGATGACAATGCACTAACACAGAAAATGAAGCGTTGGTGAAGAATTCAAAGCACAGTAAACACCCTGTGTGCTCAGCTATGGTTTTCATGTAACATCCACCACTGTACACCTTAAATCTTCACTGAGCAATATATCTTAGGAATCTTTCTATTTCAGTACACCGAGAGCTTCCTCAACCTTTTCAGTCGTTTGTCGCTCCCTTATACAGATGTACCATAGTCTATTTAACCCATCCCATGTTGATGGATACTTGAGTTTTTTCCCAATGTTATTACAAACAATACTGCAATGAATAACCCGATACGTAGGTCATTATATTTACATGCGGGTTCATTTGTAGAATAAATTCCCAGAAATAGGGTTGTTGTACCAAAAGGTAAACACATTTATAAGTTTGATAGATAATACCAAATTGCTTTCCTAAGGACTGTATCAGTATATGAAAGTGTCTGTTCTCCTGCACCCTCACCAACTGGCTATGTTGGATTTTTGCCAGTCTGATAGGCAAAACATTGTATCTCGGTACAGTTTTAATTTGCACTTCTTTTATTATGAGTGAGATTGGGCATCCTTTCGTAAGTTTAAGGTCATTCATATTTTCCTTTTTTTGTGACCAGTCCATATTTTGCCTTTTTTTAAAAATATATTATTGGTCTTTTATCATTTGTTTCTAGGAGCTCTTTATGTATATATAAAGGAGATTAGTGGGTGTGGTATAATAAAAAAACATATATTTGGTCTTTGTCTCTGGTTCCTGGCACTGAGCTCCTAAAACCCTTGGAATGTCCTGAATGACAGAGTGATGAGAGCATCCTTTGTTATTCACAGACAAGTCCCTTTCAACCAAACCTAACTGCTCACCAAGTGGTTCAAGGTGGAGCCCAAGATAGCTTCAGGATGGGGGCTGGTTACTAAAGAGACCAAACACATGATTTAGAGGGAGGGAAATTTCACCCCCGCCACCCCAACTTCTGGGGAGGAGAGAAGGGCCAGAGATTGACTGAGTCATAAAAACTCTTGAACAACAAGATTCAGAGAGCTTCCAGTGTGAATAGGTCGCAGGCCTGGGAGGATAATGTGTGGAAGCTTTACTCCACTTTCCTCCCTGTATCTTGTCCTATGCATCTCTTCCATTTGGCTGCTCCTGAGTTGTATCCTTTATAAAAACCCAGTAAACCTAAGTAAAGTGTTTTCCTGAGTTCTGTGAGTCGTTCTAGTGAATTATCAAACCTGTGGGGAGCTGTGGGAATCCCTGAATTTGCAGTCAGCCAGGAGGAAGTGTAGGTAGTCTGGGTACCCCATTCACAGCTGGTGTCTGAAGTAGGGGCAGTCTTGTGGACTGAGTCCTGAACCTGTGAGGTCTGTGCTAAATACGGATAGTTCGTATCAGAATTGAATGGAACTGAATTGTTAGACATCCAGTTGGTGTCAGGGAATTGGAGAACTGGCTGGTGTTGGTAAAGACACACATTTAGTGTCAGAAAAAAGATAACACAGTGGGGTAACTTTTTAACTTGAGAAACACATATATTGCTCTTCATTTCCTTCCTTTCTATGAATTCTATGGACATTTCACAAGTCTCTGGGAAAGGTAAGAATGTGGAGAAGCCAAGCTTCTAACACATAGTGAATCCAGGTACTCCATTTCGTAACTGGCACTATTATAATTTCAATCAGCTCCTCAGCAAATCCAAAGCTGGGACTTCACAGGTCTCAGGAAATATACACATTGTGCTTCTCTCATAAAATTTTCCCACCACATTAGATTGTTTCTATTTCAAACAGAATAAAGACAGAAGGGAAAACACACATACTGAAAGTAAAGGAAGGGTCAAAGGTTGGATATGCCACTGCTGTGAATCAGAGGTCCAGAAAGTTAAAACGTATGGGTGAGCTTCGTGTTTAACTAGCACTGAGTTTAAGATTTGTTCAGTCTTTACCCAATTCATCACAATTTCTAGGCAGCTAAACAGTGTGGTGCAGAACCACTATCAACCTGTGTGCAGTATTTCATACAAAAAGGACTGGACCATGAAATTTCTGAGACCTTCATTGGAAAGAACTTCATGTCCATCATTCTCCATCCCATTTTTATGACAGTCATTGCCATGTCATCAGGTTTGTGTTAGCTCTATGTTCTTATATTCATATTAGAATTATCCTTATTATATTTTACCAGGGGAAATGAGTGCCCTTGATAAGGACGTTTCACATTTCTTGAAAAGCGTTTTCACATTTTCCTGCTACTCTGGCTTTATCACTGTTCCTGTTCCACTGAGCTACTATTTTACTGCCTATTTCCTTGAGTCAGCACCAGCAACCAGAATGGAAAGTTTTTAGGAAGATTTAAGAGCTGCAGAGGAGGACAGAACACATCCTACTGTGGGACTTGGTGGGGAAGGGCAGTAAGTTCTTACCTGGTCTTTGTTGAAAGTAACCATGCATTGGTAAGCAGCATCTGCTGATGCAAATATGTGGGGGGGATTTGAGGCACGTTTCACTCCATGATAAAGTCTGGAAAACTGAAAAACATTAACTTAAAGAACTCTTCTAATGTCCCAGTACCTTTTGCCCACAAAACCAAGGCTTCGTCACTTATTAGGGGAATTGTGGCATCAGGGAGGCTGTAGAGCTGAGGCTCTGGAGTCTATAGAGCTGACTTCAAATCCCAGTTCTTCACTTACTGGCTTCCTAAGCTTGTGGAAGGGCATTAACTTCACTATGTCCTCATCTGCCAAATAGGCTTAATAATATTACCTGTCACACAGGTTCGTGAGAGATAAACAAGGTAACCCAATGCCTGGTATATGGTTAGCTGTTTTGTTACATATTAACTTAAAAAGTTACCCCCAAAATGTAACAATTCCATCTGTGTTGCATTATTATCTTCAGTTTGGGGTATGTACACCCCTAGGATGACATAATTTTTTTCTCATTTTTTCTCCCTTTTCATTTTCCCTTGAGATTTCACATTTCCTATGAAGGAGCCACATGCTCATAAAGGATCCCTTACCTGTGGAGAGTATATGTTTAGATTCTGGAAGGGGTTTAAGGCAATTAAGATGTCTCCAACATATGTATAAATCAGTAAGTCCACATAACGCTTCTGCAACTGATGAATAATTGTATCCTAATAAGAGGATAAATAGTACTGAGAGTAAACATTATTTCCAGTCAAGGGAGAGATCCTAAAAATAACAACAAATGTATTCTTACAAGAATATTTTTCTCTAAAACATTAAAATAGTCCATTTAAGTCATACCCTATTGATTAGGATCCTAATCATTAGGACCCTAATGATCCTAAATGCAGATATTTGCCTTGAAAAAAGAAAAAATTAGGAATATGCTAAAAGAATTCGCCCACTTAGGACTTGCTAAAAGACTCTGACATATGCAACAAAGATTTTGTTTGTTATTATGAAAAACATGTCTCACCCAACCAAAATGTTCTATTTAGAATTTTATTTAATAGGCCATTCCTATTAATAAAGTACAGACAAACTGTAACTTCATTTCTCAAAGTATTACACTTAAAATTTATGTGGTGGGAATGCAGAATTGAACACTTTTATATCACACTTTAGTGATTCATGCTTTGCAGTTAAGGGTCCCCAGAGTTAGAATCAGCAGAAGCAGCTCCAGTGCAATTAACAGCTCTATTAAACATGCGTATTTTAAATGGGGATTATCACAGTTTCCAAATTTAGAATTCAAGCTATATTAGCTTCACTATTTCCCTAAATGAAGCTCCTCTTTATGAAGAACAAACAACTATCTTAATTTAAGGGTTAAGGTGCACTTTTCTATAAACAGAAAATAATTTCAGCTGATCTAGTACATCATTTAAGCCTACCATATAAAGGCCTTTACGGGAAAAATCCAAATCCTTTTCTCTTCATCATTTAGGACATTTGGGGGACTATAAATGCACAAAACACCGGACCATAGTCACAGCAACCAAACGTTCCTGAGCTTCACCCCAAGGCTATACAAACAATTAAAGTTTCAAGTGACCTTAGGAGAATATCATCTACAACAGAAAGGTCACACCACTCATGTGAAACAAATGTCATTGGTGAAAATTGTCTACTAAATATTTAGTACCTCATCCAGAACCTCGAGATTGACCAAATCATCCTCAAGGCAGTATTTTTCTGCATCTTCCACATGATAGGGTCTTCTGGTATGCATCCTTTCATGCCTAGAGTTTATCCAGAGAATATTAGCACTAAGGCAGTAAAAAATACAGCAAACAGTAGGCCACGAGAACAACGCAGCCACAGTCTTACCACACAACGTGTTCAGAGACTTCAGAGAAGGGACAGGACGAGCAAGTCCAGTCCAGGTCCCCAGCTCTCTCCCCATCACTGCAGGGCTCCCAGGGGGTAAGGGGAGCTCCAGAGCTCAAGCCTTCCGCGGCCATGAGGAGCACAGCCAAGTGGGCCCATCTAACACTTATATCTGCTTTTCTTATGTGCCAACCACAGCACTTCCTTGCATTGTTTTCTGTTCAGTGTCAGGCAGGTAATTCTCACTAGGGTACTTCCCTTGAGGTCCCCTCCTGCTGTCCACCAGCACCACCCCACGTGTCTTGAGAAATTTTTAAAACTACAGAAAACTTCAGAGAATAATATAGCAGATACCAACGAATCAATAAATGCTTACATTTTATCTTGTTTATTTTAAAGCCCTTTGGGACCCATGTTCCATCCCACTCCCCTTTCCTGAGTGACCGCTATTTCGTGGGTATCCTTCCAATTTAAAATTATTGGTCATACACATATTTGTACCCATAATACACAGATTTTGTATGTTAAATTATAAAAATGATATCATACTGGTGGTTTCATTTTGCAAATTTACTTTTTTCCATTCAACATCATGATTCCCCACCCACCCCTTCTCCCATTTCTCTCTGTGTCTCTCTCTCTCTTTCTATATATATATATATATATATATATATAGACCTGTGATGATACTGGGCATAAAAGGTAACAGGGGCACACACATACATACATAGAGAGAAAGACAAGGAACGAGGGAGAGAAAGAGAGAATGAGAGTGAGTGAGTAAGTGACTGTCACTTTAATCACTGGGTAATATTACATCATATAAATATGTACCAATATCTTTACCCAGTCTTGATCAACATTTAGGCTGATTCCAACTTTTTGCTATCAAAAACAAAGTAGCACTCAGTATCTTTATGTGCATCTCCTTGTGTACATATGTGAGATTTTCTCTTGGGAGTGTACTCACCATTTAAAAAACTTCCTGCCTATTAAATTAAAAGTTACTTCCTAATCCCTACTATTGATAGATTTGAAGAAGGAGTATTTTAAGCATGGTATTAGTCATCTCCAGTGTTAGAACCAATTTTGCTGCTAATTCATATAAAAGTCCAAAGAGCTGAAACTTAATTTTACTTAATAACGTCAAATTTATAACCTAAGCATTTTAAAATTATTATTAGTCAGAACAGTTTATTCATCTGTATTCTAACATATTAGTGATGTCAAAGAAAAATCATATCTGTTTGAAAAACAGCTTTTTTAAAAAACTCAGAGCTGCTTCTATCTAGCCACTTTGCCAAATAAAACAACAGGAGGGTACACGTTTCTGGCCAAATCCTCTTCACATAAAACCCAAGCATTTTTTTCCTTTGAAGTTCACCATAAAACAAAATAGTGCAACATATTTTTAATAAATTAAATTCTCATCATATTAAATTCAGCTAGTTTATCTCCTTCCTAAATTTATATCTTGCAATGGTATGAAATAGTCTATGTTAGAGTTTATTTCAAGCATCTTTTGACAAAGGAAGTCAGGAATTTTTAGAAAATCCACAGCTCTGGTTCGGGTCAAGATGAAGTAAGTACCCTCCATTCTGTCTCCACATTGAATGCAACTAAGTACCTTGGACAGAATGCATGGTACTCTGAGAAGTACATGGTAACAGGCTGACCGGGGGGATCAGAATTCAAAATATCACTGAGTCAATGGTGAGTTTCCTGAGATTTTTTTTTTTCTTCCAGTAACTCCTGACCTGGACTTGAAGTCAGCTTGAACTGTATATAGGGATGTCAAACTGCACGCTGGATGACATTTTTACAGCCAACTAAAAATGGAAGCATTGACAAACCTCACTTGCAATATCACAAATAAATAAACTCTAGTAGAAAGTCGTGACTATAACTGTGAACATGTACAATGCAATACCACCAGGATCGAAACTGTCATCTTCTGAACCCTGAAGAGCTTATCTGTATATCTATCTCACAGATTTAACCTCCAGGAATCATGCAGATGCTGTCCGCAAATCTGAGCTTGCAAGGTATTTCCACTCTGATACAGACCACTTCATTTTCTCACTCAGGGAAAAAAAATATATTCCAGCCCTATCTCAGTATTCCCCAACTAGTGTTCTTCTGAAACTGCTACCTGCTTCATTTTCCTGCTTTGGCTATAGTGTTTGGAGAGAATGAAGAGAAAAAAATTATTTATTCCAATTTTTATCTTTTTTAATTTACATTATCCTAGAGTACATATATTTATTAAAAGTGTTACATTGTTTTATATTTGTCTATTTTTAGTTAAAATTAATCAAAAGAAATTTGGTTTAAATTTTTTTACAGTTTTCTTGAGTTAAATAATTTGTTGTCACCAGTAACCATCAACTTAAATTTCCTTTAAGTTCACATGCTCCACCTAGTGCCTTACTTGAGAATAGCATCTATTATCAATTTTTGCTGAAGAATTCCTTGTTTAATGTGAAAATTACAGATTTCCAACTAAAAACTTTGGATTGAGTATTCCAAAGCTTAGAGGAATGGAGAGATAGGTAAATGGTTGGATAAAGCAAAAGGCATTCTATTAAATTAAGAGTATATGGTAAGGTATTATAGTTTTGATGATTTAGAAGATATTTTCAAATCCCAACAAAGTCTATACTGCTTTTTGCTAGATTTTCTATTTGTTTTCATGAAGCCCTAAGTATGTTGTCTGCCAAGCCTGGCTTCCCAGACAAATGGAGTTTGGGGGTTAAAGCTTAGAGAGGATGAGACTCAAAGCCCTGGCTTAGGCTGGTTCTTGGAGTTTGGTTTTGGTGTGGTGTGGGGCAGGTAGTGGTGAGAAGGGTTGACCTAAGGATTCAGGGATCAGGAAAAGGGGAAACTGGTGTCTGAGTCCCCAGTTCAAGTAAGGTGGGAATGAAGGCAATTCTGAAACATCAGGTCTAAGGCAATGGGCGGAGAATAAGAACTGGATCTGAGGAGTGGGTGAGACAGAGCCAGAGGTGGAGACTGGGAGCTCCCCTAAAACAACAGTGGGCACAAATGAGACAGAGGATGGGGGATTTTTGGAATGTCTTAGGTCCAGCCCATGAGGGGGGAAAGAAGCTGTAGAAGGTACCAGGTTAGTTCAGACACTGGGGGAATAAAGTCCTAAAGTGCTGTTGGCTTCATTATAATTTAATCTCTATACCTGCATTATGGTTAAAACCATTTCTGGGAGTTCTCTTTGATATCTCATCACTGGGCCTGCAGACTTCTTTGTTTGAGCTGCTGGCCCTATGAATAATATTGACAAAATATTATATATTTTGTCCAAAAGTGATTCCTTAATCCCTTAGCCTGTTCCTGTCTGTCAACTTTGCCTGTGGAAGGAGTAACATCCATGTAGGCAGGTCCACACCGGGCTGCAGGAGCTTCATGTAGGTATGGCAGGAGGCATTCTTCCCTTCGTGCCCAACTATGTTGAAGAACAAAGAATAGAAGGAAGGCCTCTAAATTATAATTCAAGGGTAGGAAGGAAACAAAATCTTTATTTTGTAAGAACAGCTGGTTCTTATTAGTTGCCCATTTTATACACATCAGTGTATACATGTCAATCCCAATCGCCCAATTCAGCACACCACCACCCCACCCCCTCTTGGTGTCCATACATTTGTTCTCTACATCTGTGTCTCTATTTCTGCCTTGCAAACCGGTTCATCTGTACCATTTTTCTAGGTTCCACATATATGTGTTAATATACGATATTTGAAACAAAATCTTTTAGTCTAAAAATGACAGGGGATGTGCTATTGAGAGGTGAAACTCTGCCCTGAAAAATGCCTGATGGTCTTTTAGACGGTTGTCCTATGGCAGGAGGACCATTGGGAAGGCCACCTCTACCTCCACTCCTCTACACTCAGGATCAGAGCCCTTTCCTCCATCCAAGAGTGGAACCGGAAGGAGTGGAAAATGACTAACACTCCCACCGGATTCCAGATAAGTAAGTAAAATCTTTTGGGGGTGGAGAAAAAAAGGAGTAAAGAAAAGGAGTAAGGGAGAGGGTCCAGGCTCAAAGGTGGTGGTCCTCAAGAGTCTAAGACAAGGGCTTCTGAGGCCATGTACAAAGCTCAGGAACAAGTTGACAATTTGGATAGATTAGAGGAACCATTCCCTTATCACCACATTCAATGGATCTCATATAGTAAGGAAAATGTTACTCAAAATTGGGGATAGAGTACTATTACTCCAACAAAGGTAGTGATGTTGAATATTTCTTCCAAATCATTATTTCCATTTCAGTATACCTCTTGATAACAGAGTGGATGAAAGAGAAACTTTTTACTATAATCACATAATCATGGACCTAGCATGAGAAAAATAATGGCAAAGCATCTAGGTGTAACACCATCCTACTGAGATCCAAATATGAGTAAAGTTACCACCTAGATAACTTTAACTACATGAGCTCAATCTTGATCTGAAATTTAAGCTTATATCTATCAAACAAACATTATAATACATAGATTAAAAAATACAAGAATTATTTGGGTGGAAATCTCTATAGTATCTCCCTGTTTTTTCATCCAAGCATTGTTTTTGACCAGAATTTCAATAGATCAGCATCTTATCAATTATATTAAGTGTATTTGATATAGCTATCTTCTCTAGACAGCAAGAATCAGTGACACCAGCAGAAAATTAAATATTAATTCACTCATTCAGTTATAGATAGACAGAGATAGATAGCAGATTACATCAGGGTATGGATTTATTTCTTGTCTGTTAGGAAAACAGGAAAATTCTTAACCTGCTATGTGGCAAGCATCTTCAACACTTGATGAAGTAATCATTCAAAAGTCATTCATTTGCACAGGATTCCAAGAACCCAACAGTGTATGTAATGTGTATATATGTGGTGGGGGGTGCATGTTTGCAGGTAAAAGAGGAAGCAAGTGAGCAAGACTTACTAGGGAAAGCTCAGCAGTGAAGCAGTGACAAATCTGTTTTTAAGGGCCACTGCTGTTGGTTGAAAAGATATCAGAAAAGCTGAGGTCACTGTTTTAATCAGCCTCAGGCAAATTGCAAGGGTAGAATCAAAATCCATTAAACAGAGCAGGGAAACAATCAGCAACTTAATTGTTCTACCAAGTAATACTTGGTAGTAGACCCTTGGCATTTGAGGGTTTAACATTTGTGGTTTCAGCTAGTCCCAAACCACCCACAGGGGAACAAACAATGTGCTGGGTTTTGCAATTTTCCTGAGGCTAGAAGTTGAGTCCATGATGGGAGGTTGGAAGGTGGGAGTGGGTCAGGTCACAGCACAGCCAACCAGCGCTTTTCCTGCCTCTACTCTAATTGCAGACAGAGGTTTTGCTCTTTTCCCACTAACCCTTGTGAAGTGATTTTTTAAAAAGCATGTTTTCATGTCGACGTCTCTAACTTTGATAGTGACATGATATACCAGATAATATTGATGAATTCAGGGATTTGCAAAAGGGATTTGGGGAAAAATTCCTTTTGAAAGTCAAAGAAATGGGAGCTGATGTAAAGGAAATGACCAAATTGCTTAACAGCATCCCTGACAGGTTAAGTAAAAATGTAGCCCTAAACTATTGCTCACAGAATATTAGGGCTATGTGACTTCCTTTGAGAGTCAGCCTTGGATGCATAACCTCTCTACTGTTCCTGAGTCGAACATATGCTATAGAAAAATTATAAGTTACTGGAAAAACTTAAATTCCAATGATTTCACTCATTCAATCAGCATCAGGAAATGGTATCAAATCTCAAATAGTACAGTGTCATTTCTCCATAGGTGCCTCATATACATAATGTGCAATGGGAATGGATCACAGTCTGGCTGTCCCAAGAAACTGCACCATTCAGAAGAGCTAGAACACTTACACCAGGAGAGGAGCGGTGGGGCCTCACCACTCAAGCTCTTCTTTATACTGTGAATGAAAAATATTGGCTGCCTTATCAGTGAACAGAGGATGTGTAGCCGTCAAGCCATCACATTACGGCATCTACAAAGATGAGTTCTGAGGGAACTGAGGATGGAAACAGGATGTCTGATGCCCATCATTTAGCAGTCAACTGCTGCAGCCATCCAGCAACTGTGCACCTTGAGGAGACTCAGGATGTGAAAGCACAGGATACTGGCCCCAGATAGCTGAGGTGCATATGGAAGGAATGATTCCAGTGAGCCCAGACTCTTGCATCGTCCCATATACAGAAAAGTGCTAAATTCCTTAACTTGAGATATCTGGTTTTCTTTAAGTAACAATCAACCACCTGGTCTTTGCTGCAAAAAAACTCCTACATATACTGGCTCCCCGCCTTGCATCTTCAGAGCAGTCTCCCAGAGTTATCTGAGATGCTGTGTCCCAGGCTTAAGCCCTCAGTTTTGTCCACCAAATAAAACGTAACTCTCAACTTTTAGGTTGTGCATTTTTTTTTCAGTCAACAATACACAGTACAGCTTCTGCTCTATTGTGAATGAGCTCTCCATGATTCCTAGCCTTATTCCTGAATACGTGTCTATTTCCTTATCATAGCTGGAATGGACCATTTCCTCATAATGTTCCTGCCTCCTTCCACCTTCCATCCACTCGTGGTGGGGGGTGGGGTGGGGAAAGGAGTGCCCTCCTTGCTCCCCTCTGCCTTTTTCCATCCATTGTTCTCCCTAACCAATCTCTCTCTTTTAAAAAGTTCATATCACCTTCTCGTACCATCTTCTCCAGCACTTGACCCCCATTTTCCTTTCTCTCTACTCCTTCCCCTAATTCCAGTCTTTGGTTTTCCCATACCCTACCAATCACTTTGTTAATTCTTCTCACGTTCTAATTTCAAGATTCCTCTTTGTCAATTCTTTAAATACTTTTATTTCTCCTCCACTGAAGTTGTCCACAAGTTCAGCTATGACTAGTTCCCAATAATCTCTCAAAAGTTCCCAAGGAGATGAATATAGATGCAAAAATCCTCAACAAAATACTAGCAAACAGAATCCAACAACACATTAAAAGGATCATACACCACGATCAAGTGGGATTTATCCCAGGGATGCAAGGATTCTTCAATATACGCAAATCAATCAATGTGATACAACATATTAACAAATTGAAGAATAAAAACCATATGATCATCTCAATAGATGCAGAAAAAGCTTTTGACAAAATTCAACACCCATTTATGATAAAAACTCTCCAGAAAGTGGGCATAGAGGGAACCTACCTCAACATAATAAAGGCCATATATGACAAACCCACAGCAAACATCATTCTCAACAGTGAAAAACTGAAAGCATTTCCTCTAAGATCAGGAACGAGACAAGGATGTCCACTCTCACCACTATTACTCAACATAGTTCTGGAAGTCCTAGCCACGGCAATCAGAGAAGAAAAAGAAATAAAAGGAATACAGATTGGAAAAGAAGAAGTAAAACTGTCACTGTTTGCAGATGATATGATACTATACATAGAGAATCCTAAAACTGCCACCAGAAAACTGCTAGAGCTAATTAATGAATATGGTAAAGTTGCAGGATACAAAATTAATGCACAGAAATCTCTTGCATTCCTATACACTAATGATGAAAAATATGAAAGAGAAATTATGGAAACACTCCCATTTACCATTGCAACAAAAAGAATAAAATACCTAGGAATAAACCTACCTAGGGAGACAAAAGACCTGTATGCAGAAAACTATAAGACACTGATGAAGGAAATTAAAGATGATACCAACAGATGGAGAGATATACCATGTTCTTGGATTGGAAGAATCAACATTGTGAAAATGACTCTACTACCCAAAGCAATCTACAGATTCAATGCAATCCCTATCAAATTACCAATGGCATTTTTACTGAGCTAGAACAAATCATCTTAAAATTTGTATGGAGACACAAAAGACCCCGAATAGCCAAAGCAGACTTGAGGGAAAAAAACGGAGCTGGAGGAATCAGACTCGCTGACTTCAGACTACACGACAAAGCTACAGTAATCAAGACCATTTGGTACTGGCACAAAAACAGAAACACAGATCAATGGAACAAGATAGAAAGCCCAGAGATAAACCCACGCACCTATGGTCAACTAATCTATGACAAAGGAGGCAAGGATATACAATGGAGAAAAGACAGTCTCTTCAATAAGTGGTGCTGGGAAAACTGGACAGCTACATGTAAAAGAATGAAATTAGAATACTCCCTAACACCATACACAAAAATAAACTCAAAATGGATTAGAGACCTAAATGTAAGACTGGACACTATAAAACTCTTAGAGGAAAACATAGGAAGAACACTCTTTGACATAAATCACAGCAAGATCTTTTTTGATCCACCTCCTACAGTAATGGAAATAAAAACAAAAATAAACAAATGGGAGCTAATGAAACTTCAAAGCTTTTGCACAGCAAAGGAAACCATAAACAAGACGAAAAGACAACCCTCAGAATGGGAGAAAATATTTGCAAACGAAGCAACGGACAAAGGATTAATCTCCAAAATATATAAACAGCTCATTCAGCTCAATATTAAAGAAACAAACACCCCAATCCAAAAATGGGCAGAAGACCTAAATAGACATTTCTCCAAAGAAGACGTACAGACGGCCATGAAGCACATGAAAAGATGCTCAACATCACTAATTATTAGAGAAATGCAAATCAAACCTACAATGAGGTATCACCTCACACCAGTTAGAATGGGCATCATCAGAAAATCTACAAACAACAAATGCTGGAGAGGGTGTGGGGAAAAGGGAACCCTCTTGCACAGTTGGTGGGAATGTAAATTGATACAGCCACTATGGAGAACAGTATGGAGGTTCCTTAAAAAACTAAAAATAGAATTACCATATGACCCAGCAATTCCACTACTGGGCATATACCCAGAGAAAACCGTAATTCAAAAAGACACATGCACCCGAATGTTCATTGCAGCACTATTTACAATAGCCAGGTCATGGAAGCAACCTAAATGCCCATCGACAGACAAATGGATAAAGAAGTTGTGGTACATATATACAATGGAATATTACTCAGCCATAAAAAGGAACGAAACTGAGTCATTTGTTGAGAGGTGGATGGATCTAGAGACTGTCATACAGAGTGAAGTAAGTCAGAAAGAGAAAACCAAATATCGTATATTAACACATGTATGTGGAACCTAGAAAAATGGTACAGATGAGCCGGTTTGCAGGGCAGAAGTTGAGACACAGATGTAGAGAACAGACATATGGACAGCAAGGGGGGAAACCTGCGGTGGGGTGGGGATGGTGGTGTGCTGAATTGGGCTATTGGGATTGACATGTATACACTGATGTGTATAAAATTGATGACTAATAAGAACCTGCAGTATAAAAAAAAAAGTTCACGAGGACTCAGTTCTGCAATCTCTTTTCTCACCATCCTCTCACTGAATCTGCTTTTTGTCTTCATTGTAACTGCCAGTTACATGTAACTCCATTGTAACTGCCCTGACCCAGACCCACATTCAAAGTCAGTAAGCCACTCTGGCTTCACTTTCTTCCAAATCTCCAAAAAGACCTCAAGGATACTCTCCTACTCAGATTCTCTTGCCCCCGTGTCCAGCCATCAATGTCCATCCAAGCCAGTCTCCAGCCTGAAGAAGACCACAGTATCTGCTTTCTCTACTCCTACTCCTGCGGCTAAGAATTGGTAGAGATGATAGATGGAAAAGGTGATGGTGCTGATGGTACAATTTTTCAGAGATTCTAATGCCAAATGCTCTCCTGAATGCTCTACATGCATTATCTTAAACACTGATTAACTTCACTACAATGTAATGCTATTCAGTTAAGTTCCACCTGGGTTTTCTGTGCTATTGAGCAATCGTTATGTCCACCTTTAATGAACCCTTTATCATATTCCTCATAGCGGCTATTTCAAAGATTTAACACTTCCCTGGAGTCCACAGCTCACTCCCAACTTTGAGACCACTTTGCTTACTTTTTTTTGGAAAGCTAAAGGCCATTCAACATGAGTTTCCTCATAGTATCTCCTCTGCCTCTTGCTCCCCACCTCTCAAATTTTCTGGATATCTTCATCTAACCTTTCTGTGTCTTTCTCAACCTAAAGATTCTTTCTAAGTTCAATCTTCCTCTTAGGTGCTTGATTTCCCTCCCTCTTGCTTCCTCTGTTACCTTCTCTCTATTTTCAATGTCTCCCTCTATATAAGATCCTCCCCTTCACCTATCCAAGTTCTTCCCCATCCTTTAAGAATCTGCCTTCTTCTCTGCAACCCCCTGAAAATACCAACTTCTTTCGCCCCTGGAGAAAGTACTGAAGAGGATAGAACATTCCCTGCCTTTGCAGGAACAGTAAAACAGTAAAAAACAGTAAAAAAATTTCCCCCTGTAGGCTGTAGTTCTCATTTCTCTGCATTAGCTCTCAAAACTAAACAAGTCTCTGCAGTTGGGGGCCTCAGGACTGTTTGGACCATTGAAGAACACTTCTTTGGGCAGAAAGCTGGAAGCTTTGTGTAATACCTGGAAGTACATGGCATTGCATAGGCTATGCATGGCATTTGATAGGATATGAAGAAGAAGCAAAGTAAGTCTTTTTACTGGTCTCTGTCTCTGAGTGTCTTGCAATTTCTGTTTGATTACAGTCTGAACCAGGGTAGGGAGGCAGCCAATTCAGGTAGACCCTGTGACGTTTCTCTCTTTCCCTAATATCTCTCATCCAATTCACCACTAAGTCTTGACAATACCATTACCTTAATACCTTCTGTTATTTACAATTGCCACAATCTGGTCTCACTAGCCTCCCTAGCTCCAGCCTTGCCCAGCTCCATTTCATTCTCCACACTGCAATCAGAACAATCTTCCTAAAGTACATCTCTGCTTGAAATCCTTCTGTGGCTCCCAAGTGTCTAAGGAACAAATCCAAGCTCCTTAGCCCATCATGCCCTGGCCCCTGCCTGCCTTGTTTCTCCCTCCCCACGTCCCATGCCAAGCTCCAGCAATGCCAACTAATTGTTCACCAAATCCCCTAAGCTCTCTCCAGCCTCTGTGCCTTTACCCTTTGCTCATTCTTTCCTCCACGTGGAATAACCCCCCTTCCCCAACTATCTTCTATTCGTTCTTCAGGACAGTTCAAGGATCACCTTCCCACCAGTTTCCAGGGTCTACCCTTCCCAGGTACTCTGGGAGGTACTCCCGGCAACCCTCTATCCAGGTACTTTTCATTCTGAGCTCTTCTCATCTGATTCTTGTCTGTTTCACACACTGGACTATTAGCTCTTTATCAGGAACTGTATCTGATTTCCTCTGTTGGGCAGAGGGCTTGACACATACGCACATATAAATATCTCTGGAGTGAATAAATGAATAAATTAGATTTTAAAAAAGAGACAGAAATTTATATTTTTAACATTTAGTATCTCAGTACTGTTTATTTTCATGATGT
The DNA here is from genome assembly GCF_965194805.1 of Balaenoptera borealis. Classification (NCBI taxonomy): domain Eukaryota; kingdom Metazoa; phylum Chordata; class Mammalia; order Artiodactyla; family Balaenopteridae; genus Balaenoptera; species Balaenoptera borealis. The sequence goes on from NC_138863.1 coordinate 62,326,217, forward strand.
TGTTTGGTAAGTAAATAGAGATGAATTTGCACAGATTAAGTTCAAAAGAAACGGAGGACTGAATTAAACAGACCACAACGTATACAATTTCTACAACTACTGCTACCATTGACTGAGGTTTAACTCTGTTATCAACATTAAGTATTTTTTAATGTATTGACTCAACCCTCAAAATAATCTCCATCTTATAGATGAAGAAATTTTGGAACAGAAAAATTTAATAACTTGTCCATAAGTGGTTGAGCTGGGATTCAAACCTGGCAGAGTCAGGGTTTTTTTAACCACTGCATTGTACCACTTGCTGTGTGACCATAATTGTGCAGAAAAATGTAAATTGGGTATTCACCTCACTCATCTATGCGCTCACATCAATTATTCTTTGTTTATTCCACCTTAACTTGGAAACTCACAACTTTAAATATATTGAATTACCAGCATCAAATGATATTTGAGGATTCTTCCAGATGGGCTTAAAAAAAACACCCATGTAGCCAACTCCCTGCCACTTGCTAAGAGGAAGTAATAGTGTAGGACAGGTGGTAAGATGTGTTAATTTCATGCATCGTGTTTCCTTTAGAATTTTCCTTTCTCCTAAAAAAGTGGCTGGTTAAAGTTTTGATACCTATTTGTGAGGTTGTATTTTTTTAGTGACTTTTTCAAAGAAACACAAACTTCTCAGTGAAACTGAAGATTACAAAGACCCTGAGAGAAGGGTCTTTGACCGTATGAGGCCTTTGACATCAAAGGAGTTAACAAAGATAAAGAGAAATTAGAGACTGGGTGAGAGAGCCTGGAGTCCTGGCTTTCTATGGTAAAGGGAGAAAAGTGTTTAAAAAGAGGACACACATCTGGACAGGCAAATTCAGGCAAAAGTGAAAAGCTGAATAACTTTGCAACTAAGTTTCAGAAATTGTTCTGCAGGAAATCAGAAGAAACAAGAAGATACCTGATTCAACGGAGAGCATTTAAATTCTGAGTTTGTTTTTTTTGCTTGGTTTGTACTTTATTTCATCTTCATTTTTGATGGCGGTGCTCTGTGTGTGTGTGTGTGTGTGTGTGTGTGCGTGTGTGTGGTAGAGGGGTGGTGGCTGGTGGACAGGAACAAAAGCAGAGGAAGAAAAGATTTCAGTTCCCTGGGGCTTAAACACAAATTCTACTGCTTCAAAAGGCAGCAAGTTACAAGAATTTCTCTGCATTTCTCTACCCCACGGGCAAGCCATAGAAAGAGAAGTTGCAGTGGAAAAGGGAAAAGAGTAGGAAAAAATTTGTTTTGAGCTATCAAAAAGGGAACCTGGGTTGTGGGGGGCGGGGAAGGGGGGTGGGAATCGGCAAGATATAGTCACCTTGAAACTATGCCTCTAGCTCCTAGAGTTCTGATGCTCTTTGATTTGTAAACAGTTTTCTGCAGGATATATGAATATTTCCAGAACTTGTGACTTGTGATATTTTAGAGTCTTCACCTCCAGTCCTTTGAATGTTCTTTTAGTAATAATGGATTAGAGCTTATCTGCATCCTGGCCAGTTTTGTAAAACCAAATAATTGCTGAGCTGCGGAAGCAGCTTTATTTGCATTTAGTTTTTTTTTTTAAAGAGAAATTCTGCCACCCTCTGGACAGAAACCAAAGATCTATTTCTTAGAGACCACCACAGAATACTGTTTTAAGCAACTGCCCTTGAAAATAAACATTTATTTTTTTTAATCTACTCTATAAAAATAGGAGAGGGGGAAAATCACAGTTGCTTTAGATAGCATAGATGATATCTGGGGGAAAAAATCATTTAAAAATACTAAATTGCCTCTAAGGAATTTTTAACTAAGAAAATGGGCTCAGAGCACTTTAGAGAAAAAGCCTCCAGTGTAATCTTTCAAAAACCACCTTATACTTATACTTCTACTCTCTAGCCCGCAATAGCCAAGTAAAGATTTCTCACACAATCTCAGCGTGGCTGCTTTCATCCAGTTTTCTTTATTGGTGGAATTTTTAAAAACCTACATGTATATTAAATATAAATATATGGTTTTTAACTAGAACATGAGGGTGGAGTGAGATTTCAGCCACAGTTGAGAGAAATTAGCCATAAGAGCACAAATGGGCAGCTTGTTTCTGAAGCTCTCCTGCTCTCATCCACCGGGCATGGAGTACTTAATGTCATGTAAATGAAACTTAAAAATGCACGGATGTGATAATTACCGATAATAATGCTGGGCAAATCAAAACACATGACATGCCGTTTTTTTCATAAATAACCAGAGAGAGGAAGCAGGAAGACGCCGAGGACCCTACCTGGTTTTAACAACAGGATTTAGATGCTTCTGGTCTTGAAGGACCTTGGCCAGCTGTTTTTGCAGACACAAAACCTTCCCGTGGACTCCCTTAATAAATGGGTGGTCGAGGAGATGTGTGACGGAAGGCCGCTTTTCAAAATCCTTAATAAGACACCTGTTCACAAAAATCAACAAACAAGTGAAGTACAGTCTTAGAAACCTGGCTCCCCTGTAAATATGGGAGAGAGGAGGAGAAAAAGCTTATTTATAAAACCTGATCACTAACCTTACATAGCTCTTTCTTTATTCATAGGTACCAGAACAGAAAAAACATTCTCTATAGTTGAATTGATCAAAACATCAGAAATCTATTTTAGTTTGCTTTAAATATACATTGAAAACACAATCAATTTAATTTGAAATATTCAAAACACTGAAAAATAGACTGGCCAGACTGAATTTTCTGTCTGAATTTTCATTACAGAAAAATGTTTACAATGGAGCCAAGCTGATTAGTCTATATACTTTATTTTAGAAGTATATGAAATGTCCACTATTTGGTGGTGGGGAAAATGCATTTAGGAGTTTGCAAGGATAGAAACGAATCATAAAGAAACTTTCACAGAGAAAATTCAACCCCTTGATTTCTAATATCTTCTGAAGAAGCAGAAAAACCTCAGAACAGGAAGTGACTACAATATAGTTCAGATGAATTGGAATGGAATTATTCAAACAGGGAACAAAAAGTCCATACAAAATGGTAAAAATTGGGTTGCATTTAAACTCCTCTGTGGTTAATTGGTTAAAACCGCACCGGTATAACCACTTTCTGTTTCAGGTTCAATGCCCTTTTCAAAGAAAACAATGATTCAGTACATTTTGCTGTGTGATGTATGTTATTAAAGATGATTTTGACACAGGAAATCTCTAGTGAAATTGAATCTGATGAATACCCCTCCAATTACCATTGCATTTCCATTCTGAGTAGCTGCCCTTGACGGGAGGAAGAAATTTCAACATCCGCCCTTTTAAGTTATCAGTTTTTATTTAGCTCACGTTGGAAGGCTTAGGATAAATACTAGATGCCATTCTACCCACTCCATGAAATAAACGTTTCCAGTTTTCCCAATGGTGACGTGCCGGCAACATGTAAAACACAACATATTTAAAATGATGAAACGCACTGACAAATGGTAAAATGTTCAGCCTCACGCTGAGCATCCTTTCAAAACATTTAAGCAGAGTTCCTAGAACAATTCTCAACTGTTGGTTTTACAAAAGGGCCTTAATCTTTGCGTTTCAAACCACTTTCGCATCGCTCGACTTCTAGTCCTGAAAGATATTCAGTAAATTTCCCAGTCACCCCGTTTTAGAATTGATTCAGGGATTTCCTATCTATTGGAACTGGAGCTTTCAGCTAGAAAAGCCAAAAGAACCTAGATTATCTCCATTCTGCTGCCTGCACGACTATAAATACCACCTCTGTCTCGCTATGGGGAGAAATCAATCATTTGACTTTTATGGGTCCAGGGGCCTTTTGTATTAATCTATTATATTTCCTACTAAAAATAAAAAAATCAGTGCACATTCTTAAAAAAAGTACTCTGTTCATGTTTTTACATCAGCAATGTTCCCTAGATTCCATATATATTAATCCATATATAATTATGTGACTACCAAAGGAAAATAACATGCTAACGTTTCCCTAAGCACCTGGAAAAAAGGAAGCTCTTGGTAGTTTATACGGTCAGTAATACAGGTGTATGCCTCATCCTCCTAGCTTGAGAGATGGTGTATAAAAACTCCCCAAATAAAGTCTGTGTCTTCTGAGAATTCCTACTGAACATGGACATGGTGGCTTTGCACATACCCCCGCCCCCCCAGAGGGCATGGGTAGGATGGGAGACCAGGAACTGCTGGGACCCCCAGCTAAGCCTGTCCAGGGATCTGGCGCAGGTCACATTACATCTGTCTCTCATCACCAAATAGACATACTCCCTGTACCCAAGTATATCCCCAAACACAGGGAGATGGATTTCTTAATCGGTCTCCCCACCTTTTTTTTTTTTTGCTTTCTGGGCAACTCTCAACTGCTTGTTGACTAGTGTCAAAACTTCAGATGAGTAAACTCAAGGGGGCTGAAAGTGGGAGGTGTAACAATTAATAGGAACTTCAGAGCAGGTGAAGGGGAAAGTGAGCAGCCGCTGCCTCTACCTTCTCCCTCAGGATAGGTGCCTTGGAACAGTACTCCCGGTAATTAAAGCTCCTTAGATAGGGTTTGAGAGAAGCCAGGAAACCCATACTCCAGCCTTAGGAAAATAGGTGTCTGCTAGATTCTGGGGGTGCAATTAAAGGTGCTATATCTTGTTTCATAATTTTAGCATCCAGTGGGAGAGCAAGGTTGCAAACAAGGTTGCAAGATCATTTGGTATTTTGGAGGGGATCTCTCTCTAGATCACAGAGGGAGTAAGAGAAATGAGGACCAAATAATGAAGTGAGATAATCGGACAAGGGAGAAACAACAGTGAATCTGTTGTCTCCTGGAGATCCAAAAAATAAAGATGGTAGGCGTTCTACTCTCTGAAGGAATGATCAAGAGGATTTATTTGTTAGTTCTCTCAGTAAGGCCCAAGTGGGCTGAATGTCATACCAGCGGATCAGCAAGACTGAAACCGAGTGTATATGGGAAGAATGCTAAGCAGAGCTGTGACATATCCAACTGCGTTGGCGGATCTTAAGGAGAAGGGCAGGAAGACCTTGAGGGTAGAGCCTTATTCTAAAACACTCTTGCATACTTTTTTCTCATGGGGAGCAAAGAGCCAGAATGAAATGGACTTATTATTTTACTGATAGAGGAAAGTTCTATGTTAGGAGCAGATATGGAGACAGTCAAGCGTTACTAGATACCAGGTCACTGGAATCATATCATTTCATTTGTTCAGCAAACATTTATTACACAGCTGGAATTAGTCAAAACAGATGAATTCATAAAAAATTATGACCATTTTCCTCAAAGATCGACAATCTTATTATAAAGATGGAAGGACAAGAGAAACACAGGAAACAGCAGAAGCCAGTGTTTGCTTTTATATTTAGAATAAGAAATAGTCACACGAAAGCATAAGGTTTTGGAGCTAGGGGACCAAGATTTTCTATTCTAACCCTTCTTTTACGAGGTGAGGAAGTTGAGGTCAAGTCCTGATAGTGATGAGGTCAATTCCCTGGCCCCCATGAGAGAACCCCTCCTACTCTGCAATGTGTTGTTAAAACGGCACAGGTACAACGTGCAAAACAATACTAGGCAGCAGTGGGTGCGGGGCAGCCAGAGAAGGCTTAACGGAAAGAGTGAGGACTGAGCTGAGTTTGGAGGGAATTTCTGGAACTAAATTGAACTCAATATGTGGAGAAGATGTAGAAGGCATTTCAAGGTTGGGAAACTGGATCAGCAATGAAAGAAGCCAGCCTAGGCAAGCTGTGTAGCCAGGAACTCAGGAGGTCACCAGAACGTTGACTTTCACCTCCTAAGCTGCCTCCTTTGAACATCTAAGAACAATTCTTTGCTTTAGTCCTTTTACCAACTTTAACTAGGGCATATTCTTTATTGCTTAAGATGTTGCAGTTTTGTGCCCCAAACTCATACTATTATGTTTGTCAGCTTGCCATTTCTGTCTTATTCTCCTTTCAGGCAGGAATTTAGTGGATTAAGATAGAATTGACAGCTGGGATCGGTAAGAACTCCTGACAGCCTCCATGTCCTTTTATAAGCATGATTAAATCCTCTAACTTGATTTGGAGAACAAACATGGAAAATTAAGGAAGTTATAATATGCTTATTCATTTTCAGATTGCTTCTTAAACCAGGAATTGCAAATTCCAGATGCAGAATATTTTCCCCCAGCAGGGGATTGAGCCATTTTTACAAGAAAATAAAACGTTGACTTCTGTATGGGAAAATCGGGGCCAGCCAGTGTGAGGTAAGTTGGGTGAAACACTAGACACATTGAGACATTCCACCGAAAAATGAAACTAGTCTTCTGGTCAAAAAGGTTTGGGAAACATTGGTGATTCTCTAAACCAAGTAAATCTGGAGTTTCACAGTGCGTGTGAGCATATTAAATGTTCTTAGAAGTATGGAGGTAAAGAAAACAGCTTAATTTTGTTTAAATCCATGTTTCCAAACTTACTCGGCCACAGATCCTTTTTTGTATCACCAGAACCAGGGCTCTGCAAATGACATCCTTGGAAGCTCTGTTGTGAGAAATCAGTACTAGGCTCTTGAAATTGGCGGCTGAGTCTTTATCTCAGCTGATTGAGGGGAGACACTCAGAGCCCCTAATTGCCACCAGCATGCTTGAGACACCTGTAGGCTGCAGTTTCTGCAGAAGACTGTCTCGAATTGGGGAAATACATTCACCGAGCTCAGTTCTTCCCAGAATCTTTTACTCTGGAAAAAAGAAACTGAACAAGGACTAAATTTAGGGAATGCTGCTTTTTTTCCAAAATTATAAGTAATTCTTTCAGCCCCAGACTTTTAAAAAGTCATTTTTTAAAATCTGGATTTAGGTGTGGTTATCTCTGTGCTAAGATACAAAACAAAAGAATAAAAAAATTAAAACTACCATGAGATGTATTACCTGGATTTACAAGGCCATGGAAGGTGGTTTGAATATGACAGAAAAGTCCACGAGAAGAAAAAGGAAGCAAATTTCAGCCCTGAAGGAAATTTAATCCATTACCTAATTTGAAATTCTAGTACCTTCCATCATGCATTCATTCTTGGTTGAAGATTAATTCTCAGAATTCATTAGTGTCACCACATTAAACACAGGTTGTTGCAGCCATTTGCTGGGATCTCCCAGCCTGGCCTCTGCCAGAAACAGGCAAAAAGGAGGCATTTCTTGTTTTTTAAATTAATTAATTAATTTATTTATTTATTTATTTATTTATTTATTTTTGGCTGCGTTGGGTCTTCATTGCTGCGCGTGGGCTTTCTCTATGTGCGGTGAGCGGGGGCTACTCTTTGTTGCGGTGCATGGGCTTCTCACTGTGGTGGCTTCTCTTGTTGCGAAGCATGGGCTCTGGGCGCATGGGCTCAGTAGTCGTGGCTCGCGGGCTCTAGAGCGCAGGCTCAGTAGTTGTGGCTCACGGGCTTAGCTGCTCTGTGGTTTGCGGGATCTTCCTGGACCAGGGATCAAACCCGTGTCCCCTGCATTGGTAGGCGGATTCTTAACCACTGCGCCACCAGGGAAGTCCAGGAGGCATTTCTTAACAAGAAACAAGGTCGGTCTCCTGCGTTGGGCTCTGGAGCTGGCAGTGCTTGTGCTCTTTCCGTTCACTCCCAGAGGATCATGCTGTCGAGACACGGCTGCCTTGCCACTGTAAACTGCCATTTCATAACCAAAGAATCAGACGCCTGCAAGGGGGAGCTATTTATCAAGAGTCACGAACGGATGTTTACTGATGACTAAACTACACTTGATAAAGAGAAGCTGATCAAGTCAAAAACTAAAAATACTGGTGAACTTGGTGAGAAAAGCAGGAGGGCGAGCAATCTTATTCCACACATTGGGGCAAAACTAGATGAAAATTTGAGACTTACGTCTCTTCTCATTTCTTTTTTAATATTCTGTCTTTTATACTTACTGCTGTTTTCTTGTGGGTTTGCTGCTTAGATTATTAAGTGTTTCCACTGGCACCAAATATCTAAACGTTTCTGATTTGAGCAAGCATTTCCCTGCCCTGTGATGCACTGCATCTGCACTTCCTATCATCAGCAGACAGAAGCCTGAGTGACAAAGAGGCCTCTGCATCAAGAGGAGAAATCCTCCAGAGGGTACACTAATTACAGGTTAAATATCAGAGCCCATGGTGCTCTGTCTTGGAAGGAAATTTCCATTTTGGAAGACAGGACTATGACAAAAACATTTTCTCAAGATGACTAATGCCTCAAAAGAAGGCAGGCTGAGAAACTTGACATTGCATATGTTATTTCAGCAAAACCAAACCTTCCCGTTTGGTGGAATACTTAACTCCATTTCAGTTTTCATGAAGTTTGCAAATATTGCACATGGTGGCGTTTTAAAGTCTCACTGGTGAGAATTGAAACTGTACACTAACTTCACACGTAGCGTGGGGAAGTGGGGTCCTAACCTGAAACAGAGAAGTGAGAAGCAGGAGCATATGTCTCAGCGAGGCAGATCTAGGGTTATCAATCAGAGAAAAACAGTCAGGATTCACCGAAAGAAAAAAGGCCTCAAAGGGTAGGATGGAGGGTTTTAGAACAGGAAGCTCAGTTCTTTTTATGAGGTGGGTAATGGGAGCAGGTCCTGTGTGGCAAAGTGGAAGAGAGGCTACAGGGCAGCAGGACCACAGGGCAGCTGGCATCTTGCCTGAGGTCACTAGGGTGAGGAGAAGGCAGGTACAGGGTTAGAAAGATCAGCAAGTCAGCCCTACCTTTAGACAAAGCCATCAGCACTGAAGGTCCAGAGTGAGCTCAAGGGAACACAGGAAGGAAACAGAAGTGGAAGAACATGGCATTTCCAGAAGCATGAGGCTAGGGAGAGAGAAGAGTCAACTTCTGTCACCCAGAGAAGACTCTCAGAAGGTGAAGAAGACGACTGGAGGAAAAGAGTAGGGTGGTTTCAAGCCGAAAGATAAACTCTAAGAACAGGTAGGACAGAATCTCCCTCCAGAGTTAAGGAGTGTGCACCATGGTAGCTGGAGAGAGTCTCAATGCAAAAAGAGGGTCCAGGACTGGAGGGCGATCCTAGGGCAGAGAGCCACCGCACGTAACCCAGAATGACCCAGGGTCGTGGCCTGCATGACACCTGTGAACACAACTACCTCTTCATGTTACCTTTATGTCTTTGATCCCGTGATCAATAGTAAATAATTAGAAAAGTCCAGACTAACTCATTGTATTCTTAGGGAAGGAGATATGGTAGCAGAAATTCTAGATCCTCAAGTGCGGCTTGTCTGGGGGACAACCTGGGGGCCATGGCCAGGAGGGGCCGAGGGAAGAAGAGTTTACTATAACAAGGAAAAAGGAGTAAAAATGCCAAGCAAGGAGGCAAAGTGAGGAGAAGGGTCAAGAGGAACCAGGCCAGAACTGAGGAACAAGACAAGATGGGGCTCAGGGGACACAGAAGCTGTTCAAGGAGAAGCCAGTGGAGGGCATGGTGGCAGAAGTGCAGTCTTATTATTGTTGTTACTGCCACTTCCCTCTTCAGTTTCATCTGTGCTTTCCAAGTTGCAAAGACTGGGGATGAGCACACCCTCCACTGGACATGCTGTAGCCAAGGAAGATCCTGATGTCCATGTCTTAGGACTAAGGCTATCTAAAAGGGCTGTAACCAGTGGCCCCAAGTCACCACCTTCTCACTCCTCTTTGTTTTCGTTGTTTCTTTCTTCCTTATTTGGGAAAAGTATCAATACTTTGCAATTAAACATGTTTCTCCAGGCAACTCTAACCATGCGGTTCAGTCAGGGTGCTGAAAAAAAATGAGCCATCACTTCATTGCACAGCCCCAGCAACTAGTTTACTGGACAATTAAATCTGCGTTCAAATCCCACCCTCTGGTTCAAAGAGCTGGGGAAGGCATGGCCCCTGGGAGATGGGAATCCTGTGATGGCTCCATCTCTCAGGTTGCAGTGCTATCGCTTCCCAAGGATCTGGGTATTGGCTGTTGCTGCCTTTTGAGGCTTCTGCAAGGGGCTGAGGTTGGCCACAGGTCAGCCCTAGACTCAGCCAGGAAACCAGATGTGGGCCGTGTCTTCTGTTAGAGGTCTTGGCTTCAGGTGGAAATTAAGGAAATATTTGCTTGAAGCAGCCCAGGAAGATGAGGAGCAGAGGGAAGTGATGGCTGAACTCAGAAGGAAATGCGTATATAAAATGTGGGTAAGTCAGGGCAAAATAACCTAAATGTTGGCAAGTCCAGTTTTTAAAGATATTAATCTTTATGTTAATTATTAATTGATACAATATTCATGTAACATATATAATGTATATTATATTATTATATTTAAATTATTATTAATCTCAAATATTTAAAACAGTCTGACTTATTTTAAAACAGTATACTTAATCACTATTATTCGCCCAAGCATGACGCACGTACTCACTCATTTTTAAAAATGTTTGGTGCCTATCATTGGGGCAGTAATATATAAAGGTTAAAAGGCAAGGGTTAGGGTCAAACCTAACTCTACTTCTTATAGGTATGTGATGATATGCAAGTTAATTTAATTCTCTGGGCCACAGTTTCTTCTTCTATAAAATGGTAATAATGTCATTGTCAGCAGTAAATGAGATAATCCACGTACAGTACCTGGTACATAGTAAGCACTCAATAAATGCCGGCTATGTGGGCCAACCACTGTACTAGATGGTGGGGTTACAGTCAGCGCATTGGAGGAAGACAGCCATAGCACACCCAATTCCAAGCAGGATGAGTGCTATAAAAAGAAATGTTAATGTGCAAAGGGTCCTTGAGCCAGACTTGAATAACAGTGTGCCCATTAATTAGATACTTTTTCTCAGTGTGATTCCCAGGACTCAGTACAAAATTTCTATTTGATAGATGTCCTGATCAGAAGTTTCAAAGTTCAGGGAGAATGGGGACTTTTAGGGTCTGACAACTTAGCAAAAGCAAAGAACTTTGGCATTTTCAAGTTCAGGCCTCTGGGCACTCCTGTTTTTGAATGTCTGGCTAATTTCTTTGATTCAAAAATCAGTTTCCATTTTGACAAGACAGTTATGGTCTGCTTCTTAGTCCAGGCTTAAGTGCCAGGGAATATATGAATTCTAATCTTTCCCTTAATCCTACTTGCCATGCTGTCCAGAATTAAATCCATAATTCTCATTTGTATGCATTTTTTTCCCTACAATGGACAGTACCCAGCTAGTACCCAGTACCCTATGAGAAATGAACAACCAGTTCCATAGTGCATGACCATTACATGCTCAGGACTACTCCAGGACTGGGGTGGTGGATAGGAGAGTACAAAACAAACAAAAGATATATGCCTCCATAAAAAATTTATCTTCTGGGATAATACCAAACTTACACATATGAAATATTTATAGACCCAGGTGGGAGTCAATGCACTGATTCATTCAAACACTTACTAGGTATTTACTGTGAATGGCACTGCATCAAGTGCTTGGAAGGAAAGATGCCTGGAGTGAGATGTTAGCTTTCATGGAATTTAGAGACAAGTAGTAGAATAGATATAGACATAAATAAAAATAATTCAAGGCTAAAAAGTGTAAGCACTAGAGTGGCTCAGATGAAGTAAACAATCCTAGTTAGGAGAACAAGTGTTTCACATGAGCGATGACACTTGGGTCTTAAAGGATGAAAGGGATATTGACAGAAGTACAGGGGAGGAGCGTTCTAAGCAGAGAGTACAGTAGGAATGGAAGCCCATTGGTAAAATGCATGGCTCATATGGGGAACACAGTGGAACAGAATAATGCAATTGTAATAGATGCAGTGAAAATCTGACCACAAACATCTTATTCAGAACCTAGAAGGCCATGCCAGTGAGTTTGGGTTTTCTTTCTTAGTCACAGTGAACTGGCGTTTTTGAACAGGGAGATAAAACAATTAGATCGTTACTCTAAAAAATGAACTGGGACCAGTCAGTCTCCTGGATCTCTGCCTGCAGGGTCTGTTGGAAACAAGAGTAAGCCGTGTGGTTGACAGGGTCTTGGTGCTCCAGCCGGGTATCAGGCCTGAGCCTTTGGGGTGGGAGAGCCGAGTCCAGGATATTGGACCACCAGAGACCTCCCGGACCCAAGCAATATCAATGGGTGAAAGCTCTCCCAGAGATCTCTGTCTCTGCTGGGTGGACCAAGCTCCACCCAATGGCCAGCAAGCCCCAGGGCTGGATGCCGCATGCCAAACAACTAGCAAGACAGGAACACAACCCCATCCATTGGCAGAGAGGCTGCCTAAAATCATACTAAGTTCACAGACACCCCAAAACACACCACTGGACGTGGCCCTGCCCACCAGAAAGAAAAGATCCACCCCACCCACCAGAACACAGGCACCAGTCCCCTCCACCAGGAAGCCTACACAAGCCACTGAACTAACCTCACCCACTAGGGACAGACACCAAAAACAACAGGAACTACGAACCTGCAGCCTGAAAAAAGGAGATCCCAAACACAGTAAGTTAAACAAAATGAGAAGACAGAGAAATATGCAGCAGATGAAGGAGCAAGGTAAAAAGCCACCAGACCAAACAAATGAAGAGGAAATAGGCAGTCCACCTGAAAAAGAAATCAGAATAACGACAGTAAAGATGATCCAAAATCTTGGAAATAGAATGGAGAAAATACAAGAAACATTTAACATGGACCTAGAAGAACCACAGAGCAAACAAACAATGATGAACAACACAATAAATGAAATTAAAAATTCTCTCGAAGGAATCAATAGCAGAATAACTGAGGCAAAAGAACAGACAAGTGACCTGGAAGATAAAATAATGGAAATAACTGCTACAGAGCAGAATAAAGAAAAAAGAATGAAAAGAATTGAGGACAGTCTCAGAGACCTCTGGGACAACATTAAAAACACAAACATTCGAATTATAGCAGTTCCAGAAGAAGAGAAAAAGAAAGGGTCTGAGAAAATATATGAAGAGATTAGAGCTGAAAACTTCCCTAACATGGGAAAGGAAATAGTCAATCAAGTCCAGGAAGCGCAGAGAATCCCATAAAGAATAAGTCCAAGGAGAAACATGCCAAGACACATACTAATCAAACTATCAAAAATTAAATACAAAGAGGGACTTCCCTGGTGGCACAGTGGTTAAGAATCCGCCTGCCGCTGCAGGGGACACGGGTTCGAGCCTTGGCCCAGGAAGATCCCACATGCCATGGAGCAACTAAGCCCCTGCGCCACAACTACTGAACCTGCACTCTAGAGCCCATGAGCCACAACTACTGAGCCCGTGTGCCACAACTACTGAAGCCCGTGCGCCTAGAGGCCATGCTCCACAACAAGAGAAGTCACCGCAATGAGAAGCCTGCTCACTGCAATGAAGAGCAGCCCCCGCTCACTGCAACTAGAGAAAGCTCGCACGCAGCAATGAAGACCCAACGCAGCCAAAAATAAATAAATTTATTAAAAAAAAATTAAATACAAATAAAAAATATTTAAAGCAGCAAGAGAAAGGCAACAAATAACATATAGGGGAATCCCCATAAGGTTAACAGCTGATCTTTCAGCAGAAACTCTGCAAGCCAGAAGGGAGTGGCAGGACATATTTAAAGTGATGAAAGGGAAAAGCCTGCAACCAAGATTACTCTACCCAGCAAGGATCTCATTCAGATTTGATGGAGAAATAAAAATCTTTACAGACAAACAAAAGCTAAGAGAATTCAGCACCACCAAACCAGCTTTACAACAAATGCTAAAGGAACTTCTCTAGGCAGGAAACACAAGAGAAGGAAAAGACCTACAATAACAAAACCAAAACAATTAAGAAAATGGTAATAGGCACATACATATTGATAACTACCTTAAATGTAAATGGATTAAATGCTCCAACCAAAAGACATAGACTGGCTGAATGGATACAAAAACAAGACCCATATATATGCTGTCTACAAGAGATCCACTTCAGACCTATGGACACATACAGACTGAAAGTGAGGGGATGGAAAAAGATATTCCATGCAAATGGAAATCAAAAGAAAGCTGGAGTAGCAATTCTCATATCAGACAAAATAGACTTTAAAATAAAGACTACTACAAGAGACAAAGAAGGACACTACATAATGATCAAGGGATCAATCCAACAAGAAGATATAACAACTGTAAATATTTATGCACCCAACATAGGAGCACCTCAACACATAAGGCAAATGCTAATAACAGCCATAAAAGGGGAAATCGAAAGTAACACAATAATAGTAGGGGACTTTAACACCCCACTTTCACCAATGGACAGATCATCCAAAATGAAAATAAATAAGGAAACACAAGCTTTAAATGACACATTAGACAAGATGGACTTAATTGATATTTATAGGACATTCCATCCAAAAACAACAAAAAACACTTTCTTCTCAAGTGCTCATGGAACATTCTCCAGGATAGATCATATCTTGGGTCACAAATCAAGCCTTGGTAAATTTAAGAAAATTGAAATTGTATCAAGTATCTTTTCCAACAACAACGTTATGAGACTAGATATCAATTACAGGAAAAAAACTGTAAAAAATACAAACACATGGAGGCTAAACAATACGCTACTTAATAACCAAGAGATCACTGAAGAAATCAAAGAGGAAATCGAAAAATACCTAGAAACAAACGACAATGAAAACACAATGACCCAAAACCTATGGGATGCAGCAAAAGCAGTTTGAAGTGGGATGTCTATAGCAATACAATCCTTCCTCAAGAAACAAGAAAAATCTCAAATAAACAATCTAACCTTAAACCTAAAGAAACTAGAGAAAGAAGAACAAACAAAACCCAAAGTTAGTAGAAGGAAAGAAATCATAAAGATCAGAGCAAAAACAAATGAAAAAGAAAGAAAGGAAACAATAGCAAAGATCAATAAAACTAAAAGATGGTTCTTTGAGAAGATAAACAAAATTGATAAACCATTAGCCAGACTCATCAAGAAAAAAAGGGAGAAGACTCAAATCAACAGAATTAGAAATGAAAAAGGAAAAGTAACAACTGACAATGCAAAAATACAAAAGATCGTGAGAGCTTACTAAAAGCAACTATATGCCAATAAAATGGACAACCTGGAAGAAATGGACAAATTCTTAGAAAGGTATAACCTTCCAAGACTGAACAAGGAAGAAATAGAAAATATATACAGACCAATCACATCACAAGCACTGAAATTGAAACTGTGATTAAAAATCTTCCAACAAACAAAAGCCCAGGACCAGATGGCTTCACAGGCGAATTCTATCACACATTTAGAGAAGAACTAACACCTATCCTTCTCAAACTCTTCCAAAATATAGCAGAGGGAGGAACACTCCTAAACTCATTCTATGAGGCCACCATCACCCTGATACAAAAACGAGACAAAGATGTCACAAAAAAAGAAAACTACAGGCCAATATCACTGATGAACATAGATGCAAAAACCCTCAACAAAATACTAGCAAACAGAATCCAACAGCACAATAAAAGGATCATACACCATGATCAAGTGGTGTTTATCCCAGGCATACAAGGATTCTTCAATATATGCAAATCAATCAATGTGATACACCATATTAACAAACTGAAGGAGAAAAACCATATGATCATCTCAATAGATGCAGAAAAAGCTTTCAACAAAATTCTACACCCATCTATGATAAAAACTCTCCAGAAAGTAGGCATAGAGGGAACTTACCTCAACATAATAAAGGCCATATATGACAAACCCACAGCCAACATCATTCTCAATGGTGAAAAACTGAAACCATTTCCTCTAAGATCAGGAACAAGACAAGGTTGCCCACTCTCACCAATATTATTCAACATAGTTTTGGAAGTTTTAGCCACAGCAATCAGAGAAGAAAAAGAAATAAAAGGAATCCAAATCGGAAAAGAAGAAGTAAAACTGTCACTGTTTGCAGATGACATGATGCTTTACATAGAGAATCCTAAAGATGCTACCAGAAAAATACTAGAGCTAATCAATGAATTTGGTAAAGTTGCAGGATACAAAATTAATGCACAGAAATCTCTTGCATTCCTATATGCTAATGATGACAAATCTGAAAGAGAAATTAAGGAAACACTCCCATTTACCACTGCAACAAAATGAATAAAATACCTAGGAATAAACCTACCTAAGGAGACAAAAGACCTGTATGCAGAAAACTATAAGACACTGATGAAGGAAATTAAAGACGATACAAACAGATGGAGAGATATACCATGTTCTTGGACTGGTAGAATCAACATTGTGAAAATGACTATACTACCCAAAGCAATCTACAGATTCAATGCAATCCCTATCAAACTACCAATGGCATTTTTCACAGAACTAGAACAAAAAATTTCACAATTTGTATGGAAACACAAAAGACCCCGAATGCCCAAAGCAATCCTGAGAAAGAAAAACAGAGCTGGAGGAATCAGGCTCCCTGACTTCAGACTATACTACAAAGCTACAGTAATCAAGACAGTATGGTACTGCCACAAAGACAGAAATATAGATCAATGGAACAGGATAGAAAGCCTAGAGATAAACCCACACACATATGGTCACCTTACCTTTGATAAATGAGGCAAGAATATACAATGGAGAAAAGACAGCCTCTTCAATAAGTGGTGCTGGGAAAACTGGACAGCCACATGTAAAAGAATGAAATTAGAACACTTCCTAACACCATACACAAAAATAAACTCAAAATGGATTAAAGACCTAAATGTAAGGCCAGACACTATCAAACTCTTAGAGGAAAACATAGGCAGAACACTCCGTAACATACATCACAGCAAGATCCTTTTTGACCCACCTCCTAGAGAAATAGAAATAAAAACAAAAATAAACAAATGGGACCTAATGAAACTTAAAAGCCTTTGCACAGCAAAGGAAACCATAAACAAGACGAAAAGCCAACCCTCAGAATGGGAGAAAGTATTTGCAAACGAAGCAACTGACAAAGGATTAATCTCCAAAATATACAAGCAGCTCATGCAGCTCAATATCAAAAAAACAAAGAACCAAATCCAAAAATGGGCAGAAGACCTAAATAGACATTTCTCCAAAGAAGATATACAGATTGCCAACAAACACATGAAAGGATGCTCAACATCACTAACCATTAGAGAAACGCAAATCAAAATCACAATGAGGTATCACCTCACACCGGTCAGAATGGCCATCATCAAAAAATCTACAAACAATAAATGCTGGAGAGGGTGTGGAGAAAAAGGAACCGTCTTGCACTGTTGGTGGGAATGTAAATTGATACAGCCACTATGGAGAACAGTATGAAGGGTCCTTAAAAAACTAAAAACAGAACTACCATATGACCCAGCAATCCCACTACTGGGCATATACCCTGAGAAAACCATAATTCAAAAAGACACATGCACCCCAATGTTCATTGCAGCACTATTTACAATAGTCAGGACATGGAAACAACCTAAGTGTCCATCAACAGATGAATGGGTAAAGAAGATGTGGCACATATATACAATGGAATATTAGCCATAAAAAGAAACAAAACTGAGTTATTTATAGTGAGGTGGATGGACCTAGAGTCTGTCATACAGAGTGAAGTAAGTCAGAAAGAGAATAAACAAATATCGTATGCAGGGGCTTCCCTGGTGGCGCAGTGGTTGAGAGTCTGCCTGCCAATGCAGGGGACACGGGTTCGAGCCCTGGTCTGGGAGGATCCCACATGCCGCGGAGCGACTAAGCCCGTGAGCCACAATTGCTGAGCCTGCGCGTCTGGAGCCTGTGCTCCACAACGGGAGAGGCCACGATGGTGAGAGGCCTCCGCACCGCGATGAAGAGTGGCCCCCACTTGCCTCAACTAGAGAAAGCCCTCACACAGAAACGAAGATCCGACACAGCCATAAATAAATAAATAAATAAAATTAAAAAAAAAAATATTGTATGCTAACACATATATATGGAATCTAAAAAAATAAATGGTTCTGAAGAACCTAGGGGTAGGACAGGAATAAAGATGCAGACGCAGAGAATGGACTTGAGGACACGGGGAGGGGGAAGGGTAAGCTGGGATGAAGGGAGAGAGTAGCACTGATATATATACACTACCAAATGTAAAATAGATAGCTAGTGGGAAGCAGTCGCATAGCACAGGGAGATCAACTCGGTGCTTTGTGACCACCTAGAGGGGTGGGATAGGGAGGGTGGGAGGGAGGGCAAGAGGGAGGGGATATGGGGATATATGTATACATGTAGCTGATTCACTTTGTTACACAGCAGAAACTAACACACCATTGTAAAGCAATTATACTCCAATAAAGATGTTAAAAAAAATCAACTGGCACCATATTAGAGAGTAAGTTGGAGGGAAGTAGGCATGGAGGGGATCCATTTTGGAAGCATAGAGTCTGAATTAAGAAAATGGGAAGGGGAAAATGATGGTTGTAGCTGTGGAACTTGAAGACAGATCAAGAATATATAAAGAAAAAAGAAGGGACCACCAGTGGACTCTTGGGCCAACTTAAATTTAAGGATGGACCTGTAGCTAAATCTCTGTGAACATAACAATCTACTTTTTTACCTTCAGTATCCAACTGCAATCTCTCTTGATGGAAACCAAAGGCCTTTAAGTTACCAATTCAATGGTCTCTTCTCATTCTACTCAACCTCTCTGTTCACTGACGGTCATTGTTGACCTGCCCCAGAAATATTCTCTTTCCTTGTCTGTAGTGATGCTACATCTTTTAGTTATTCTATTACTTCTCTGACCACTCTTGCTCATTTATTTTCACTACCAGCTAGAGTAAGATGACAAGATAGAGAAGACAGGGTCTGCAAATCAAGGAAGAGTGGAAGTAGAACAACAGCCTTTATGCCCACAGGCTTGGAATTTGCCACTGAACAACCACAAGCTTTGCCTGGTGGATCAAATGACCCAAACTAAATAATACAGAGAGAATTTGCATCCTATGGAGAAGGCTATCCCTACTCTTGGAGACTCACAATCCCAAACAAGTCTGCAGATCGTGCAGAAAATAAGTGGATTTAACTAGAGTGTGCATGTCTAGCAAAAAGTGAAAATTAAAAGTGTAAGAAAAGCAACAAAAACTACTTCAGAAAATTTACAGTTGATTGCTGCAAATGACTTTTATAACAGCTTTAATGAGATATAATTAACATACCTTATAGTTCACTCATTTAAAGTATGCAATTCAAAGTTTTAGCATATTCATAGTTTTACAACCATTACCATAATCAATTTTTAGAACATTTTCATCACCCCCAAAAGGAACTCTGTATCCTTTAGCAATCACTCCCAACTTCCCTTCAACCTCCTCAGTCCCAGGAGACTACCAATCTACTTTCTGTTTCTATGGATTTGCCTAATCTGGACGTTTCATATAACATATGTGGTCTTTTGTGACTGGATTCATTCACTTAGCAAAATATTTTCAAAGTTCATCCATGTTGTAGAATATATCAATACTTCATTCCTTTTTATGGCTACATACTGCTCCATTGTATGGATATACCACATCTTGTTTATCCATTCATCATTTGGGTTGTTTCTACTTTTTGGCTATTATGAATAATGTTTCTACAAACATTTGTGTACAAGTTTTTATGTGGACATATGTTTCTCCTGGGTGTATATACCTAGGAGTGGAATTGCTGGATCATATGATAACTTTATGTTTAACCTTTTGAGGAACTACAAGACTATTTTTCAAAGTGTCTGCATCATTTTAAATTCCTACTATCAGGTGCAATTGATTTTTAATACTTCATCTTGTTCTAGAAATAATTTAAGGCATCTCACAACAACATGTGCTTAAATAAATAAAGGTATGTGTAATAAGGCAAGATAAAAATAATTAAAAGCAGAAGAGAAAAGTGAAACAAAGGGGAAATTAGGGAACAAAAATAGGAATTAGAATACCAAATAAACTACTTTGTTAGAGGTGGCCACAAATTTGGCTCAGCTCTCAAGCAGCCAATGTGAAAGGGAAAATGCAGTCTGTTCTCTATTTCTTAAAATTCATTATATAAAAATAGACCAGCTGCTTGAAGAATGATGATGATGATGATGATGATGATGATGATGATGATGATGATGATGTATCTGTTGACTGGTAAGGAGACTAGAGATAGATGTCCTTCCTGGGTTTTCACAGAAATGACTTCATATACTGTAATAAATATTATTTCCCTCCAGTTAACAAGGCCATGGGTTTCATAGGGTTGTTTCTTATAACACCCTTTAATCCCAACTGAGATCTTCTTTCAAAGAACCATCTAGTAAAAAAATTCTCCCTGGGTGGCCAATTCAAGGAAACACAGAGCTCTCTGATCTTAATCCAGGGCTATATATCTACCAGCAACTTGGTGAATTTTTGTACAGTTAAGTCCCTTGATTTCTGAATGCAGTGCCCAGATGCTGGCATCCATCAAGGAAAAGAAAGGCAGGGTGCCAAGCTACCATGTGCTGTTCATTGCAAAGAATGGAAAGAAGATAGCTTTAAAAGTTTAGTCCATGAATCAAAAGCAACTCAAAAAGGGGGAGGGGAGATTGGGAGAGGGTGGGAAGAGGACTGGAGCATCACATAAGTGGGCACGGAAACAATAGGACAGTCACATTTGCCTCTTAAATGATGACAATAATGGTTCCAAATAAAATTTCAGGCCATAGTATATAGTGAAGGTGGAGGAAAGGGGAAAGATAATGGCCTAGTTCAATAGTCTTGCTGGCATTGCGTCTGCCCACATTCAGCGCCCTGCCTTTAACGTGTGTTCTTTTGGTAAATATTTAAATTGACTAAACACTTCTCTGGCTGATTGCCAATTATATGAATATTATTAATGGTGTGAGATCAAGTTGGGGAAAATAAACTAAGCCAGGTTTTCATTAACAACCTAACCACCACTGAAAAACCTGGAGAAAATACTGTCAGATAATAAGTAGTTGTAAATGTCTTATGCAAACCAGGATTTTGCACAGCTATTGGCTGCCTTGGTTCATGTTCCTGAGGACACAAACCACTACCATGCCTGTCACCTGCCATCCCTCTGCCCAGCTTCTGACAAAAAAACCTTCCAAGGGCGATGAATCACAAGGCCAAATTGATTACTTCTCTTGCTCTGTGGAGAGACAGTTCTTCCTGAGGAAGTGGCCACCCAAGGAAGCCAGTTAGTGCTGAGCCTCTGTGGTTTTAGACCAAGAAATGAATGCTTCACCCCCTCCCGCCCACAGCAAGGACACCAATATGGAGCCTTGTTTAAGCACTAAATTTCTGTAAGACAAAATATTTTTCTTTTTTAGGCAAGGGAGACCAACTGCCAAAGACAGCCTGGGGAGTCCTCAAAGCCCCTCCATGAACATGAAGGAGGAGAACAGCTCCATCTATTACATCAAAGCCTCATCAGAGACCCTAATCCTTTCGGAAAGGAACTCTCAGGCAGCCAAGCCTTTAATTTGATGAATAATGGGCCCTCTGATTAACCCTTGCAAAGCAAAGCATAGGCGCATAGACGCTGCAGGGAACAAATATTCCTGGGGGTTGAGAAAGAAAGTGGGGGTGAGTGGATAGCTCCTACTCCCACTGTTAGTGAACTAACTCTGTGCATAGATTTCTAAATGGTTAGCTTTCTGTTTTCCTTTTTCATTTTCCCTATTCCCTCTCTCTCCAGGGAACATGCCACTTCTCTGCTTTGGTACTGTGGTGTGTCCTGAGCTTCAAGCCACTGTAATTCAGTGACATGCATAGACAGGTGATGTGGAATGACTGTGTCGCTAAATATACTCATAGAAGCAAATCAGTGACATGAAAGGCTATTTCAGGACCATTTACCCACCCACCCTGCTCTAGGACAAACTACTTCTGCTAAAAAAAAAAAAGAGTAAAAAGAGTAGGAACCCATGACTGGGGGGAAGGGAGAAGTGAAAGGAAGAGAGGGAGTCATAGCTCAAGCATTTCTCTGATCTGTTCTAATTCAACAAAAGATGTCTAGCATTTAAGAAGCTGTTGATCCTCTTTGTAGGATCCTATTACTGGCGGTAGACAACTGTATACTATGTTGCCAAGGACAGGTAACAGGTTAGATAGGTCATGGGTTTCACACTAGTGTGCATTAATAAATCACATACATATTAGACTTCTGGCTCTTTTTATCAGATAATGAGACGAATGATTGAACGTATGACACAGTGGTCAATTATCATGTGGATGATATAAATTCTATTCTGCTGAGGACATTTATCTCTGTATTGATCTGGCTTTTCTAGCAAGGATCATAAATTACTAGCCTTCCATAACCATATGATAAATACTCTAATAACAGAATGCCACCAACTCCTGGTTTCCCAATAAATTTCCATATGGTTTCAGTTAGAGAAGTAAAATGCGTAGAATCTGGGGTTTTTTAATTTTTATTTTATTGTCAAAATTATATATAGTATGAAGACCATGGAGAAAAGCCTGTCTATCCCAAACAAACAGCAGTATGCTGGAGCCAGCAAATACAAGCTCCCTACATATTACTGTTACATTTCCAAGAATTTTGTGAATGGATTGATGTTACATTGGTAGCTTGAAATTGGCCATGGTAGGAGTATTTACCTCACAGAAATCAGTAAAATCAATAAACAATACAAATCAGCCCCCCATCCCCACCCAGTCAGTCGTTAAACATCACTGCTTGTAGAGTAGAGATCCTGGGAAAAACTGACTGTCTGATAATTCAATAATTCATATGCATAGAAATCTCTTTTTACCACATTTACCCTCTAATTCTTTTTTCTCATTTCCTGTCTTCTGTTGGATTAATAAAGTTTTCTATAAATCCTTTTTTCCTTCTGTTGGTTTAGAAACTAGACAGTATTTTTCTGTACTTTATTGGTAATTACCATACATGTTTAACATATTTGCTTAATTATAAATTTTTCAGTAGTTCTATCCTCGTTTTGAGCCCAAGAATCTATGCATGCCATAACCATGCAGTAAACACTGCCCCCCCATTTTTGATTCTTTAGTTTTTACATGTTTTATCCCAAATAGTTTTCCTTCTTATAGTTAATAGTTACTTATTTCACTCCTTCAGATTGTTCCATGAACTTAATTTCATTTCAAATGTATTTATGCTTCATTTGTTGTTTTGGTGGGTTGCTTTGCTTAGCCTTAGATTTCTTCATGTGTTGTGAAATATCAGTTGGCAGGCTCACTGTGAGGAGGAGGATTCTGTTTTCCTTTTCACTTCCTCTGTGTTCACCCTCCCAGTCTAATAATTTTAGGGTTGTGTCTTCTTAGCTCTCTGGGTCTCTAGCCC
Organism: Balaenoptera borealis; assembly: GCF_965194805.1. Classification (NCBI taxonomy): domain Eukaryota; kingdom Metazoa; phylum Chordata; class Mammalia; order Artiodactyla; family Balaenopteridae; genus Balaenoptera; species Balaenoptera borealis. The sequence goes on from NC_138863.1 coordinate 62,349,471, forward strand.
AGAGCCAGGTTTTAGAATGGCATTTTGTGCACCTGGCTCCATAGTTCTATTAGGTATATGGAAGAGCCCATCCCTGTAGCAGAAGGCCCAGCTGCTTATATATCCTTCTACCACCTTGAGTCAGAAGCTGGCTAAAAGCCATAGTGCCAGGTGACGGTCAGCACTACCTCAAGTGATGGAGAACAACATGGAAGAAACTGCCATAGTCAAGAACACAGGATCATATGACCCCTCCCCTATCCCATTCTTTTCCCAGCCTCTTTTTATCAGCCCTGGAGAACCACCCCAGACACTGCTTCAAGCCGGAGTCCAACTGAATTGCTTAAAGTCCTCTTAATCCTTTTATTCATAGGAGCCAAACTCCCAGCCACCACTGCTTGCTTCTGATCCCAGCAGACTATGACTCCAGCCCGGCTGAGCACCTTCTGGTTTTGTCCCATTCCGATCTGTCACAATATTTAGATTCCTTCCTTCCCTCCACAGTGGTATGTTTATGGCCTTTTCTTTTTACATGTGGCCTGTCGTTGTGTTTTTGGAAAAGTGTAAACTTGAAAAGCCCCCTTGACAGAAAATCTCTTACATCTAAAGGCAAAAAATCCTTAAATATCAAATTTATGGGGTAATTTCTTCTTCTTAACACTATCCTAAATTATTTTTTTAGTAACACCTATAGATGTGACAAATGTATTAAGCTATTAACATATGTGGCCAGGATGAATACCTATGAGACGTGCCCCTGCTTTTATTTTATAGGGAGGAAGCAAAGTTTAGGTCACAGGCCACAAACTCCCCCACACTTTCATTTTCATCCATCACACATGTGTATTCCCCTAAGCAGCCTTGGCGAGGCAATGTATACACTAGAAGGAAATTTCCGAAATCTATGGGATGCAGCAAAAGCAATTCTAGTGGGAAGAGGGAAGTTTATAGCAATACAGGCCTACCTCAAGAAACAAGAAAACTCTTGAATAAAAAACCAAAAAAACCATTTAATGAAATTAGAAAAAGAAGAACAAGCAAAGCCCCAAGTCAGCAGAAGGAAAGAATAATAAAGATCAGAGAGTAAATAAATAAAATAGATACCAAAAAACAATAGAAAAGATCAATGAAACCAATAGATGGTTTTATGAAAAGATAAACAAAATTGATAAACCTTTGGCCAGATTCATGGAGGAAAAAAAGGAGAGAGGACTCAAAAACAAATAAGAAATGAAAGATGAAAAATAACTGATATCACAGAGATACAAAAAAAATCGTAAGTGAATACTACAAACAGTTATATGCCAACACATTGAACAACCTAGAAGAAATGGACAAATTTCTAGAAACATAAAATTTTCCAAGACTGAATCAGAAAGAAATAGACAATCTGAACAGACTGAACACTAGTAGTGAAATTGAATTTGTAATTAAAAAAATCCCAGCAAACAAAAGTCCAGAACCAAATAGTTTCAAAGGGGAATTCTACCAAAAATATAAAGAACAGCTAATACCTATACTTCTCAAACAATTCCAAAAAACTGAAGGAGATGGAACACCCCCCAAACTCATTCTATGAGGCCACCATTACCCTGATACCAAAACCAGACAAAGATACTACAAAAAAAGAAAATTATAGGCCAATATCTCTGATCAAAAATCCTCGACAAAATCTTAGCAAATCAAAATCAACAACATATAAAAAGAACGCTGCACCATGATCAAGTGATTTATTCCAGGGATGCAAGGGTGGTTCAATATTCACAAATCAATTAATGGGATACACCACATGAACAGAAGGACAGATAAAAATCACATGATCATCTCAACAGACACAGAAAAAGCATTTGACAAAACTCAACATCCAGGACTTCCCTGGTGGTGCAATGGTTAAGAATCTGCCTGCCAATGCAGGGGACATGGGTTCAAGCCCTGGTCCAGGAAGATCCCACATGCCACGGAGCAACTTAGCCCGTGCACCACAACTACTGAGCCTGCGCTCTAGAGCCCACGAGCCACAACTACTGAAGCCTGCGTGCCTAGAGCCCGTGCTCCGCAACAAGAGAAGCCACTGCAATGAGAAGCCCATGAACCACAACGAAGGGTAGCCCCCGCTCGCCACAACTAGAGAAAGCCTGCGCGCAGCAACAAAGACCCAATGCAGCCAAAAATAAATAAATAAATAAACAAATTTATAAAAATCTAAAACCAAAAAACCTCAACATCCTTTCATGATAAAAACCCTCATCAAAGTTGGTATAGAAGGAACATATGTCAACATAATAAAGGCCATTTATAACAAACCCACAGCTAACATTATACTCAATGGTGAAAAGCTGAAAGCCATTCCTCTAAAATCAGGAACAAGACAAGGATGCCCATTCTTGCCACCATTATTTAACACAGTATTGGAAGTCCTAGCCACAACAATCAGACAAAAAATAAAATAAATAAAAGGCATCCAAATTGGAAGGTAAGAAGTAGAACTGTCACTATTTGCAGATGACATGATACTACATATAGAAAATCCTAAAAATGAAATTAGTCCTCTACTACTAATGAACTATTAGAAAGAGAAAGCAAGAAAACAGTCCCATTTAAAATCACATCAAAAAGAATAAAATATCCACTAATAAAATTAACCAAGGAGGTGAAAGACCTGTACTCTGAAAACCATAAAACATTGATAAAGGAAACTGAAGATGATACAAAGAAATGGAAAGACATCCCATGTTCTTGGGTTGGAGAATTAATATTGTTAAAATGTCCATACTACCCAAAGCAGTCTACAGATTTAATGCAACCCCTATCAAAATACCCATGGCATTCTTCACAGAACTAGAACAAATAATCCTAAAATTTATATGGAATCCCCAAAGACCCTGTATTGCCAAAGTAATCTTGAGAAAAAGTAACAAAGCTGGAGGCATCACCCTCCCTGACTTCAGACTATACTACAAAGTTATGGTAATCAAAACAGCATGGTACTGGCACAAAAACAGACTCATAGATCAACAGAGCAGAATAGAGAGGCCAGAAATAAACCCACACATATATGGTCAACTAATCTATTTCAAAGGAGGCAAGAATATACAATGGAGAAGACAGTCTCATCAATAAGTGGTGCTGGGAAAACTGGACAGTTACAAGTAAAAGAATGAAATTAGAACATTTTCTCACACCATATACAAAAATAAACTCAAATTGGATTAAAGACCTAAATGTAAGACTAGAAACCATAAGACTCCTAGAAGAGAACAAAGGCAGAACACTCTTTGACATAAACTGTAGCATTATTATTTTGGATCTACCTCCCAAGGCAAAAGAAACAAAAGCAAAAATAAAGAAATGGGACCTAATTAAAGTTAAAAGCTTTTGCACAGTAAAGGAAATTATCAACAAAATGAAAAGACAATCTATGGAATGGTAGAAAATGTTTGCAAATGATATGACAAATAAGGGATTAATATTCAAAATATATAAACAGCTCATATAACTCAATTTTTTAAAAGGCCCCAATTAAAAAATGGGCAGAAGACTTGAATAGACAGTTTTCCAAAGAGGATACACAGATGGCCAACAGGCACAAAAAAAGATGTTCAACATCGCTAATCATCAGAGAAATGCAAATCAATACCACGATGAGATATCACCTCACACCTGTCAAAATGGCTATCATCAAAAAGTCTGCAAACAACAAATGGTGAAGATGTAAAGGAAACCCTAGTACACTATTGGTGGGAATGTAAATTGGTGCAGCCACCATGGAAAACAGTATGGTAATTCCTCAAAAACCTAAAAATAGGACCACCATTTGATATGATCAAGCAATTCCACTCCTGAGTATATATCTGAAGAAAATGAAAACACTAATTTAAAAAGATAGATGCATTCCAAAATTCAGAGCAGCATAATTTATAATAGCCAAGATATGGAAGCAACCTACATGTTCATCAACTGATTATGGATAAAGAAGATGTGGTATATACAGATATACAATGGAATATTACTAAGCCATAAACAAAGAATTAAATTCTGCTATTTGCAACAATGTGGATGGACCTAGAGGGTATTATGCTTAGTGAAATAAGACAGAGAAAGAAAAATACTCTATATTATCACTCACATGTGGAATCTAATAAATAAAACAAATGAACGTATATAACAAAAGAGAAACAGACTCACAGATATAGAGAACAAATTAGTGATTACCAGTGGGAAGAGGAAAGGGGGCATTGGCAAAATAGGGGTGTGGAATTGAGAGATACAATCTATTCTGTATAAAATAAATAACCAACAAGGATATATTGTACAGTACAGGGAAATATAGCCATTATTTTGTAATAACTTTAAATGCAGTATAATCTATAAAAAATTGAATCACTATGTTGTACACCTGAAACTAATATAATATTGTAAATCAACTATACTTCAGTTTAAAAAAAAGGGGGGGTGGTGGAAATTGCCAGCTCTGTAGAATGTCATGTCACTGACTGTGGTCCTGAAACATCATGAGCTATGAGAACATAGCTTTTTCTCTTAATCCTGGGTTCAGAAATGGCTCCTCTTCAACCTTTCCCTGGACTTCTGAACCAGGTGATAAAGGATATGATGGGGGGAAATAATAGAAGTGGATTGGGGTCAGGGGAAAGAAGATGGGAGAAATGGAGAGGAATGGGCAGAGGTTATTGGAGAGGAATAACCACTAAGAGTGCCGGGGAGAGGATTTGTTTTGATGTCATTTCCATATATCCAAAGCAACCAAAAAAAGAATCGACAGCTAACCATGTAGCTGTCATCATTCACTTTTAACAATCCTATCATGTTTCTGACAGTTGCAATTTTATTTTTGCTTTGAGAAAGTGTATGTGTTTTGGGGGGGTACATTTGACCACCTTTCCACCCCTCACACTCTTCCTTAATATTATGTTTGTGTCTAGAAGAGATTGTCCAAAGATCATGAGTCATAACATCCAACTTCTAACCAGGTGCATCATATGCTGTGTATAATTTTGAAGATATCACCTCCTCTCTAGGATCCTTGGTTCTTCAAAAGGAACTGGTGCTTACTGAGCTCCTGCAATGTGCCAGAAATTGTGCCAGATATTGGGGATACAAAGCAGAAAAGACATTCTCTGCTCCCAAGGTACTCAAAGTTTGAGTGGGGAGATAGATGCACAAACAAGTAATTTCAGAATGGCTTGACCTGCTTCTCTCCCCTCCTTATTTGAAGGTCTGTAAAAGGCACCATGCTGACATGAAAGCATAAGGGAAAGGGACCTTATTCAACTTAGGAAGTCAGGGGATGCCCCACTTATTCGACTTTGCTAGAATGTGCAGGGAGTATGGAGGAGACAATGCTATTGCATAGACATATAGAGTCTATCCTGAATGACCTTGTGTGTTAAAGAGTTTTGATGTATGCTTTGAGCAATGGGGAGCCACAGCATGATTGTGAGGAGGGCATGACTTGAACAGTTTGAGGTTTCAGAAAGATCGTGCTGATCATGATCTTTTCAGAAAGATCTTAGGTAGGATGGTTTGCAATGATTGTAGTTGTAGAACCAAGGAGAATAACATAAAAGCTGTTGCCCTAGTTACAGCACAGAGCTGAGTCCTGTATGATGGAATATCTAGGCACCCAAAAGAAGCCAGATAGCAAAACTATGACCCTAAGTTGGGAGCGAATAGGGGAAACCACTTACCCTAGGCTATAGTCAATGTTCCCACTTCTAGAGCCTCTGGGTTCTTTGGGACATCCAGGGGGACAGAAGACCATGTCCAAACATTCCTACTTTATATGGGTACAGGGGAAGAAGAAGGGCGAATGCCTGGTATTTCAACAGTCTGGTCATCCTTGGCATTATGCACGGACTGACGGGGTGTAACTGGAGGAGGTATCTGAGCAGCTAGACATGGGTCCTCTTCATATCTCCAAGTGGAGGAAGGTGGTGGGGTGGCTGCTGACATTCTGCCTCAAAAACATACATACAGTATCATTCAGCCATAAAAAGCAATGACATACTGATATACGCTACAACGGGAATGAACTTCAAAAACACGCTAAGTGAAAGGAGACAAACACAAAAGGTCATCTATTATATGATTCCATTTATATGAAATATCCAGACTAGGTAAATCCATAAAGAAAGAAGAGGCAGAAAGCAGATTAGTGTCTGCCAGGGGCTGGAGGAGAGGTGGAAACAGAGAGTAATTGCTTAATGGGTATAGAGCTTCCTTTGGAATGATTAAAATGTTTTGGAACTAGATAGAAGTGGTGGTTGCACAACGCTGTGGATGCCACTGAATTGTTCACTTTAAAATGGTTAATATTATGTTATGTGAATTTCACCTCAATTAAACACACACACACATACACACACACACACGCACACACACACACACACACACACACACACGCACTGCAGCGTCATGAGCCTCAGAACAGATATTGGACTATGATGTTGACCTGGGTTTGACTCTTAGCTCTGCCAGTTTCTAGCAGGTCCAGCTGTGAGAGCTCGGGCTGGTCACTTAACTCCTAAGACGTTCAGCTCCCCGTTTGAGTAGTAATCTGCCTCATATGGCAGCAGTGAGGAGTCACTGAAACAACACATGTAAATTCCATTTCACTGTGACACATGACAAGCTTTAAATAAATCCTTAAGATTAATGTCTGTACTCTTCACACATACAACCCCAAATTTATTCAACTACTTTTATTTTAACTCTCAAGTACCTTTTAGGATACACCTGATTTAGTTGAGTGTAAGCCTTCTTTGCTTTCCTTGGTGGAATAAGTTTTGCACAAGAATAGAGATTTTCACATAGCAGAGAACATGGTCATAATTAAAAAGAAATGTGAACTCTAAGTCTGTAGTCTGTACTCTATAAGCTACAGTTACCCCAGTTCAGGCTCACAGCAAATATCACTAAGTGATCATAATCCTCTGTCCTGGAGGTGGCCTCAGAATCCTTCTAACACAGTATTCTAGGAAGGTGATCAGGTGATTAGTGGTGGGATGCAAGATGACACCAATCTGCCACCTCTTTCTATTGTAATTGCTTCCTCTCAGAGAAGTACATGTGAACATGAAATCTTAGTGCAGAAAGTGTATTTGGTTCTTGAAGTCCTCAATAAAGGCAAGCAAATCATTGATATTACAGAAGTATCCCTCCTTTACTATTGGGCAGTAGGCTTGGGAGGAGGAATTTAACATAAACCCTTAACATTTGAGACATATTAAAAAAACAAAAACAGAAACAACAAAAAAAAAGGGAAAGGGAAGAAAGGAAGGAAGGAAAGAAAGAAAAGGAAGAATGAAAATACACTATGGCTTTATGGTGTAATACTAACACTTGAGGTTGTGACGAAACTGTATGTATTAAAGGATTTTACATTTATCCTCACTGGCAGACATTGCTAACCCACAGCTTAGGAATCAGAGGCCTGGAGAGATCAAATGACTTAAGGTCATGTAACCACCAAGTCATGGGCTACATTAGTTTCCTAGGGCTATTGTAACTAAGCACCACAAACTGATATTTATTCTCTCACAGCTCTGGAGACTGGAAGTCTGAGATCAAGACTTAAGATGAGTAGAGCCATGTTCCCTCTGAAGGTGCTAGAGAAGGATCTATTCAGGCCTCTTTCCTACCTTCTAGTAGTTCCTTGGTTTGTGATGGCATAACTCCAATCTTCACATGATGTTCTCTCTGGGTGTGTCTGTATCCAAATTTCCTCTTTTTATAAAGACACCAGTTATACTGGATTAGGGGTCCACCCTACTGCAGCATGATCTCATCTTAACTAATTATAGGTGCAATGGCCCTATTTCCAAATAAGGTCACATTCTGAGATACTGAGGCTTGGGACTTCAACATATGAAGTTTTAGGGGTACGATTCAACCCATATCATGGGGTGATCAAGGCCAGACTTTCTGTACATGTGTGAGGAGCACCGCTTGAGCCTAAGGGTTTAAGTTTTGGGCCTCCCTTAAAGGCAAGAAGTCTCACTATTCACTAAAATATAGCCTTTTAAATAAAATTTTTCTTTCAAAAAAACATCCAATAGTCCTTCACATCAAAAATCACTTACAGGATTTTTTCCCCCACTCATTAACCCGGTATGATAGCTATATCATACACCTGATGATCTTAGGAGGTTCCAAATTAAAATACTGAGAGGTGACCAGAAGCCACACACATACCCAAAAGGAGATGAAAGACCAAGAGAATCTATAATGATTTATTATATTTGAAAACACTGTTATACATTTTGAATCCACTTAAAAAAAAGAGTCCCTCCCATCAGGAAGCTTGCACAAGCCTCTTAGATAGCCTCATCCACCAGAGGGGCAGACAGCAGAAGCAAGAAGAACTACAATTCTCCAGCCTGTGGAAGGAAAACCACATTCACAGAAAGACAGACAAAATGAAAAGGCAGAGGACTATGTACCAGATGAAGGAACAAGATAAAACCCCAGAAAAACAACTAAATGAAGTGGAGAAACCTTCCAGAAAAAGAATTCAGAATAATGATAGTGAAGATGATCCAGGACCTCAGAAAAAGAATGGAGGCAAAGATCAAGAAGACGTAAGAAATGTTTAACAAAGACCTAGAAGAATTAAAGAACAAACACTTAGAAGAATTAAAGAACAAACAGAGATGAACATTACAATAACTGAAATGAAAAATACACTCAAAGGAATCAATAGCAGAATAACTGAGGCAGAAGAAGGGATAAGAGACCTGAAAGACAGAATGGTGGAATTCACTGCTGCAGAACAGAACAAAGAAAAAGAATGAAAAGAAATGAAGACAGACTAAGAGACCTCTGGGACAATATTAAATGCACCAACATTCGCATTATAGGGGTCCCAGAAGGAGAAGAGAGAGACAAAGGACCAGAGAAAATATTTGAAGAGATTATAGTCAAAACACTTCCCTAACCTGGGAAAGGAAATAGTCACCTAAGCCCAGGAAGCGCAGAGAGTCCCAGGCAGGATAAACCCAAGGAGAAACACACTGAAACACACAGTAATCAAATTGACAAAAATTAAAGACAAAGAAAAATTATTGAAAGCAACAAGGGAAGAATGACAAAAAACATACAAGGGAACTCCCATAAGGTTAACAGCTGATTTCTCAGCAGAAACTCTACAAGCCAGAAGGGAGTGGCACAATATATTTAAAGTGATTAAAGGGAAGAATCTACAACCAAGATTACTCTACCCAGCAAGGATCTCATTCAGATTCCACGGAGAAATCAAAAGATTTACAGACAAGCAAAAGCTAAGAGAATTCAGCACACCAAACCAGCTCTATGACAAATGTTAAAGGAACTTCTCTAACTGGGAAACACAAGAGAAGAAAAGGACCTACAAAAACAAACCCATAACAATTAAGACAATGGTAATAGGAACATACATATCGATAATTACCTTAAACGTGAATGAATTAAATGCTCCAACCAAAAGACACAGGCTCACTGAATGGATACAAAAACAAGACCCATATATATGTTGTCTACAAGAGACCCATTTCAGACCTAGGGACACATACAGACTGAAAGTGAGGGCATGGAAAAAGATATTCCATGCAAATGGAAATCAAAAGAAAGCTGGAATAGCAATACTCATCAGATAAAATGAACTTTAAAACAAAGACTGCTACGAGAGACAAGGAAGGACACTACATAATGATCAAGGGATCAATCCAAGAAGATATAACAATTATAAATATATATGCACCAAACATAGGAGCACCTCAATACATAAGGCAACTGCTAACAGCTATAAAAGAGGAAATCGACAGTAACACAACAATATTGGGGGACTTTAACACTTCACTTACACCAATGGACAGATCATCAGACAGAAAATTAATAAGGAAACACAAGCTTTAAATGACACAATAGACCAGAGAGATTTAATTGATATTTATAGGACATTCCATCCAAAGACAGCAGATTACACTTTCTTCTCAAGTGCACATGGAACATTCTCCAGGACAGACCACATCTTGGGTCACAAATAAAGCCTCAGTAAATTTAAGAATATTGAAATCATTTCAAGTATCTTTTCCGACCACAGTGCTATGAGATTAGAAATCAATTACAGGGGAAAAAAACGTAAAAAAACACAAACACATGGAGGCTAAACAATATGTTACTAAATAACCAACAGATCACTGAAGAAATCAAAAAATACCTAGAGACAAATGACAATGAAAACACGATGATCCAAAACCTATGGGATGCAGCAAAAGCAGTTCTAAGAGGGAAGTTTATAGCAATACAATCCTACCTCAAGAAACAAGAAAAGTCTCAAATAAACAATCTAACCATACACCTAAAGAAATTAGAGCAAGAAGAACAAACAAAACCCGAAGTTAGTAGAAGGCATGAAATGATAAAGATCAGAGCAAAAATAAATGAAATAGAAACAAAGAAAACAATACCAAAGATCAATAAAACTAAAAGCTGGTTCTTTGAGAAGATAAACAAAATTGATAAAACTTTAGCCAGATTCATCAAGAAAAAGAGGGAGAGGACTCAAATCAATAAAATTAGAAATGAAAAAGGAGAACTTACAATGGACACTACAGAAGTACAAAGCATCATAAGAGACTACTACAAGCAACTCTATGCCAATAAAATGGACAACCTGGAAGAAATGGACAAATTCTTAGAAAGGTATAACCTCCCAAGACTGAACCAGGAAGAAAGAGAAAATATGAACAGACCAATCACAAGTAATGAAATTGAAACTGTGATTTAAAATCTTCCAACAAACAAAAGTCCAGGACCAGATGGCTTCACAGGTGAATTCTATCACACATTTAGAGAAGAGCTAACACCCATCCTTCTCAAACTCTTCCAAAAAATTGCAGAGGAAGGAACACTCCCAAACCCATTCTACGAGGCCACCATTACCCTGATACCAAAACTAGACAGAGATACTACAAAAAAAAAAATTACAGACCAGGATCACTGATGAATATAGATGCAAAAATCCTCAACAAAATACTAGCAAACAGAATCCAACAACACATTAAAAGGATCATACACCATGATCAAGTGGGATTCATCCCAGGGATGCAAGCATTCTTCAATATATGCAAAACAATCAATGTGATACACCATATTAACAAATTGAAGAATAAAAACCATATGATCATCTCAATAGATGCAGAAAAAGTTTTTGACAAAATTCAACACCCATTTATGATAAAAACTCTCCAGAAAGTGGGCATAGAGGGAACCTACCTCAACATAATAAAGGCCATATATGACAAGCCCACAACCAACATCATTCTCAATGGTGAAAAACTGAAACCATTTCCTCTAAGATCAGGAACAAGACAAGGATGTCCACTCTCGCCACTATTATTCAACATAGTTTTGGAAGTCCTGGCCATGGCAATCAGAGAAGAAAAAGAAATTAAAGGAATACAAATTGGAAAAGAAGAAGTAAAACTGTCACTGTTTGCAGATGATATGATACTGTACATAAAGAATCCTAAAGATGCCACCAGAAAACTACTAGAGCTAATCAATGAATTTGGTAAATTTGCAGGATACAAAATTAATGCACAGAAATCACTTGCATTCCTATACACTAATAACGAAAGATCAGAAAGAGAAATTAAGGAAACACTCCCATTCATCACTGTAACAAAAAGAATAAAATACCTAGAAATAAACCTACCTAAGGAGGTAAAAGACCTGTACTCAGAAATCTATAAGACACTGATGAAAGAAATCAAAGATAACACTAACAGATGGAGAGATATACCAAGTTCTTGGATTGGAAGAATCAATATTGTGAAAATGACTACACTACCCAAAGCAATCTACAGATTCAATGCAATCCCTATCAAACTACCAGTGGCATTTTTTACAGAACTAGGACAAAAAATCTTAAAATTTTTATGGAGACACAAAAGACCCCAAATAGCCAAAGTGGTCTTGAGGGAAAACAAAAAGGAGCTGGAGGACTCAGACTCCCTGACTTCAGACTATACTACAAAGCTACAGTCATCAAGACAATATGGTACTGGCACAAAAACAGAAATATAGATCAATGGAACAGTATAGAAAGCCCAGAGATAAACCCATATACCTATGGTCAACTAATCTATGACAAAGGAGGCAAGGATATACAATGGAGAAAAGACGGTCTCTTTAATAAGTGGTGCTGGGAAACCTGGACAGCTACATGTAAAAGAATGAAATTAGAACAGTCCCTAACCCCATACACAAAAATAAATTCAAAATGGATCAGAGACCTAAATGTAACACCGAACAGTATAAAACTCTTAGAGGAAAGCATAGGCAGAACACTCTTTGACATAAATCACAGCAAGATCTTTTTTGACCCACCTCCTAGAGTAATGGAAATAAAAACAAAAATATACAAATGGGACCTCATGAAACTTAAAAGCTTTTGCACAGCAAAGGAAACTACAAACAAAATGAAAAGACAACCCTCAGAATGGGAGAAAATATTTGCAAACGAATCAATGGACAAAGACTAATCTCCAAAATACATAAACAGTTCATGCAGCTCAATATTAAAAAAACAAACAACCCAATCCAAAAATGGGCAGAAGACCTAAATAGACATTTCTCCAAAGAAGGCATACAGATGGCCAAGAAGCACATGAAAAGCTGCTCAACATCATTAATTATTAGAGAAACGCAAATCAAAACTACAGTGAGGTATCACCTCACACCAGTTAGAATGGGCATCATCAGAAAATCTACAAACAACAAATGCTGGAGAGGGTGTGGAGAAAAGGGAACCCTCTTGCACTGTGGTGGGAATATAAATTGATACAGCCACTATGGAGAACAGTATGGAGGTTCCTTAAAAAACTAAAAATAGAATTAGCATATGATCCAGCAGTCCCACTACTGGGCATATACCCAGAGAAAACCATAGTTCAAAAAGACACGTGCACTCCATTGTTCAATGCAGCACTATTTACAATAGCCAGGTCATGGAAGCAACCTAAATGCCCATCAACAGACAAATGGATAAAGAAGTTGTGGTACATATATACAATGGAATATTACTCAGCCATAAAAAGGAATGAAATTGGGTCATTTGTAGAGACGTGGATGGATCTAGAGACTGTCATACAGAGTGAAGTAAGTCAGAAAGAGAAAAACAAATATCGTATATTAACACATATATGTGGAATCTAGAAAAACGGTACAGATGAATGGGTTTGCAAGCAGAAAAAGAGAAATAGATGTAGAGAACAAATGTATGGACACCAAGCGGGGAAAAGTGGCGGGGGGGTGGTGGTGGGATGAATTGGGAGATTGGGATAGATATTTATACACTAATATGTATAAAATAGATAACTAATAAGAACCTTCTGTATTAAAAATAACATTCAAAAATTCAAAAAAATAAATAAATAAAAAGCAGCCTTTTCCTCCTTAGTGCCAAAGGGTGATGTCTGTTATTTTTAACCCTGCCAGAAATTATCAGTGGGTTGGAAGAATGTAGTACTATGACATGAGCCTTCATTTCCATTTTTAATTAAAATTCTTACTGACTCTGAGCCAGATGTGCTTTTTCACCAGAGTCTGTGGAAACTCCTCAGTGGAAACTACAGTGGCCTGGGAATGGAGGAGCAGGCAGGAATCTGGGGCTTACCATCAAACCAAAAGAACATCCCAGCCCTTGGGAGAAGACCCAGGAGGCGTGTGAACCTGGCCACTCCATGCTCACAACTTGTCCTTAATTTCCTCATCTCTCCCAGGCCACAGGTCAGCCTTGGTGGGGGATCATGACTGCCCTTCCTCAAGATCCACCTCTGTTTTGACTCATCACCCCATAGAACCCCCTGGCTCTGCTTCCTGACTCCCTCATCTCTTGACGTCACCACTATTCTAAGTTACAATATTTATCATGATCACTCACATTTGCTGAGCTCTCAGTCTGTATCTCACTTAATTCTTACAACACTCTATAAAGGAGCATGATTCCAGACTGCTACCTGTCTACACACTCTCCACTTGCCATAGGGACAGAGCTCTGGTACCGACCTCGGCCTGTGGCTGCCCTGTCCAAACACTGCATTTCTCAGCTTCTTTTGTAGCTAGGTGTGGCCACGTGATAAATTGCAGCTAACAATATATTGTATGAAACTGCCAGAAAATCTTCTTAGAGAAAGGAAACTTTCATTTTCCTCTCCTTCCATCTGCCCATAAATGTTGGAGCTACAGCAGCCATCTTGGCCCATGAGGTGCCCTTGGGAAAGGAAACAACACTTAATGGGGCAGCACGAGGGCAGGAGTCTGGGTGGTTGCCACATACCCTGTCAGACCAGCAGTACATGCATGGTTTGACTCCCAGCTTACTTCATGTGAGAGGAAATAAAAATCTACCCTGTTTAAGCCACTGTTATTTGGGATTTTCTATCACAGCAGACTTGATCTTAATCCCAAGTGGTTAAGAATTAGTACTTCCAATTTACAGACTGAGGCTCAGAGAGGTTAAATAACTTGTTCAAGGTGAAAAATGTCGGTGGCAGTGCTAGAATACAACCTGACTTCAGATCCTGTGCTCTTAATCTCCCCAACATGTACTCTCTGAAAAGACCTTTTCCCATGCTGAAGACAGTGGAGTCATGTTTAACTCTTCCCTCTCTGTAGCACCTGTCTCCTCCCATAGTTAGCTGCCATGCTCTGTGGGTTCTGCTTCCCGGGGTCTTGGCAGCCATTTCCTGCCCCACTGCTCCCTCCTTACCAAGAAAGGTGTGGCCAGCAGACAGCAGAGATGGAGGCCTCAGCCTAGACAAGGTGTGCGCTGGGATGCGGGGAGAGCTAGGGCTGTCTGTGCTTCTGTTTGACTCCTGCTGGGGCTGGTCTCTCAGGCTGAGCTTGAGGGGCTCTGCTGTTGCCCTTGAGAAGGGAGCCGAGGAGTGCGTGTGTGTGTGTGTGTGTGTGTGTGTGTGTGTGTGTGTGTGTGTGTCCTGAGCTGTGAAAGTCAGTGAGCTGAAGTCTAAATAAAGAGAAGCTGGACAGCGGATTGAAATATTCCAGAGGTGTCAAAGATGAGGAGGTCATTGACACTTTCTTTTTTTTCCAAACAAAAGGTCTCACACTTTATTACTGAACCTACTAGTGCAAAGGCAAAGAAACAAAGAGAAAAATAATATCCTCCTCACAAATGTCCAACTGTCCAGATAGCGGTGATGTTTTCAGCTTGATGGGGTAAGACGTCAGTGCCCTTAGCATCACCATGTGTGCCATCTCACGTGTGATTCCTTACAGACCCAGCTTGGTTCTTCTCCAATGTCTCCTCTGAGAGTTATCCCTGACTTTAAGACCAGTTTTTCCATGTGAATCCACTAGGGAATGGAATGGGACAATTCTGCCTTTGTTTCTTGGCCAGGAACTGCTTGATCCTGCAAGTCTTGTGAGAAGAACAGAGTCAACCGCATACCCCACGATGGCAGGGAAAGGGAGGGAGCCAGTGACACTTTCAAAAAAGCAGTTTCAGAATAGTGGTATGGCCAAATGCAAAAAATAACAGCTACTGTTGGCTGAGCGTGAATATATACGAAGCAAGTCTTCTGGTGTTCAAATCCCAGCTCCAGTCCTTAATAGCTGTGCTCTTGGGACTCTTGGACTCTTTCAACCTCAATTTCTGTAAAGTGGGGATAATATTAGAACTACCTCATAGGATTGTGAGGATTAAGCAAATTGTATGACGTGCAGAGAACAGAGCCTGGCACGAGTAAGAGTTACATATGTTAGTTATTACTATCTGCCAGGTTCTACATACACATTATATAATTTAATCTTTAGAGTAACCCTCTGAGACAGGTATTCTCAGCCCCAATTTGACAATTGAAAAGCAAACGTCAGAGAGGTTAAATACTTCCCCCCAGGTTACAGAGCTATTAGGTGACACAGCTGGAACGCACACACTGCTCTTCCACAGCTGCCTCTTCTTGATGATGAGCCAGGCAGCACGCGGGGAGGGCCTGAGGGGGAACAGGCTGTGGAGGATGTGTGAGCCACACCCCCATCTCCCCACTCCCAGCCCACACACACCGGGGTGTGTGGACATACAGACAGCGCAGAGCTCACCACCGCTCGCTTATTTCAACTGCAGATTCTTTTTGATTTACATTATGAAATTCAAGTAAGATTTTTTTTTAAAGAAGAAAGAAAGAAAAGCCATTATGGAATAAATGGTACAGACAGTACATTCTAACCTTATCTAAAAGTCACCTAACATCAAAAAATCTACAAACAATGAATGCTGGAGAGGGTGTAGAGTAAAGGGAACCCTCCAACACTGTTGAGGGGAATGTAAATTGGTACAGCCACTATGGAGAACAGTATGAAGGTTCCTTAAAAAACTAAAAATAGAGCCACTATATGACCCAGCAATCCCACTCCTGGGCATATATCTGGAGAAAACCATAATTTGAAAGGATGCATGCACCCCGATGTTCACTGCAGTGCTATTTACAATAGCCAGGACATGGTAGCAACCTAAGTGTCCATCAACAAAGGAATGGATAAAGAAGATGTGGTACAGATATACAATGGAATATTACTCAGCCATAAAAAGGAACAAAATAATGCCATTTGGAGCAACATGGATGGACCTAGAGATTGTTATACAGAGTGAAGTAAGTCAGAAAGAGAAAGACAAATATCATATCACTTATATGTGGAATCTAGAAAAATGGTACAGATGAACTTATTTGCAAAGCAGAAATAGAGTCACAGATGTAGAAAATAAACTTGTGGTTACCAAAGGGGGAAGGGGGGAATGGGATGAATTGGGAGATTGGGATTGACATATACACACTACCTTATATAAAATGGATAACTAATGAGAACGTACTGTATAGCACAGGGAACTCAGTGCTCTGTGGTGAACTAAATGGGAAGGGAATCTGAAAAAAGAAGGGATATATATATATATATATATATATATATATATATATATATATATATATATAACTAATTCACTTTGCTGTATAGCAGAAGCTAACACAACATTGTAAAGCAACTACACTCCAATAAAAATTAATAAAAAATAATAAAAGTCACCTAACATAATGTGCCACAAGGACTAATATGAAATCTATGACATAAGCTACAGACTTGATTTCTTACAAGATCTAAACTCAGCATTTGGTGGGAAATAAACAGAATATGCTGGCTAGAGTCTGGAGCACCTACTTTATTATGCATTTTGCTTATTTTGGATGAGGCTAAACCTGTCATTGCCACGGTTCCCAGGACAACAGTATATTCCAGGTATGTGTGGATACTGCACTCAAACCTCAAGTCACACTGAGTCACTTCTTGGTTTATACCATGAGAGAAGCAGATTTTACCAGCTGAGTTTATAAGTGGAGTACAAGTGAGATCTAATCAGGCCCTCGGTGTCTTTAGATGATCTATTAGGTAATCTAAAGTAGATGCTCTTCAGGGAGATATAACCTTGAAACACACAGCTTTATTTGTTCTCCTCATAAAGGAAAAAAAAAATCCCAATTTTTCAAAATGAGAAAGAAGTTGGGTTGCATTTATGAGTATATTGATCAATGTATGTTTAGAGGTGAGAGGAGAATTGGGTTTTAAATTAGAATTTTTTTTTAGCTTCTCCATGAGTTTTTATTAATTCACCAATTCCCTATAGCTCAAGAGATGCTAATTAATTCAAGAAACCGTAATAGCTAATCATTGGCTAAATAAATCTAAAATGGAGAGAGTCTGTCACTGGAGATACTACTGTTCACTTTAATTAAAATTACCAATTTGTGAAGTAATGTAAATAAAGGTTACTGTATCCTTCTACTCAGGAAGTATTAACACTGTGCATGGCCATCTGAGAATCAATGAGGACCTAAAAAGCCAAGAATATCTGTGGAATCTTATCAATTTCTGAGTTAGAATATTTATCATTCCAAGCGTGTTGTTCATTGACATTATAAACCTATGTGGAATTAAGCTGCCTTGAAACACAAAATGGAGAATGACAAAGGACTGAGAATTGTTGCCTTGAAGGGAATACACTCAATGTCAAGGAATCAACCACCCCAAAATGATTACCTTTATAAACATTCAGGCCTAGAGAAAAGCAGATGTTCCAGGTCTGAGTTTCAATTTTTAAGGAATAAATTTATGCAAACGCCCATTTGTTTTAGTACTTTAGTAGCTAGAGTGATCTCACCTTGTTAACATTCAGTGCAACTGCTTATAGCCATTCTAATGTCATTTGCAGGGATAGGAAAGGTCGCCTCAACATTTCATGACTAAATGGCAGGGCTCGACCATGATGCTCACCCTAGGAAGCAGACACACCTGCACACTTAGCTGCTCAAGCCAGCCAACCCTGGAAAGCAGTGTGCGCGTGGGCAACCATATAGTTCAAGTCATCACTGAGTCCAAAGCTGAGCAACCATAGTGCTCTTGGTGGATTTGCCCTTGACGAAGAGAAATCCATCTTTATTGTCTCACTAGTCAGCCCAAGAGCCATTGATGAAGTCCTAAATCTAATTCTTAATAAAACCCCAAAAGTTTCAGAGGCAAAATGAAAAAGCATAGTTCACAGATACCTTTTGGCCAAAGGTTGGGAAACTACTTTTGTTTTTTAGTCCAAAGACCTGAAATTAGTTTGAACTGAAAAAAGAAGTGACATCCTTTAGGACCAAGCTGAAGCTGCCGAAGGAAAATTGTTATCTTATCAAAAGGCTACTTCTGAGTGGAGCCTCCTGACAATACAGAAGTCTGGCTGGGACTTGAACCAGATAAACTTGTTATGCAAATAGCTTTAGCCAAAGGGGAAAGGGCTGATAATGAAATTGCCACAAAGCCAACCACACATTACAGAGGTGACAAAAAACATCAAGCAGCGTCCTACCATATGGATAAAAAGCAGTGCAGAATTTATGTGAGCATCATGTTTAATTTATCATAACTAAGCTGTCAGGAGTCATGCTTTGACAAATGCATAACTAACACATATAAATGAGTCAATTATCACTAACGACCAAAGGTTCAAAACCAAACAGGCTGATGTTTCCCTTCTTTTTTTTTTTTAACCCTCAAAATAGGTTTACTAATAGGATATTGGACCTTAAAATCTCTCCTCCTGTCTCTAAATTAAGAAGGCTGGAAACACATCTGAAAAACACTAAGCCATAGCCTGGTACTTACATCCTGCCTCTGCTCTCACCCATGTACTTATTTCTCTTCTCTCTCTCTCTCTCTCTCACACACACACACAGACACACACAGACACACACACACACACTGTCCCCTGTCTACACAGCTGTGATCAATGGGCTGCAGCCTGGTCAATCCCTTCAGACCCCCGCAGCAACAATGAGAAGCCATAAGGTCCGCTGGTGAGTGGTGACCCTCATGGACCAAGAAAGACTGAAATTACTGAATTGCCTCTGCTATGGTTCAGCAGTCACATGGGGACAGGGTATTAAAGGTTTTAAAGCTGTTAAAATTTTCTTGTCCTGTTTGTTCTTTAGAAAGACCAGTTTAGTTTACTCTAATACAATGCACTGTGGCCCCATTTACAATGGGAATTGAAGAAATTTTCTGGATAATTCAGGCTAAAAAACTTTTCCTAAATTACCAGATAATCATCTTCCCACCTCAGTCCCAGCAACAATGAAAATTTTATAATCTGGAGGTCTTAATCCTTCATCCTTTTTCCCTTTCCCTCCCAATATGAGCAAGGTAAGTATAAAAGTAAACCAAGGCTCTCTCTTTAAATAGACATTTCTAACCCAGTGAGTGTCTTTGTTTACATTTAATTAGAGATTTGAATAAATAGAATGAAATAGAAAATTAAAATTACATTTGGTAGTCTGGCTCCTTTATGAAACCAAAGGACATTATTTGGGAATAGGGGGTAGTTTTCTACCTAAAAATATAAAATATAATAATTATTTCCTAATCTTGATAGTTACATTCCTAAAAATCTTGTAAAAGGAAAACTCATGATTGAAGAATCTCAGATGTTATGGGGAAAACAGAACTGGGGGGCTGAGGTCAGGAAAGAATCTATGAACACCTAAAATATATAATATTTTCACTAATAAAACCAATAAGGACAAGTCATTAAATAAATAGAAGACTGATGACATTTTTCCATATCTTAAATTAGTAATAAAGCACACAATCACTTAATTTCTATTTACCTTCCTTGGTTCATTAGAACCTCTTCAGACACTCTACTCTGTAGTTTCAACAAGATGCTTTTGCTTTGCCCTTGATGTATGCATACTAAAGGCATTGTTTTCTATGCTGAGTCCTCCATTCTAGTATCAACACTTATTCTAAGTCTAAAGCAACTCAGAATGAGCGCATTTGGAATTCTCAGAATTGGGGAAGACATAAGCAGATTTAAATGGCATATAACAGGATTTGCCATAAAGAAAAATCAACAGTAGAGAGGGATTTCTATACTGTATTTAACCCTGAAAGTCCCAACCCTATCATCAATTATGTACCTTTATTCCCAAATCTATCCAAGCAATACTGTGCTCAGTTTAAGAACACAAACATACTCTTGAAGAAGTATACAGAAACCAAACTTTGGTGAGTGGGTCAAGTCACATTTTAGAGGCATCACGAGAGCTTGGTATAGGAAAGCGTATCTGTGAATATGTAATGTGGTTTTCCAGGCCAGCAGCTTAGGGAAGGTCAGTCAAGGGCATCTGTGTGCAGCAATGGAATGAAAAGGAAAACTCTTTGGCTCCAGCCTTTGTCAGCAAAATCACTGGAACCCTAGTCCCTGATTTCTTCCCCTGGGGTGATCTGAAATGTGTTCCCAGCCACCAGGATGTCTTTAGCTCTCCAGGGCCTTCCACCTCCTCCTCTGGCTTCCAAATATCAGGAAGTGGCTCTTCCTCTGCTCCTACGGGAGCGTCATCCCTCCTGCTGTTATCTGTTGTTCCTCTCAACACTGCCCACTGTCACCACCATTGACTTGGGGCTGCTTCTGCATTCTGCAGTCACTGCAGAAACATCAGAGTGGGGACTGAAGGGACAAGGAAATGTCCTCCATCCCTGGCCTTGAACTTCATGGTCACATTCCGACACAGCCTTGCATAGTAGAATTCTTGGCGTTCTTTACCCCTCCTCTCTCCTGAGGAAGATGGCAAAAAGCTAGGAGGGATTGACTGGACAATCAAACAATTTCAGGGACCTTGAACTATGTTGCATTGAAATGAAAATGAAACACAGGTTCACAGCTCTTTATACAAAACCCTTGGGGCCAAATATGTTTTGGAATTCAGAATTTTATCAGATTTTAGAAAAGTAAACCCGTGCATTTACTGTATTTTATGTAACGTCCTCAGCAGGATCTGGGGCAGCACACTGTAATCAAACACATTAATATATCTGCAGCAATTCACATGAATATTCACACTGAGTAGGATAAATAATGGCTATAAATAGCCTCAATTCAGTTTAGGTCATGTGTTGCCACCAAATCAGTTCACATAAGGTCAGGGCTTGCAGCTAAATGACTCAAGTACAAAAAAAACTTCCATTTTTCAGAGCTCTTTGGATTTTGGAATTGCGAACAAGGGATTGTATTGTGTTTAAGGAAGGCGATCAAGAGACCCAGTCTGCTTCATTGCTCTGCATCTTGGTGGAAGCTAAGTATGCACATAGGTATAATTTAGAGAAATTTGTGTTGACCCTTCCCTACTTCCTGTTTATCAGCTATTTTGGTCACTTCTTTTCTCCTCCCATGACCTCTGAACCCCGTGTTTGATACAGCAGACACTGAGAGCACCTCCTCCCAGCTCCTAGCTGGGATATGGCTTGTAACAGCCTTGTCTAGATTCCTGCCCCCGCAGTTCACCAGGACCCTTGCTTGGGGTCATTATAGCCCCCTCCAACATACTGAGCATCTTCCCCAGAGTCAGGACCAGTGTGGTTCTCTGCCAGGGGACAGGCCAAAAGCTCATGTTCCCAGCACTCAGTCACCACCCTGTTGGTGCTGCTGTTGGTTCTGTTCCTGTCTTAGTCCCATGCAATACTGCCTAGTTCCTGGTAACAGAGCTCCCACCAGGAACATCACCCATCAGTTGGGTTTTCGGCTTGTTCTCCACACTCTGAGCCCTGGCTGGGGCTCCTCACCTTGGAGCCTCAGGCCTGAGATCTTACTCTGGCCCCTCAATCATCTTGGGAACTGGAGCCCTGCTCCCAAAGCACAGATCCTAAAGCAAAGCCCAACTTCCAAGCTGCAAAACCTCTACTGAACGCTGCCACCTTCTGTCTCCTCTCTGGCCCAAGTGTGGGTGTCAGATTTTTAGATGGAGTCTCCTCCCTTATTAAACAAGACCCACTGGCAATATTTGCCCCAGGACAGAGTAGAGTCAGATAAATGTAACACATATGATCAGAAGAACTGATTATAACCAAGAGTCAAATGGAACTCCTTATTTCTCAAATCCTGCAGGGGCATCTTCTATCATTTACTGGAACAAATTTTGTGTCATAATGCGCTAGAAGGCATAACAACTTCTAGCGCCAAGTCAATTCCACACCTTGGACTTCTCCAATCACTGTCCAAGGACTTGCTGGATGAGCAATTTTCAGTGGAAGAAATACTCACTGTGAAATGAAGTGGTTGAATTCCTCACACCATTTTTCCGGATGAAGTAAAGTAGGTGGAGGATTTCTGAAAAATAAAAGCAATTCTTTTCTTACAAAGAAAGGGTTCCGTTAAAAGCAAAACATTAACTTGGCTTTACTGATATTGTTCTAAATAGCTCTGATAAAATCTATTCTTATTTCTTCCTGGGTGAGAGTCATTCACCAGTGGTAAATTACAAAGTGCCAGCCCCTATTCATTTAGTGGCTCATTTCCATTGACTGAAGGCCAACCATGTCCACGGCTTTCCATGGGACCTCTGAGGGTTACACAGACCAACAACATTCCTCAAGGAGCAGACACTGTAATGAAGGGTGAGGCAAGCACACAGCCACTATAACTGAGAGCTGAGTATTATTAGCGCCATAAGAAAGCTATAAACCGAGTGCTAGGGGCTTGAGAGAAATAGACTTTTAATTTTACAGGATTTTCAGATCATTATACTACCATTTGAATTAATTATGCGATGCAATTAAAGTATACTTATAAATTCACTGGTCACATTTTTAACTCTTTTCTATATGTCAACCTCTGCAATAGGTACTGGAGAAAGCAAAACCACTAAGACAAGTTTCAGACCCCAAGAAGATCCTGGGTAGCAAGGAGGACAGACACCTAATATAACTAAGTACTGGTGGTCCAAGAGAACTAGAGAACTGTGGAAAGACTCTGGTAACCAGACCATTTCCTGGTGGGAAGGCAGGAAAAGGAAAAAGTAAGAACCCTGCATTTGGCTGAATATTTACCTAAAGAGAATCAATTTTAAAACAGAAGGGACATTACCTTTAATTGATAAGAATTTTTTCTTTCTAGTTATTAATGGAAATAGGGGTTTGTGAGCAAGTCAAGTTCAGCAAATGAAGCAAGCTACATTTCTGCACACCTGAATTATGACTGTAAATCTTAAACCCATTATACACCTCTGTATATATAACCCTTCACTTGGGTTCTAACTGCTTCCTAAAGCCATAGATTGCTCAGCCTCCATAGGCAGAGGCAAGGGAAGCAGCAAGAATGACCAGAAATTTAAAAAATGTATCAGATAATGTGATTGTAATTTGCCTCTTCAATACCATTCCTTTTTTCGTTTCTTCTAGTACAATTTTTATTCTGGCACAATGCTGCCATATATATTTTCCTGAGTTCCTTGCATCTAGATGTGGCCATGTGACTGCATTCTGGCCAAATGATATAATACTAAAATTGTTCTGTGGTGTTTCCAGAAAGTCTTCTTAAAGGATGGGAGACATGCCATTTTTTTCTTCCCCCTATTTGCTTCCTGGAGCATGGATATGATGGCTGGAGCCTGAGCAGCCATTTTGGACATGAAATGAAAATGAGAGCTATGAGCTGAGTATGGCAAAGAAGGTAGATAGGAAACTGGATTCATGATGATATTGTAAAGCTGCCATACCAGCTCTAGACTGCTTCTCCCTAG
Source organism: Balaenoptera borealis (assembly GCF_965194805.1). NCBI lineage: Eukaryota > Metazoa > Chordata > Mammalia > Artiodactyla > Balaenopteridae > Balaenoptera > Balaenoptera borealis. The sequence goes on from NC_138863.1 coordinate 62,373,572, forward strand.
TCTTCCTTAACAGGAAAGAGAAATAAACTTCCATCTTCTTTAAGCCACTGTTATATGCAATTAAGCCTAATTGAGCTGATCATATTTCAGAGTATTATCCTATTACATGATTAGAACATAATTTGATAAGTATATCACAACTACAAAGGTAAGTGGAAGCATAATAAAGGGGCAACTTACCCAATCTGGGGAAGTCCCAGAAGACTGTAAAAAGAAAATGAACTTGAGCTGGCCCCTGAAGATTGGTTGGATTTTTCAAGACAGAGGAGAGGGAAGCCATTTCAGGCTTAGGAAACAAGATGTACCAAGTCACAGAAGTGTAAAAGAGTCTGGTAGGTTCAAAGAACATGAGTAATTTTTTGAGGCTAGACTATATGATTCTTTCAGGTCTGGAGAGAGAGTAGAAGGGAAGGATTAGGTGGGAAGGAAGAATGATGAGAGGAAATATATGATTTCCCCATTCTGCATAAGAATTTAATCATCCTTCAGATCTTCTGATTCAAAGACCCAAAGGAAAATTATCTGTGTACCCACGTAGAAAGAGTAACAGTTGAAAGTTGCCCTTCAGTTATTTTGGAGGCTGCCTCTATCTCATTCATTTCATGCAACAATATTTGCCTTCGTCTTTCCCTGGCTTTCTTTAAATAATAAAAGTACCATCACATAACTTCTGCTTTAATACCAGCATGGCTGACCTGTTCTTACTGGCTCCAGCTGTTTGAGATTGTACATCCACAGGTCCTCCCAGTTCACCTCTGTGGGCATCTCTCAGTGAGCAGCTTGCCCTACACCATCTCTACAGCCCTCTCCAGAGCTCGAACTTCCCTTGCTCTGCTCAGGTTCCCCGCTCATTCTGCTCTCACGGAGGTCAGTTCCACAGAGAAGAGGTGCTCAAGCAACCTACTGTCTAACACACTTCATCCACCCCCAAAACCATTAACCGGTTTTGGGGGTGGATGAAGAAGTTACTTGTAGACAGAGTAACAGACTTGATTAAACCCTAGTAAGCTTGACCTTGGCCAGCCGAGCATGGAGGGATAATCCTCTACCGCAATTAGAGAATGACCTGGCAAGGGTCCACCGGAGGAATGGATGGAAGTGTCTACACTTGTGTAGAGAACACTGTCCACTGTCCCTTCCCTGTTTTCAGTCTGTCCCTCAGCAGGAACCATGGGCAGGGGCTACTGTTTATGTGTTGGCCTGAACCTCTGTAGTAGGACACAGAGGAAAGCAGCAGATCGCCACTCACCCAGGCCACCACCAATCCATGGTGGCCTCACATGAACCCCACACAAGGAAACACTTTCTCTGAAGCTTGGCATCATAGGAATTTGGTTTTACAGAAGCTCATTTGAACTTGTAGATGCCCCGCCTTTCCTGGAGTCCATCCATCATACTTAGGTTCAGTAAATTGAGGTCTTGTGAAAGATTACTATCTGAGTATAATGAAAACTAAAAGGAATTTGAAGGCTTTACAGTACTTTGTTTGCATTGGCAATATAAACTCTAGTTCTCCTGCCATCTGGAAGAGCACCAAATAATAACAATTGTACCTTTTTGGCTCCTCTCAACACTACAGATGCAAACTGCAACCTTGCCCAAAAGGGTCTCTCTCCAAAAGGAGAGATGCTTCATATTCAGTGTGATAGCAGAGTCAGTGCACAGCTGAGATAGGCAGGCATCACTCAGGTATGTGTATGGATGCTGAGAGCAGGATGTATGAATGGTGAGTGCTGAAAGGTCCACAAACCTGAATAACAAGCGCTCATTTGGATAATGTTTATAAACAGATAATGTTTATAAACATACCAAGGCAATGTAGAAAAGAGATTAGTCAGTAAAGGAAAATGACTATATTCGATTTGAGGTTTGCCTGCCTGGATTTTATTCCTGTGATTTGGACCCTAAACTCAATTTCTACAAAATGATCCCCTGCACACAGACAGGATTAGGGCTACGTGAGGTTAGCAGCAAGGGGCGATGCCTATTTTTGACATCATAATCCTGGGTCCAGCAAATACAATGGAGATAAAGTTAACCTTCTTCCCCCAAAGCCTCTGTGGAACAAAATGATTTACTGAACAGTCAAACTGAATTTATTTTAGTTTCTGAAATAGAGAAGCAGATGATTGGATGAAGGGGGGTACCTGACCTCAGGACAACCAATCCAAATTTAATCTGGTAACCTATGCCAAGGCATGACCCCAAATGATAAGCTGGGTCAATTTGATTCTCTTTAGAAGGTTTTTTTTTTTTTTCACCTTGAACTGAGAAACAAAACAAACAAACAAACAAAAAACCAGGAGAATGAGGCACTTTAGTAATGGGAGCTGAAGCTGAAAGCTCCATGATGACGAGGCAGATGGGAGAGGCCATGGAGTACACTGTACAAACTGGTTTTAGGAAGCAGATACTAGGAACAGGCAGGAAACCAGGGAATGAGAAGAAAGTAGGCCAAGTAGAGGAGAAAGGAAGAAATGAGCCACAAGGAACCAGACTCCATGATGGGAGACCATGTAGGTTTTTCTTCAGTTTCTTTTGTGAGTGCTTCTCCCTCTGGTGCACCTACAATATTACTGGCCCCAGCATTCTGTTCTTAGCTCCATTCTCCTCCCGTTCTACACATTCACTGAGGGCTCACTATACGTCATCAGCTTCCTAATCTATATCTCCTGCCTCAATTTCCCCTCTGCCTTTTGGCTGGTGCATCCAGCTACTTATTAGAAGTTCCATTTTGATTTCCCAGGGGTACCTTAAAGTCAGCATGTTCAAAACCAAACTCATCATTTTCGCCTAAATCTGCATTCTAGCTGGTTGTTGAAGTCAGAAACTTGAGTTCACCCCTCTCCATTGGCCTCACATCCAACTTGAAAAGGCAGAATAAGGGTTCCCCTTATTAAAGAAGTCCACATTCTAATGCCCAGAGCCTATGAACATGCTACCTTCCACGGCAAAAGGGACTTTGCTGATGTGATTAAGGTTAAGGACCTGGAGATGGAAGATTACCTTGGATTATCTGGATGGACTCAATTTAATCTCAAGTCCTTTAAAGCAGAAAAGGGAGGCAGAAAGAAAGAAGAGGCAGGACAGATTCAAAGTGTGAAAGGTGCTCTACTCGCCACTGTTGGCTTTGAAGATGGAGGAAGGGAGCCATGAGCCGAGGAATGCAGGTAGCCTCTGGAAGATGGGAATGGGCCTCAGCTAATACCCAGCAAGGAAAAAAGGACCTCAATTCTACAAATGCAAGAAACTGAATTCTGCTAATGACCTGAATGAACAAGGAAATCAGTTCTCCCCTAGAGCCTCCACAAAGGGGTACAGCCCTGCTGACACCCAGATTTTAGCCCAGTGAGATCCATGTCAGATTTCTAAGCTACAGAACTGGAAGACAATAAATTTGTGCTGTTTTAAGATGTTAAATTTGTTAGAAAAGCAATAGAAAACTAATACATCAATCAAGCACCAACACCTATCAGTTCTATTTCCTAAATTCCTTTCTTATCACCCCATCCCCTCCTTCACAGCCGAGTTCAGTCACATCATCTCCATCAGCCTACTCCAGTAGCCTCCTTATTTTTCTCTTTCCCTCTATCCTCATCTCCCTCTAATCCATCTTGCACTTGGCAGCTAGAATTTCTTTATAACATACAAATCTGACCTTGTTATTTTCTTGCTCAAAATTCTTCAGTAGATCTACATTGCCAGCATGATAAAATGTCAACTATTTTGCATGATATACAGATGGCCCTGCCTGCCTATCTACCCAATCCCATCTCAAACCACCTGCCTATGCTCACCCAATGCTGCAGTACTGACTATGCAGAACTTGCAGCTCTTAAAGCAAGTCCTGTTCTTTCATGCCTTGGGGGTCTTTGCACATGCTATACCTTCAGTTTTAGAATGCTCTCCCCAATTTGTCAACCTAGCAGCCTCCTACTCATGCTTCATGTGTATCTTTAGTACCCAGCACAGCAGCACTCAGTAAATTTTTGTTGAATGAATGACTACATGAATGAATGCACACAAACATACATATACTGTAAGTAAACCAAGAAATGATGCCAGGACAAAATATGACCTTGGTCCCCAAAGTAGCATAAAATTAGATAAATATGGAACAGCTCCTTTGGATGTGAGCAACTTCACAGCAAGCAGGGTTTGAGGAACAAAGGAGTCCCCTTAGGTAGTGACTCGAGTTGGATTTGACAATATAAGCCTCATCCCTCATCATTTGGGCTACCTTTGTAGCCCAAATGTCGCCAGGTCCCTGAACATATCTGACTAAAGTGAGCAAATCAATCATGATTTAAACTGCATTACAGACACTATCTAACGTCAGGACCACTATATACATGCATGGGGGTTGGAGACAGAAGAGGATCAATACTAATAATTATCCCATGTTGAGTGGTATTACAGTATACCAAGCTCCATGCCAAGTGCTTCACATGTAGGACAACAGAACATCACAACAATCATATTTCTATTGAAATAACAATAGGAATTATTATTCCAGTTTCACAGGTGGGGAAAATGCAGCTTAAAAGAAGGAATTTGCTTAAAAACATCCAACTAAAAAGTGGAAGGGTCAGGTTTCAAGGAGGTATTTCTGTCTCCAATGTCCACCACACTGCTCTCTGTATTTCATCTCATGAAGAATCCATTACTCTGGAAGGTGAATGAAGAGAACATACATGCAAAAAATGACAGAAAAACAATTAGCAAGCAATACGTCTAAGAAGGTGCCAAATAAAGTCCTCTAATATTAAATCACACTCAACAAGGAGACTCTGAGTAAAAGATTTATCAGTGGGACTGAGTTAATTAAGAAAGACTTCCTGGAAGTTGTCAATTTTGAGGTAGGTCCTAAACAGGATATATCAACCAGTTGGTGAGAGGGGGAGGGTGTTGGGAAAGGAGAAGGAGAATATAGGGAGGAAGATATACAGACTGAAGTATAATAGTTAATAAATAATCAATAACATACAGTTAAATAAACACAGGAGTGTGTTCAAAAGCTAGTCTATGTCTTTACTCATAAAAGCAATAAAGCAAGACATTTGAACACAATGAACTATTCTGAGAGTGTTAAACACAGCAACAACAGAGCTGCCATTCTGACAACTTGCGAGATTCATTAATGAGGGTGAGTGGTTAGATACGTGCCTAGGTCTCATCCTTCAGTATCACCACCTAGCCCCAGCCAAAGCTGCTTTTTGCCCTAAGTCACATCTTCCTTGTTCAAAATTAATTATTTCAAAATTTTTGTATTTATTTGTAATACATGACTCCATCTTAATATAAAAAAATTCCCCAATGCAGGGACATAGAAAGCAAAGAGCAAAATACCTCTTCATTACCACCCCTAATCCCAGTCTCCTCCCTGTATCAGTATGGCTTGTATTCTCTCAGACATTTTGTTTTTGCATTTTAAAATATTTGTTATAAATATATATATATTTTTGCTGTGCTATAAATTATAATACAATAAACACAATATAAATTTTATATTAGTATTTATAATATATTTATAGTTGGGGACAGTAGAAATAGGATTATATGTTACATGGTACCTATTTTTTCCATTCAGTAACATGGCTTAAAGATCATCCCATGCCAGTTTCTTACCCAAAGAGTTTTCCATAATGTACGCATACTACAGTTTAGCCATTCACCCACTGATGGATATTCAGGCTGTTTCTATTTTTTTTTTCACTGTTAGAAAGAAGGCTGAAATGGTTTACACATGTCATATGTGATTTCTAACTTTTAAAATGTTTTTTAGGTGGCAGACACCTCCTGTCAGTGAACATTTAGGATCCTGCCATGTAACTCAAATGAAGAGAGAGCAGGTGCTGATTGCCTCATTTTCTCGAGGTGACCCAGTGAGCAGTTGTGGAGCAGAGGAGAAAGTGACCACCCAGAGGGCTTGTAGGGTTGTGAAGAGCACCCCTGGGTCACCACCCCCTAGAACATGCTGTGAATGAGAACTCTGAGTTATTCAACCCCACCAGGGTCAGACCAAGAATCCTGCTGCTGGGGTCCCCTCTGCCCCTTGCAGGCACCTGCTCCCTGGTTCAGACAGTGGGTATCTCTGGGTAATTATCTTGATACATGGGACACAGACCAAGACTTATTCAAAATACACATATAATTCTGCTGAAGAGGAATCATTTGAAAAAATTAAATAGCTGAAGATATTTCTTTAACATCAGAAAAGAGATGATATGAAAATGACACAGAAATCAGAAACACAATGTTATGCACTGCACCCTCAGTAAACGTGAAAGGCAGGTCCAGGCTAGAATGGATACCCATGCAGAGTGCTAACTCCACAGTGAAGGCAGCTCTATCAGGGGCAGTCCTCTGAAGCAGGGAAAAGGAGGAAAGAAAAGGTTTGCAAGGACAACACTAGATGGGAACATGTCTGGAAAGAAGCAAATGTAGGAAAGGAAAAATACCTTTTCTCCTTCACCCTTCAAGTTCTCAACTGGGGCCTCTGTAGCAAAGGACAGACAACAAGAGAAAGGCATACAAATTTGTTTAATATAAGTTTTACATGCATGGGAGCCCTCATAAGGAAATGAAGGCCCAAAGAAACAGTTAAACCTGAGTATGTTGAAGAGTGGAGAGTCTTGGAAAGACGCGATGGAACAAAGAGTATGAGGAAGTGTGGTGAACTGGGGAAACTTAGCAAGGGCTATTCATGCAGGTCCTTTCTGTGTCCACTGTCTTGGTCTTTGGAGGTAAGGATGCTCCTTCCCTCCGGGTGTAGGGAGGAAGAGGGTCTTAGGACCTGCTTCTGGGGAAGGTCAGAAAGCCCTTCCTGCACACACGATTTCTCAAATTCCTTCCGTTTGAAATATTCAATATGCCAAGGTCCCATATTCAGGGGTAGCATGTCCTGAACCGTGTCACAAAAACAAAATGAGCCTAAGTCACATCTCGGCCTTAGATAACCACTGTCTAAGAAAGTAGAGGTTTTATGATTAATACCTATGCTAATTTATTCTACAATAACTGAAGAAGTTACTAAAAGCAGTGAGGAGAAAAGCAAAGATTTGTACTTAAACTTCAAGCTGCTGATCCCTTTTTTTTCTGATTCTTAATAACCTAATTTGATCCTGTCCTTTAAATAACACCGTTTGCAATGTTAAGCTATAATCATTAAAATGTAAAGTTAGCACATCAAATCACACGGCTCATAATAAACCCATTTTTAACCATTTACCATCAGTAAGTGACAAGATGTTCATTTCCTCTGGCTTTTCAGCCCAACAAGAATCTGTTTCAAAGATCATCTCAGAATCCCAAGGTTACATTATGCTCCCCATGTCAGGCCTGTGCTTGAGATAGGGCGTGTCATGGAGCTTTATTAATCCTTGGCCACTACACTAACATTTCAAATGTTTACAAAAGGCATGAACTGCATTTTCTAATTCTCTCTAAAGCACATTGGGGTACCTTTCCCTTCTCTGTACTCTCACTATGTAAACACACAGGACACACAGGCAACTCAGCCATGCATGCAGAGTGCGAGAGAAAGTCAAGGACAATAGAAACTGCTATATCAAGTGGTGTGTGGCTCACTGTCTGAGCCAATGTGGTCATTTGCTGACATCCATTCTTCAACTTCCTCCTTCAACAAGAACTCAGCAACGCCATCAAATCCAACTGTTAGTGTCCAATGTGTCAGGGAAGTAGACCTTGCCCAAGGGCTGGCTAATGACCCTTTTCCTCTGTGGTCCTTTATGCACGGAGTGCAAGCCACAAGTCTATTTTTTTTCACACACAGTTTTAAATGTATGACTTATTAATTCATGATTTTAAAGAGATGTGTTTCAAATAGATGACGTTTTCTAAATGCTTTTCCTATCCTCAAATTCTGGACTGTTTCTGTGGGTTCTGTGGGATTGTACTCATTGAAGGTGATCACTAAGGTGTGTCAAAGCATTTTGGAGATACAGAATCACTCCCCAATTAGGTTAGCATTTTAAGAAAAAACAGCTTTATATGTGGTGGGGGGAAAGTCACGGTGATAAGACAGTGGGCCAGGGAACAGGCAAAGCTAAAGAGCATGGGTTAGACATGCTACGCTTCCCTGGAGTATCCATTTTTCTGGTGATAAGTTATTTAAAGTTGTTTCATATAAAAATCATTGGTGAGTGGGGGAGGGAGAGACAATAAAAAGTAGGACTTCTCCCTGCCTGGGTTCTGAACTAATTGAGGAACAAGAAAAAGTAGTCGGCAGATTGAGTCCAAAATGACACCTTTATTACTGATAGAGCTGATCTCAGAGAATGTGGCTTTTACCTGCAGGAAGTAGGCTTTCTAAGACTGAAAGACAGAGTTAGGCAGACTTATCCAGCTGGTCTTGGGGCCAGGGCTGGGCCCCTCACTCAAGGGCAGAGCCTTGGCCACTGAGCTGAGTGCAGGCTGAGAACAATCCCCCAGGGCAGGCTGACTCTCAGAAGAAAGGAGAAGGGAAAGAGCTGGGATCTGCACGTCCAGTGCCTTCCCAAACTTACCATTTGCATACATCACTTCTGATCCTCTAGGCTCTATCAGTTTGGGTCCAATCAAAAGACAGGGAAAACACCCATAATTTGAATAGGGAAAATTTAATATAAAGAATTATTAACTAGTAATAGGGGATTAGATACTAAGGAGTGAAGAGAACTCTAACAAGTACACGAAGAGCAGATATGGGAGCAGCTACCATGTCTAGATGAGACAGATTATCCGAGGAAGAAACTAATTTGGAAGAGCCCCTGCCCCCAAACTCAAGGCTGAGACTCAGACCTCATTGGAAAAGATGTGACTATGGCCTATGGTCGGTGAAGTTCTCAAGGTAAAACAAGCCAGGGCTGGCAAACAGGAAACCAGCCGCCTGGTGCCTGAGACTCACTAGGAAGCTGCCCAGTGAGTACTGGTAAAACTTGCTGGAGGGTGAGCACCACTGGGTGTCCCAAATGCCACTGATTAGCCAAAGGCCACAGAAACAAGAAGGAAAAGGCTCCCTGAAACCAGGAAGTGGGCCCTTTCCTCTGGCAGTGGCCTTCCAGTGCCCTCTACTGACAAAGCTTAACTTCTGCCATATGGCAAACGAGAAATGTTTATGAGTCCACTCCGGTATCACAAAGCAGGGGAAAGAAGGGTAGATTTGGAGCTGAAAGGCACTAAATTAATAACTGGCACAGGAAAGAAGTGAATGAGAAAACAGAGAGAGGCTAGGAGTCTTACAATGTTCTTTTTTTTTTAAAGATGAAACACCAGATTTTAAGAAATTTCTATTTCAGGGTAGGGGAGGGAAGGATTGGGAGTTTGAGATTAGCAGATGCAAACTAGTATATATAGGATGGATAAACAACAAGGTCCTACTGTATAGCACAGGGAACTATATTCAATATCCAGTAATAAGCCATAATGGAATATAATATGAAAAAGAATACATATCTATAACTGAATTGCTTTGCTACACAGCAGAAATTATCAATAACACAGCATTGTAAATTAACTATACTTCAATAAAACATTTTTTAAAAAAGAAATTTCTATTTCAGGCTTGCAATAGGTAACTTCCAACCATGATCAACTGAATGAGTCCAGTCTCCTCTGCCTTAGGAGCAGTTGCTGGATATATTTTAGAGGTAATGAAGAGATAATGGAAAACTTCTTCTTCCCCCACTTAAAAAATCTGTTTTGTCATGTTGCATCAAATTTCCTCATTAAGACTCATTGCTTTCTATCCCAGAAGCTCCTTATTGAAATAGGAATGTTCTAGGAAGCGTCCTATTGTAAACCTTTATTGGCCAACACTCTACTTGGGATAAAAGGCAGACAAGAATAAAAACTTAGAAAAAGGGACCCAGAACAAGGACCAGTGAGGGGATAGGACCACAAATACAAACTTAATCTCTCTGTGATTTTCCATTTCCAGGATTCCAACTTTGTGTGAGCTGAAAAAGTGAAAAGTCAGGTGGCATGACACCCCTTTTTACTCTTTCCTGTCTCTCTGCCTCTAAGATTTCTCTCAACACAGAAAAGGAAACAGTGAAACTCAGTGTGGTTCAAAATACTTATTCCAGGATCATGGACACAAAGGGGAACTCCTTTTTCTTCTGGGCCCCCTTTCCCACCAACACAGTCACAGGAGTGCTCGGTACAGAATAGGCTGAGGGGAGCTGATAATGGTGCTTCCTCCTATTCTCTCAAGCCCATTCTGGAACCCAAGACTTTCCCTTAAGCTGGACCATTTTCTTCTGTACCATCTAATATTATTTCTGGGGTCTGAGTCCTTAATTTCTTGAGAGCTTATTATGTATAATAAGCACTGTGCTAAGAATTCACTCATTTAATCCTCACATAAACTCTCTGAAGCAGGTTATACAACTCCCTATTTTAGAGATAAAGAAACCAAGGCTTAGAGCAGTTCAGAAGCTGGTAACGGTGTGGTCAGGCTTCCGGTGCAGGCAGCCTGATCCCGAAGAACACAATTGCAACCGATGCGCCATCCTGCTTCCCCACCTGGGAATTCCTCTTGGATTAGACACCACAGTATCTTTAGATTCTGCCAGAGCAATTTATGTCTTATTAATAGGGGAATATGGGTCGGATTTAATAAACCAGTTGTCTTTCTGACATCCCTCAACTTAAACACAGTACTCTTCAGATAACCAAGACATTAGCAAGCAAATCCAAAGAACATTTTGTTTGGGATGCAAAATGATCAGTAATAGGGAGTATGAGCTGAGAATGTTTTCAGCTGTTGAGTTTTATGCATCTTCTGTCATTCAGCTCCTTCTAAAGTCACAGCTGGTAAAACCAAATGGGTCATTTTACCACAATCAGACTAACGTCACAGTTCAAGAAGCACCATTTGTCCTCTAAGGCAAAGCCATGCACCTAATTACAATACACTGTTAATAAATTTATAATAGACAAACAAATTGACTGCTATGGATTTATTTTTCCCCAGCAAAGCAAAACAATTTAAAGGGCATTTTGCACAGCTATTTCTTCTTTTATGTTTCAGTAAAGTTAGCAATATATTCTAGACAGGAAAAAGCAGAGCAGACCTCAGATGAACAGATTGTATCATCAGATCCTACCACATTGTCTCTAATGGGGGAAATTAGCAGCTGAACATCAACACCTGTCACCATGAGCAGACCCTGGCACACACACCAGGTAGGAAGACTGTGCAGTTCCTTAGAGCAATCTGAGCCTAGGCCACCAGAGCCAGCGTGCATGCCAATGCTCACAGAAGCGGGCTCCATTTAAAATCAAGTGGATATATTAAATGCCAGGGGAGATGCAGCTGCAGTTCCTAAGGAAGACTGGGTGTTTTTAAGTGTGAGCTCTAAAGATGTTTTATGGAGATTGTGCTAACTGCCAGTGGAACCACACAGACTTAGGCAGAGAGACTCGCCCCAGTAGAAACCACTGAACATTCATCCCCTTGCAAGGGCAAAAGGTACCACCAGAGCAGCAACCCCCTCTCACACCTGGGTGGCTTGAGTCATGTCTCCAGTGGGCAGATATGGCCAACTGTTTCACCAACCTCAAGATCAATTGCAGTCACTGAAACTGAATGAACTTTGTTGCAAGTCCTGGAAGTCTGTAAGCAAGCCCAAGTGAACAAGCCCACATTTATTTCTCCGACATCATAAGCATGTCTTTTCTTTACATGGGCTTTGACCATTTTCCTACCTGGTTGCTTAACAACCTTTTGAAAGAACAGAAATATGGGAGAGGGATGCTGGAGACATACCAATGAATGAATTTGTATTTATTTCACAGATTCCTTTTCAAAAATCAATCTGTTGTCCCTCCTGGTGTGGGGGTGGGTGGGGGAGGAGGGGCTGTGTTATATCATCATAGTGCTGCTACTCTTATAGTAGGAACATACAATGCCAGTAAGTATATTTATACAAGCATACTCAGCAAACAGAGGGCGGGGGAGGTATCACTCGTTACTGCATGTTAAGAATATTAAGAACAAATACATCAACATCAAGTCAAAAGAAACATATTGAGTAAACACAATGCCCATTTCACTGTTCTCTCTCAGAAAGGTCTAAGACCATGCCTGAGGAAAACCTGTAATCTCTCTCATTTCCTCCTGGTTGTGAGTGGCTGGTGAACAACACAGCATTCTCATCTGCCTGGTATCCTTTCTTTTGCTAAATAATATTTCCCTACAAAAAGTACCCATTCCATTCAGATGCTCAAGTTTATTAGCAAGGAATTGAGCAAAGTAGCCTCCCATGATTCTTTTAATTTCCTCAGTGTCTGTGGTTACTTTCCTCTTTTTTTTTAATTATGTATGTTAAAACTTTATTTTTTCATGATTAGATTAGCCAACAATTCATCTATTTTATTATTTTTATCCAAAAAGAGCTTATGATTTATATATTGGTTCTATTGTTTCCTATATTTTTGCTTCATTAATTTCCACTTCTATTTTATTAAATTCCTTCTTCTACTTTACTTGGGTTTAAATATTTTTTTAAAATTTCTTATGTTGGAAGCTTAATACATTTACTTTCATTCTTTCTTGATTATTAATATAAGTATTTAGGGCCATGAATTTGCCTCTAATCCCTGCTTTAACTATTTCCTATTAATTCTGATATGTAGTACTTTGATAATTATTACTTTCTACATATTCTTCAACTTTCGTTTAGATTTTCTTTTAAGCCTAAGTTGTTAAAGATGATTTTGTTTTTTTCATACCTAGATGGCAGGTAATTTTTGTTTTCTGTGTTTGTTTATTTCTAGTTTGTTTGCACTGTGGACAGTGAATGTTGTCTGTACTGTTTATACTTTTGGAATCTGAGAATGCCTCTGTAGTCTTTGTAATAGTCACAACATAAGTATATATATTTTTATATAATATATACAAATAATATATCATATATATATTTTATATATACATACACATATATATAAAACTTTGTACCTCAAGAATAGAGAATGCTCCTCTTTTCAAGCACTACTGAAACATTCATAAAAACTTATAGTATTGTTTACTTTTTTTAATGTATTACAACTGTCATGGAATGGAAGAGGTTCAATAAATAACTTCTGCAATTAGTGTGTATCTCCTTGTACTTTCTGCTTTATGAATGTGATGCCATAAATAGATATACATCTTATATCTTCATTAAAAAATAGCACCTATTAAAAAGTGCCCTTCTTGGACTAATTTAATGTTCTTGGTCCTGAATTCAATATTGTCTCATATTAAGAACACACTGTTATAATTATTGCTTTACAAAAATCATGTATCTTTTAGAGAAATTAAGAGAAAAACTGAAAAAAGTATACTTAAAGAAGTTTTCATATTAACACACATATTTACCATTTCCTGTCTCTTTATTTCTTCCTGTGGACTTCAGTTACCATCTGTTATCATTTCCTTTCAGTATGAAAGACATCCTTTAGTATTTCTTATAAGGCAGGTCAGTTAACAACAAATTTTCTCAGTCTTTGTTTATCTGGGACTGCCTTTATTTTCATTTTTGAAAGATAGTTTTGCTGGATATAAAATTTTTATCAGTATTCTCCAGCACTTTGAATATGTCATCCCACTGCCTTCTGACTACCATTTTCAGGTGCTAAATCAGCCATTAATCATATTGCTGTTCCTCTGCACATTATCAGTTGTTTTTCCCCTGCTGATTTCAAGATTTTCTCTTTATCTTTGTCTTTCAACAAACTCCTACCTGTAGGTGGTGGTTGTCATCAGGCTCCAACCCACACTAACTACTCAGAATCACATCACTCCACCTATTAAATGATGAGCATTGTTTCTGCAATAAAGCACCCACTGCTCTACCTTTCCCACCCACTATACTGGACCCCTTGTATATGACTATTACTTATTTGAGCTCAAGTTTGTCCAAACTCCTTGAAACAATGGAATTTGGTCTAGGGTCACCCATCCCATGGGATACAACCCAATAAACACATCAGCAGCCCAGGTTCCAGTTCCTCCCAGTCCCAGCCCTCTTCATCTTATTGGCTCATGGCCTTGAACATCTCCTTCACCATGAGTCACCACTTCCCAGTCCTGTTTCTGCACTGACTGCAAAGTATCTATGGCCATAATATTTGGCTAAATCAGTATGTCAGTGGAATGATCTAGAAAGCAGTATTCTGAGAATTTCTAGTTAACTACTAATGTGGTATTAATACAAACCCAGGTGAAATAAACAGATCAGATTTTCTAGTCCATTTGGTCAGTCTAGGCAAAGTCTAAGCAAAGATGAAGACAAACTGTCCAGTGTTCACTCTCCACTCTCCAAACTTGTATGCAACTCATAAGTTTCTCAATGAATGTGACCCTCATAAGTTTTCCAATGACAATTAATGGCACGTTGCACTTCACAAAGTACCTTCATAAATGTATTTCATTCAATCATCACAAAAACCCTGTGATCTAGGAAAAGGCACATGATTACTCTCATTACACAGATGAGGAAACAAACTTAGAAAGCATAAAGTTACTGAGCTATTTGGGTGCAGAATTGAGGTTACAAACTAATTTTTCTTGCTTTCAAATCACTGAGTTTTTCAGAGTGTGTTCCATGAATCAGTAGTCCCATGAGAAATGCTGTGGTCAAAAAGTTCAGGAAAATGTGAAGATTCTGTCATGATAAAGTCTCTGGGAAACCCTGAAGTAAAGAAATCTAGTTAACTTTGTTTTCTGCAGTGTTTCTAACACTTATCTGACCATACAACCCCTTTTTTTTCTAATAACTGTTAACATGCCATAGAACTTAGGGAAACACTGTCCTACACCAAGCTGCCTTACAGGAAAGCCAGGGAAGGCCAGATTGAGTGAGGCTAGGGGAGCCTTGGAGGAGCATGCTCCTCTGAGCAACCTCCCTGCTTTCACCAAACATTTCCTCCATCAAACATGATCCCTCTCAAGTAGAAAGGGACTCTGCTGATGGGGAAAAGTGGACTATAAGAATGAGGACAAGGAACAAATCAAAATGTACAGATATACTTACTATAAGATCGGGAAACTTTCTAAAGAGGCCCTAACTCAGTGTTTGTCACAATGGAGTTTATAGGAGCACTTGTGCATCAGAATCATCTAGGGAATCTAGTGACCATGAATATTCCCAGAAAACACTCAAACCTGATGAAACAGAATCTCTGGGAATAGGGCCCAGGAATCTGCATTTTAACAAGCTTATAAGGTGATTTTGCCATGATTAGAATCTGAGAAGCATAGCCTTAGGTAATCAACAACAGATGTGAGATACTTTTCCAATTAAATCAAAGTCACAAACCAAAGTGAAAATGATCTGAGATGCATCCAGTAGGGGACTATTTGGTTCCATGGTAAATAATCACATCTCAATAAGACCAGCCTTCCTGGGGAAGACTATTCCATGGTCTATCAGATCTTTTCATTAGGGAACTTCCCTGCTATTCCATCTAAGTAGCTTTCCTTAATTTGATCCTATTACTCCCATGTTTTATACAAAGCTGAGTACAGCAGTTTTACTCAATAAACAAAAATGCTATATAAATGCCACTCCAGGCTCATTTTTCCACCAAATTACTCTCAAATGGCCACATCTCTCTACAAAGTGAGGGTCGACCTAACTGTCCAAGGCAAGATTCTGTAAGTCTTAAATCTTGATTTGGATCAGTAGTGCCATCTTCAGAGTCAACTGTGCAACCATCAATGGCCCCATTCTTGCAAACAGATGGCATTCTCACAGCTTCTCGCCCACATTACAAAAACTGGGACTCAGAGGGCTGTTCAAGATGGAGGCACTTAAGGAAATTGAAATGTGACCATAACTACAGACTCAGTTATAAATGTTGTGATTTCCTGGCTTTGGGAAAAGGACCACAAACAGGGTAACATCAGTATCGTGACAATCAAATGGAATGAGCCAAAGCAGCAGGAGAGGTTTGGATCGCACATCAGGAAGTAGCTGCTGACTATCTAGATTATTAGGAATGGCAATAAGCTGCCAAGATAGGTGGTATGGTATCCTCAAGGTCAATAAAAATAGAAACACAATCTTCCAAGAAGATTTCCTGCCCAGGCATAGGTGGGTAAACAAGACGACCTTTTCAGATTAGAATAAAGACTTTAACAAGTATTCAGAAGATGCATTTAGAGAAGGTTGTTCTGAGGAACAACAACAACAACAAAAAGCTCTTTGGAAGAGTAAATGATTCATTTGGAGATCATTTGAAAAATTTCAACAGATTTTCCTGGGAATAACTTGGTTTCAGAGTAATTGGGAAAGACTTCAGCAGATTGATACACCTAAAATAAATAATTAACTGTCTAAATCTGATACACCCTATCATTTATACATACACACACACATACTATATACATATGTATATACATGTGCATGTATGGTTGGAGTTTTGAAGGTTGTAACACCAGGAATTTTCAGTTTGGAATACTTGGCAAGTTATTCCACCTCAATTGCAGTAACAATCAATAGTAATCCTGCCTACAAAATAATAATAATAATAATTAATAATGCTTTGGAATCATCTCTGAAATAGCCCAGACATCTGTCATTTTGAGGTCACATTTGTGTTGATCTGCCTAGATCCTGGGAGATAAAGAATGTGATCTTTCCAGGTATTTGTCAGGCCCACAGTTCCAGTCACAGAAAGAAGCTATGGCTGGGAGAACCTGCAAAATGTGGGCTCTTGAGTTGGACTGCCTGGGTTCAAATCCCAGTTCCACTGCTTACTGTCTGCATGAGCCTGGACAATTTCTCAACCCCTGAAGCCTCGGTTTCATCATATGTAAAGTGAGATAGCAATGATACATACAATATTGGGATCAAATGAGATCAGTAAAAATGATTCATATAAAACATTAAATGCAATATCAAGAGCCAAGTAAACATTCAATAGGTGATGTTAAAATTGACCTTACTGTTAAGAATTATAAGTAAATCATGAGTCTCTTCACTCTAATTCTCCAGATAATCCCTGACATTGTACGATAAATTTATGAGGAATCATTCTGCAAAATAAAGCAGACTTCCAGGAATCATAAGATAAATGCTTCTTTTATTTCCTGAAACTTCAGTCTTTTCAAAAGCAAAGGGATGAGGAATTATGTGCTGCTTATGAATCGTGGGAACCAAAACACAATAGAATAAAAGAGTAAGAACAATAAGGTACGTATGATCTGAAGCAAAATTTGTCCTAAATTTGTCCAGTCAGGGCCTTAACCACTCAATGCAAATGCCATACAGTTAATGAACTCCTGTAAGGAATGGCTGATGCTATATGAAATATATGGTTATTGGTAGACCAGCCTCGAGGAACATAAGTGGGGACATATTGAATAATCTTGAGTAATACAGCCTTAGTGTATTCTTTTATGTATTCTAACACCAGAGATTCACCCCCAGCACAAGATGCTTTTCTTCCAACACTTCCCATTCTAGGACTTCCTATCTCTGTCAACTAACCCAAATCTTACTCTTCCATTAGGACTTGCATTTCCCCATAGCCATCTCAAGACATTTAGCTTAAAATACATTGTTCCTTATGTGAACATTCACTCATTCATTCATTCAATACTGCTTAATTGAGTGCTTGCAAACAAAATATAAAACTCTGTACTCAGAGCTGAATATTGATGTATTTTTGTGTATATATTCCTCCCTTTTAAGCTATATTTTCTGTCCTTAACAAGTTAAAGATCCAGTGAAAGATCGGAAGACAGAGCAGGACAACCAAGGGAATTTAGGGGAGGGAGAGAATGCAATGACTGGGATGAGCCAGTAAATGGCACCTTAGCCTGTCTGCAAAGAGATGTCACTAGACAGGGTTAAAGTAGGGAGGGGAAGCACACTTCATAGGGAGGAATGCAACTTCAGCTTTCCCCTCCAAATCTAACTCTTGGTGCTGAGTTCATGACAATTTTGGTTGGATGAATACATGATTTAATGAAATAGAGCCTAGTTAACCTTCACCAGGAAAATGGGCACATCAGGTCCTAGCTCAAGGTTATTGAGCCCTTCTGCGATGAAGTGCTTGGCAGAATCTAGCCACAGTACCAATTCTAAACTGCACATTAAATAAGCATAATAAAGATGAGAGCAGGTAGGGGAATGGCCAGCAGGATGTTATTTTTCTGGAAATGGCATGTGAGTTGGGGAAGGGGGGGCAGAGGAGGGAGGCAGTAGGGAGGGAGCACAGCCCCCTCCTTCCTCTCTTATCTGTCAGGCTTCTGGTTTACTAAAACCCAAATGGACCCTTGTTTTCTTTCCTAGGCCAGTATGAACGGCAGTAATTATCCACGCGGGGCTCTGCGTGAGTCACGAGGCAGTGCTGGCTCCCATCTCCTTGCAATTTTGAGCGATGTGTGTGTGTGTGTGTGTGTGTGTGTGTGTGTGTGTTCAGCCACTACTATTGAGGGGTGGAAAATAGATTACAATTACATTCCAGCTGGCTTTTGAAGACTTGATAGACAGCTGGAGAGAAATCTTCCCTGCAGCTGCCGGAATGAGAGGGTGACCAAGAGGTGGGTGTGGAGAGAGGAAGAGAGGCCTTGTCCAGAGAGGAGGAAACAATACAACATGGATTCAGTACATTCCCAGAGGAGTATTTTTAAAAGATCAGGGTTACTAATATTAAAAATGAATCTGGGGTCCAGGTGGCTGGTTGCATATCTGTGGGAAGTAAGTCCCTTTCAGGAACATTTTGAGTGTTAATTTCCAAAGATGCTCTCACTGGATCATATAGCAGCAAGATCAGACTTGGACAAGGCTGGCCCTGAGGATGAGTGCAGCCCACAGCTCTCAGTCAAAGGACTCAGCTGGACATTTCTCCCTCTGCATCTGGAATCACTTTTCTAGGTTACAACTGATATGTTTCTCCAAGAGGTTAGATGAGATGATTTTTATATTCCCTTCCACTCCACCCCAAGTCTTTTTTTTAGTAAGTGTGTGTTTGCGGGTGGGAGCAGAGGAACTCTCATTTACTTCCTGAGCACTAAATCTTGCCCCTAGGCCATACGTGTTATCTACCATCCTGTGTAACCCCGGCCACTCCCCTGAGAGGGAAAGGTCACAGCCCTCATTTTACAGGGGAGGAAAGTGAAGTTCAGCAAGGTGAAACAACCAACACAAGGATGTTCAGTGTCAGGGTGAGCAGCCCCGGCAGGGCTACTTCAAACTGAGTCTCCCACCCACAAGGCAATGCTGAGCCTTCATCTGGTCACAGCAGTCACAGTGCTCTGTGGTTCTCCGAAACATCATCTCCCAGGCCATCAGAACCTACTACTGAACTTAAAACCCCATTACTGAGGAACTGTTGGCCAGAGTGTGGGACACAGGAACGGGCAGTACAGAAGAAAAGGGAACAAGAAAGGCCCCATGCCCTGGGTCTGGTTCTGGGAGAAAAGCTTATGTGTGGGGCATGGAAAGACAAGGACGGGAACTGCAGGAGGAGTACAGGGGACAGTCACAAGTAGGGCAGGTCTCTGGAAAGAATGGCAAAGCTGAGCTGCAAAGACAAACTCAACCTACATCCCAGCTTGCCTGAGACCAGCCCTGACTCTGGGCTGTGTGCGCAGTCCCACACACATCCATCCTAGACCACACCAACAATTCTGTCTCTACAGCCTGAAGAACTTTCATAGTGAGTGCCCACTATGACTTTATTCTCACAACATCATTGCAAGGGAGGCCTTTTGAATATATGAAGACCATAGGTATATCTTTAGATGGAACTTGTTCAATGAGTCAGACAGCCTCAAACAAACCTGGGTCTCCAGAAGTCAAGGTATAAGAATTGTCATACATTCCTCAGACTACAGGAGACCTTGTAAGTCTTCCTTAATCTGCTTGGAGTATCTCTTAAGAGAATTATACCTTAGCCTCCTACTCATAAAAATAAATAAGAAAATGATTTTTAAAAAACCAAAAAATATCCTGCTTTGGAGCAGTTGGCCCACATCTGACCTTTTTCCTGACACACTGGAGTGTGTGCAAGTTGCAGGTTATAGGCCAAATGAGCAGGTGTGAGGTTTCATTTAGAGCCTGACCAAGAACTATTTATTCTCATTTTGTTTCCAGCTTCCTTTGGATAAGAGCAGATAACTCTGGATCACTAAAAACTGTGGTTAAGGGGGAAGGAGGGAAAAGACAAATACCTCTTCACTTGCTAATGGTCACCCTCCAGGCTAAATGCAATATGTCTATGGTATTTTATCCAATCATTCCCGTGACTGAAATGGCATGTCAAAGCAAGGAGGCAGATCAAATTGGGCATCAAGGATGCAGAAGCACAGTAGAGATTTTATTTTTAATTTATAAAATATTATGCAATATTTTGTTTCTATTATAATTTTAAAACTACAAATTTGGGAAGCAAGAACGTCAATTAATGGGAACAGTGGAGGGGGCAATGCTAATATGTTTATTTGTTTTTCTAAAAATAGATACCCAGTTGTCTAGGTCCTGCAATTCCATAGTGGTTAAGAAAATAAACACCATGGTTACATCACAAATTAAATATAGATAGCACCTCCATGTATAGTTTACATACATTTGCAGATATGTGGGTATAAAATCCCCACACCACAGAGAAGATGGCGGAAGAGTAAGACGCGGAGATCACCTTCCTTCCCACAGATACAGTAGAAATACATCTACACGTGGAACTGCTCCTACAGAACACCCACTGAACGCTGGCAGAAAACGTCAGACCTCCCAAAAGGCAAGAAACTCCCCCCGTACTTGGGTAGGGCAAAAGAAAAAAGAAATAACAGAGACAAAAGAATAGGGACGGCACCTGCACCAGTGGGAGGGAGCTGTGAAGGAGGAAAGATTTCCACGCACTAGGAAGCCCCTTCGCGGGCAGACTGCGGGTGGCAGAGGGGGGAAGCTTCGGAGCCACGGAGGAGAGCGCAGCCACAGGGGTGTGGAGGGAAAAACGGAGAGATTCCCGCACAGAGGCTCGGCGCCGAGCAGCGCTCACCAGCCCGAGAGGCTTGTCTGCTCCCCCGCCGGGGCGGGCGGGGCTGGGAGCGGAGGCTCGGGCTTTGGTCGGAATCGCAGGGAGAGGACTGGGGTTGGCAGCGTGAACACAGCCTGAAGGGGTTAGCGCACCACAGCTAGCCGGGAGGGAGTCCGGGAAAAAGTCTGCAGCTGCCGAAGAGGCAAGAGACTTTTTCTTCCCTGTTTCCTGGTGCGCGAGGAGAGGGGATTCAGAGCGCCGCCTAAACGAACTCCAGAGACGGACGCGAGCCGCGGCTATCAGCGCGGACCCCAGAGACGGGCGTGAGACGCTGGGGCTGCTGCTGCCGCCTCCAAAAAGCCTGTGTGCGAGCACAGGTCACTCTCCACACCGCCCCTCCCAGGAGCCCGTGCAGCCCGCCACTGCCAGCGTCCCGTGATCCAGGGACAACTTCCCCGGGAGAACGCACTGCGCACCTCAGGCTGGTGCAACGTCACGCTGGCCTCTGACGCCGCAGGCTCGCCCCGCCTCCTCCGTACCCCTCCCTCCCCGCGGCCTGGGTGAGCCAGAGCCCCTGAAGCAGCTGCTCCTTTAACCCCGTCCTGTCTGGGCAGGGAACAGACGCCCTCAGGCGACCTACACGCAGAGGCGGGTCCAAATCCAAAGCTGAACCCCAGGAGCTGTGCGAACAGAGACGAGGAGGGGAAATCTCTCCCAGCAGCCTCAGAAGCAGCGGATTAAAATTCCACAAACAACTTGATGTGCCTGCATCTGTTGAATACCTGAATAGACAACGAATCATCCCAAATTCAGGAGGTGGACTTTGGGAGCAGGATATATTAATTTTTCCCCTTTTCCTTTTTTTTTTTTGTGAGTGTATATGTATATGCTTCTGGGGGAGATTTTGTCTGTATAGCTTTGCTTTATAATAGCTTTATTTTACTTCACTATATTATAGCCTCTTTCTTTCTTTCTTTCTTTCTATTTTTTCTCCCTTTTACTCTGAGCTGTGTGGACGAAAGGCTCTTGGTGCTTCAGCCAGGCATCAGGGCCCTACCTCGGAGGTGGGAGAGCCAACTTCAGGACACTGGTCCACAAGAGACCTCCCAGCTCCACGTAATACCAAACGGCAAAAATCTCTCAGAGATCTCCATCTCAACATCAAGACCCAGCTTCACTCAGTGACCAGCAAGCTACAGTGCTGAACACCCTATGCCAAACAACTAGCAAGACAGGAACACAGCCCCATCCATTAGCAGAGAGGCTGCCTAAAATCATAATGAGGCCACAGACACCCCAAAATACACCACCAGACGTGGACGTGCCCACCAGAAAGACAAGATCCAGCCTCATCCACCAGAGCTCAGGCACTAGTTCCCTCCACCAGGAAGCCTACACAACCCACTGAACCAACCTTAGCCACTGGGGACAGATACCCAAAACAACGGGAACTACGAACCTGCAACCTGTGATAAGGAGACCACAAACACAGTAAGATAAGCAAAATGAGACGACAGAAAAACACACAGCAGATGAAGGAGCAGGGTCAAAACACACTAGACTTAACAAATGAAGAGGAAATAGGTAGTCTACCTGAAAAAGAATTCAGAATAATGATAGTAAGGATGATCCAAAATCTTGGAAATAGAATAGACAAAATGCAAGAAACATTTAACAAGGACGTAGAAGAACTAAAGAGGAACCAAGCAATGATGAAAAACACAATAAATGAAATTAAAAATACTCTAGATGGGATCAATAGCAGAATAACTGAGGCAGAAGAAAGGATAAGTGACCTGGAAGATAAAATGGTGGAAATAACTACTACAGAGCAGGATAAAGAAAAAAGAATGAAAAGAACTGAGAACAGTCTCAGAGACATCTGGGACAACATTAAACGCACCAACATTCGAATTATAGGGGTCCCAGAAGAAGAAGAGAAAAAGAAAGGGACTGAGAAAATATTTGAAGAGATTATAGTTGAAAACTTCCCTAATATGGGAAAGGAAATAGTTAATCAAGTCCTGGAAGCACAGAGAGTCCCATACAGGATAAACCCAAGGAGAAACACGCCAAGACACATATTAATCAAACTGTCAAAAATTAAATATAAGGAAAACATATTAAAGGCAGCAAGGGAAAAAAAACAAGTAACACACAAGGGAATACCCATAAGGTTAACATCTGATCTTTCAGCAGAAACTCTGCAAGCCAGAAGGGAGTGGCAGGATATACTTAAAGTGATGAAGGAGAAAAACCTACAACCAAGATTACTCTACCCAGCAAGGATCTCATTCAGATGTGATGGAGAAATTAAAACCTTTACAGACAAGCAAAAGCTGAGAGAGTTCAGCACCACCAAACCAGCTTTACAACAAATGCTAAAGGAACTTCTCTAGGCAAGAAACACAAGAGAAGGAAAACACCTACAATAACAAACCCAAAACATTTAAGAAAATGGGAATAGGAACATACATATCGATAATTACCTTGAATGTAAATGGATTAAATGCTCCCACCAAAAGACACAGGCTGGCTGAATGGATACAAAAACAAGACCCATATATATGCTGTCTACAAGAGACCCACTTCAGACCTAGGGACACATACAGACTGAAAGTGAGGGGATGGAAAAAGATATTCCATGCAAATGGAAATCAAAAGAAAGCTGGAGTAGCAATTCTCATATCAGACAAAATAGACTTTAAAATAAAGACTATTACAAGAGACAAAGAAGGACACTATATAATGATCAAGGGATCGATCCAAGAGGAAGGTATAACAATTGTAAATATTTATGCACCCAACATAGGAGCACCTCAATACATAAGGCAAATACTAACAGCCATAAAAGGGGAAATCGACAGCAACACAATCATAGTAGGGGACTTTAACACCCCACTTTCACCAATGGACAGATCATCCAAAATGAAAATAAATAAGGAAACACAAGATTTAAATGATACATTAAACAAGATGGACTTAATTGATATTTATAGGACATTCCACCCAAAAACAACAGAATACACATTTTTCTCAAGTGCTCATGGAACATTCTCCAGGATAGATCATATCTTGGGTCACAAATCAAGCCTTGGTAAATTTAAGAAAATTGAAATCGTATCAAGTATCTTTTCCGACCACAATGCTATGAGACTAGATATCAATTACAGGAAAAGATCTGTAAAAAATACAAACACATGGAGGCTACACAATACACTACTTAATAACGAAGTGATCACTGAAGAAATCAAAGGGGAAATCAAAAAATACCTAGAAACAAATGACAATGGAGATACGACGACCCAAAACCTATGGGACGCAGCAAAAGCAGTGCTAAGAGGGAAGTTTATAGCAGTACAAGCCTACCTCAAGAAACAGGAAACATCTCGAATAAACAACCTAACCTTGCACCTAAAGCAATTAGAGAAAGAAGAACAAAAAAACCCCAAAGCTAGCAGAAGGAAAGAAATTATAAAGATCAGGTCAGAAATAAATGAAAAAGAAATGAAGGAAACAATAGCAAAAATCAATGAAACTAAAAGCTGGTTCTTTGAGAAGATAAACAAAATTGATAAACCATTAGCCAGACTCATCAAGAGAAAAAGGGAGAAGACTCAAATCAATAGAATTAGAAATGAAAAAGGAGAAGTAACCACTGACACTGCAGAAATACAAAAGATAATGAGAGATTACTACAAGCAACTCTATGCCAGTAAAATGGACAACCTGGAAGAAATGGACAGATTCTTAGAAATGCACAAACTGCCGAGACTGAACCAGGAAGAAATAGAAAATATGAACAGACCAATCACAAGCACTGAAATTGAAACTGTGATTAAAAACCTTCCAACAAACAAAAGCCCAGGACCAGATGGCTTCACAGGTGAATTCTATCAAACATTTAGAGAAGAGCTAACACCTATCCTTCTCAAACTCTTCCAAAATATTGCAGAGGGAGGAACACTCCCAAACTCATTCTACGAGGCCACCATCACCCTGATACCAAAACCAGACAAAGATGTCACAAAGAAAGAAAACTACAGGCCAATATCACTGATGAACATAGATGCAAAAATCCTCAACAAAATACTAGCAAACAGAATCCAACAGCACATTAAAAGGATCATACACCATGATCAAGTGGGGTTTATCCCAGGAATGCAAGGATTCTTCAATATACGCAAATCAATCAATGTGATACAACATATTAACAAATTGAAGGAGAAAAACCATATGATCATCTCAATAGATGCAGAGAAAGCTTTCGACAAAATTCAACACCCATTTATGATAAAAGCCCTGCAGAAAGTAGGCATAGAGGGAACTTTCCTCAACATAATAAAGGCCATATATGACAAACCCACAGCCAACATTGTCCTCAATGGTGAAAAACTGAAACCATTTCCACTAAGATCAGGAACAAGACAAGGTTGCCCACTCTCACCACTATTAGTCAACATAGTTTTGGAAGTGTTAGCCACAGCAATCAGAGAAGACAAAGAAATAAAAGGAATCCAAATCGGAAAAGAAGAAGTAAAGCTGTCACTATTTGCAGATGACATGATACTATACATAGAGAATCCTAAAGATGCTACCAGAAAACTCCTAGAGCTAATCAATGAATTTGGTAAAGTAGCAGGATACAAAATTAATGCACAGAAATCTCTTGCATTTCTATACACTAATGACGAAAAATCTGAAAGTGAAATTAAGAAAACACTCCCGTTTACCATTGCAACAAAAAGAATAAAATATCTAGGAATAAACCTACCTAAGGAGACAAAAGACCTGTATGCAGAAAATTATAAGACACTGATGAAAGAAATTAAAGATGATACAAATAGATGGAGAGATATACCATGTTCCTGGATTGGAAGAATCAACATTGTGAAAGTGACTCTACTACCCAAAGCAATCTACAGATTCAATGCAATCCCTATCAAACTACCACTGGCATTTTTCACAGAACTAGAACAAAAAATTTCACAATTTGTATGGAAACACAAAAGACCCCGAATAGCCAAAGCAATCTCGAGAACGAAAAATGGAGCTGGAGGAATCAGGCTCCCTGACTTCAGACTATATTACAAAGCTTCAGTAATCAAGACAGTTTGGTACTGGCACAAAAACAGAAATATAGATCAATGGAACAGGATAGAAAGCCCAGAGATAAACCCACACACATATGGTCACCTTATCTTTGATAAAGGAGGCAAGCATATACAGTGGAGAAAAGACAGCCTCTTCAATAAGTGGTGCTGGGAAAATTGGACAGGTACATGTAAAAGTATGAAATTAGAACACTCCCTGACACCATGCACAAAAATAAACTCAAAATGGATTAAAGACCTAAGTGTAAGGGCAGACACTATCAAACTCTTAGAGGAAAACATAGGCAGAACACTCTATGACATACATCACAGCAAGATTCTTTTTGACCCAGCTCCCAGAGAAATGGAAATAAGAACACAAATAAACAAATGGGACCTAATGAAACTTAAAAGCTTTTGCACAGCAAAGGAAACCATAAACAAGACCAAAAGACAAACATCAGAATGGGAGAAAATATTTGCAAATGAAGCAACTGACAAAGGATTAATCTCCAAGATTTACAAGCAGCTCATGCAGCTCAATAACAAAAAAACGAACAACCCAATCCAAAAATGGGCAGAAGACCTAAATAGACATTTCTCCAAAGAAGATATACAGATGGCCTACAGACACATGAAAGAATGCTCAACATCATTAATCATTAGAGAAATGCAAATCAAAACTACAATGAGATATCATCTCACACCGGTCAGAATGGCCATCATCAAAAAATCTAGAAACAATAAATGCTGGAGAGGGTGTGGAGGAAAGGGAACACTCTTGCACTGTTGGTGGGAATGTAAATTGATACAGCCACTATGGAGAACAGTATGGAGGTTCCTTAAAAAACTACAAATAGAACTACCATACGACCCAGCAATCCCAATACTGGGCATATACCCTGAGAAAACCATAGGTCAAAAAGAGTCATGTACCAAAATGTTCATTGCAGCTCTATTTACAATAGCCAGGACATGGAAGCAACCTAAATGTCCATCGACAGATGAATGGATAAAGAAGATGTGGCACATACATACAATGGAATATTACTCAGCCATAAAAAGAAACGAAATGGAGGTATTTGTAATGAGGTGGATGGAATTAGAGTCTGTCATACAGAGTGAAGTAAGTCAGAAAGAGAAAAACAAATACAGTATGCTAACACATATATACGGAATCTAAGGGAAAAAAAAAAAAAAAAGGCCATGAAGAACCTAGTGGCAAGACGGGAATAAAGACACAGACCTACTAGAGAACGGACTTGAGGATATGGGGAGGGGGTGGGGTGAGATGTGACAGGGTAAGAGAGTGTCATGGACATATATACACTACCAAATGTAAAATAGATAGCTAGTGGGAAGCAGCCGCATAGCACAGGGAGATCAGCTTGGTGCTTTGTGACCACCTAGAGGGGTGGGATGGGGAGGGTGGGAGGGAGGGAGATGCAAGAGGGAAGAGAAATGGGAACATATTGTATATGTATAACTGATTCACTTTGTTATAAAGCAGAAGCTAACACACCATTGTAAGGCAATTATACTTCAATAAAGATGTTTAAAAAATAAATAAATAAATAAAATAAAATAAAATCCCCACACCACATAAGGCACTGGGGAACTTGACAGCTTTAAATATAACTAGAATTCAGACAATAATAGTAGGTAAACATGGCCCCCAAATTGCAGATAGGCATGATTTCCCTGGCTAACAGATGGCAGTGATCTCAACAGGCCTCTAAACTCCAGGAAAGGTGGTTAGCTCAGTGGTCTGCATGGACCACATGGAGCTGCCAAGTAAAATATTCAGAAAAGTCTCCCGTATGCTTAGCTAATTGCCAATAAACATTTCCTCTCCTTCCCACCAGCCTTCCATGCAGGGTTTGCTTTGATGGCATTTTGTCTATTGGTTTAGCTCAAAATTAGATCACAATTT
This sequence comes from Balaenoptera borealis, assembly GCF_965194805.1. Classification (NCBI taxonomy): domain Eukaryota; kingdom Metazoa; phylum Chordata; class Mammalia; order Artiodactyla; family Balaenopteridae; genus Balaenoptera; species Balaenoptera borealis. The sequence continues at coordinate 62,401,577 of NC_138863.1, forward strand.
AAAAACTGGTTTACTAACCACCAGAAGCAATTCCTTTGTCACTGGGGTTGGAACCCTTCCCTAGATGTGAGACAACATTTACCCACATTTGGTCAGGGATTTCTTTGTTCAGTAATATACTAAACAGGCATAGTAAGCTCCTACTGAAGGCAAGGGGTCATTAAATATCAGAGGTGCCGTCCTTGCACTCTAACTGCTTACAGATTAATCACAGATAAGTAAATGGACCACTACAAAATGCTGTCTGAGTGTCCCAGCTGGATGGGTCAGAGAAGGATGCTGTGTCGAATTTTTGGCTCCCTGCTATCATTTCATCCTATCCCAGACCGCGTACAGAGGTAATTAGTATCATGAAATCACAGCAAACTCTACTCCCCAGAAACATCTGTGACAGTGAAAAAAATGAACACCTAAAGAAATGTGCATCTTAGGATACTTATTATGTGAGTGATGGAAACGATGGAGAAGAAGGTATGCAAAGGAATGAGACAGCCTTAGGTACAAGGAAAGATAATCCTGTGCCAAAACAATATTGAAAAATAAGAACAAAGTTAGAGGACTCACACTTCCAAACTTCAAAACTTACTACAAAGCAATGGTAATCAAAACAGTGTGGTACTGGCATAAGGACAGATATATAGACAAAAGAAATAGAATTGAGAATCCAGAAATAAACCCATATATCTATGGCTGATTGATTTTCAACAAGGATGCCAAGACCATTTAATGGGGAAAAAAACAGTCTCTTCAACAAGTAATGCTGGGACAACTGGATATCCACATGCAAAAGTACTGACCCAGACCTCACACCAAATACAAAAATTAACTCAAATGAATGCACAATCTAAATTTAACAGCTAAAACCAGAGAACTCTTAGAACAGAACAAAGGAGTAAATATTCATGACCTTGGATTTGGCAATGGATTCTTAGATATGATACTACAAGCACAAGCAACAAAAGGAAAAAAAATATGAATTGTGCTTCATAGGACACCATCAAGAAAGTAAAAACACAACCCACAGAATGGGAAGAAATATTTCCAAATCATATATCAGATAAGGACCTAGTATCCAGAATGTATTTTTAAAAAAAAACTCTTACTACTCAACAATAAAAAGATAAACAGTTAACTTAAAAAATAGGCAAAGAACTTGAATAGACATTTTCCCAGAGAAAATATACAAATGGCCAACAACCACATGAAAATATGTTCAACATCATTAGTCATTTGGAAAATGCAAGTCAAAAGCACAATTAGGTACCACTTCAGACCCACTAGGATGGCTGTATTTTTAAAATGGAAAATAAGAAGTGTTAGAGGGGATGTGAAGAAATTGGAATCTACAAGCATACCTCATTTTATTGCACTTTGCAGATACTGAATTTTTTTTTTTTTTTTTTTTTTTTTTTTTTTTTTTAACAAATTGAAGGTTTGTGGCAACTCTGCTTTTCCAACGGCATTTGCTCACTTCGTGTCTCTGTGTCACATTTTGGTAATTTTCGCAATATTTCAAGCTTTTTCATTATTACTCTGCTTGTTATGGTGATCTGTGATCAGTGATCTTTGATGTTACTACTGTAATTGTTTTCAGGCATCATGAACCGCGCCCACGTAAGATGACGAACTCGATCTGTAAATTCTGTGTATGTTCTGACTGCTCCACCAACCATTCTCTACCTCTCCTTGGGCCTCCCTATTCCCTGAGACACGACAATATTGAGATTAGGCCAATTAACAACCGTATAATGGCCTCTACGTGTTCAAGTTAAAGGAAGAGTTGCACATCTCTCGCTCTAAATGAAAAGCTAGAAATGATTAAGCTTAGTGAGGAAGGCATGTGGAAAGTTGAGACAGGCCAAAGGCTAGGGCTCTTGCGCCAAACAGTTAGCCAGGTTATGAATGCAAAGGAAAAGTTCTTGAAGGAAATTAGAAGTGCTACTGCAGTGAACACACGAATGATAAGAAATTGAAACAGCCCTATTGCTGATATGGAGAAAGTCTGAGTGGTTTTTTTTTTTGTTTTTTTTTTTTCTTATTTAAAAAAAAATTAATTAATTCATTTTATTTATTTATTTTTGGCTGCATTGGGTCTTTTTTGCTGTGCCCAGGCTTTCTTTAGTTGTGGCGAGCCAGGACTACTCTTTTTTTTTTTTTTTTTTTTTAATTAATTAATTTATTTATTTATTTTTAAACATCTTTATTGAAGTATAATTGCCTTACAATGGTGTGTTAGCTTCTGCTTTATAACAAAGTGAATCAGTTATACATATACAATATGTTCCCATTTCTCTTCCCTCTTGCATCTCCCTCCCTCCCACCCTCCCCATCCCACCCCTCTAGGTGGTCACAAAGCACCGAGCTGATCTCCCTGTGCTATGCGGCTGCTTCCCACTAGTTATCTATTTTACATTTGGTAGTGTATATATGTCCATGACACTCTCTTACCCTGTCACATCTCACCCCACCCCCTCCCCATATCCTCAAGTCCGTTCTCTAGTAGGTCTGTGTCTTTATTCCCGTCTTGCCACTAGGTTCTTCATGGCCTTTTTTTTTTTTTTTTCCCTTAGATTCCGTATATATGTGTTAGCATACTGTATTTGTTTTTCTCTTTCTGACTTACTTCACTCTGTATGACAGACTCTAACTCCATCCACCTCATTACAAATACCTCCATTTTATTTCTTTTTATGGCTGAGTAATATTCCATTGTATATATGTGCCACATCTTCTTTATCCATTCATCTGTCGATGGACATTTAGGTTGCTTCCATGTCCTGGCTATTGTAAATAGAGCTGCAATGAACATTTTGGTACATGACTCTTTTTGACCTATGGTTTTCTCAGGGTATATGCCCAGTATTGGGATTGCTGGGCCGTATGGTAGTTCTATTTGTGAGTGGTTTTAATAAAAGATCAAACCAGCCACAACATTCCCTTAAGCCAAAGCCTGAGCCAGAGCAAGGACTTAAGTCTCCAATTTTATGAAGGTTGAGAGAGGTGAGGAAGATGCAGAAGAAAAGTTTGAAGCTAGCAGAGGTTGGTTCATAAGGTTTAAGAAAAGCAGCCATCTCTGTAACACAAAAGTGCAGGGTGAAACAGCAAGTGCTGGTGTAGAAGCTGTAGCAAGTTATCCAGAAGATCCAGCTAAGATAATTAACGAAGGTGGCAACATCAAACAACAGATTTGCAATGTAGACAAAACAGCCTTCTATTGGAAGAAGATGCCATCTAGGACTTTCATTGCTAGAAAAGACTTTCATGGCTAGATGTGGCCTCTGACTATATTTGAATTTGTGGTCCCTTCTAAAAGAACAAGCTTGTTTGGGTGGCTTTTGGTGTTGTCTTTCTTGAAGGCTGGGGAAGGGAGGAGTGTGATAGCCTAATTGGGAAAGGTCTGTAGGAATGTGAGAAGGGGTCATTAACCATAATACAGAACTAAGATGGTATTTTTAATACTTCAAGGAATAAAAGGATTCTTGAGAGAAGGATGAGAAATGAAATCAACATGAGTGTCTGAACCCAGCCCCTTGGACTCTGAAGCCCAGAGACCGACATACACCCAGAGTATGCCCAGCACTAAAGATCCTGTCTGCGATCAAGGAGAAGGAAGCACGATCCCTACACAAGTCAAGATTGTTGCGGGAGCAGTGATTTCTGTACATCCACTGTTGTAAATATTGGTGGGAGAGTGAGATCTATTCCCACCAGGCCCAGGGAGGTGCCTTTGTGCAGACACAGCGAAGGGAAATGTCCATGTCTTACCCTCAGCAACATGGCTACAAAAATAATTACAGGAGACAATGATTTCTTTGACTTTTGCTTTCAGGTTTCTGAATGCCAGAAAGGCCTCCACAGGGCACCTCGTACAGCAATTACAGCATCCCCGTGCAATGTTGCTGGAATAGAACATTCACATTTTCTCAGAAACTGAGAATAGTCTATTATCACTGTATGTTCTGAGACAATGGGGTTCAACAGGGCAAACAAAAGACTGGAAATAGGAGGCCAGTACATTTAAATCATTGCCCTAGCCATTCACTCAATAAATATTTATCGAGTACTCATTGTGAGCCAGAGCAGGCACATAAAAGAATGACTTCCCATTTTCAGTTGAGACAAACCATTCCCTCCACCTGTGACACAAAGTGTCTTGCCCTCACACTTCAAGGCCATGTAGGGGGATGGGAAGCCTAAATTAATGGGATTTGACAGCTTTAGAGTCATACATGCCACTGATATGCAATGAATTCTCTATCATACTGATAATAGGAAGAAAGGTACATTGGGAAGAAAACTGACTCCCTGAACAGATCATTTTAATTTTCTCACATTAAAGGAGTAATTCACCACCTGTTTCTGAGCACCCTATTCTGTAGTGAAAGTACATATGCCTTTTCAAGTCACTGGTCAAGAGAAAAGCAGAGAATGTTGTGATCAATCTAAAATAAAAGACCTGGTAAATCACAGGGATTTTAAAATGGAAGAAAGATTATATCACCTGTGAATGAATGAGTGTAAAAGAAATGTTTTCCCCATTTCCATTTGCCTGAGAACACACAGAGCTACTTGCAAAAAACAATAAACATAATAATTGAAAAACAGTTTTTTTAATAGATTATTCAAATGTACAAAATGTACGTGGGTACCTAATGACTCTTCATGTACTAAGATGACACCACAGACCCAACTAGAGAAGAACCTGGATTTGTTTTCCCCCAAATGGTCATCTGTCCATGCTGTCACTTGGCATCCAGACATGTAATGGCGGATGGGCTAATGTGGGGTCAGAACTGCAGAAGTCCTCCCATATCACATGAGGACCACGTCCCTGGCCTTGGGGTCATGAATGCAGTGCTCCAGCCAACTGAACTCTACTTGACAAGGACATTTTGAAAATCACAAGCCAAACTAATGGCCAGTATTTCCAAGGTTAGACTGTTTGAGTTTGAACTTCCCCACCACATACACACACACACACACACACACACACACACACACACACACATAAACTATGTATGTACACCCATGGAGTTCATAAAATAATGAAGAAAGGCTTCACATGGCTCTGACTTGGAAGTTCTAAATGCTGTGGAAGCATGCCCAAAATAAGTCATTAGAAACTGCCATATGCAAATGTTTTGTGATACTCTTCCCACTGAGAGGTGGGGTCTATGCCCCTATTAATAAGTGGGATCCATGCCCTCACCCCTTGAATCTGGGCCAGCTCTGTGACTACTTTGATCAACAGACTCTTGCAAAAGTGATGTAGTGCCAGTTTGGGAAACCAGACCTTAAAAGAATGGCAGCCTTCACCTCCCGTCTCTTGAAACACTTGCTCGTAGAGCCTTGAACAGCCATGCAGATAACTTCCCTGCTGCAGAGACCACATGCATAAGGAAAGGGGTTCAACTGAGCCCAGGCTTCCAGACATTCCCACCAAGGCACAAGGCATGCAAGTGAAGCCATCTTGGACCCTGCAGACTGGACCAGTTACCAGCAGAATATCACTGGGTAACCCCAGGTTATGTCATGTGAAATAAAAGAATCACTCAACTGAACTCTGCTCAAATTCCTAACCCCAAAACCATGAAATGTAATAAAATGTTTGTTGTTTTAACCCACGAAGGTTTGGGGTAATTTGTTACGCAACAATAAATATATGGAACAAAAGCTTACAGGATCTCAGGGCTGGGACTACTTGAGTGATGGGCAAGGGGAAAGTCTCCTAGGAAGGTATTAATTAGCAGACAGAGGGAAGTCTGTATCTCTTTCCCCCCATTATTACTAAAGTCTTGATATAATGCTTGGTGTCAAGGTTAGGAAACGGGAAGTACAAGGGTTGGACCAGGACTAAATAATCTTCAGTTCTAGTCTGAAGGAAACTGCCTCTGACATTATCATTGCCACATTCTACTGTGAATAGCCTCTGGAAGAGTAAATGTGGGAAAACAGCCAGAAATATATTGGAAAAAAAGTGAGGATTCACCCTGCCAGCTAAAAAAATGTACTGTAAAGTAATTAAAACAGTATGGTACTGTTTTAAACACGGAACAGAATAGAAAGGGCAGAAACAGACCCATGTATATGTGATATTTCAGTGTGGGATAAATAGACATTTCACTGGAAAAGGATGAACTATCCTTAACAATGGTAGAGAATGGAGGATATGTCCTATGGTATTAGGACAATAGGTTATTCACATTTTAATAAATCTAATTATATCCTTACTTGAATTAATCATAAAATAAGTTCCAGATGGACTAAAAATCTAAATAACTAAAAATCTAAATATTTCTATTATCTAAATACATGACCTCAAATGATAACATAAAGAATACTTTTAAAATCTTGAGATAGGAAAGAGCTTCATGAGCATGATATAAAATTCAAGAGCCATCAATGGAAAAGTTGTCAGATTTAATTACATTAAAATTTCAAATTCTGCACAGAAAAAGATACATTAAACAAAATCAGAAAGCCAAAAGAAAACTTGGAAAAAAGTACCTGCGACACATAACAGTCAAAGGGTTAAGAGCCATAATATAAGCATCTACAAATTCCTAAGAATATATAAAAACCCCAGTAGAAAAATGGATGAAAAACATCAACAAGCAATTCACTTAGATGGAGTGCAAATGGCCAAAAACAGACAGAAATATGTTCAAATCTACCAATAACCAGAGTAATGAAAGTAAGATATAATTTTACCTACCATGTTGATAAGAATTTTGAAGACTGAGAATATACAGTGTTAATAAAATGCAAAGAGATGGGTATTCTCACACTGTTGGAGGAAAATATAAATGGACACAGCCATCTTTTAGAACAACTTGGTCATATGTGTTAATATTAAAAATAAATATATCTTTTGACTCACAGGTTCCACTTTTTACTAACTATCCCACAGAAATGCACAGATACACAAATATCTACACAATGATATTCACGGAGGCACTGTCTATAAGAGCAACAAAAAAGAGAAACATCCAAAATATTCATCTCTAAGGGAAAAGTTAAATACATTATAAAACTTCTGTACTACAGGACACAACAGAGCCATTTTAAAGAATAGGTTGGTCTATATAAGACCTGACAAGGAAAGATACCTTTGATGAAATTGCTAAGTGAAAAAAAAAAAAAGTTAGTAAAATACAAATGGTACGATCATATTTTGGTGAAAAAGCAAATTTACAAAAGTGTGTGTGTATATAAATATATATTAGTATGTGCACAAGAAAAATCTAGGGGTGCACAAACACATAAATACATACATACATACAAGAGAAAACAGAAAATGTCTGAGATTATATAAACCAAGCTGTAGTCAGGAGCTACCTCTAATAGAGAGATTTACAGTACTTAGTATCTCACAATCTTTTTATAACAAGGACCTAATCATAGTCCTTTCATAATAGAGAAACCAATCAAACAATAAAGTGATCAAAAAGGTTTAGCATTGGGTCAAACTGTCTGCTTTTTGTAAATGCATCATGACACCAAAGCTGCCTTCATCCTTGCCTCATAGTCAATACCTCTCCATTTTAGCTCTTTCTCCTAAAAAATGCTCAACATCTGAGAGATTAACTAGCATCTAAGAGTTGTTTTTGCAAGGACCCATTCTCTAAAGCAGTGTTCTCATTGAGGGAGAGTGAAAAATTTAAAACGAAACACGCTTCATGCTCTCCAGATAATACCCTTTCCCCTACCCCTGCCATGGGCTTTTACTAGGATGAACTTCACAACTGCGGAAAGTCCCTCCTTTTAGTAGTAGTATATTTACACCTCTCAGGAGTTTGGAGGCAGGAAGAAGTTTGGGAACCACTGCTGTAAGAACTAGTTAAGTTAGTCCCTTTGAAATCCCATGTTGAAACTGGGGCTGTTCCCACAATGGGAAGTACTATTGATTGAGATTACACAGTCCCAAACACAGCTAGCTCATTTAAATTGTGGAAAACAGATAACTAATTCTGTTTTTATTTAAAATAAGTATTTCCATTCCATATAATTTTTTTTCCATTTAAAACTCTTCATAATCATGTTAACTAACATTCATATATTAACTCTAAGAGAAAATACCAGGTGGAGTAAGAGTTAAATAAATACAAGACCACATACAAAATAAGAATTCTATTCACACAATTTCAGTTTCAACTGTTATTAGTCATTGTGCCTATTCCTTTTTTAAAATCAGAAGACTCGTCGATCTCATTCTCTATGGCAGCGTTGTGGGTTAGAGGAATTTTCAGAGCTGCTGAAGGACACATCCAGCTTGGTGGGAAGACTTGCTGATGCCTGCTCCCAAACTTGAGTCTTGCTTCAGGGCTTCAGAGAAGTATCCAAAGCTCACAAACACCTACCTGTTTAGAATTTCCCAGTAAGGCTTTAATTTGCCTCCTGCTGCTGGCTCTAATTATCTAGCCAGTGCCTGAGAAGGAAAATTCAGGCTCCTGCTTCCACTCAGCCTAAGTGGCAGTTCTATGTTGCTTGTTTCCTATAGGCTTTCTCCTCTTTTGTGTGTCACAGACCCTGACACACAAAAAGGCCCTGAAATACTGGGTTGGTGTGTCCCCACCATCACCTGCCACGTGACTCTGTACCACACAATCAGGAAACAATTGCTCATGATAACTATCATTTGTTATAGCAAGTAGACTGTTGAAGATTAGTCATTGAACCACCTCAGCAACTCCCAACTGCTGTTTTGTTTCTTGATGGAAGCCAGGATTCTGGCGAAGGGCATTCTCTTTAAAGGATTCTGCCTCTTTCCCCTTCTGATCATTTTAAGCGTAAATTGAATTTAGCAGAAGAGTTTGAATGCAGAAAAATTTCTTAGTAACATTCCACCTTAATTGGACTGTGTTTTGTACCCAGAAGTATCCAAAAATAGGATAATCTATAACCATTATCAATTCAGTTTGAGGGACTATGATTCCCTCAAACTTCAGATAAATCACTTGATGTATAAAGTAACCTAAAATATCAACATCCCCAAATTCGACACCCTAATATGTTATTAGGACTAAGTAATTTATTCAAGTCTAGGATATCTTCATTAGTCAACTAGGATGCTTTTTCCTAGGTCTTCAGTCCCCAAAATAAAACCTGGTTGAGCAGCTGGTGTAGATAATTAAGGGTCCTGTGGTCTTTCCAGTTCAGCTGAGGAAGGGATCACCACACACTGACAAGAAGATTGGTTTAACATTCAGGGAAATTACTCTCATTGCCATCCAGTTGATTCCAGCTCCCCTGTCTGATGGAGCATCTTTCCTAGGCTGAGATGTCTTCTCCACAGGCCGCCTGCACAGATGTAGCCTGCAAGAGTCTGATATGCCTGCATGCCAGCACCCACCACGGTACATCAACTAACTGAAGAAACCCTCTCTTTGTAATTCAGCACCTCTTCTCCAGATTCGTTTTGAATCTCTAAGAGATGTCACATGTGGAAATCTGGTGCATCTTCACTCTTAGCTAGTTTTGAGATGGAGGACTATAAAAACAAAAACAAACCCTAACTCTTAAGTCTTACCAAATAAGTCATTTAAGATGTAAGGTGCTGAATCTCAAAAGGCAGAAGAATACCTTGATGTCTACCTCACTTTTGTTTTATGAGCACTAGTTGAAGTTGGTTGCCGACTAGATGCGCCAGGATGGAAAAGCCAGCAAGAATTGGTTTCAATCTTGTCATTCTTATTGTTTCCTATAGTGCTTGACCCTCTACTTTTTAAAACCCAAAGGTGAATAGAAGAGGAGAAATAGGTATTCTCACATCTGTAGCACTAAGTCCCTTATTCTGCCACTCTGGCCCAGCCACCAAGTGTCCTTGTTACCAACCTCCCAGGGACACCAGCACCTTCTGCATTACTACTCCCCAGAGGGACATGGTTGGCGGGCAGGGGTTGGCATAAGATATGCCATATGGTAAGGATTTAGAAAATGACATATCCTTAGATTGAGGGTTGGAAATGAGTCTTCTCTTGTGGCCCTAAGCCACCTAGTATGGTAGGAAGTAAGGGAGGTGCTTACATGCAGATTATGACTCCATTCTTTTAATATAGGCCATACCCATATCGGTCCTCTAGCTGACAAGGCACACTATCAAGAACGTTGTCCATCTGAGTGTCAGGGGAAAGAGAACATGTAACTCGCTTTTCAAAGGCTTCCACCCAGAAATGTCATGTGTTACCCTCCACTCACATTTCCTTGGCCAAAGCAACTCACATGGTCAGACACAATTTCAAAGGCGTAGGTGAATGCAATCTGACCCTGTGCCCAGACAAAGGGAACTGGGATACTGACCAGCTCTATGCACTCCATACTTCAGAGGGGGTTGATTCAGATGAAACAAGATATGAAAGTGCTTTAAAAAACTGCAAACGCAACACAACAGTGAGTCCTCTTATTAGTGCATGCCATACCACTGAGAGTATTCAAGACTTTTGCCACACCGAGATTTTATAATCTCATCCTAACAAGGCAAGCACAAATGTTTTTTGATATTCAGGAGATGCTTCCTAGGCTTTTAGATCTCATCAAAGACCCTAGATAATTATTCCTGTGATCTAGGGATGTACCTTTTTTCCTTACTAGCCTCTCCCACACTAAAAAGCTTTTTACCCTTATTTCTGGAATCCCAGAATTGAGCTCATTTCCATCTATACTCAGTGTCCTGGGAACAAAGGAAAAGAAATGGAAGCTAAACTGCTTGGTTGCAAATTCTGGCCCTAATACTTGCTAGTTATGAAATCTTAGCTAACCTTTCTGAGCCTCAGTTTCCTTCTCTAAAAAGTGGACATATTAATAGCACCTACTCTGCAAGGGTTTTGAAGGATTAAATGTACATAATAATATGTAAAGTGCTCAGCTCAATGCCTGGCTTACCATAAGCATTCAGTGAATATTTTCCCTTTCTTTTTTTTTTTTTTTTTTTAAGAAAAAAGAAACTTACTGGAAAGTTATTTTAAGGGTCACGGTAGCACTGAAGGTAACTGTTATGTCAGCCAAGCCATTGGCAATGTCCAGGGAACAAGGATGGTCCTAGAAAATGGGACATGAGCCTGCCTCAGTGGATTCATTCATTTAATAAGTTAATCATTCAGGCATTTATTTCCCCTTCTCTCTATTTCAGGCACTGTGCTAGGCCTATAACTCCAGAGATAATTAAGACACTATCCTTCCTTCCATGAGTTCATAATCTAGTAGGGAAAGCAGATACATAAATGTACTGTTCCAGAGCATAAGAAACATTATAAGAGATATAAATCCTAAGTAGAGCTAGAGGCAGCTCCTAGTCGCCCACCATCCTGAACTCCCATGGCAGGTTATCTTGCTTGAGATTTTATCCTAGAGTTCTAGTCCTTTTGTGTAAGGATTTGCCTCTCTTGTTAAAAAGAAAATAGTCCTGAGGGGAGAACCATATTATTATCACTTCCTCCCATCTAAGACCAACCGTACCAGGGGTATGATCTGGCTGGTCTCTGGGGAGGGCCGTATCCTCAAATTCCCCTCCCCATTCCCGTCACAGGACCCAATATTTCACTGTCTGAGATTCACTCATTTGGATTACTCTTTAGCCACCTGGGACCTGATTTGGAAATAAAACAAATTACCCCTGGAATGATTGTAATTCTCTGGAAGAAAATTCACAGAGAACAAGCCCTGAAATATATATGGCATATATTTATATCAACACATATACAAATACACACATTTATAAGCCTTCATCAAAATTCTATCAACTCTCCAAATAGTATTTTTAGGACATGATTATCATAATTATTATTTGCTCACCTAATCATTTTTCCTTCATATATTTGTGTCTTTGGTCTCATGATGGCACCTGTGAAAGGCTAGATTTCCTTGTTAAAAGTATGCTCACAAGCTATTCCTCTAGTATTGCTGCTGTGCTAATCATGAACAGCGATTAAATATCTTGCAAGCAATTGTAACGTTTGTCAAACTGATAATGGCAAGAAACAAAGTGGAGCCTTTCAGTGTTTTACCAAATGTGCTAATTCCTTATTACGTTATATCATTCTGGAAACTATTTCTATACACAAACCAAGCTGAAATGTGCTCTTTGTTACAAGAATAAAAGAACAAGTTTAAGCTGCTTGCCACCCTGGGGATAATCACAATCACATTAAAATGCAGCTCAATGGCTCATCTTTTGTCTTTCCCCTCTATCAGTCAGTAAATTAATTCCTTTATAGACGTCAATATTCTATTTTTGTAAAAAGTGCCTTTTTTCAATTACTTCCAGAGAAAAGCAGAGTTACTATGGCAATCTCTGAATTTTGCACTCTGCAGCTTTAGACTACCACTGTTTTATAAATGGAAAGCTATAATTTAGCTCAATTCCTTTTGCAAGGTGTAAGGAGAAAAACCACACGTTCTTAACTGTCTGTGGCAACAATGTGGGAGGGGGAATGGGGAATGAATCTTTTCCTAAGGTGAATTTTTATATCCCAGCACCCAGTGAAGGCCTCAGTCATGAAGAATGCCAAATAAGTTTGTTGAAGATGAAGAAGTAGTTGTGTATTCCCCCCGGGACTCCCTCCTATTAATAATCCTACTCAACATGCGAAGGAGACCAATTGGTGCAAAGGTTTTGCACTCCTTTGGGCTATGAAGAGTGGTCTCATGGCCCATGAAGACCCTGATACCTCCCCATCACAGCCCTCTGCTCAGTTCTGTAACCTCCTTTTAATCCCACACAATGCTATCGTGCAGCTTCGCAATACCTGGATAACAAGAATCTTCTATAATAGGTCTGCTTTAATGTGGAGACATCTAAATAATTCATACTGGAAAGCCCATTCAAACACCCTTCTTATTGTATACCATGTGGGTACAGATGTACCATTAGCCACCAGTGGTTACACAGATGGATAAGTAACATCTTAGCAACTTACGTTTCAACTTCAATTTCTACATGGACTGTCCTTTACAGATCTCTTCTGCTTTAGACCAACTTCTTCTTTTTGCCACTCCTTACTCTTTCAGCTACTCCTCAGACTGGAAGGACAAAAGAAGTACCCAACCCACACACAGTCCAGTGCTCTGCTCCTCAGAGTAGGAGCTTAGAAATGGGAATAGGGCCGAAATTCTACATGGAAAGATAGGGTCTGCCTCCCACAAGGAAAGACTTCCCACCTTTGGAGGGCCTCTAACAAGTCTTCTTAACCTGGGGCCATGGATGAGCTTCTGAGCATGCACAATCTCTCAAACTAACAGGAAACATTTTATAAATTTTCTAGGCAGAAGGTTATATGAATTTCAGGAGGCTCCTATGACCTCAGGACCCCCAAAATGGGTGAAGCCCATTGGCTTAGCAGAGGTGGGCTTCAGATAGAGACTTGGAGTAGACGGCCAGCATGTTTTGGAATAAAATCTTGAACATACTGAGAAAAAAGAGCTCTCAACAGGGCATTCTATTCGCAGCTAAGTTATTTTTCAAAAATGAAGATGTCTTATAATAAAGACAAATACAAGCCACAGACTTAGAGAACATATTTACAATACATAAAACAATAAAGAATTAGTATCCATAATCTATAAGACGTTCCCATAAATTAATAAAGACAAATAAAAACCTTTGAAATGCAAGTTGCTAATACCTGTTTAAATTGAAGACGTGCATATCCAACAACATAGCTGTTCAACTTCTAGGTATGTCCTCCAAACAAATCCTCACTGTACATGTACAAAAGAAGACAATTACAATATTGTTTGTAATAACACAGTACACACCCATCAATAAGAATGTGGATAGATGAGAAATCATCTCACACCACAGGGCCCACATCACAAAGGGAATGAGAAATCACCTCACACCAAACGGTCCACAACGCAACGGGGATGAGAAACCACGTCACACCAAAGGGCCTGCATCACAAACGGGATGAGACACCACCTAGCACCAAAGGGCCAACATCACAAAGGGGATGAGAAACCACCTCACACCACAGGGCCCACATCACAAAGGGGATGAGGAACGACATCACACCATAGGGCCTTATCACAAAGAGGATGAGAAACCACCTCACACCAAAGGGCGCAAATCACAAAGCGGATGAGAAACCACTTCACACCTCAGGGCCCACATCACAAAGGTGATGAGAAACCACCTCACACCAAAGTGGCCACACCACAAAGGGGATGAGAAACCACCTCACACCAAAAGGGCCACATCACAAAGGGATGAGAAACCAGCTCACACCAAAGGGGCCACATCACTCAGGGGATGAGAAACCAATTCATATGAAAGAGCCTGCATCAAAAAGGGGATGAGAAACCACTTCACACTACAGGGCCCACATCACAAAGATGGTGAGACACCACCACTCCACAGGGCTCCCATCACAAAGAGGATGAGAAACCACCTCATAGTAAAGGGCCCACATCACAAAACAGATGAGAAATTACTTCACACCAACGAGACCTCATCACAAAAGGGATGAGAAACCACCTCATACCAAAGAGCCCTTATCACTAACGGGATGAGAAACCACCTCACACCAAAGGGGCCACGACAAAAAGGGGATGAGAAACCACCTAACACGAATGAGCCACCATCACAAAGGGGATGAGAAACCACCTCACAACACAAGGCCCCATTACAAAGGTGGAGGAGAAACAAACTCACAGCAAAGGGCCCACATCACAAAGGGGATGAAAAACCACCTCACACCCGAGGGCCCACATCACAAAGGGGATGACAACCCACCTCACACCACAGGCCCCACTTCACAAAGGGGAAGAGAAACCACCTGAAACCAAAGGGGCCACATCACAAAGGGGATGAGCAACCACCTCCATTCCACGGCACACATCACAAAGGGGATGACAACACACCTCACACCACAGGGTACACATCACAAAGGGGATGAAAAACCACCTCACACCACAGGGCCCATATCACAAAGGGGATGAGAAACCACCTCACATCAAAAGGGCCACATCACTAAGGGGATGAGAAACCACCTCACACCAAAGGGCACACATCACAAATGGGACCAGAAACCACCTCACACCACAGGGCCCACATCACAAAGCAGATGAGAAACCACCTCACACCAAAGTGGCCACATCACAAAGGGGATGAGAAACCAGCTCACACCAAAAGGGCCACATCACAAAGGGATGAGATACCAGCTCACACCAAATGGGCCACATCACTCAGGGGATGAGAAACCAATTCATATGAAAGAGCCTGCATCAAAAAGGGGATGAGAAACCACTTCACACTACAGGGCCCACATCACAAAGATGGTGAGACACCACCACTCCACAGGGCTCCCATCACAAAGAGGATGAGAATCCACCTTACACCACAGGGCACACATAACAAAGCGGTTGAGAATCCACCTCACACCAAAGGGCCCACATCACAAAGGAGATGAGAAACCACCTCACACCAAAGGGCCCACATCACAAAGGGGAAGAGAAACCAGCTCACGCCAAAGAGCCCCCATCACAAAGGGGATGAACAACCACCTCACACCCGAGGGCCTACATCACAAAGGGGATGAGAAACCACCTCACACAAAACAGCCCCCATCACAAAGGGGATGAGCAACCACCACCATTCCAGGGCTCACATCACAAAGGGGATGACAAGCCACCTCACACCAAAGGGTACACATCAAAAAGTTGATGAAAATCCACCTCACACCACAGGGCCCACATCAAAAAGAGGATGAGCAACCACCTCTCACCAAAGGGGACACATCACAAAGGGATGAAAAACCACCTCACACCAAAGGGGCCACATCACAAAGGGGATGAAAAAACCACCTCACACCACAGGGCCCACACAACAAACGGGATGACAAACCACCTCATACCACAGGGCCCACATCACAAAGGGGATGAGACAGCACCTCACACAAATGAGCCCACATCACAAAGGGGATGAGAAACCACCTCACACCAAATAGCCCCCATCACTAAGGGGATGAAAAACCACCTACCACCACAGGGCCCACATCACAAACGGGATGAGAAACCACCTCACACAAAACATCCCCCATCACAAAGGGGACGAGCAACCACCTCCACCCCAGGGCTCACATCACAAAGGGGATGACAGCCCACATCACACAATAGGGTACACATCAAAAAGGGGATGAAAAACCACCTCATACCACAGGACCCACATCACAAAAGGGATGAGAAACCACCTCACACCGCAGGGCACACATCACAAAGGGGATGAGAATGCACCTCACACCACTGGGCACAGATCACAAAGCGGTTGAGAATCCACCTCACACCACAGGGCCCACATCACAAAGGGGATGAGGAACAACATCACACCATAGGGCCTTATCACAAAGAGGATGAGAAACCACCTCACACCAAAGGGCGCAAATCACAAAGCGGATGAGAAACCACTTCACACCACAGGGCCCACATCACAAAGGTGATGAGAAAGCACCTAACACCACAGGGCCCAAATCACAAAGGGGATAAGAAACCAACTCGCACCAAAGGGGACTCATCACAAAGGGATGAAAAACCACCTCACACCAAAGGGGGCACATCACAAAGGGGATGAGAAACCACCTGACACAATAGGTCACATATCAAAAAGGGGATGAGAAACCCCTTCACACCAAAGAGCCCCCATGACAATGGGGATGAGCAACCACCTCACACCACAGGGCCCACATCACAAAGGGGATAAGAAACCACCTCACAACACAGGGCCCCATTACAAAGGGGAGGAGAAACAAACTCACACCAAAGGGCCTTCATCACACAGGGGATGAGACACAACCTCACACAGCAGCGCCCACATCACAAAGGGGATCAGAAGCCACTTCACAGCAAAGGGGCACATCACAAAGAGAATGAGCCCACATCGCAAAGGGGATGAGAAACCACCTCACACCTAATAGCCCCCATCACTAAGGGGATGAAAAACCACCTACCACCACAGGGCCCACATCACAAACGGGATGAGAAACCACCTCACACAAAACAGCCCCCATCACAAAGGGGACGAGCAACCACCTCCACCCCAGGGCTCACATCACAAAGGGGATGACAGCCCACATCACACAATAGGGTACACATCACAAAGGGGCTGAAAAACCACCTCATACCACAGGGCCCACATCACAAAGGGGATGAGAAACCACCTCGCACCAAGGGGCCACATCACAAAGGGTATGAGAAACCACCTCACACCAAAGGGCCACATCACTCAGGGGATGAGAAACCACTACAAATGAAAGAGCCTGCATCACAAAGGGGATAAGTAACAACCTCACACCATAGGGCCCACATCACAAAGGGGATGAACAACCCACCTCACACCACAGGCCCCACTTCACAAAGGAGAAGAGAAACCACCTCACACAGAACAGCCCCCATCACAAAGGGGATGCGCAAGCACCTCCATTCCAGGGCTCACATCACAAAGGGGATGACAAGACACCTCACACCACAGGGTATACATCACAAAGGGGATGAAAAACCACCTCACACCACAGGGCCCACATCAAAAAGGGGATGAGCAACCACCTCACACCAAGGAGGACACATCACAAAGGGATGAAAATGCACCTCACACCAAAGGGGACATATCACAAAGGGATGAAAAACCACCTCACACCAAAGGAGCCACATCACAAAGGGGATGAGAAACCACCTCACACCACAGGGCCCACATCACAAAGGGGGTGAGAAACCACCTCACACCACAGGGCCCACAGCACAAAGGGGATGAGAAACCACCTCAAAACACAGGGCCCACATCACAAAGGGGATGAGAAACCACCTCAAACCACAAGGCCAACATCACAAAGGGGATGAGAAACCACGTCACACCAAAGGGGGATGAGAAACCACCTTACACCAAAGGGCACACATCACAAAGGGGATGAGAAACCATCTGAAACCACCGGGCCCACATCACAATGTGAATGAGAAACCACGTCACACCACAGGGCCCAAATCACAAAGGGGGTGAGAAACCACCTCACAGCAAAGGGGCACATCACAAAGGGGATAGCAAACATCCTCAAACCAAAGGGGCCATATCACAAAGCGGTAAGAAATAATTTCACACCACAGGGCCCACGTCACAAACAGGATGAGAAACGACCTCACACCACACGGCCACATCACAAAGGGAATGAGGAACCACCTAACACCACAGGGCCCACATCACAAAGGGGATGAGAAACCACCTCACACCACAGTGCCCACATCACAAAGGGGATGAGAAACCACCCCACACCAGAGGGCCCACATCACAAAGGGGATGAGACACCACCTCACACCAAAGAGCCCCCATCACAAAGGGGATGAGCAACCACCTCACACCACAGGGCCCACATCACAAAGGGGATGACAACCCACCTCACACCACAGGCCCCACTTCACAAAGGGGATGAGAAACCACCTCACACCAAAGGGGCCACATCACAAAGGGGTTGAGAAACCACCTCACACCAAGGGGCCACATCACTCAGGGAATGAGAAACCACTACAAATGAAAGAGCCTGCATCACAAAGGGGATAAGTAACCACCTCACACCATAGGGCCCACATCCCAAAGGGGATGAACAACCGCCTCACACCCGAGGGCCCACATCACAAAGGGGATGACAACCCACCTCATACCACAGGAGCCACTTCACAAAGTGGAAGAGAAACCACCTCACACCAAAGGGGCCACATCACAAAGGGGATGAGGAACCACCTCCATTCCACGGCTCACATCACAAAGGGGATGAGAAACCACCTCACACCAAAGGGGCCACCTCAAAAACAGGTTGAGAAACCACCTCATATCACAGGGCGCACATCACAAAGGGGATAATAAACCACCTCACACCAAAGGGGCCACATCAAAAACAGGTTGAGAAACCACCTCACACCACAGGGCACACATCACAAAGGGGATAAGAAACCACCTCACACCAAAGGGCAGACATCACAAATGGGACCAGAAACCACCTCACACCACAGGGCCCACATCACAAAGCAGATGAGAAACCACCTCACACCAAAGAGCCCCCATCACAAAGGGCATGAGAAAAGACCTCAAACCACAGGGCCCACATCACAAAAGGGATGAGAAACCACCTCACACCACAGGGCACACATCACAAAGGGGATGAGAATCCACCTTACACCACAGGGCCCACATCACAAAGGAGATGAGAAACCACCTCACACAAATGAGCCCACATCACACACGGGATGAGAAACCACCTCACACAAAACAGCCCGCATCACAAAGGGGACGAGCAAACACCTCCACTCCAGGGCTCACATCACAAAGGGGATGACAACCCACATCACACAATAGGGTACATATCACAAAGGGGATGAAAAACCACCTAACACCACAGGTCCCACATCACAAAGGAGATGAGAAACCACCTCACTCCAAAGGGCCCACATCACAAAGGGGAAGAGAAACCAGCTCACTACAAAGAGCCCCCATCACAAAGGGGATGAACAACCACCTCCATTCCAGGGCTCACATCACAAAGTGGATGAGAAGCCACCTCACACCAAAGGGGCCACATCACAAAGGGGATGAAAAAACCACCTCACACCACAGGGCCCACATCACAAACGGGATGAGAAACCACCTCACACCACAGGGCCCACATCACAAAGGGGATGAGAAACTACCTCACAACACAGGGCCCCATTACAAAGGTGGAGGAGAAACAAACTCACACCAAAGGGCCTTCATCACACAGGGGATGAGAAACCACCTCACACAAAACAGCCCCCATCACAAAGGGGATGAGCAACCACCTCCATTCCAGGGCTCACATCACAAAGGGGATGACAAGCCACCTGACACCACAGGGTACACATCACAAAGAGGATGAAAATCCACCTCACACCACAGGGCCCACATCAAAAAGGGGATGAGCAACCACCTCACACCAAAGGGGACACATCACAAAAGGATGAAAAAGCACCTCACACCAAAGGGGCCACATCACAAAGGGGATGACAACCCACCTCACACCACAGGGCCCACATCACAAAGGGGATGAAAAACCACCTCACACCACAGTGCCCACATCACAAAGAGGATGAGAAACCACCTAACACCACAGGGCCCACATCACAAAGGGGATGAGAAACCACCTCGCACCAAAGGGGCCACATCACAAAGGGTATGAGAAACCACCTCACACCACATGGGCCACATCACTAAGGGGATGAAAAACCACCTAACACCACAGGGCCCACATCACAAAGGGGATGACAACCCACCTCACACCACAGGCCCCACTTCACAAAGGGGATGAGAAACCACGTCACACCAAAGGGGCCACATCACAAAGGGGTTGAGAAACCACCTCACACCAAAGGGCCACATCACTCAGGGGATGAGAAACCACTACAAATGAAAGAGCCTGAATCACAAAGGGGATAAGTAACCACCTCACACCACAGGGCCCACATCACAAAGCAGATGAGAAACCACCTCACACCAAAGTGGCCACATCACAAAGGGGATGTAAACCACCTCACACCAAAAGGGCCACATCACAAAGAGATGAGAAACCAGCTCACACCAAAGGGGCCACATCACTCAGGGGATGAGAAACCAATTCATATGAAAGAGCCTGCATCAAAAACGGGATGAGAAACCACTTCACACTACAGGGCCCACATCACAAAACAGATGAGAAACTACTTCACACCAACGAGACCTCATCACAAAAGGGATGAGAAACCACCTCATACCAAAGAGCCCCTATCACTAACGGGATGACAAACCACCTCACACCAAAGGGGACACATCACAAAGGGATGAAAAAGCACCTCACACCAAAGGGGACACATCACAATGGGATGAAAAACCACCTCACACCAAAGGGCGCAAATCACAAAGCGGATGAGAAACCACTTCACACCACAGGGCCCACATCACAAAGGTGATGAGAAAGCACCTAACACCACAGGGCCCACATCACAAAGGGGATGAGAAACCAACTCGCACCAAAGGGGACTCATCACAAAGGGATGAAAAACCACCTCACACCAAAGGGGGCACATCACAAAGGGGATGAGAAACCACCTGACACAATAGGTCACATATCAAAAAGGGGATGAGAAACCCCTTCACACCAAAGAGCCCCCATGACAATGGGGATGAGCAACCACCTCACACCACAGGGCCCACATCACATAGGGGATAATAAACCACCTCACACCAAAGGGGCCACATCAAAAAGAGGTTGAGAAACCACCTCACACCACAGGGCACACATCACAAAGGGGATAAGAAACCACCTCACACCAAAGGGCACACATCACAAATGGGACCAGAAACCACCTCACACCACAGGGCCCACATCACAAAGCAGATGAGAAACCACCTCACACCAAAGTGGCCACACCACAAAGGGGATGAGAAACCACCTCACACCAAAAGGGCCACATCACAAAGGGATGAGAAACCACCTCACACCAAAGGGGCCACATCACTCAGGGGATGAGAAAGCAATTCATATGAAAGAGCCTGCATCAAAAAGGGGATGAGAAACCACTTCACACTACAGGGCCCACATCACAAAGGTGGTGAGACACCACCAATCCACAGGGCTCCCATCACAAAGAGGATGAGAAACCACCTCATAGTAAAGGGCCCACATCACAAAACAGATGAGAAATTACTTCACACCAACGAGACCTCATCACAAAAGGGATGAGAAACCACCTCATACCAAAGAGCCCTTATCACTAACGGGATGAGAAACCACCTCACACCAAAGGGGCCACGTCAAAAAGCGGATGAGAAACCACCTAACACGAATGAGCCACCATCACAAAGGAGATGAGAAACCACCTCACAGCAAAGATCATCCATCACCAAGGGTATGAGAAACCACCTCAAACCACAGGGCCCACATCACAAAAGGGATGAGAAACCACCTAACACCACAGGGCACACATCACAAAGGGGATGAGAATTTACCTTACAGCACAGGGCACACATCACAAAGCAGTTGAGAATCCACCTAACACCACAGGGACCACATCACAAAGGAGATGAGAAACCACCTCACACCAAAGGGCCCACATCACAAAGGGGAAGAGAAACCACCTCACACCACAGGGCACATATCACAAAGGGGATGAGAATCCACCTTACAGCACAGGGCACACATCACAAACCGGTTGAGAATCCACCTCACACCACAGGGACCACATCACAAAGGAGATGAGAAACCACCTCAAACCACAGGGCCCACATCACAAAAGGGATGAGAAACCACCTCACACCACAGGGCACACATCACAAAGGGGATGAGAATCCACCTTACAGCACAGGGCACACATCACAAAGCAGTTGAGAATCCACCTCACACCACAGGGACCACATCACAAAGGAGATGAGAAACCACCTCACACCAAAGGGCCCACATCACAAAGGGGAAGAGAAACCAGCTCACACCAAAGAGCCCCCATCACAAAGGGGATGAGCAACCACCTCCATTCCAGGGCTCACATCACAAAGGGGATGACAAGCCACCTCACACCACAGGGTACACATCACAAAGGGAATGAAAATCCACCTCACACCACAGGGCCCACATCAAAAAGGGGATGAGCAACCACCTCACACCAAAGGGGACACATCACAAAGGGAGGAAAAACCACCTCACACCACAGGGCCCACATCAGAAACGGGATGAGAAACCACCTCACACCACAGGGCCCACATCACAAAGGGGATGAGAAACTACCTCACAACACAGGGCCCCATTACAAAGGTGGAGGAGAAACAAACTCACACCAAAGGGCCTTCATCACACAGGGGATGAGACACCACCTCACACAACAGAGCCCACATCACAAAGGGGATCTGAGGCCACTTCACAGCAAAGGGGCACATCACAAAGAGAATGAGAAACCACCTCACACCACAGGACCCACATCACAAAGGGGATGAGACAGCAACTCACACAAATGAGCCCACATCGCAAAGGGGATGAGAAACCACCTCACACCAAATAGCCCCCATCACTAAGGGGATGAAGAACCACCTACCACCACAGGGCCCACATCACAAACGGGATGAGAAAGCACCTCACACAAAACAGCCCCCATCACAAAGGGGACGAGCAACCACCTCCACCCCAGGGCTCACATCACAAAGGGGATGACAGCCCACATCACACAATAGGGTACACATCACAAAGGGGATGAAAAACCACCTCATACCACAGGGCCCACATCACAAAAGGGATGAGAAACCACCTCACACCTCAGGGCACACATCAAAAAGGGGATGAGAAACCACCTCGCACCAAAGGGGCCACATCACAAAGGGGATGAGAAACCACCTCACACCAAATGGGCCACATCACTAAGGGGATGAGTAAGCACCTAACACGAATGAGTCCCCATCACTTAGGGGATGAAAAACCACCTAACACCACAGGGCCCACATCACAAAGGGGATGAGAACTCACCTTACACCAAAGGGCACACATTACAAATGGGATCAGAAACCACCTCACACCACAGGGCCCACATCACAAAGGGGATGAGAAACCACCTCACACCACAGGCCCCACTTCACAAAGGGGATGAGAAACCACGTCACACCAAAGGGGCCACATCACAAAGGGGCTGAGAAACCACCTCACACCAAAGGGCCACATCACTCAGGGGATGACAAACCACTAAAAATGAAAGAGCCTGCATCACAAAGGGGATAAGTAACCACCTCACACCATAGGGCCCACATCACAAAGGGGATGAACAACCACCTCACACCCGAGGGCCCACATCACAAAGGGGATGACAACCCACCTCACACCACAGGCCCCACTTCACAAAGGGGAAGAGAAACCACCTCACACCAAAGGGGCCACATCACAAAGGGGATGAGCAACCACCTCCATTCCACGGCTCACATCACAAAGGGGATGACAACACACCTCACACCACAGGGTACACATCACAAAGGGGATGAAAAACCACCTCACACCACAGGGCCCATATCACAAAGGGGATGAGAAACCACCTCACACCAAAAGGGCCACATCACTAAGGGGATGAGAAACCACCTCACACCAAAGGGGACACATCACAAAGGGATGAAAAAGCACCTCACACCAAAGGGGACACATCACAAAGGGATGAAAAACCACCTCACACCAAAGGGGCCACATCAGAAAGAGGATGAAAAAACCACCTCACACCACTGGGCCCACACAACAAACGGGATGAGAAACCACCTCACACCACAGGGCCCACATCACAAAGGGGATAAGAAACCACCTCACAACACAGGGCCCCATTACAAAGGGGAGGAGAAACAAACTCACACCAAAGGGCCTTTATCACACAGGGGATGAGACACCACCTCACACAACAGCGCCCACATCACAAAGGGGATCAGAGGCCACTTCACAGCAAAGGGGCACATCACAAAGAGAATGAGAAACCAACGCATAACACAGGATCCACTTAAAAAAGGGCATGAGAAACCACCTCACACCACAGGACCCACATCACAAAGGGGATGAGACAGCACCTCATACAAATGAGCCCACATCACAAAGAGGATGAGAAACCAACTCACACCAAATATCCCCCATCACTAAGGGGATGAAAAACCACCTACCACCACAGGGCCCACATCACAAACGGGATGAGAAAGCACCTCACACAAAACAGCCCCCATCACAAAGGGGACGAGCAACCACCTCCACCCCAGGGCTCACATCACAAAGGGGATGACAGACCACATCACACAATAGGGTACACATCACAAAGGGGATGAAAAACCACCTCATACCACAGGACCCACATCACAAAGGAGATGAGAAACCACCTCACTCCAAAGGGCCCACATCACAAAGGGGAAGAGAAACCAGCTCACTACAAAGAGCCCCCATCACAAAGGGGATGAACAACCACCTCCATTCCAGGGCTCACATCACAAAGTGGATGAGAAGCCACCTCACACCAAAGGGGCCACATCACAAAGGGGATGAAAAAACCACCTCACACCACAGGGCCCACATCACAAACGGGATGAGAAACCACCTCACACCACAGGGCCCACATCACAAAGGGGATGAGAAACTACCTCACAACACAGGGCCCCATTACAAAGGTGGAGGAGAAACAAACTCACACCAAAGGGCCTTCATCACACAGGGGATGAGAAACCACCTCACACAAAACAGCCCCCATCACAAAGGGGATGAGCAACCACCTCCATTCCAGGGCTCACATCACAAAGGGGATGACAAGCCACCTGACACCACAGGGTACACATCACAAAGAGGATGAAAATCCACCTCACACCACAGGGCCCACATCAAAAAGGGGATGAGCAACCACCTCACACCAAAGGGGACACATCACAAAAGGATGAAAAAGCACCTCACACCAAAGGGGCCACATCACAAAGGGGATGAAAAACCACCTCACACCACAGGGCCCACATCACAAAGGGGATGAAAAACCACCTCACACCACAGTGCCCACATCACAAAGAGGATGAGAAACCACCTAACACCACAGGGCCCACATCACAAAGGGGATGAGAAACCACCTCGCACCAAAGGGGCCACATCACAAAGGGTATGAGAAACCACCTCACACCACATGGGCCACATCACTAAGGGGATGAAAAACCACCTAACACCACAGGGCCCACATCACAAAGGGGATGACAACCCACCTCACACCACAGGCCCCACTTCACAAAGGGGATGAGAAACCACGTCACACCAAAGGGGCCACATCACAAAGGGGTTGAGAAAACACCTCACACCAAAGGGCCACATCACTCAGGGGATGAGAAACCACTACAAATGAAAGAGCCTGAATCACAAAGGGGATAAGTAACCACCTCACACCACAGGGCCCACATCACAAAGCAGATGAGAAACCACCTCACACCAAAGTGGCCACATCACAAAGGGGATGTAAACCACCTCACACCAAAAGGGCCACATCACAAAGGGATGAGAAACCAGCTCACACCAAAGGGGCCACATCACTCAGGGGATGAGAAACCAATTCATATGAAAGAGCCTGCATCAAAAACGGGATGAGAAACCACTTCACACTACAGGGCCCACATCACAAAACAGATGAGAAACTACTTCACACCAACGAGACCTCATCACAAAAGGGATGAGAAACCACCTCATACCAAAGAGCCCCTATCACTAACGGGATGACAAACCACCTCACACCAAAGGGGACACATCACAAAGGGATGAAAAAGCACCTCACACCAAAGGGGACACATCACAATGGGATGAAAAACCACCTCACACCAAAGGGCGCAAATCACAAAGCGGATGAGAAACCACTTCACACCACAGGGCCCACATCACAAAGGTGATGAGAAAGCACCTAACACCACAGGGCCCACATCACAAAGGGGATGAGAAACCAACTCGCACCAAAGGGGACTCATCACAAAGGGATGAAAAACCACCTCACACCAAAGGGGGCACATCACAAAGGGGATGAGAAACCACCTGACACAATAGGTCACATATCAAAAAGGGGATGAGAAACCCCTTCACACCAAAGAGCCCCCATGACAATGGGGATGAGCAACCACCTCACACCACAGGGCCCACATCACATAGGGGATAATAAACCACCTCACACCAAAGGGCACACATCACAAATGGGACCAGAAACCACCTCACACCACAGGGCCCACATCACAAAGCAGATGAGAAACCACCTCACACCAAAGTGGCCACACCACAAAGGGGATGAGAAACCACCTCACACCAAAAGGGCCACATCACAAAGGGATGAGAAACCACCTCACACCAAAGGGGCCACATCACTCAGGGGATGAGAAAGCAATTCATATGAAAGAGCCTGCATCAAAAAGGGGATGAGAAACCACTTCACACTACAGGGCCCACATCACAAAGGTGGTGAGACACCACCAATCCACAGGGCTCCCATCACAAAGAGGATGAGAAACCACCTCATAGTAAAGGGCCCACATCACAAAACAGATGAGAAATTACTTCACACCAACGAGACCTCATCACAAAAGGGATGAGAAACCACCTCATACCAAAGAGCCCTTATCACTAACGGGATGAGAAACCACCTCACACCAAAGGGGCCACGTCAAAAAGCGGATGAGAAACCACCTAACACGAATGAGCCACCATCACAAAGGAGATGAGAAACCACCTCACAGCAAAGATCATCCATCACCAAGGGTATGAGAAACCACCTCAAACCACAGGGCCCACATCACAAAAGGGATGAGAAACCACCTAACACCACAGGGCACACATCACAAAGGGGATGAGAATTTACCTTACAGCACAGGGCACACATCACAAAGCAGTTGAGAATCCACCTAACACCACAGGGACCACATCACAAAGGAGATGAGAAACCACCTCACACCAAAGGGCCCACATCACAAAGGGGAAGAGAAACCACCTCACACCACAGGGCACATATCACAAAGGGGATGAGAATCCACCTTACAGCACAGGGCACACATCACAAACCGGTTGAGAATCCACCTCACACCACAGGGACCACATCACAAAGGAGATGAGAAACCACCTCAAACCACAGGGCCCACATCACAAAAGGGATGAGAAACCACCTCACACCACAGGGCACACATCACAAAGGGGATGAGAATCCACCTTACAGCACAGGGCACACATCACAAAGCGGTTGAGAATCCACCTCACACCACAGGGACCACATCACAAAGGAGATGAGAAACCACCTCACACCAAAGGGCCCACATCACAAAGGGGAAGAGAAACCAGCTCACACCAAAGAGCCCCCATCACAAAGGGGATGAGCAACCACCTCCATTCCAGGGCTCACATCACAAAGGGGATGACAAGCCACCTCACACCACAGGGTACACATCACAAAGGGAATGAAAATCCACCTCACACCACAGGGCCCACATCAAAAAGGGGATGAGCAACCACCTCACACCAAAGGGGACACATCACAAAGGGAGGAAAAACCACCTCACACCACAGGGCCCACATCAGAAACGGGATGAGAAACCACCTCACACCACAGGGCCCACATCACAAAGGGGATGAGAAACTACCTCACAACACAGGGCCCCATTACAAAGGTGGAGGAGAAACAAACTCACACCAAAGGGCCTTCATCACACAGGGGATGAGACACCACCTCACACAACAGAGCCCACATCACAAAGGGGATCTGAGGCCACTTCACAGCAAAGGGGCACATCACAAAGAGAATGAGAAACCACCTCACACCACAGGACCCACATCACAAAGGGGATGAGACAGCAACTCACACAAATGAGCCCACATCGCAAAGGGGATGAGAAACCACCTCACACCAAATAGCCCCCATCACTAAGGGGATGAAGAACCACCTACCACCACAGGGCCCACATCACAAACGGGATGAGAAAGCACCTCACACAAAACAGCCCCCATCACAAAGGGGACGAGCAACCACCTCCACCCCAGGGCTCACATCACAAAGGGGATGACAGCCCACATCACACAATAGGGTACACATCACAAAGGGGATGAAAAACCACCTCATACCACAGGGCCCACATCACAAAAGGGATGAGAAACCACCTCACACCTCAGGGCACACATCAAAAAGGGGATGAGAAACCACCTCGCACCAAAGGGGCCACATCACAAAGGGGATGAGAAACCACCTCACACCAAATGGGCCACATCACTAAGGGGATGAGTAAGCACCTAACACGAATGAGTCCCCATCACTTAGGGGATGAAAAACCACCTAACACCACAGGGCCCACATCACAAAGGGGATGAGAACTCACCTTACACCAAAGGGCACACATTACAAATGGGATCAGAAACCACCTCACACCACAGGGCCCACATCACAAAGGGGATGAGAAACCACCTCACACCTCAGGGCACACATCAAAAAGGGGATGAGAAACCACCTCGCACCAAAGGGGCCACATCACAAAGGGGATGAGAAACCACCTCACACCAAATGGGCCACATCACTAAGGGGATGAGTAAGCACCTAACACGAATGAGTCCCCATCACTTAGGGAATGAAAAACCACCTAACACCACAGGGCCCACATCACAAAGGGGATGAGAACTCACCTTACACCAAAGGGCACACATTACAAATGGGATCAGAAACCACCTCACACCACAGGCCCCACTTCACAAAGGGGAAGAGAAACCACCTCACACCAAAGGGGCCACATCACAAAGGGGATGAGCAACCACCTCCATTCCACGGCTCACATCACAAAGGGGATGACAACACACCTCACACCACAGGGTACACATCACAAAGGGGATGAAAAACCACCTCACACCACAGGGCCCATATCACAAAGGGGATGAGAAACCACCTCACACCAAAAGGGCCACATCACTAAGGGGATGAGAAACCACCTCACACCAAAGGGGACACATCACAAAGGGATGAAAAAGCACCTCACACCAAAGGGGACACATCACAAAGGGATGAAAAACCACCTCACACCAAAGGGGCCACATCAGAAAGAGGATGAAAAAACCACCTCACACCACTGGGCCCACACAACAAACGGGATGAGAAACCACCTCACACCACAGGGCCCACATCACAAAGGGGATAAGAAACCACCTCACAACACAGGGCCCCATTACAAAGGGGAGGAGAAACAAACTCACACCAAAGGGCCTTTATCACACAGGGGATGAGACACCACCTCACACAACAGCGCCCACATCACAAAGGGGATCAGAGGCCACTTCACAGCAAAGGGGCACATCACAAAGAGAATGAGAAACCAACGCATAACACAGGATCCACTTAAAAAAGGGCATGAGAAACCACCTCACACCACAGGACCCACATCACAAAGGGGATGAGACAGCACCTCATACAAATGAGCCCACATCACAAAGAGGATGAGAAACCAACTCACACCAAATATCCCCCATCACTAAGGGGATGAAAAACCACCTACCACCACAGGGCCCACATCACAAACGGGATGAGAAAGCACCTCACACAAAACAGCCCCCATCACAAAGGGGACGAGCAACCACCTCCACCCCAGGGCTCACATCACAAAGGGGATGACAGACCACATCACACAATAGGGTACACATCACAAAGGGGATGAAAAACCACCTCATACCACAGGACCCACATCACAAAGGAGATGAGAAACCACCTCACTCCAAAGGGCCCACATCACAAAGGGGAAGAGAAACCAGCTCACTACAAAGAGCCCCCATCACAAAGGGGATGAACAACCACCTCCATTCCAGGGCTCACATCACAAAGTGGATGAGAAGCCACCTCACACCAAAGGGGCCACATCACAAAGGGGATGAAAAAACCAACTCACACCACAGGGCCCACATCACAAACGGGATGAGAAACCACCTCACACCACAGGGCCCACATCACAAAGGGGATGAGAAACTACCTCACAACACAGGGCCCCATTACAAAGGTGGAGGAGAAACAAACTCACACCAAAGGGCCTTCATCACACAGGGGATGAGAAACCACCTCACACAAAACAGCCCCCATCACAAAGGGGATGAGCAACCACCTCCATTCCAGGGCTCACATCACAAAGGGGATGACAAGCCACCTGACACCACAGGGTACACATCACAAAGAGGATGAAAATCCACCTCACACCACAGGGCCCACATCAAAAAGGGGATGAGCAACCACCTCACACCAAAGGGGACACATCACAAAAGGATGAAAAAGCACCTCACACCAAAGGGGCCACATCACAAAGGGGATGACAACCCACCTCACACCACAGGGCCCACATCACAAAGGGGATGAAAAACCACCTCACACCACAGTGCCCACATCACAAAGAGGATGAGAAACCACCTAACACCACAGGGCCCACATCACAAAGGGGATGAGAAACCACCTCGCACCAAAGGGGCCACATCACAAAGGGTATGAGAAACCACCTCACACCACATGGGCCACATCACTAAGGGGATGAAAAACCACCTAACACCACAGGGCCCACATCACAAAGGGGATGACAACCCACCTCACACCACAGGCCCCACTTCACAAAGGGGATGAGAAACCACGTCACACCAAAGGGGCCACATCACAAAGGGGATGAGAAACCAATTCATATGAAAGAGCCTGCATCAAAAACGGGATGAGAAACCACTTCACACTACAGGGCCCACATCACAAAACAGATGAGAAACTACTTCACACCAACGAGACCTCATCACAAAAGGGATGAGAAACCACCTCATACCAAAGAGCCCCTATCACTAACGGGATGACAAACCACCTCACACCAAAGGGGACACATCACAAAGGGATGAAAAAGCACCTCACACCAAAGGGGACACATCACAATGGGATGAAAAACCACCTCACACCAAAGGGCGCAAATCACAAAGCGGATGAGAAACCACTTCACACCACAGGGCCCACATCACAAAGGTGATGAGAAAGCACCTAACACCACAGGGCCCACATCACAAAGGGGATGAGAAACCAACTCGCACCAAAGGGGACTCATCACAAAGGGATGAAAAACCACCTCACACCAAAGGGGGCACATCACAAAGGGGATGAGAAACCACCTGACACAATAGGTCACATATCAAAAAGGGGATGAGAAACCCCTTCACACCAAAGAGCCCCCATGACAATGGGGATGAGCAACCACCTCACACCACAGGGCCCACATCACATAGGGGATAATAAACCACCTCACACCAAAGGGCACACATCACAAATGGGACCAGAAACCACCTCACACCACAGGGCCCACATCACAAAGCAGATGAGAAACCACCTCACACCAAAGTGGCCACACCACAAAGGGGATGAGAAACCACCTCACACCAAAAGGGCCACATCACAAAGGGATGAGAAACCACCTCACACCAAAGGGGCCACATCACTCAGGGGATGAGAAAGCAATTCATATGAAAGAGCCTGCATCAAAAAGGGGATGAGAAACCACTTCACACTACAGGGCCCACATCACAAAGGTGGTGAGACACCACCAATCCACAGGGCTCCCATCACAAAGAGGATGAGAAACCACCTCATAGTAAAGGGCCCACATCACAAAACAGATGAGAAATTACTTCACACCAACGAGACCTCATCACAAAAGGGATGAGAAACCACCTCATACCAAAGAGCCCTTATCACTAACGGGATGAGAAACCACCTCACACCAAAGGGGCCACGTCAAAAAGCGGATGAGAAACCACCTAACACGAATGAGCCACCATCACAAAGGAGATGAGAAACCACCTCACAGCAAAGATCATCCATCACCAAGGGTATGAGAAACCACCTCAAACCACAGGGCCCACATCACAAAAGGGATGAGAAACCACCTAACACCACAGGGCACACATCACAAAGGGGATGAGAATTTACCTTACAGCACAGGGCACACATCACAAAGCAGTTGAGAATCCACCTAACACCACAGGGACCACATCACAAAGGAGATGAGAAACCACCTCACACCAAAGGGCCCACATCACAAAGGGGAAGAGAAACCACCTCACACCACAGGGCACATATCACAAAGGGGATGAGAATCCACCTTACAGCACAGGGCACACATCACAAACCGGTTGAGAATCCACCTCACACCACAGGGACCACATCACAAAGGAGATGAGAAACCACCTCAAACCACAGGGCCCACATCACAAAAGGGATGAGAAACCACCTCACACCACAGGGCACACATCACAAAGGGGATGAGAATCCACCTTACAGCACAGGGCACACATCACAAAGCGGTTGAGAATCCACCTCACACCACAGGGACCACATCACAAAGGAGATGAGAAACCACCTCACACCAAAGGGCCCACATCACAAAGGGGAAGAGAAACCAGCTCACACCAAAGAGCCCCCATCACAAAGGGGATGAGCAACCACCTCCATTCCAGGGCTCACATCACAAAGGGGATGACAAGCCACCTCACACCACAGGGTACACATCACAAAGGGAATGAAAATCCACCTCACACCACAGGGCCCACATCAAAAAGGGGATGAGCAACCACCTCACACCAAAGGGGACACATCACAAAGGGAGGAAAAACCACCTCACACCACAGGGCCCACATCAGAAACGGGATGAGAAACCACCTCACACCACAGGGCCCACATCACAAAGGGGATGAGAAACTACCTCACAACACAGGGCCCCATTACAAAGGTGGAGGAGAAACAAACTCACACCAAAGGGCCTTCATCACACAGGGGATGAGACACCACCTCACACAACAGAGCCCACATCACAAAGGGGATCTGAGGCCACTTCACAGCAAAGGGGCACATCACAAAGAGAATGAGAAACCACCTCACACCACAGGACCCACATCACAAAGGGGATGAGACAGCAACTCACACAAATGAGCCCACATCGCAAAGGGGATGAGAAACCACCTCACACCAAATAGCCCCCATCACTAAGGGGATGAAGAACCACCTACCACCACAGGGCCCACATCACAAACGGGATGAGAAAGCACCTCACACAAAACAGCCCCCATCACAAAGGGGACGAGCAACCACCTCCACCCCAGGGCTCACATCACAAAGGGGATGACAGCCCACATCACACAATAGGGTACACATCACAAAGGGGATGAAAAACCACCTCATACCACAGGGCCCACATCACAAAAGGGATGAGAAACCACCTCACACCTCAGGGCACACATCAAAAAGGGGATGAGAAACCACCTCGCACCAAAGGGGCCACATCACAAAGGGGATGAGAAACCACCTCACACCAAATGGGCCACATCACTAAGGGGATGAGTAAGCACCTAACACGAATGAGTCCCCATCACTTAGGGGATGAAAAACCACCTAACACCACAGGGCCCACATCACAAAGGGGATGAGAACTCACCTTACACCAAAGGGCACACATTACAAATGGGATCAGAAACCACCTCACACCACAGGGCCCACATCACAAAGGGGATGACAACCCACCTCACACCACAGGCCCCACTTCACAAAGGGGATGAGAAACCACGTCACACCAAAGGGGCCACATCACAAAGGGGCTGAGAAACCACCTCACACCAAAGGGCCACATCACTCAGGGGATGACAAACCACTAAAAATGAAAGAGCCTGCATCACAAAGGGGATAAGTAACCACCTCACACCATAGGGCCCACATCACAAAGGGGATGAACAACCACCTCACACCCGAGGGCCCACATCACAAAGGGGATGACAACCCACCTCACACCACAGGCCCCACTTCACAAAGGGGAAGAGAAACCACCTCACACCAAAGGGGCCACATCACAAAGGGGATGAGCAACCACCTCCATTCCACGGCTCACATCACAAAGGGGATGACAACACACCTCACACCACAGGGTACACATCACAAAGGGGATGAAAAACCACCTCACACCACAGGGCCCATATCACAAAGGGGATGAGAAACCACCTCACACCAAAAGGGCCACATCACTAAGGGGATGAGAAACCACCTCACACCAAAGGGGACACATCACAAAGGGATGAAAAAGCACCTCACACCAAAGGGGACACATCACAAAGGGATGAAAAACCACCTCACACCAAAGGGGCCACATCAGAAAGAGGATGAAAAAACCACCTCACACCACTGGGCCCACACAACAAACAGGATGAGAAACCACCTCACACCACAGGGCCCACATCACAAAGGGGATAAGAAACCACCTCACAACACAGGGCCCCATTACAAAGGGGAGGAGAAACAAACTCACACCAAAGGGCCTTTATCACACAGGGGATGAGACACCACCTCACACAACAGCGCCCACATCACAAAGGGGATCAGAGGCTACTTCACAGCAAAGGGGCACATCACAAAGAGAATGAGAAACCAACGCATAACACAGGATCCACTTAAAAAAGGGCATGAGAAACCACCTCACACCACAGGGCCCACATCACAAAGGTGATGAGAAAGCACCTAACACCACAGGGCCCACATCACAAAGGGGATGAGAAACCACCTCGCACCAAAGGGGCCACATTAAAAAAGGGTATGAGAAACCACCTCACACCAAATGGGCCACATCACTAAGGGGATGAGTAACCACCTAACACGAATGAGTCCCCATCACAAAGAGGATGAGAAACCACCTCAGACCAATAGACCCCATCACTAAAGGGATGAAAAACCACCTAACACCAAAGGGCCCACATCACACAGGGGATGAGAACTCACCTTACATCAAAGGGCACACGTCACAAATGGGATCAGAAACCACCTCACACCACAGGGCCCACATCACAAAGGGGATAACAACCCACCTCACACCACAGGCCCCACTTCACAAAGGGGATGAGAAACCACGTCACACCAAAGGGGCCACATCACAAAGGGGTTGAGAAACCACCTCACACCAAGGGGCCACATCACTCAGGGGATGAGAAACCACTACAAATGAAAGAGCCTGCATCACAAAGGGGATAAGTAACCACCTCACACCATAGGGCCCACATCACAAAGGGGATGAACAACCACCTCACACCCGAGGGCCCACATCACAAAGGGGATGACAACCCACCTCACACCACTGTCCCAACTTCACAAAGGGGAAGAGAAACCACCTCACACCAAAGGGGCCACATCACAAAGGGGATGAGCAACCACCTCCATTCAACGGCTCACATCACAAAGGGGATGACAACACACCTCACACCACAGGGTACACATCACAAAGGGGATGAAAAACCACCTCACACCACAGGCCCCATATCACAAAGGGGATGAGAAACCACCTCACACCAAAAGGGACACATCACAAAGGGGATGAACAACCACCTCACACCCGAAGGCCCACATCACAACGGGGATGAGAAACCACCTCACACCAAAGGGGACACATCACAAAGGGATGAAAAAGCACCTCACACCAAAGGGGCCACATCACAAAGGGGATGAGACACCACCTCACACCAAAGAGCCCCCATCACAAAGAGGATGAGAAACCACCTCAGAACAATAGACCCCATCACTAAAGGGATGAAAAACCACCTAACACCAAAGGGCCCACATCACACAGGGGATGAGAACTCACCTTACACCGAAGGGCACACATCACAAATGGGATCAGAAACCACCTCACACCACAGGGCCCACATCACAAAGGGGATGACAACCCACCTCACACAACAGGAGCCACTTCACAAAGTGGAAGAGAAACCACCTCACACCAAAGGGGCAACATCACAAAGGGGATGAGAAACCACCTCACACCAAAAGGACCACATCACAAAGGGGATGAGAAACCACCTCACACCAAAAGGGCCACATCACTAAGGGGATGAGAAACCACCTCACACCAAAGGGGACACATCACAAAGGGGATGAGACACCACCTCACACCAAAGAGCCCCCATTAGAAAGGGGATGAGGAACCGCCTAAAACCACAGGGCCCACATCACAAAGGAGGTGAGAAACCACCTCAAAGCAAAGGGGCCACATCACAAAGGGGATGAGAAACCACCTCACACCAAAGGGGCCACATCACAAAGGGGATGAGAAACCACCTGACACAATAGGTCACATATCAAAAAGGGGATGAGAAACCCCTACACACCAAAGAGCCCCCATCACAATGGGGATGAGCAACCACCTCACAACACAGGGCCCACATCACAAAGGAGATGAGAAACCACCTCACACCAAAGTGGCCACATCACAAAGGGGATGAGAAACCACCTCACACCAAAAGGGCCACATCACAAAGGGATGAGAAACCACCTCACACCAAAGGGGCCACATCACTCAGGGGATGAGAAAGCAATTCATATGAAAGAGCCTGCATCAAAAAGGGGATGAGAAACCACTTCACACTACAGGGCCCACATCACAAAGGTGGTGAGACACCACCACTCCACAGAGCTCCCATCACAAAGAGGATGAGAAACCACCTCACAGAAAAGGGCCCACATCACAAAACACATGAAAAACTACTTCACACCAACGAGACCTCATCACAAAAGGGATGAGAAACAACCTCATACCAAAGAGCCCCTTTCACTAACGGGATGACAAACCACCTCACACCAAAGGGGCCACGTCAAAAAGGGGATCAGAAACCACCTAACACGAATGAGCCACCATCACAAAGGGGATGAGAAACCACCTCACACCACAGGGCCCACATCACAAAAGGGATGAGAAACCACCTCACACCACAGGGCACACATCACAAAGGGGATGAAAATCCACCTTACACCACAGGGCACAAATCACAAAGCGGTCGAGAATCCACCTCACACCACAGGGCCCACATCACAAAGGAGGTGAGAAACCACCTCACACCAAAGGGCCCACATCACAAACGGGAAGAGAAACCAGCTCACACCAAAGAGCCCCCATCACAAAGGGGATGAACAACCACCTCACCCGAGGGCCCACATCACAAAGGGGATGAGAAAGCACCTCACACAAAACAGCCCCCATCACAAAGGGGATGAGCAGCCACCTCCATTCCAGGGCTCACATCACAAAGGGGATGACAAGCCACCTCACAACACAGGGCCCACATCAAAAAGGGGATGAGAAACCACCTCACACCAAAGGGGACACATCACAAAGTGATGAGAAACCACCTCACACCAAAGGGGCCACATCACAAAGGGGAAGAAAAAACCACCTCACACCACAGGGCCCACATCACAAACGGGATGAGAAACCACCTCACACCACAGGACCCACATCACAAAGGGGATGAGACAGCACCTCACACAAATGAGCCCACATCACAAAGAGGATGAGAAACCAACTCACACCAAATATCCCCCATCACTAAGGGGATGAAAAACCACCTACCACCACAGGGCCCACATCACAAACGGCAAGAGAAACCACCTCACACAAAACAGCCCCCATCACAAAGGGGACGAGCAACCACCTCCACCCCAGGGCTCACATCACAAAGGGGATGACAGACCACATCACACAATAGGGTACACATCACAAAGGGGATGAAAAACCACCTCATACCACAGGGCCCACATCACAAAAGGGATGATAAACCACCTCACACCGCAGGGCACACATCACAAAGGGGATGAGGAACGACATCACACCATAGGGCCTTATCACAAAGAGGATGAGAAACCACCTCACACCAAATGGCGCAAATCACAAAGCGGATGAGAAACCACTTCACACCACAGGGCCCACATCACAAAGGTGATGAGAAAGGACCTAACACCACAAGGCCCACATCACAAAGCGGATGAGAAACCACCTCGCACCAAAGGGCCCACATCACAAAGGGGATGAGAAACCACGTCACAGCAAAGGGGCCACATCACAAAGGGGTTGAGAAAGCACCTCACACCACAGGGCCCACATTACAAAGGAGATGAGAAACCACCTCACAGCAAAGGGACCACATCACAAAGGGGAAGAGAAACCAGCTCACACCAAAGAGCCCCCATCACAAAGGGGATGAACAACCACCTCACACCCAAGGGCCCACATCACAAAGGGGATGACAACCCACCTCACACCACAGGCCCCACTTCACAAAGGGGAAGAGAAACCACCTCACACCAAAGGGGCCACATCACAAAGGGGATGAGCAACCACCTCCATTCCACGGCTCACATCACAAAGGGGATGACAACACACCTCAAACCACAGGGTACACATCACAAAGGGGATGAAAAACCACCTCACACGACAGGGCCCACATCACAAACGGGATGAGAAACCACCTCACACCACAGAGCCACATCACAAAGGGGATGACAACACACCTCACACCAAAGGGTACACATCACAAAGGGGATGAAAAACCACCTCACACCACAGGGCCCATATCACAAAGGGGATGAGAAACCACCTCACACCAAAAGGGCCACATCACTAAGGGGATGAGAAACCACCTCACACCAAAGGGGCACATCACAAAGGGGATAGCAAACTTCCTCAAACCAAAGGGGCCATATCACAAAGCGGTAAGAAATAATTTCACACCACAGGGCCCACATCACAAACAGGATGAGAAACGACCTCACACCACACGCCCACATCACAAAGGGAATGAGGAACCACCTAACACCACAGGGCCCACATCACAAAGGGGATGAGAAACCACCTCACACCATAGTGCCGACATCACAAAGGGGATGAGAAACCACCCCACACCAGAGGGCCCACATCACAAAGGGGATGAGACACCACCTCACACCAAAGAGCCCCCATCACAAAGGGGATGAGCAATCACCTCACACCACAGGGCCCACATCACAAAGGGGATGACAACCCACCTCACACCACAGGCCCCACTTCAAAAAGGGGATGAGAAACCACCTCACACCAAAGGGGCCACATCACGAAGGAGTTGAGAAACCACCTCACACCAAGGGGCCACATCACTCAGGGGATGAGAAACCACTACAAATGAAAGACCCTGCATCACAAAGGGGATAAGTAACCACCTCACACCCGAGGGCCCACATCACAAAGGGGATGACCACCCACCTCACACCACAGGAACCACTTCACAAAGTGGAAGAGAAACCACCTCACACCAAAGGGGCCACATCACAAAGGGGATGAGCAACCACTTCCATTCCACGGCTCACATCACAAAGGGGATGAGAAACCACCTCACACCAAAAGGACCACATCACAAAGGGGATGAGAAACCACCTCACACCAAAAGGGCCACATCACTAAGTGGATGAGAAACCACCTCACACCAAAGGGGACACATCACAAAGGGATGAAAAAGCACCTCACACCAAAGGGGACACATCACAAAGGGGATGAGAAACCACCTCACACCACAGGGTACACATCACAGAGGGGATGAGAATCCACCTCACACCACAGGGCACACATCACAAAGCGGATGAGAATCCACCTCACACCACAGGGCCCACATCACAAAGGAGATGAGAAATCACCTGACACCAAAGGGCCCACATCACAAAGGGGAAGAGAAACCAGCTCACACCAAAGAGCCCCAATCACAAAGGGGATGAACAACCACCTCACACCCGAGGGCCCACATCACAAAGGGGATGAACAACCACCTCACACCCGAGGGCCAACATCACAAAGGGGATGAGAAACCACCTCACACAAAACAGCCCCCATCACAAAGGGGATGAGCAACCACCTCCATTCCAGGGCTCACATCAAAAAGGGGATGAGCAACCACCTCACACCAAAAGGGACATATCACAAAGGGATGAAAAACCACCTCACACGAAAGGGGACACATCACAAAGGGGATTAAAAAACCACCTCACACCGCAGGGCCCACATC
Organism: Balaenoptera borealis; assembly: GCF_965194805.1. Classification (NCBI taxonomy): domain Eukaryota; kingdom Metazoa; phylum Chordata; class Mammalia; order Artiodactyla; family Balaenopteridae; genus Balaenoptera; species Balaenoptera borealis. The sequence continues at coordinate 62,441,905 of NC_138863.1, forward strand.
ACAACCGGGATGAGACACCACCTCACACAACAGCGCCCACATCACAAAGGGGATCTGAGGCCACTTCACAGCAAAGGGGCACATCACAAAGAGAATGAGAAACCAACTCATAACACAAGACCCACTTAAAAAAGGGCATGAGAAACCACCTCACACCAAAGGACCCACATCACAAAGGGGATGAGACAGCACCTCACAAAAATGAGCCCACATCACAAAGAGGATGAGAAACCAACTCACACCAAATAGCCCCCATCACTAAGGGGATGAAAAACCACCTACCACCACAGGGCCCACATCACAAACGGGATGAGAAAGCACTTCACACAAAACAGCCCCCATCACAAAGGGGACGAGCAACCACCTCCACCCCAGGGCTCACATCACAAAGGGGATGACAGCCCACATCACACAATAGTGTACACATCACAAAGGGGATAAAGAACCACCTCATACCACAGGGCCCACATCACAAAAGGGATGAGAAACCACCTCACACCGCAGGGCACACATCACAAAGGGGATGAGGAACGACATCACACCATAGGGCCTTATCACAAAGAGGATGAGAAACCACCTCACACCAAAGGGTGCAAATCACAAAGCGGAGGAGAAACCACTTCACACCACAGGGCCCACATCACAAAGGTGATGAGAAAGCACCTAACACCACAGGGCCCACATCACAAAGGAGATGAGAAACCAACTCGCACCAAAGGGGACTCATCACAAAGGGATGAAAAACCACCTCACACCAAAGGGGCCACATCACAAAGGGGATGAGAAACCACCTGACACAATAGGTCACATATCAAAAAGGGGATGAGAAACCCCTTCACACCAAAGAGCCCCCATGACAATGGGGATGAGCAACCACCTCACACCAAATGGGCCACATCACTAAGGGGATGAGTAACCACCTAACACGAATGAGTCCCCATCACTAAGGGGATGAAAAACCACCTAACACCACAGGGCCCACATCACAAAGGGGATGAGAACTCACCTTACACCAAAGGGCACACATCACAAATGGGATCAGAAACCACCTCACACCACAGGGCCCACATCACAAAGGGGATGACAACCCACCTCACACCACAGGCCCCACTTCACAAAGGGGATGAGAAACTACGTCACACCAAAGGGGCCACATCACAAAGGGGTTGAGAAACCACCTCACACCAAAGGGCCACATCACTCAGGGGATGAGAAACCACTACAAATGAAAGAGCCTGCATCACAAAGGGGATAAGTAACCACCTCACACCATAGGGGCAACATCACAAAGGGGATGAACAACCACCTCACAACCGAGGGCCCACATCACAAAGGGGATGACAACCCACCTCACACCACAGGCCCCACTTCACAAAGGGGAAGAGAAACCACCTCACACTAAAGGGGCCACATCACAAAGGGGATGAGCAACCACCTCCATTCCACGGCTCACATCACAAAGGGGATGACAACACACCTCACACCACAGGGCCCATATCACAAAGGGGATGAGAAACCACCTCACACCAAAGGGGACACATCACAAAGGGATGAAAAAGCACCTCACACCAAAGGGGACACATCACAAAGGGATGAAAAACCACCTCACACCAAAGGGGCCACATCAGAAAGGGCATGAGACACCACCTCACACCAAAGAGCCCCCATCACAAAGGGGATGAGGAACCACCTAAAACCACAGGGCCCACATCACAAAGGAGGTGAGAAACCACCTCACACCAAAGGGGCCACATCACAAAGGGGACCAGAAACCACCTCTCACCACAGGGCCCACATCACAAAGCAGTTGAGAAACCACCTCACACCAAAGTGGCCACATCACAAAGGGGATGAGAATCCACCTTACAGTACAGGGCACACATCACAAAGCGGTTGAGAATCCACCTCACACCACAGGACCCACATCACAAAGGGGATGAGACAGCACCTCACACAAATGAGCCCACATCGCAAAGGGGATGAGAAACCACCTCACACCAAATAGCCCCCAACACTAAGGGGATGAAAAACCACCTACCACCACAGGGCCCACATCACAAACGGGATGAGGAACGACATCACACCATAGGGCCTTATCACAAAGAGGATGAGAAAGCACCTCACACCAAAGGGCGCAAAATCAAAAAGCAGATGAGAAACCACTTCACACCACAGGGCCCACATCACAAAGGTGATGAGAAAGCACCTAACACCACAGGGCCCACATCACAAAGGGGATGAGAAACCACCTAACACCACAGGTCCCACATCACAAAGGGGATGAGAAACCACCTCACACCAAATGGGCCACATCACTAAGGCGATGAGTAACCACCTAACACGAATGAGTCCCCATCACTAAGGGGATGAAAAACCACCTAACACCACAGGGCCCACATCACAAAGGGGATGAGAAACCACCTCACACCAAATGGGCCACATCACTAAGGCGATGAGTAACCACCTAACACGAATGAGTCCCCATCACTAAGGGGATGAAAAACCACCTAACACCACAGGGCCCACATCACAAAGGGGATGAGAAACCACCTCACACCAAATGGGCCACATCACTAAGGCGATGAGTAACCACCTAACACGAATGAGTCCCCATCACTAAGGGGATGAAAAACCACCTAACACCACAGGGTCCACATCACAAAGGGGATGAGAACTCACCTTACACCAAAGGGCACACATCACAAATGGGATCAGAAACCACCTCACACCACAGGGCCCACATCACAAAGGGGATGACAACCCACCTCACACCACAGGCCCCACTTCACAAAGGGGATGAGAAACCACCTCACACCAAAGGGGCCACATCACAAAGGGGCTGAGAAACCACCTCACACCAAAGGGCCACATCACTCAGGGGATGAGAAACCACTACAAATGAAAGAGCCTGCATCACAAAGGGGATAAGTAACCACCTCACACCATAGGGCCCACATCACAAAGGGGATGAACAACCACCTCACAACCGAGGGCCCACATCACAAAGGGGATGACAACCCACCTCACACCACAGGCCCCACTTCACAAAGGGGAAGAGAAACCACCTCACACCAAAGGGGCCACATCACAAAGGGGATGAGCAACCACCTCCATTCCACGGCTCACATCACAAAGGGGATGACAACACACCTCACACCACAGGGTACACATCACAAAGGGGATGAAAAACCACCTCACACCACAGGGCCCATATCACAAAGGGGATGAGAAACCACCTCACACCAAAAGGGCCACATCACTAAGGGGATGAGAAACCACCTCACACCAAAGGGGACACATCACAAAGGGATGAAAAAGCACCTCACACCAAAGGGGCCACATCAGAAAGGGCATGAGACACCACCTCACACCAAAGAGCCCCCATCACAAAGGGGATGAGGAACCACCTAAAACCACAGGGCCCACATCACAAAGGAGGTGAGAAACCACCTCACACCAAAGGGGCCACATCACAAAGGGGATGAGAAACCACCTGACACAATAGGTCACATATCAAAAAGGGGATGAGAAACCCCTTCACACCAAAGAGCCCCCATCACAATGGGGATGAGCAACCACCTCACAACAAAGTGGCCACATCACAAAGGGGATGAGAAACCAGCTCACACCAAAAGGGCCACATCACAAAGGGATGAGAAACCACCTCACACCAAAGGGGCCACATCACTCAGGGGATGAGAAAGCAATTCATATGAAAGAGCCTGCATCAAAAAGGGGATGAGAAACCACTTCACACTACAGGGCCCACATCACAAAGGTGGTGAGACACCACCACTCCACAGGGCTCCCATCACAAAGAGGATGAGAAACCACCTCACAGAAAAGGGCCCACATCACAAAACACATGAAAAACTACTTCACACCAACGAGACCTCATCACAAAAGGGATGAGAAACAACCTCATACCAAAGAGCCCCTTTCACAAACGGGATGACAAACCACCTCACACCAAAGGGGCCACGTCAAAAAGGGGATGAGAAACCACCTAACACGAATGAGCCACCATCACAAAGGGGATGAGAAACCACCTCACACCAAAGAGCCCCCATCACAAAGGGGATGAGAAAAGACATCACACCACAGGGCCCCATTACAAAGGGGATGAAAAACCACTTCACACCACAGGGCCCACATCACAAAGAGGATGAGAAACCACCTCACAGCAAAGATCATCCAACACCAAGGGTATGAGAAACCACCTCAAACCACAGGGCCCACATCACAAAAGGGATGAGAAACCACCTCACACCACAGGGCACACATCACAAAGGGGATGAAAATCCACCTTACACCACAGGGCACACATCACAAAGCGGTCGAGAATCCACCTCACACCACAGGGCCCACATCACAAAGGAGATGAGAAACCACCTCACACCAAAGGGCCCACATCACAAAGGGGAAGAGAAACCAGCTCACACCAAAGAGCCCCCATCACAAAGGGGATGAACAACCACCTCACCCGAGGGCCCACATCACAAAGGGGATGAGAAAGCACCTCACACAAAACAGCCCCCATCACAAAGGGGATGAGCAGCCACCTCCATTCCCGGGCTCACATCACAAAGGGGATGACAAGCCACCTCACAACACAGGGCCCACATCAAAAAGGGGATGAGAAACCACCTCACACCAAAGGGGCCACATCACAAAGGGGAAGAAAAAACCACCTCACACCACAGGGCCCACATCACAAACGGGATGAGAAACCACCTCACACCACAGGGCCCACATCACAAAGGGGATAAGAAACCACCTCACAACACAGGGCCCCATTACAAAGGGGAGGAGAAACAAACTCACACCAAAGGGCCTTCATCACACAGGGGATGAGACACCACCTCACACAACAGCGCCCACATCAGAAAGGGGATCAGAGGCCACTTCACAGCGAAGGGGCACATCACAAAGAGAATGAGAAACCAACTCATAACACAGGACCCACTTAAAAAAGGGCATGAGAAACCACCTCACACCACAGGACCCACATCACAAAGGGGATGAGACAGCACCTCACACAAATGAGCCCACATCACAAAGAGGATGAGAAACCAACTCACACCAAATATCCCCCATCACTAAGGGGATGAAAAACCACCTACCACCACAGGGCCCACATCACAAACGGCAAGAGAAACCACCTCACACAAAACAGCCCCCATCACAAAGGGGACGAGCAACCACCTCCACCCCAGGGCTCACATCACAAAGGGGATGACAGACCACATCACACAATAGGGTACACATCACAAAGGGGATGAAAAACCACCTCATACCACAGGGCCCACATCACAAAAGGGATGATAAACCACCTCACACCGCAGGGCACACATCACAAAGCGGATGAGGAACGACATCACACCATAGGGCCTTATCACAAAGAGGATGAGAAACCACCTCACACCAAATGGCGCAAATCACAAAGCGGATGAGAAACCACTTCACACCACAGGGCCCACATCACAAAGCAGATGAGAAACCACCTCACACCAAAGTGGCCACACCACAAAGGGGATGAGAAACCACCTCACGCCAAAAGGGCCACATCACAAAGGAATGAGAAACCACCTCACACCAAAGGGGCCACATCACTCAGGGGATGAGAAAGCAATTCATATGAAAGAGCCTGCATCAAAAAGGGGATGAGAAACCACTTCACACTACAGGGCCCACATCACAAAGGTGGTGAGACACCACCAATCCACAGGGCTCCCATCACAAAGAGGATGAGAAACCACCTCATAGTAAAGGGCCCACATCACAAAACAGATGAGAAATTACTTCACACCAACGAGACCTCATCACAAAAGGGATGAGAAACCACCTCATACCAAAGAGCCCTTATCACTAACGGGATGAGAAACCACCTCACACCAAAGGGGCCACGTCAAAAAGCGGATGAGAAACCACCTAACACGAATGAGCCACCATCACAAAGGAGATGAGAAACCACCTCACAGCAAAGATCATCCATCACCAAGGGTATGAGAAACCACCTCAAACCACAGGGCCCACATCACAAAAGGGATGAGAAACCACCTAACACCACAGGGCACACATCACAAAGGGGATGAGAATTTACCTTACAGCACAGGGCACACATCACAAAGCGGTTGAGAATCCACCTAACACCACAGGGACCACATCACAAAGGAGATGAGAAACCTCCTCAAACCACAGGGCCCACATCACAAAAGGGATGAGAAACCACCTCACACCACAGGGCACACATCACAAAGGGGATGAGAATCCACCTTACAGCACAGGGCACACATCACAAAGCGGTTGAGAATCCACCTCACACCACAGGGCCCACATCAAAAAGAGGATGAGCAACCACCTCACACCAAAGGGGACACATCACAAAGGGAGGAAAAACCACCTCACACCACAGGGCCCACATCAGAAACGGGATGAGAAACCACCTCACACCACAGGGCCCACATCACAAAGGGGATGAGAAACTACCTCACAACACAGGGCCCCATTACAAAGGTGGAGGAGAAATAAACTCACACCAAAGGGCCTTCATCACACAGGGGATGAGACACCACCTCACGCAACAGAGCCCACATCACAAAGGGGATCTGAGGCCACTTCACAGCAAAGGGGCACATCACAAAGAGAATGAGAAACCACCTCACACCACAGGACCCACATCACAAAGGGGGGGGATGAGACAGCAACTCACACAAATGAGCCCACATCGCAAAGGGGATGAGAAACCACCTCACACCAAATAGCCCCCATCACTAAGGGGATGAAGAACCACCTACCACCACAGGGCCCACATCACAAACGGGATGAGAAAGCACCTCACACAAAACAGCCCCCATCACAAAGGGGACGAGCAACCACCTCCACCCCAGGGCTCACATCACAAAGGGGATGACAGCCCACATCACACAATAGGGTACACATCACAAAGGGGATGAAAAACCACCTCATACCACAGGGCCCACATCACAAAAGGGATGAGAAACCACCTCACACCGCAGGGCACACATCACAAAGGGGATGAGAAACCACCTCACACCAAATGGGCCACATCACTAAGGGGATGAGTAAGCACCTAACACGAATGAGTCCCCATCACTTAGGGGATGAAAAACCAGCTAACACCACAGGGCCCACATCACAAAGGGGATGAGAACTCACCTTACACCAAAGGGCACACATTACAAATGGGATCAGAAACCACCTCACACCACAGGGCCCACATCACAAAGGGGATGACAACCCACCTCACACCACAGGCCCCACTTCACAAAGGGGATGAGAAACCACGTCACACCAAAGGGGCCACATCACAAAGGGGCTGAGAAACCACCTCACACCAAAGGGCCACATCACTCAGGGGATGAGAAACCACTAAAAATGAAAGAGCCTGCATCACAAAGGGGATAAGTAACCACCTCACACCATAGGGCCCACATCACAAAGGGGATGAACAACCACCTCACACCCGAGGGCCCACATCACAAAGGGGATGACAACCCACCTCACACCACAGGCCCCACTTCACAAAGGGGAAGAGAAACCACCTCACACCAAAGGGGCCACATCACAAAGGGGATGAGCAACCACCTCCATTCCACGGCTCACATCACAAAGGGGATGACAACACACCTCACACCACAGGGTACACATCACAAAGGGGATGAAAAACCACCTCACACCACAGGGCCCATATCACAAAGCGGATGAGAAACCACCTCACACCAAAAGGGCCACATCACTAAGGGGATGAGAAACCACCTCACACCAAAGGGGACACATCACAAAGGGATGAAAAAGCACCTCACACCAAAGGGGACACATCACAAAGGGATGAAAAACCACCTCACACCAAAGGGGCCACATCAGAAAGGGGATGAAAAAACCACCTCACACCACAGGGCCCACACAACAAACGGGATGAGAAACCACCTCACACCACAGGGCCCACATCACAAAGGGGATAAGAAACCACCTCACAACACAGGGCCCCATTACAAAGGGGAGGAGAAACAAACTCACACCAAAGGGCCTTCATCACACAGGGGATGAGACACCACCTCACACAACAGCGCCCACATCAGAAAGGGGATCAGAGGCCACTTCACAGCGAAGGGGCACATCACAAAGGGATGAGAAACCACCTCACACCAAAGGGGCCACATCACTCAGGGGATGAGAAACCAATTCATATGAAAGAGCCTGCATCAAAAAGGGGATGAGAAACCACTTCACACTACAGGGCCCACATCACAAAGGTGGTGAGATACCACCAATCCACAGGGCTCCCATCACAAAGAGGAGGAGAAACCTCATCACAAAAGGGATGAGAAACCACCTCATACCAAAGAGCCCCTATCACTAACGGGATGAGGAACCACCTCACACCAAAGGGGCCACGTCAAAAAGGGGATGAGAAACCACCTAACACGAATGAGCCACCATCACAAAGGGGATGAGAAACCACCTCACAGCAAAGGTCATCCATCACCAAGGGTATGAGAAACCACCTCAAACCACAGGGCCCACATCACAAAAGGGATGAGAAACCACCTCACACCACAGGGCACACATCACAAAGGGGATAGCAAACATCCTCAAACCAAAGGGGCCATATCACAAAGCGGTAGGAAATAATTTCACACAACAGGGCCCACATCACAAACAGGATGAGTAACGACCTCACACCACACGGCCACATCACAAAGGGAATGAGAAACCACCTACCACCACAGGGCCCACATCACAAAGGGGATGAGAAACCACCTCACACCACAGTGCCCACATCACAAAGGGGATGAGAAACCACCCCACACCAGAGGGCCACATCACAAAGGGGATGAGACACCACCTCACACCCAAGAGCCCCCATCACAAAGGGGATGAGCAACCACCTCACACCACAGGGCCCACATCACAAAGGGGATGACAACCCACCTCACACCACAGGCCCCACTTCACAAAGGGGATGAGAAACCACCTCACACAGAACAGCCCCCATCACAAAGGGGATGCGCAAGCACCTCCATTCCAGGGCTCACATCACAAAGGGGATGACAAGACACCTCACACCACAGGGTACACATCCCAAAGGGGATGAAAAACCACCTCACACCACAGGGCCCACATCAAAAAGGGGATGAGCAACCACCTCACACCAAAGAGGACACATCACAAAGGGATGAAAATGCACCTCACACCAAAGGGGACATATCACAAAGGGATGAAAAACCACCTCACACCAAAGGAGCCACATCACACAGGGGATGAAAAACCACCTCATACCACAGGGCCCACATCACAAACGAGATGAGAAACCACCTCACACCACAGGGCCCACATCACAAAGGGGGTGAGAAACCACCTCACACCACAGGGCCCACATCACAAAGGGGATGAGAAACCACCTCAAAACACAGGGCCCACATCACAAAGGGGATGAGAAACCACCTCAAACCACAAGGCCAACATCACAAAGGGGATGAGAAACCACGTCACACCAAAGGGGGATGAGAAACCACCTTACACCAAAGGGCACACATCACAAAGGGGATGAGAAACCATCTGAAACCACCGGGCCCACATCACAATGTGAATGAGAAACCACGTCACACCACAGGGCCCAAATCACAAAGGGGGTGAGAAACCACCTCACACCAAAGGGGCACATCACAAAGGGGATAGCAAACATCCTCAAACCAAAGGGGCCATATCACAAAGCGGTAAGAAATAATTTCACACCACAGGGCTCACGTCACAAACAGGATGAGAAACGACCTCACACCACACGGCCACATCACAAAGGGAATGAGGAACCACCTAACACCACAGGGCCCACATCACAAAGGGGATGAGAAACCACCTCACACCACAGGGCCCACATCACAAAGGGGATGACAACACACCTCACACCACAGGCCCCACTTCACAAAGGGGATGAGAAACCATCTCACACCAAAGGGGCCACATCACAAAGGGGTTGAGAAACCACCTCACATCAAGGGGCCACATCACTCAGGGAATGAGAAACCACTACAAATGAAAGAGCCTGCATCACAAAGGGGATAAGTAACCACCTCACACCATAGGGCCCACATCACAAAGGGGATGAACAACCACCTCACACCCGAGGGCCCACATCACAAAGGGGATGACAACCCACCTCACACCACAGGCCCCACTTCACAAAGGGGAAGAGAAACCACCTCACACCAAAGGGGCCACATCACAAAGGGGATGAGCAACCACCTCCATTCCACGGCTCACATCACAAAGGGGATGAGAAACCACCTCACACCAAAGGGGCCACATTAGAAAGGGGATGAGCAACCACCTCATACCACAGGGCCCACATCACAAAGGGGATAATAAACCACCTCACACCAAAGGGGCCACATCAAAAACAGGTTGAGAAACCACCTCACACCACAGTGCACACATCACAAAGGGGATAAGAAACCACCTCACACCAAAGGGCAGACATCACAAATGGGACCAGAAACCACCTCACACCACAGGGCCCACATCACAAAGCAGATGAGAAACCACCTCACACCAAAGAGCCCCCATCACAAAGGGCATGAGAAAAGACCTCAAACCACAGGGCCCACATCACAAAAGGGATGAGAAACCACCTCACACCACAGGGCACACATCACAAAGGGGATGAGAATCCACCTTACACCACAGGGCCCACATCACAAAGGAGATGAGAAACCACCTCACACCAAAAGGCCCACATCACAAAGGGGAAGAGAAACCAGCTCACACCAAAGAGCCCCCATCACAAAGGGGATGAACAATCACCTCAAACCACAGGGCCCACATCACAAAAGGGATGAGAAACCACCTCACACAACAGGGCCCACATCAAAAAGGGGATGAGCAACCACCTCACACCAAAGGGGACACATCACAAAGCGATGAAAAACCACCTCACACCAAAGGGGCCACATCACAAAGGGGATGAAAAAACCACCTCACAGCAAAGGGCCCACATCACAAAGGGCATGAGAAACCACCTCACACCAGAGGACCCACATCACAAAGGGGATGAGACAGCACCTCACACAAATGAGCCCACATCACAAACGGGATGAGAAACCACCTCACACAAAACAGCCCCCATCACAAAGGGGACGAGCAACCACCTCCACCCCAGGGCTCACATCACAAAGGGGATGACAGCCCACATCACACAATAGGGTACACATCACAAAGGGGATGAAAAACCACCTCATACCACAGGGCCCACATCACAAAAAGGATGAGAAACCACCTCACACCGCAGGGCACACATCACAAAGGGGATGAGAAAGCACCTAACACCACAGGGCCCACATCACAAAGGGGATGAGAAACCACCTCGCACCAAAGGGGCCACATCACAAAGGGTATGAGAAACCACCTCACACCAAATGGGCCACATCACTAAGGGGATGAGTAACCACCTAACACGAATGAGTCCCCATCACAAAGAGGATGAGAAACCACCTCAGACCAATACACCCCATCACTAAGGGGATGAAAAACCACCTAACACCACAGGGCCCACATCACAAAGGGGATGAGAACTCACCTTACACCAAAGGGCACACATCACAAATGGGATCAGAAACCACCTCACACCACAGGGCCCACATCACAAAGGGGATGACAACCCACCTCACACCACAGGCCCCACTTCACAAAGGGGATGAGAAACCACGTCACACCAAAGGGGCCACATCACAAAGGGGTTGAGAAACCACCTCACACCAAGGGGCCACATCACTCAGGGGATGAGAAACCACTACAAATGAAAGAGCCTGCATCACAAAGGGGATAAGTAACCACCTCACACCACAGGGCCCACATCACAAAGGGGATGAGAAACCACCTCACACCACAGGGCCCACATCACAAAGGGGATGAGAAACCACCTCACACCACTGGGCACAGATCACAAAGCGGATGAGAAACCACTTCACACCACAGGGCCCACATCACAAAGGTGATCAGAAAGCACCTAACACCACAGGGCCCACATCACAAAGGGGATGAGAAACCACCTCGCACCAAAGGGGCCACATCACAAAGGGTATGAGAAACCACCTCACACCAAATGGGCCACATCACTAAGGGGATGAGTAACCACCTAACACGAATGAGTCCCCATCACAAACAGGATGAGAAACCACCTCAGACCAATACACCCCATCACTAAGGGAATGAAAAACCACCTAACACCACAGGGCCCACATCACAAATGGGATCAGAAACCACCTCACACCACAGGCCCCACTTCACAAAGGGGATGAGAAACCACGTCACACCAAAGGGGCCACATCACAAAGGGGTTGAGAAACTACCTCACACCAAAGGGCCACATCACTCAGGGGATGAGAAACCACTACAAATGAAAGAGCCTGCATCACAAAGGGTATAAGTAAACACCTCACACCATAGGACCCACATCACAAAGGGGATGAACAACCACCTCACAACCGAGGGCCCACATCACAAAGGGGATGACAACCCACCTCACACCACAGGCCCCACTTCACAAAGGGGAAGAGAAACCACCTCACACCAAAGGGGCCACATCACAAAGGGGATGAGCAACCACCTCCATTCCACGGCTCACATCACAAAGGGGATGACAACACACCTCAAACCACAGGGTACACATCACAAAGGGGATGAAAAACCACCTCACACGACAGGGCCCACATCACAAACGGGATGAGAAACCACCTCACACCACAGAGCCACATCACAAAGGGGATGAGGAACCACCTAACACCACAGGGCCCACATCACAAAGGGGATGAGAAACCACCTCACACCACAGTGCCCACATCACAAAGGGGAGGAGAAACCACCTCACACCACAGGGCGCACATCACAAAGGGGATGAGAAACCACCTCACAACACAGGGCCCACATCACAAAGGGGATTAGAAACCACCTCACACCAGAGGGCCCACATCCCAAAGGGGATGAGAAACCACCTCACACCAGAGGGAACACATCACAAAGGGGCTGAGAAACCATCTGAAACCACCGGGCCCACATCACAAAGGGGATAGCAAACATCCTCAAACCAAAGGGGCCATATCACAATGCGGATAAGAAATTATTTCACAACACAGGGCCCACATCACAAACGGGATGAGAAACGACCTCACACCACACGGCCACATCACAAAGGGAATGAGGAACCACCTAACACCACAGGGCCCACATCACAAAGGGGATGAGAAACCACCTCACACCACAGTGCCCACATCACAAAGGGGATAAGAAACCACCCCACACCAGAGGGCCCACATCACAAAGGGGATGAGCAACCACCTTAAACCACAGGGCCCACATCACAAAGGGGATGAGAAACCACCTCACACCACAGGGCCCCCATCACAAAGGGGATGAGAAACGACATCACATCACAGGGCCTCTTCACAAAGGGGATCATACACCACCACACAACAAAAGGCCTTCATCACAAAGGGGATGATACACCACCTCACACCAAGCGGCCCAGATTACAAAATGGATGAGAAACTACTTCACACCAAACATCCCCCATCACAAAGGGGATGAGACACCACCTCACACCACAGTGCCAACATCACAAAGGGGATGAGAAAGCATATCACACCAAAGGGCCCACATAACAAAATGGATTAGAAACTACCTCACAACAATGAGGCCCCATGACAAAGGGGATGAGAAACCACCTCATTCCAAAGGGCACACATCACAAAGGGGACAAGAAACCACCTCACACCACCGGCCCCACGTCACAAAGTGGATGAGATACCACCTCACACCACAGGGCGCACATTACAAAGGGGATGAGAAACCACCTGACACCACAGGGCCCACATCACAAAGGGGATGAGAATACACCTCACACCACAGGGCGCACATCACAAAGGGGACGCGAAACCACCTCACACCACAGGGCCCACATCACAAAGGGGATGAGAAACCACGTCACACTAAATCGGGATGAGAAACCACCTTACATCAAAGGGCGCACTTCACAATGTGGATGAGAAATCACCTCACACCAAAGGGCGCACATCAGAAAGGGGATGAGAAACCACCTCACACAAAAGATCCCCCATCACAAAGGCATGAGACACCACCTTACTCCAAAGGATGCACAACACAAAGGGGATGATAAACCACCTCACTCCAAAGAGCCCCCATCACAATGGGGATGAGAAACCACCTCACACCAAAGGGTCTTCATCACAAAGGAGATGAGACACCACCTCACACCACAGGGCACACTTCACAAAGGGGATGAGAAACCACCTCACACCAAATGGGCCACATCACTAAGGGGATGAGTAAGCACCTAACACGAATGAGTCCCCATCACTTAGGGGATGAAAAACCAGCTAACACCACAGGGCCCACATCACAAAGGGGATGAGAACTCACCTTACACCAAAGGGCACACATTACAAATGGGATCAGAAACCACCTCACACCACAGGGCCCACATCACAAAGGGGATGACAACCCACCTCACACCACAGGCCCCACTTCACAAAGGGGATGAGAAACCACGTCACACCAAAGGGGCCACATCACAAAGGGGCTGAGAAACCACCTCACACCAAAGGGCCACATCACTCAGGGGATGAGAAACCACTAAAAATGAAAGAGCCTGCATCACAAAGGGGATAAGTAACCACCTCACACCATAGGGCCCACATCACAAAGGGGATGAACAACCACCTCACACCCGAGGGCCCACATCACAAAGGGGATGACAACCCACCTCACACCACAGGCCCCACTTCACAAAGGGGAAGAGAAACCACCTCACACCAAAGGGGCCACATCACAAAGGGGATGAGCAACCACCTCCATTCCACGGCTCACATCACAAAGGGGATGACAACACACCTCACACCACAGGGTACACATCACAAAGGGGATGAAAAACCACCTCACACCACAGGGCCCATATCACAAAGGGGATGAGAAACCACCTCACACCAAAAGGGCCACATCACTAAGGGGATGAGAAACCACCTCACACCAAAGGGGACACATCACAAAGGGATGAAAAAGCACCTCACACCAAAGGGGACACATCACAAAGGGATGAAAAACCACCTCACACCAAAGGGGCCACATCAGAAAGGGGATGAAAAAACCACCTCACACCACAGGGCCCACACAACAAACGGGATGAGAAACCACCTCACACCACAGGGCCCACATCACAAAGGGGATAAGAAACCACCTCACAACACAGGGCCCCATTACAAAGGGGAGGAGAAACAAACTCACACCAAAGGGCCTTCATCACACAGGGGATGAGACACCACCTCACACAACAGCGCCCACATCAGAAAGGGGATCAGAGGCCACTTCACAGCGAAGGGGCACATCACAAAGAGAATGAGAAACCAACTCATAACACAGGACCCACTTAAAAAAGGGCATGAGAAACCACCTCACACCACAGGACCCACATCACAAAGGGGATGAGACAGCACCTCACACAAATGAGCCCACATCACAAAGAGGATGAGAAACCAACTCACACCAAATATCCCCCATCACTAAGGGGATGAAAAACCACCTACCACCACAGGGCCCACATCACAAACGGCAAGAGAAACCACCTCACACAAAACAGCCCCCATCACAAAGGGGACGAGCAACCACCTCCACCCCAGGGCTCACATCACAAAGGGGATGACAGACCACATCACACAATAGGGTACACATCACAAAGGGGATGAAAAACCACCTCATACCACAGGGCCCACATCACAAAAGGGATGATAAACCACCTCACACCGCAGGGCACACATCACAAAGAGGATGAGAAACCACCTCACACCAAATGGCGCAAATCACAAAGCGGATGAGAAACCACTTCACACCACAGGGCCCACATCACAAAGCAGATGAGAAACCACCTCACACCAAAGTGGCCACACCACAAAGGGGATGAGAATGCATCTTACACCACTGGGCACAGATCACAAAGTGGTTGAGAATCCACCTCACACCACAGGGCCCACATCACAAAGGGAATGAGACAGCACCTCACACCAAATAGCCCACATCACAAAGGAGATAAGAAACCACGTCACACCAATAGACCCCATCGCTATGGGGACGAGAAAGCACCTCACACCAAACAGACCCCATCACAAAGGGGACGAGCAACCACCTCCACCCCAGGGCTCACATCACAAAGGGGATGACAACCCACATCACACCATAGGGCACACATCACAAACGGGATGAGAATGCACCTTACACCACTGGGCACAGATCAAAAAGCGGTTGAGAATCCACCTCACACCACAGGGCCCACATCACAAAGGTGATGAGAAAGCACCTAACACCACAGGGCCCACATCACAAAGGGGATAAGAAACCACCTCGCACCAAAGGGGCCACATTAAAAAAGGGTATGAGAAACCACCTCACACCAAATGGGCCACATCACTAAGGGGATGAGTAACCACCTAACACGAATGAGTCCCCATCACAAAGAGGATGAGAAACCACCTCAGACCAATAGACCCCATCACTAAAGGGATGAAAAACCACCTAACACCAAAGGGCCCACATCACACAGGGGATGAGAACTCACCTTACACCAAAGGGCACACGTCACAAATGGGATCAGAAACCACCTCACACCACAGGGCCACATCACAAAGGGGATGACAACCCACCTCACACCACAGGCCCCACTTCACAAAGGGGATGAGAAACCACGTCACACCAAAGGGGCCACATCACAAAGGGGTTGAGAAACCACCTCACACCAAGGGGCCACATCACTCAGGGGATGAGAAACCACTACAAATGAAAGAGCCTGCATCACAAAGGGGATAAGTAACCACCTCACACCATAGGGCCCACATCACAAAGGGGATGAACAACCACCTCACACCCGAGGGCCCACATCACAAAGGGGATGACAACCCACCTCACACCACTGTCCCCACTTCACAAAGGGGAAGAGAAACCACCTCACACCAAAGGGGCCACATCACAAAGGGGATGAGCAACCACCTCCATTCAAAGGCTCACATCACAAAGGGGATGACAACACACCTCACACCACAGGGTACACATCACAAAGGGGATGAAAAACCACCTCACACCACAGGCCCCATATCACAAAGGGGATGAGAAACCACCTCACACCAAAAGGGCCACATCACTAAGGGGATGAGAAACCACCTCACACCAAAAGGGACACATCACAAAGGGGATGAACAACCACCTCACACCAAAGGGCCCACATCACAAAGAGGAAGAGAAACCAGCTCACACCAAAGAGCCCCCATCACAAAAGGGATGCGCAAGCACCTCCATTCCAGGGCTCACATCACAACGGGGATGACAAGACACCTCATACCACAGGGTACACATCACAAAGGGGATGAAAAACCACCTCACACCACAGGGCCCACATCAAAAAGGGGATGAGCAAACACCTCACACCAAAGAGGACACATCACAAAGGGGATGAGAAACCATCTGAAACCACCGGGCCCACATCACAATGTGAAGGAGAAACCAACTCACACCAAAAGGCCCAAATCACAAAGGGGGTGAGAAACCACCTCACACCAAAGGGGCACATCACAAAGGGGATAGCAAACATCCTCAAGTCAAAGGGGCCATATCACAAAGCGGTAAGAAATAATTTCACACCACAGGGCCCACATCACAAACGGGATGAGAAACGACCTCACACCACAGGGCCCACATCACAAAGGGGATGAGAAACCACCTCACACCACAGGGCCCACATCACAAAGGGGATGAGAAACCACCTCACAACACAGGGCCTACATCACAAAGGGGATGAGAAACCACCTTACACCAAAGGGCACACATCACACAGGGGATGAGAAACCATCTGAAACCACCGGGCCCACATCACAATGTAAAGGAGAAACCAACTCACACCAAAGGGCCCAAATCACAAAGGGGGTGAGAAACCACCTCACACCAAAGGGGCACATCACAAAGGGGATAGCAAACATCCTCAAACCAAAGGGGCCATATCACAAAGCGGTAAGAAATAATTTCACACCACAGGGCCCACATCACAAACGGGATGAGAAACGACCTCACACCACATGGCCACACAACAAAGGGAATGAGGAACCACCTACCACCACAGGGCCCACATCACAAAGGGGATGAGAAACCACCTCACACCAAAGAGCCCCCATCACAAAGGGGATGAGCAACCACCTCACACCACAGGGCCCACATCACACAGGGGATGAGAAACCATCTGAAACCACCGGGCCCACATCACAATGTAAAGGAGAAACCAACTCACACCAAAGGGCCCAAATCACAAAGGGGGTGAGAAACCACCTCACACCAAAGGGGCACATCACAAAGGGGATAGCAAACATCCTCAAACCAAAGGGGCCATATCACAAAGCGGTAAGAAATAATTTCACACCACAGGGCCCACATCACAAACGGGATGAGAAACGACCTCACACCACACGGCCACATAACAAAGGGAATGAGGAACTACCTACCACCACAGGGCCCACATCACAAAGGGGATGAGAAACCACCTCACACCAAAGAGCCCCCATCACAAAGGGGATGAGCAACCACCTCACACCACAGGGCCCACATCACAAAGGGGATGACAACCCACCTCACACCACAGGCCCCACTTCACAAAGGGGATGAGAAACCACCTCACACCAAAGGGGCCACATCACAAAGGGGTTGAGAAACCACCTCACACCAAGGGGCCACATCACTCAGGGGATGAGAAACCACTACAAATGAAAGAGCCTGCATCACAAAGGGGATAAGTAACCACCTCACAACATAGGGCCCACATCACAAAGGGGATGAACAACCACCTCACACCCGAGGGCCCACATCACAAAGGGGATGACAACCCACCTCACACCACTGTCCCCACTTCACAAAGTGGAAGAGAAACCACCTCACACCAAAGGGGCCACATCACAAAGGGGATGAGCAACCACCTCCATTCCACGGCTCACATCACAAAGGGGATGAGAAACCACCTCACACCAAAAGGACCACATCACAAAGGGGATGAGAAACCACCTCACACCAAAAGGGCCACATCACTAAGGGGATGAGAAACCACCTCACACCAAAGGGGACACATCACAAATGGGACCAGAAACCACCTCACACCACAGGGCCCACATCACAAAGCAGATGAGAAACCACCTCACACCAAAGTGGCCACACCACAAAGGGGATGAGAAACCACCTCACACCAAAAGGGCCACATCACAAAGGGATGAGAAACCACCTCACACCAAAGGGGCCACATCACTCAGGGGATGAGAAACCAATTCATATGAAAGAGCCTGCATCAAAAAGGGGATGAGAAACCACTTCACACTACAGGGCCCACATCACAAAGGTGGTGAGATACCACCAATCCACAGGGCTCCCATCACAAAGAGGAGGAGAAACCTCATCACAAAAGGGATGAGAAACCACCTCATACCAAAGAGCCCCTATCACTAACGGGATGAGGAACCACCTCACACCAAAGGGGCCACGTCAAAAAGGGGATGAGAAACCACCTAACACGAATGAGCCACCATCACAAAGGGGATGAGAAACCACCTCACAGCAAAGGTCATCCATCACCAAGGGTATGAGAAACCACCTCAAACCACAGGGCCCACATCACAAAAGGGATGAGAAACCACCTCACACCACAGGGCACACATCACAAAGGGGATAGCAAACATCCTCAAACCAAAGGGGCCATATCACAAAGCGGTAGGAAATAATTTCACACAACAGGGCCCACATCACAAACAGGATGAGTAACGACCTCACACCACACGGCCACATCACAAAGGGAATGAGAAACCACCTACCACCACAGGGCCCACATCACAAAGGGGATGAGAAACCACCTCACACCACAGTGCCCACATCACAAAGGGGATGAGAAACCACCCCACACCAGAGGGCCACATCACAAAGGGGATGAGACACCACCTCACACCCAAGAGCCCCCATCACAAAGGGGATGAGCAACCACCTCACACCACAGGGCCCACATCACAAAGGGGATGACAACCCACCTCACACCACAGGCCCCACTTCACAAAGGGGATGAGAAACCACCTCACACAGAACAGCCCCCATCACAAAGGGGATGCGCAAGCACCTCCATTCCAGGGCTCACATCACAAAGGGGATGACAAGACACCTCACACCACAGGGTACACATCCCAAAGGGGATGAAAAACCACCTCACACCACAGGGCCCACATCAAAAAGGGGATGAGCAACCACCTCACACCAAAGAGGACACATCACAAAGGGATGAAAATGCACCTCACACCAAAGGGGACATATCACAAAGGGATGAAAAACCACCTCACACCAAAGGAGCCACATCACACAGGGGATGAAAAACCACCTCATACCACAGGGCCCACATCACAAACGAGATGAGAAACCACCTCACACCACAGGGCCCACATCACAAAGGGGGTGAGAAACCACCTCACACCACAGGGCCCACATCACAAAGGGGATGAGAAACCACCTCAAAACACAGGGCCCACATCACAAAGGGGATGAGAAACCACCTCAAACCACAAGGCCAACATCACAAAGGGGATGAGAAACCACGTCACACCAAAGGGGGATGAGAAACCACCTTACACCAAAGGGCACACATCACAAAGGGGATGAGAAACCATCTGAAACCACCGGGCCCACATCACAATGTGAATGAGAAACCACGTCACACCACAGGGCCCAAATCACAAAGGGGGTGAGAAACCACCTCACACCAAAGGGGCACATCACAAAGGGGATAGCAAACATCCTCAAACCAAAGGGGCCATATCACAAAGCGGTAAGAAATAATTTCACACCACAGGGCTCACGTCACAAACAGGATGAGAAACGACCTCACACCACACGGCCACATCACAAAGGGAATGAGGAACCACCTAACACCACAGGGCCCACATCACAAAGGGGATGAGAAACCACCTCACACCACAGTGCCCACATCACAAAGGGGATGAGAAACCACCCCACACCAGAGGGCCCACATCACAAAGGGGATGAGACACCACCTCACACCAAAGAGCCCCCATCACAAAGGGGATGAGCAACCACCTCACACCACAGGGCCCACATCACAAAGGGGATGACAACACACCTCACACCACAGGCCCCACTTCACAAAGGGGATGAGAAACCATCTCACACCAAAGGGGCCACATCACAAAGGGGTTGAGAAACCACCTCACATCAAGGGGCCACATCACTCAGGGAATGAGAAACCACTACAAATGAAAGAGCCTGCATCACAAAGGGGATAAGTAACCACCTCACACCATAGGGCCCACATCACAAAGGGGATGAACAACCACCTCACACCCGAGGGCCCACATCACAAAGGGGATGACAACCCACCTCACACCACAGGCCCCACTTCACAAAGGGGAAGAGAAACCACCTCACACCAAAGGGGCCACATCACAAAGGGGATGAGCAACCACCTCCATTCCACGGCTCACATCACAAAGGGGATGAGAAACCACCTCACACCAAAGGGGCCACATTAGAAAGGGGATGAGCAACCACCTCATACCACAGGGCCCACATCACAAAGGGGATAATAAACCACCTCACACCAAAGGGGCCACATCAAAAACAGGTTGAGAAACCACCTCACACCACAGTGCACACATCACAAAGGGGATAAGAAACCACCTCACACCAAAGGGCAGACATCACAAATGGGACCAGAAACCACCTCACACCACAGGGCCCACATCACAAAGCAGATGAGAAACCACCTCACACCAAAGAGCCCCCATCACAAAGGGCATGAGAAAAGACCTCAAACCACAGGGCCCACATCACAAAAGGGATGAGAAACCACCTCACACCACAGGGCACACATCACAAAGGGGATGAGAATCCACCTTACACCACAGGGCCCACATCACAAAGGAGATGAGAAACCACCTCACACCAAAAGGCCCACATCACAAAGGGGAAGAGAAACCAGCTCACACCAAAGAGCCCCCATCACAAAGGGGATGAACAATCACCTCAAACCACAGGGCCCACATCACAAAAGGGATGAGAAACCACCTCACACAACAGGGCCCACATCAAAAAGGGGATGAGCAACCACCTCACACCAAAGGGGACACATCACAAAGCGATGAAAAACCACCTCACACCAAAGGGGCCACATCACAAAGGGGATGAAAAAACCACCTCACACCAAAGGGCCCACATCACAAAGGGCATGAGAAACCACCTCACACCAGAGGACCCACATCACAAAGGGGATGAGACAGCACCTCACACAAATGAGCCCACATCACAAACGGGATGAGAAACCACCTCACACAAAACAGCCCCCATCACAAAGGGGACGAGCAACCACCTCCACCCCAGGGCTCACATCACAAAGGGGATGACAGCCCACATCACACAATAGGGTACACATCACAAAGGGGATGAAAAACCACCTCATACCACAGGGCCCACATCACAAAAAGGATGAGAAACCACCTCACACCGCAGGGCACACATCACAAAGGGGATGAGAAAGCACCTAACACCACAGGGCCCACATCACAAAGGGGATGAGAAACCACCTCGCACCAAAGGGGCCACATCACAAAGGGTATGAGAAACCACCTCACACCAAATGGGCCACATCACTAAGGGGATGAGTAACCACCTAACACGAATGAGTCCCCATCACAAAGAGGATGAGAAACCACCTCAGACCAATACACCCCATCACTAAGGGGATGAAAAACCACCTAACACCACAGGGCCCACATCACAAAGGGGATGAGAACTCACCTTACACCAAAGGGCACACATCACAAATGGGATCAGAAACCACCTCACACCACAGGGCCCACATCACAAAGGGGATGACAACCCACCTCACACCACAGGCCCCACTTCACAAAGGGGATGAGAAACCACGTCACACCAAAGGGGCCACATCACAAAGGGGTTGAGAAACCACCTCACACCAAGGGGCCACATCACTCAGGGGATGAGAAACCACTACAAATGAAAGAGCCTGCATCACAAAGGGGATAAGTAACCACCTCACACCATAGGGCCCACATCACAAAGGGGATGAACAACCACCTCACACCCGAGGGCCCACATCACAAAGGGGATGACAACCCACCTCACACCACAGGGCCCACATCACAAAGGGGATGAGAAACCACCTCACACCACAGGGCCCACATCACAAAGGGGATGAGAAACCACCTCACACCACTGGGCACAGATCACAAAGCGGATGAGAAACCACTTCACACCACAGGGCCCACATCACAAAGGTGATCAGAAAGCACCTAACACCACAGGGCCCACATCACAAAGGGGATGAGAAACCACCTCGCACCAAAGGGGCCACATCACAAAGGGTATGAGAAACCACCTCACACCAAATGGGCCACATCACTAAGGGGATGAGTAACCACCTAACACGAATGAGTCCCCATCACAAACAGGATGAGAAACCACCTCAGACCAATACACCCCATCACTAAGGGAATGAAAAACCACCTAACACCACAGGGCCCACATCACAAATGGGATCAGAAACCACCTCACACCACAGGCCCCACTTCACAAAGGGGATGAGAAACCACGTCACACCAAAGGGGCCACATCACAAAGGGGTTGAGAAACTACCTCACACCAAAGGGCCACATCACTCAGGGGATGAGAAACCACTACAAATGAAAGAGCCTGCATCACAAAGGGTATAAGTAAACACCTCACACCATAGGACCCACATCACAAAGGGGATGAACAACCACCTCACAACCGAGGGCCCACATCACAAAGGGGATGACAACCCACCTCACACCACAGGCCCCACTTCACAAAGGGGAAGAGAAACCACCTCACACCAAAGGGGCCACATCACAAAGGGGATGAGCAACCACCTCCATTCCACGGCTCACATCACAAAGGGGATGACAACACACCTCAAACCACAGGGTACACATCACAAAGGGGATGAAAAACCACCTCACACGACAGGGCCCACATCACAAACGGGATGAGAAACCACCTCACACCACAGAGCCACATCACAAAGGGGATGAGGAACCACCTAACACCACAGGGCCCACATCACAAAGGGGATGAGAAACCACCTCACACCACAGTGCCCACATCACAAAGGGGAGGAGAAACCACCTCACACCACAGGGCGCACATCACAAAGGGGATGAGAAACCACCTCACAACACAGGGCCCACATCACAAAGGGGATTAGAAACCACCTCACACCAGAGGGCCCACATCCCAAAGGGGATGAGAAACCACCTCACACCAGAGGGAACACATCACAAAGGGGCTGAGAAACCATCTGAAACCACCGGGCCCACATCACAAAGGGGATAGCAAACATCCTCAAACCAAAGGGGCCATATCACAATGCGGATAAGAAATGATTTCACAACACAGGGCCCACATCACAAACGGGATGAGAAACGACCTCACACCACACGGCCACATCACAAAGGGAATGAGGAACCACCTAACACCACAGGGCCCACATCACAAAGGGGATGAGAAACCACCTCACACCACAGTGCCCACATCACAAAGGGGATAAGAAACCACCCCACACCAGAGGGCCCACATCACAAAGGGGATGAGCAACCACCTTAAACCACAGGGCCCACATCACAAAGGGGATGAGAAACCACCTCACACCACAGGGCCCCCATCACAAAGGGGATGAGAAACGACATCACATCACAGGGCCTCTTCACAAAGGGGATCATACACCACCACACAACAAAAGGCCTTCATCACAAAGGGGATGATACACCACCTCACACCAAGCGGCCCAGATTACAAAATGGATGAGAAACTACTTCACACCAAACATCCCCCATCACAAAGGGGATGAGACACCACCTCACACCACAGTGCCAACATCACAAAGGGGATGAGAAAGCATATCACACCAAAGGGCCCACATAACAAAATGGATTAGAAACTACCTCACAACAATGAGGCCCCATGACAAAGGGGATGAGAAACCACCTCATTCCAAAGGGCACACATCACAAAGGGGACAAGAAACCACCTCACACCACCGGCCCCACGTCACAAAGTGGATGAGATACCACCTCACACCACAGGGTGCACATTACAAAGGGGATGAGAAACCACCTGACACCACAGGGCCCACATCACAAAGGGGATGAGAATACACCTCACACCACAGGGCGCACATCACAAAGGGGACGCGAAACCACCTCACACCACAGGGCCCACATCACAAAGGGGATGAGAAACCACGTCACACTAAATCGGGATGAGAAACCACCTTACATCAAAGGGCGCACTTCACAATGTGGATGAGAAATCACCTCACACCAAAGGGCGCACATCAGAAAGGGGATGAGAAACCACCTCACACAAAAGATCCCCCATCACAAAGGCATGAGACACCACCTTACTCCAAAGGATGCACAACACAAAGGGGATGATAAACCACCTCACTCCAAAGAGCCCCCATCACAATGGGGATGAGAAACCACCTCACACCAAAGGGTCTTCATCACAAAGGAGATGAGACACCACCTCACACCACAGGGCACACTTCACAAAGGGGATGAGTAACCACATTACACCACAGGTCCCACATCACAAAGGGTATTAGAAACCACCTCACACTACAGGGCCCTCATCACAAAGGGGATGAGAAATCTCCTCACACCAATGGGCCCACATCACAAAGGGGATGAGAAACCATATCACACCACAGGGCCCAGATCACAAAGGGGATGAGAAACCACCTCAATCCAAAGAGCCCCCATCACAAAGGGGATGAGAAACCACCTCACACCACAGGGCCCACATCACAAAGGGGATGAGAATCCACCTCACAGCAAAGGGCCTTCAGCACAAAGGGGATGAGCAACCACCTCACACCACAGGCCCCACATCAGAAAGGGGATGAGAAACCACCTCACAAAAAAAAAAAAAAAAAAAAAAAGATTGTGGATAAAGTATGATGTATTTGAAAAATGGAATACTATGCAGCAGGTAAAATGAACAAAGTAGATCTACATGCATCAGCATGGATAAACCTCTAAAACATAATGTTTAGCAAGCTACAAATGAATATGTATAGTATGAGACAGTTTATGTAATGTTTTAAAAGAATCAAACAATGTACTATGTTATTAATATATGCTTTTGCAATAAAAGTTTGCAAAAATTCATGGGAAAGATATACACCAATTTTAGTGTGACGGTCACCTATAGGAAAGGAGAGGAATGAGATAGGTAGAGGTACTTTACCTCTATTTATTACATTTTATTCATTAAGGAAAAGGAATTCATGCAGATGTAGGAGATTTACAAGTGTCATATTATTTTCTAAGTTTTTCTGTATGTTTTAAATATTTAACACAATAATGAAATCAAAATTTAAGGGACTTCCCTGGTGGCACAGTGGTTAAGAATCTGCCTGCCAACGCAGGAGACACGGGTTGGAGCCCTGGTCCGCGAAGATCCCACATGCCGCAGAGCAACTAAGCCCGTGAGCCACAACTACTGAGCCTGCACTCTAGAGCCTGCGAGCCACAACTGCTGAGCCCACGTGCCACAACTACTGAAACCCACGCGCTTAGAGCCCGTGCTCCGCAACAAGAGAAGCCACCGCAATAAGAAGTCCGCGCACCGCAACGAAGAGTAGCCCCCGCTCACCGCAACTAGAGAAAACCCTCGTGCAGCAACAAAGACCCAACACAGCCAAAAATAAACAAACAAACAAACAAACAAATTTATTTTAAAAAATTAAAAAGCCTAGGCCACTCTCTTCAGGGAATAAATCATGTTACCATAAACACCTTTCCCAAAGTTTCCTTTCTCTTTCTTCTTCTCCCCATCATTCACCAAAATTCACCAAAAAATGAAGGCCTCAGAAAAATTCCCTGTTCTGCCTGCCTCTCTCCCTCCCTGCTCCACATTCCCTCTGGACACCCCCACTGGACTCGAATACTTCTCTGTTATTGTAACTACCACACTGACACATATTGGGCTGAACCACAAGAGACTGCTGCTGTTTGTAGGTCAAAAACATTTAAATATTGGGAATGTCATACAGTTTCACCAATAATTATACTTACATATCTGCCTTTCGTAACTAGACTCTGGGTCCCTTGAATGTTCATGTTAGATTCACTGCTTTGTGCGGGAATGGCACACAGAGGGTGCTCGGTGGACATTCAAATTGAACATATCCCAGAAGGACAGGCATTTCCTCTCTGCCTCTCCTTCAGTCTCCTTCCCCTAGATTTAAGAGGATAGATGAATGGTATGAACACTCTTCCACTGTATATCAGCAAGGAGCTGTGGAGTGGTCATTGCTGTGGTCTTTGTTTCATGGAGTTCTCTTCTTATGGAAGGAACTAAAAACAGAATATGTGAGTGAAGAATTCACAAGAACTGCTCAGCTGCAGGGCAAAAGGGATTCTTGGGAAACTGAAGAGTCAGTTTATTGTAGCAATAATGCATAAAGATGCACATCTATGCATTTTTCATTCATTCTTACACTTACTTATTTGCTCAGCATCAGTATTCAACTTATCCAAACTTATCAGGAATGACCCAATAATCTGAACATAATGTGCCACTTTAACTGCCATTTTCAACTAGAGGCACCATTGCCCACATCCAGCCTTCGGACATCTGCACAGAGAACTGACCAGAAACTTTTAACCCAGGAATAGGCAATTATGATTGCTGTTAGTGGTAACAATGCTGTTAGTTTCAGGAATGAGCCAGTTTGTGCCTGCTTTACAAAGGACCAAAGAATGGTCCACTTGTCCCCTTTCTTCTGCTTCTGTAAAAGGGTGTGTCCTGTAACTGCTGTTTAAAGCAGAAGATACTCTAACAGGGAAGAACATCATAAAATTTAAACACCATAATGAATTCTTTTTAGTATTTAGGATATTTGGACTCTTATTTAATAGCTTCTAAAGCATTCAGCTGTTGCCAAAAATAGATGTGTGCTAGTTGAATTCCAAAGAGCTGTTTTATAAGGGAAATAGAATGAATCGTAGAAGGGATCCTGTGTATAATCCTTTCCTACATCCTTGCTGTATATAGGATTTTAAAATTCTTAAAATTTCAAGCCCTGCTCTGGTTACCTTGGTGATAAATTGGGGATAAAAATTACACATAATTGCTGCTGATGTCACTACTGCCATATTGTTTCCAAGGCTACAGATTGTCTCCAAATAATTGTAATGCTTTGTGCATTGGAAGACCACTATGTAGGTAAAAGCTTAGTACTGAAGTTATTCTTTCTAAATCTATCTAATAAACCATCCATGGCCTCTCAGGGCCTTTGGATAATTATGGAGATAAATAGGCATTGAAAATGCCTCTATCTTAACCTATTCCGGGAACACAAACATAATTTGAAAAATCTAACATATAGAAAAGTTAGTTTCTTTTATGATATATCAGAACATTTCCGTCTAAAATACATTTTCTCTAAATGCTAGCCGGGAAAGCAAATTGCAGAAGAGTGTGTGTGTGTGTGTGTGTGTGTGTGTGTGTGTATTCTGCACGAAAAATACTGACAAATGTGCAGCAGACTGTTGACAGTGCTACTCTCTGAGGGGTAGGATTAAGGCAGGCTTTCATTCTCCATAAGACATATATTTGTGTAATGTGTGAATTTTTTCAGTCAGCATATATTACTTTTGTAATCAGATAAAACAGGACAGTTAAAACAAAATTCCTAGTTCCCAGCAGAGCTATCCTTAAATTACCAGCCTAAAAGAAATGGTTTCCTAAGTTGCATGAATAGATGAAGCCATTTATAAAGGACACACTTCCCTCTAACCGGCTTTCATTTGTAAAAGCAGTGCTCAGTGAGTTCTTTGTGCAATCACACTCAGCCACAGTACAGTTACCCTTATAAGTTACATTAGGCACAAATCAAGAATCTCTTTGAAAACCAGCAACTGATGTATATTGATTTAGTAACTTTTTTTTTTTTTTTTGCATCAGCCATAGATGTTGACTGCCCATACACAAAGCAGTATGGTCAATGAAAAACACCATTAAATTTTAGCTTCTTGGGAAATCCTATTTAAAGCACAGTATGCTTGAAAAACAGTCTGGTAATGATGTGATTAACCCTAACAATCATTAGAATAGAGTATGTGTGCTTCCAAAGCCCTCAAACCTACTGCTAAACCTGGGCTTCTAGGTACACCCAGAGCCCCGCGTTTCAGACGCTTACTTGACCAACAGCAGAGAGAGCAGGAGCCTTCCGTCCCGGGGCTGCAAGAGCCTGTGCCGCTTGATGACACTGGGCTTCAGCAGTGACCTGTCAGCAGGACACTTTCCACAAGAGCAAACAGAGCTGGTGCTCACTGTACCTTAGCCGCCCCTGCCTGGCTGAGCAGCAGGTTTTGCATAGTAACAATTTACCTTTGGAGCCCATCTACCACATAACGCATAAAATGGCTCATATTTGGGGGGCAGGGAGGGGGCTCACAGAACAGTCCTCATCTTTTAGACTAAAATATACAGAAACCAGAAACAGAATTATGATCCAAATAAATAAATAAATTATAAAGCAAAAACACAGCCCCTTTGTATCAAAGTCCTGACTTTTTTCCTGCTGGTGAAATTTACGCTGGAAATTGCTGCTACAAAAGAGATTGGAGATCAAAGAATTATGTTTACAAGACAGGTAAATTGGCTATACTGGCCAGGCATGATTTTATCCACCTGTGAAGAACTGAATACTAACTACTTCCACTTGCCTTTTTGATGGTCATCACTTTAGGCTCCAGTAATGATTTGATGATCTATTCCTGTGCTTCCTGTAATTGGCCAGGCATGTGACTACGCCCACATTCACAACCTAATGACAGCTGCAAACTGTATGATTAAGACGGCAGGACTGTTTAAGCTACAGGGTTTGCAGACTACATAAAATGTTTCCTCATTTTACCAAAGTGGATTTTGGAAGCTCTTAGATAAACATAAGTATATGAGTTCTACTCTAGAAAGCTTTTTAGGGTATCATGAGACCAGAATTAATACAGCTTGGGTTTTATGAATAAGTAGTCTTATCAATAACAGAGGACCCATTCATATCGGTTCAAGGTTCTCTACGTTACCCATTTATTTGCCATTTCAACGGGCTGTACTAGGAACAGTTCATTTAGGTCTTGAACCAACATTAGTTTCCATACCACCCACTCCTGACTTCAGTGAAAGTCTCTTTCTATGACAGCAGGTATAGATGGGAAACCCATTCCAACTTTTTGTATCACTTCATTTGTCTAGAGTGACAATCACTGTTCTAGGAATAATATTTACAAGTGATCTATGAATAATCCCTTCCAGGAGATGACACTGGCTAGCACAGAAAAGTATGGAACTGCACCTCCAAGGTCCTCACTCATTGCAGCTTGGATTTAGCAAAGATTACAAAATTCTGCTGTTAAAAAAACATATATGATGGAGAGTATTTAAAGGCCATGACCACTGTAACTATATACAGAATCACTCAGAGGTGCTTATTTTTGTTTTATTTTTCCCTGTGTGAACAAAATATAAGCACTATTATTTAAGATGAAAATTTCTACCTTTATACCACAGAATGCCCACTGGTTTAACCCATTCATTGTGTGTTTCGTTTTCTGCACAGATTTTACTGGTTTTATGGCACTATGTGTTTTCTGCAAAGCATGAAACAATTCCTTAAGAAACATGCCTCAGAAGTCAAAACAAAAGGTAGGAAAACCATTCCTGCCCTGACAATGAGCCTTCCTTACAAGCACCAAAGACTTATTTTTAAAATAAGCTAGTACTGAACTAATGTATGTGTTATATGGCATAAACATGAAAAGTTCAAGAAGCCCTAGCTCCATGCCTTTCTAAAGTAAAACAAAATAAAATTAATGCAACAACACAGTATTTAGGACATAGTACACATGACATAAGTCATAGTAACAGTAATGATTCAATTAAATCAAGTTCCAAAGCAAAGATGTAGGAAGGGGATGGAAATACCTGATAATCTTGGATGAAATGGGATTGGCAGTAATCTAAGACATTTGCAAATCTCAGTATCTCATTTCATAGACTCTATTCTAAGACATCAGGAAGTCCTGAAATAAGAAAACCTGTTTACTACATCTGATAAGGGGTTAATATCCAAAATACATAAAGAACTCAAACAACTCAATAGCTAAAAACATTTTTTGCTGCCAATTAAAAAAATGAGCAGATGATCTGAATAGACATTTTTCCAAAGAAGATACACAGATAGCTAACAGGTACATGAAAAGATGCTCAACATCACTAATCATCAAAGAAATGCAAATCAAAACCACCTGTCAGGGGACTTCCCTGGTGGCACAGTGGTTAAGATTCTGCCTGCCAACACAGGGAACACGGGTTCGTTCCCTGGTCCGGGAAGATCCCATATGCCGTGAAGCAACTAAGCCCATGCACCACACCTACTGAGCCTGCGCTCTAGAGCCTGCGAGCCACAACTACCGAAGCCCACGCGCCTAGAGCCCGTGCTCTGCAACAAGAGAAGCCACCGCAATGAGAAGCCCGCGCACCACAACGAACAGTAGCCCCCCTCGCCGCAACTAGAGAAAGCCCGCGTGCAGCAACAAAGACCCAACGCGGCCAAAAATAAATAAAATAAATTTATACAAAAAAAAAAACACCTGTCAGAATGGCTATTATCAAAAAGACAAGAAATAACAAGCGTTAGCGAGGATGTGGAGGAAAGGGAACCCTATACACTATTAGTGGAATGTAAGTTGGTGCAGCCACAATGGAAGACAGTATGCAGGTTGCTCAAAAACTTAAAAATAGAACTATCATATGATCCAGAAATCCCACTTCTGGAAATTTATCCAAAGAAAATGAAAACACTAACTTGAAAAGATATCCAATTCCCATGTTCATCGCAGCATCATTTACAATAGCCAAGATATGGAAACAACTTAAGTGTCCATGGACAAATGAATGGATAAAGAAAATGTGGTGTGTGTGTGTATGTGTGTGTGTGTGTATATATATATATATATATATATATATATATATATATATATATATATATATATATACATGCAATGGAATATTATTCAGGCTTTAAAAAGAATGAAATCTTGCCATTTGCAGCAATGTGAATGGACCCTAAGGGCATTATGCTAAGTGAAATGAGACAAAGAAAGACAAAAAACATACGATCTCACTTCTAAGTGGAATCCAAAACAAACAAACAAAAAAAACAAGCTCATAGATACAGAAAACCGATTGGTGGTGATTGCCAGGGGCAGGAATGGAAGGGGGTGGTTTGCCAAAGTAGGTGAAGGGAATCAAAAGGTACAAACTTCCAGTTATAAAATACATAAAGCATGGGGATGTAATGTACAGCATGGTGACTACAGTTAATAATACTATATTGTATATTTGAAACTTGCTAAGACAGTAAATCTTAAAAGTTCTCATCACAAGAAAAAAAAATTTGTAACTATGTATGGGGATGGATGTTAACTAGATTCATGGCAGTGATCACTTCACAATACATACAATTATCAAATCATTATGTTGAACACCTGAAACTAATATAATGTTGTATGTCATAATACCTCAATTAAAAAAACAGAAAAACTAAAGCAAAAACAAAAAGACCTGTTTACTTTGTTTAAACCAGAATTTCCCAAATGCATTTGACCCTAGCAAGCTTCATAAGCTGTAATTGTTGTTTTCAGTTACCCTGTTTAAACATCCTATGTAAGTCTGGGAGATGCTGGCTTAGGATAGTATAATCAATATTGCTTCAAGACCTCCAATCAAATAGTTAATAGGCAAAATGTTTAAATGAGGGTCCAGCAGAACCTAGAGCTCAGGAAAGTGGATGTATTTCTCTTCTAGCATAATCTTCTGTTTCTAACACTACTCAGAAGTAGAAAGTGGAGAACTAGTACCTTCTATTTTGGCAGCACTTTGAATAATGTCGAACATGCCAGAAAGCAAAATCATGTTCCAAATCCCTATTATCTGGAAACTAAGGGCACAGGAAAAAAAGAAAAAGAGAATTGGGTAAACTAAACATTAAAAATGTTTAGAGATTCTTTATTAAGAAATTAATATGTTATGGAGAAAATCTTATTTTACTTTGCTTTCTTTTTTTTCCTTTCTAATTGATTCATTTATTTAGGTCAAGTTTATTGAGTTATAATTTATGTTCAGCAAAACTCTCCCTTTTTAGGTGTACAATTCTGTGTGTTTTAACAAACATATACAGACATGTAATCACCACCAGAATCAAGATAGAGAACATTTCCATCACTCCAAACAGTTGCCTGGTGCTCCTTTGCAGTCAACCGACCCCCACCCCCCGCTTCCCCTACACCTTTCAGTTTTGATTCTACAGAATGATTTCCTAGATGCTCTGCGGCATCCTTAGTGCCTAATGTTAGTTCACTCATTCAAAATTTACTAATACCAGGATACAAAAGATACAAAGGGGAGAAGCCTTGTTATCTTCCCTCAGAAAGCTCGCAGAGATGGGCTGGTTAAAGCTCTCCTGTTTGCATTGAAGAAAAATCTGTTTCAAATAGCTTGAGCAAAGGGAGTTTTATTTAAGGCTATAGCATTCCAGTAAACCTGAGAACACAAAATTACATTCAGACAGGTCCCAAGTGAACCAGGCTGGCAACAGGAAAGGTAAGAAATTTGGGTCATCCTCCTAAACCACACTGTCTCACCGACTCCTAGTCAGCTCTGTTCTCTTTTCCTTCCTCTCTCTCTCCCTCTCTCTCTCTCTCTCTCCCCTCAGCTGGCTCTACTTATCCATCTTGCTATAGGCCCATTATGGCCATCCCAGCCCCAACTCTTTCCAGCTTTTCAGCTCATATACTGCTATAGACTGAACGTTTGTTTCCCCTCAAAATTCCTATGTTGAAACCTAGTCCCTAATGTGTTGGTATTTAGATGTGGGGTCTGTGGGAGATGATTACGTCGTGAGAGCAGAATTCTCATGAATGAGACTAGTGCCCTTTTGAAAGGGATTCCAGAGAGCTCCCTCACCCCTTCGTCCATGCGGGGACACAGTGAGAAGACTGCTGTCCATAAATGAGGAAGTGGGCTCTCACCAGACACCGAATCTGCCAGCGCCTTGATCTTGGACTTTTCAGCCTCCAGCACTGGGAGAAAAATTTCTGCTGTTCATAAGCCAACCAGTCTATATTGATGTTATACCACCAATTAGAAGACTCTATGTCTCACTTAAAATTTCTAAGAGAGGAAATCTGATTGGCCCAGCACCACACTGTGGCTTCCACAGCCACCCTCCCCATTCAAAGTGGAGTCTCCAGGCCTCTTATTATCACTATGGCCCAGGAAATTTGGGGCGTTTCAAGCTTGGGAATGTCTTACTCTGGGAATAAGGCAATTGTCACAAAAAGTATTTCTTAGACCAACATTACGTGATAAATACACGAGCCCAATCCTGCCTGATGGGTTTGAAGAAGGTTTCACAAAGGAGGTGAAATATGAGCTGGGTTTTAAAGGAGGCTCACCATGTAGTTAGTGGCAGGGCCCAAGGGGAATGTGGAAGATGTGGAATATGTGAGAACAAGGGGGCAATGAGCATTCCAGGGTAAGGATACAGTATGTGAAAAACATGGAGAACTAGGAAAGAGCATGTCTTCCTTAGGAAACTTGATATGAGTGGAGAGCAGGGTGCATTTGGGCAGTGTCAAGAAAAAGCAAGTTGGCACCAGAGTATGAAGGGCCTTATAGGCTGTAGCAAGATATCTGGACTTCATCCTGTGGGCAATCATGGGTCATTCAGGGATGTGAGGCAAAAGGAAGATCCTAGGTTTGTTAGGATAATATACAGCAAGGACCCAGGGCCCCAGAATTCTCAGATCCCTACATTTGCCTCTAGTTCCCAAGAGAGAAATGCAGAAGGACTGCTCCAGGCTGCTCTGTTCATTATCAGCTGAGGCTTTGACCCTAAACACCTGGATGGTCATTGCATGAGATGGGTCAGACTTCAGAGATCTGAGGAGACCCCTTTTGCCTTGGCTCCAGGCAGCCCTCAGGCTTATACCAAAAGGAGACTGAATAGCCTCTGCGGATCCTTCTTAGAGAGCCACTTTTGAATCTTGACCCTCTTGATCCTGTCTTAGATAGCAAATAAAGTTGATCTCCAGGAAAACACATACATACCACACAAGCTCATCTAAAAGAAAAGGAAGAAAGATCAGTTACCCAATATTCCTTCTCATAATGGTTACCAGGCCCCCACACCTGCCCCCATCACTACCAAAGTCTTACTGCATCCATTGCCTGGGGCCACCCTTTGCGAGTGAGTGGAGTAAAGGGGAGAAACTTGGGCTCCCTCTACAGTGTTGAGTGCTCCACTAATGACTAGACAAAATTGGCATTTCATTAGGAAGGCCGACAGTGACGTGGAGAACGGATTGGAGAGGTTGACCTGAAGGTAGGGAGACCAGTTGGGAGGGGCTGCTCCAATGGCTCAGGTCAGGGTTCATGAGGGCCTGCACCAAGGCAGCAGAGGGCTTGGAAAGGAGTCAAGGAGGAATGGCCCACCCAGGTGTTTTCAAGCCTCAGGGAGCATCAGAATAGGCCACAGGGTTTGTTAAAACACACATCACTGGGCCGAACCTCCAGTTTCTGATTCAGTGCGTCTGGGCTAGGGTCTGAGAATCTGCATTTCTAACAGGTTCCCAAGTGATGCTGATGCTACTGGCTCAGGGACCAAGCTTTGAGAACTACTGGACGAGAACCATTCCACGTGCCAAGCCAGAAATGAAGTATTCTCCTTTGTTCTCGTCTAGAAAGATAAGTCACCGGTGCTAGGGGCATTAAAATAAAATGTAGAAAAATAACAGTCCCCTACCAGTCAGCTGGCGTCTGCAAGGTTCCTAGACACAAAGAGCTATTCTCACATTGTTGTGTACGGAAACCCAGGAACACACAGGCCACCCGAACTTACTAGTCCCCACCCCAAATTCTGAGACTACATTCAAAGCAACTTGAAAAGGCAAAAGCAATTTTAAGGACGGTTTCCAAATCCCATTGTAGGTAGTATCAGAATCAGTACTGGGCTTAAAGCAAGGACTCATTAAATTCATTTTCTTTGTGGTAAAAATTCTCGTTCTGACTCTTAGCAATTTTTGCAATTTCTTAGACTAGACAAGTAGCACTAATACCTTACTTTTCACAAGATAACATAGCTTAAGGAATTTCTGGGTTCACTGCATGTTAAAAGGGTGCATTCCAGCGACTCAGCATTAGGCCATGTCGTATTCCATCCACTGGGCCACGCTTGACACAAGCAGAAGCAGCAGATGGAGGAGGTTAAAAGTATCAAATACCAATGTATCAACTTTGCTAGGCCACCTCCCTTCATAATTTAGACACTTCTGTTGGAGATTTGAAGATATATTCTAGGCAGATGGACATGTTAACAGAATCATTTCATGGTTCAGTGTCCTCACTGTGATTTATCTCTATCTGTAGACACTGGAGGCCCCCCATTCAAGAGATTTATGAGCTACCTACACAATTCTATTTTGTTGAAAGGAAATGTGTGCATTATTGAAAAACAAAATGAAACTATTTAAGATTATGCCACTTTCCAATTAGAAGCTTTAGAGCTAGAACACGTTCACCACCTTTACATTCCCCCACCCATTTCTTTACCCCATTAACAAATACTAAAATAATACCCTGAGGAGAACAGGGACAGGTCCTTCTCATTTCTGAATTCTTGGACCTGGACTTGAGGTTACAAAAACTGGATGTGATTTCCAAATCTGCTACTTAAGAGCAATCTTTATGGGCTTCAGTTTCCATATCTAGAAGATAAGTATAACACTTCCTTCCAGAGTCTGAGAATTAAGGAGAGAATACATGTGGATACAGTGTGTAAAGGGTGAAGTGTTACACAACTCCATGGTTGTAGAACTGGTGGTAGTAGCAGGAATGGTAGTTGGAGTAAAACACTTTTCTTTCTCCTCTCTCACATTTACCATACAAAGTCAACTAAAGAAAGGCTGGTGAAGTAAGCAATGGCAGTTACCAAATGTCTAAGTTCATACAAAGGCTAGCCAGGAGGTGTAGCTCCCTTGGTGAGTACCCCCCTTCCCTCAGGTCACAGCTCCGACTCCTCACCCCTACAAAGTCCTATCCTAAGCTGCCACCCCATCCCAACACCTTGCAACAACTGGAGGCGACACAAAATGGTGGCTCTACCCATGACCGTCAGGCTATGGAGGGCCTTCACACAGGGCAGGGCCACAAGGACAGGAGCCCAAATTGTACAAGTTAGTAGATAGCACAGGTTTAAACAGCACTGGGTTAAGAGCAAGGCGTAGAAACATCAAACCCAAAATCTGAGAGAACAGGCTCTGGGAGAAGTAAACAGGTGCCTCAGATCTAAGCGGCCCTGTGTCCAGAGTCAGAGCTAATAAGATTCAAAATGAACACTTTGAATTCTGTGGCTCTGTCACCCATCAGTATCAGTCTTTCTCATCCAAACTCTAGTCCTGTTTCTCTCAAAACTACTGAACAGACTTATTAATTCTCTGTTTCTTTTTATAATTTCCCTTTTTAACATAAGTAATACATAAATGTATCCCCCATGTAAAAAACTGAAATAATACAGAAGCACAGAATCAAAGCAAAAGTGCTGCTTCTCCTCAGAGGGAAGCACTGTTAACAGTTTGCTATAGTATATCTTTTGAGTCTTTTTCCATGAGTTTATGTCCATTCAAATACGCAGAGATTTGTGGTAACTAGAACCGTACTGTACATAATGCTCTGCAACTTGGTTTTCTTCACTGAAAGCCGAGTTCTGGGACAGTTGTTCTCAGAGGGTAGACCCCGTACCAGCAGCATCATCATTATCACATGAGACTTGTTTAGAAACGCAAATTCTTTCTGCCCTGCCCCCCACCAGACCTCCTGAATCAGAAATCTGGGGGCAGGGCCCAGCAATTTGTTTTAACAAGCCCTGCAGGTGATTCTAATGCACACTAAAGTCTGAGAACCTCTGTTTAAAATCTTTCCAGGTCAGGACATACAGATCTATACATTCTTTTTAATGGATGCATATCATTCCACAGAATGTATATATCATAGTTGTTTAGCCATTCCCCTACTTAAGAGAGTTTTTCCTAATACAAAAACTGCTGTGATGAACATTCTGGTACCTTCACTTCAATGAACTTTTGTAGTATGTCTGTAGATGGATTTCTAAGAGAATTGCTGTGCCAAAGTGTATTTTTATTGAGATTTTGATACAGATAAACTGCCCTCCAAAAGGCTACCAATATTACCATCGACAATGGTAATGCCTGTTTCCCCACATTCTCACCGACACTTGTTATTAGCAGTCTTTCCCTATTTTACAAATCTAATGAGTGAAAAAAAGTGGCATAGTAAAATCACATGTTACTTGTAGGAGAGTGGAGTGTAGGTTCTGAAGTGGTAAGGTAAAAAAAACCATGTACAGTCAAAATTACCTCTGAAGATCTCTTAGGAATATGCTATTTTGGTGACATACACACTCGCTTCAAATATGGACAACTCAGCTTTTTTCCTAAGCTATCTCTGAAGCTCCGGATGGGATGTTTGGGGGCCTTGTCATATGAAAAGTACACATCATTAAACACCAGGCCCACACTCTGTTGTGGAGGAATCTCTCACATTAAGCAGGCTTAATGAGATGTGCCACCACCTGAGCAAATAGCAGGTCCCCAGCTCTCATGTTACCTTCACCTGGGCAGGGCTGGATTCAGGTAAATTTCACACCCTATGAAGCAACTCAAGTGTGTCCCATTATTTTATTTCACATTTCCTTGATGTCTTTGTATAGTGATTTGAACAGTTTGAGCATCATGTTTCGATGGCCATTTATATTTCTTCTGTAGAATGCCAATTTCTATCTTTTATCCTTTTTTCAACTGGACTATCTTTTTCTTACTTATTTGAAGGGGGTCCTTATATATTATGGATATTAATTTTTTATGTTATATATGTTATAAATATTTTCCTTCCATCTCAGTATTGCTCATTGGTACTCCTTTATACACACACATTTTTCACATGTTTCATATGTCTTTCTAACTAGATGACTGTAAGACTGAAGAATAGTGAATGTGTCTTACATTTTAAAATTTATCTCCTCATCCCCTCTAGCCACCAAGGTTGTAGCAGAGTTACCGATAGGCAGTAATGTTCATAAATTGAATGAGTTACCATACAGAAAAGCAAAGTTTTAAGCATATAAACCCCATATTACTCGACATTCAATTTAATAATTTGAACAGTTTCTGCTAGGATTCCTTCTTTCAAACACTCTGTCCATTGGCCACTGTTTTACACTATTACCACCAGAAGAAACCTGTTAAGAACAATATAGGACTATCTATAGCTCTTATTGACCCTTCTTTAATTTCTGACTCCACAGATGAGAATCCATCATGAACTAAGAATTATGAACTCACTACAGATCCCTAGTTACTGCGACGCTTTCATAGAATTTGGGACTTCCTTCTCTCACTTGCGTCAGTCCTTCCACTCCCCCATGAGACAGAGAAAAGGATAAGCTCACTTCTACATACAGAGCACTGACAAAAACTGTTAAATAGGTGAGAGATGAGCCGTGGAAAAGACTACTTAAGAATATTCTAAAACAAGTCATAATTTCTGGTAGATATCCTACAAAAATATAATTAGTTTAAAACCAACAATAAACCACCTTGATCAGTTACCTAGAAATCCATTTGTTTAACTCAGGGAGTATAGCACGAAATGACATAGATTAAAGTTAGCTTAAAAATTAAAATTAGATGCTTTACTAACTTTAGATGTGTTTCGTTTTATAGCCAGAGTGGTCATTTAATCTGTTACTCTAGAAAATCCAAAAATTAATCTTGTATTAGGCCAAATCACCAGAGAGCTATACATATGAACTGCACTGTTTTATTAATTTTGACTGAATTTTTCTTTATAGTCATAATATCAATCTACATTGAAAAACCGTTGTTGGATTTACCATGAAGATGATAGTGAAAACATTGTTTACTATGTTACCTATCCTGAGCACTCTGCTTTTGTTTTTAATCTTCTGAACACTGTGCAAATCATGTAACTGATTGTATTTTGATTTTTGCCTGGACAGCTAGGAAGCTCAGAAACAAATCTGTGGTCCATGAGTGAATAAGAAAGTATGGTGTGCATTTTGTTTATCACCCTCCCCTTGGCTTAATCTTTTTCCTATGTTTGTTTTCTATCTATGCAAATTCCTTCCCTCATGTGTTTTCATCTGGTTGCATAGTCTGCATTTTCTTAAATGGCCTTAAATACTTTTTGGAGTAAGCCAAGTGATGGAGAGATGGATACCTAACTAGAGAGAAGAGAGAAATCAAGGTATAAGAGTGGAAGCTAAAAGTAAGCCCTCAGTAGGATCACAGATTTTCTTCAAGCAACAAAGTCGGGCATTACCAGAGCTGTAATCCAACCAGGGAACTAAAGTCCTTTAACTCCCTGCCTATCTCTCTACCTTGAAACCCCTGGTTTGGACATCTCTCTGACCTGACAGCTCCTTTACTTTGTGTCCTGGCCCCTGCCTTGCCTGACCTTGACTGCCTTCTGCTTGTGACTACCCACACCTTGGCATGGGGCCCTGGGGCCCTGGCTGTGTTCCTAATAACTCTAATTTGCTGATTTTGGCCCCAGCCATGCTATAATTACTCCCAAATTCACATATGATGTAGGTTTTTATCACATTTACCTTCCAAGTTATACAGAAAAGTGCTTTCTTTTAGAATCTTTTTGGAATGCATGAACCTTTTCAGAGTTTTGGAGTCCCCAGTGGTGTGATTTATAGGCAAAGAATTCATAGTACTCTGAAATTAAGGCCAAGACTTAAAAATCTAGAGGAGCTTCAAATTCTTTAAGTGTCTGTGTCCAACCAGAGGGAGACTTTGGAAGGTGAGAGGACAAGAGACCCCTCTATCAGGAGGCAAGAAAAGTTAAAGAGATGGAGTCCTGTTATGAAAGCAAATTTCAACAGCTTTCTGGCTCATAATCACAGCATTCTAAATATGAATCTGTAAAATCTTAAGAAACCTCTTTAAAACCTCTGCCCTCATCAATTATCTCATTTTATATGTCATTTTCCCCCTCTCCGCCTGCCCTTCTGTTTAACCTGATTTCCCCACATGACAGTCCCTTTCACTTTATTTCACCTTTCATTGCCAAGCTGTGCTCACTGCCCTCAAATCCACTTACAGCTTAACCTTTGCCACTGGCTTTTGCTAATCACCCTGCTTCTACTTTCTCCCAAAGTCAGGCAGTCACGAAAGGTTTCTTAAATGTCAAATCCAACAGACGTCCTCTTGCCAATTTTCATCGTACTTATCCTTTGAGTGCGTGTGACAGTAGTAATAATAGTAGCTACTGTTTATTGAGCACCTACTACATGCCAGGGTACTTTGCCATATCATCTCTTTCCCTCACAGCACCCAATAACATTGATATTATCTCAGCTAAGAGAGTTCACATAACTTACCCAAAATCACACAACCAGCAATGGCAGAGCCCGGATTCAAATTCAGGAATGTCTGTGTGGTGGATTACAGATGGTTGCAAATTCTCTGTCAGTCCTCCCTCGGAGAGGTGGAGTCTATTTTCCTCCCCTTGAATCTGGGCTGGCCCTGTGACTTGCTCTGGCCAGTGGAATGTAGCAGAAGGGATGTGTGTAACTTCCATAGCAGGGCCTTATGAGAGCTGCAGCTCTGCTTTCGTGCACTGGGAAGTTGGCCGCCACATAGGAAGTTCAACAACCCTGAGACCACCATGCTGTGAGGAAGCCAGTGGATAGGGAGGCCACATGTAGGAGCCCAGGGCATGTAAGTGAAGACTTCTCAGAACTCCCAGCCCAGTCAACTACTAGCTGAATGTAGCAGCTCCAGCTGAGCCAATACTCCAGCTGATTCTCACTATGTGGAGCAGAAAAACCACCTACCCAAGCCTGAACTCCTGACCCACAGAATCATGATAAACCATCAACTGCTGCTCAAGTCACTAAGCATTTCAGCCATTTAGGGTTGTTTGTAACACAGCAATAAACAATCAAAGAAGTCTGATGCTAAAAGTCTATGCCACCTGGCCTCTCTAATTTTCACTGTCTCCTATTTTCCCATGAACCCATTTCTCTTTCTCTGTTCTCAGACTTATTTAATGATACATCTACTCTCAGTTACCTCAAAATTACTCTTTAAACAAATTTGAGCACATAGTATGCATACAATTTTGGGCTTAGGTGCTATGACAGATATAAAGATTCAGAAAGTTATAGTCCTAGCCCTCAAAGGCCCTTACATCCAATCAGAGAGATAATCAAACTACACAAATGGCCCCAGATACACAAAGGAGTGAGTAAAGACGGATTTGAGAGTGAGAACTTGACATGGAAAAGCCCAGGTTCAGGGTTCTGACTGGAACCCTCAGATTTATAGAGAGGCCTCAGTACACGACTGGGGTAAACACACCCACAGAAACCTGAGGATGGATCAGCCTTGATTTCTACCTGCCGACCGTGCCCCACAAGCATCAGCAAGTCCTGACACCTGTGCCCCTGCGACCCCTCCCCTTCCCTCGGCGGTGTGCTGACTTGCTTGGGCCCTGGCACAGCCTCTGTATGCCCCCCTTGCCTCCTTGCTCGTATTTTCTCCAGTTCATCCTTACTCTGTCTCTAG
This sequence comes from Balaenoptera borealis, assembly GCF_965194805.1. Taxonomy (NCBI): domain Eukaryota; kingdom Metazoa; phylum Chordata; class Mammalia; order Artiodactyla; family Balaenopteridae; genus Balaenoptera; species Balaenoptera borealis. Next base: position 62,484,795 of record NC_138863.1, read on the forward strand.
AGGTATCTTGTTAAAACACAGGGGGAGTTTTTGTCACTGTTCTCCTAAAGGCTAATGGCTTCCAGTTCTCTGCAGTCCCAACGAACTGCTCTAGATGGCCGTCAAGACCCTCAGCACGGGGTTCTCCAAGTCACTTTCAGGTCCCAACTCTCATGCCCACAACTCCAGTCCTGGACCCACTTTTGTACTTTTCCTCTGCTCGTGCTCTCACTTCGCTTCTGAAGTATCACCTCATCCATCCATAATGGTTCAGCGCAGGTACAAATCCAGGCCTTCCTGGATCTCCTTGGTCAAAATCATTTCTCCTCTTACACCTCCACAGACCTGACGCCTTCCCTCTGTCTGCCTTACATGTACTCTTCGTTACATGAGGGAGTTTCAAATAGACTGTGAACTCCTGAGGGCAGAAGCTCTGCCTGTCTGATCTCTGCATCTCCACAGGTTTGAGCAATCCTTCATACATTGTCGGTACTTATACATTTATATTCAATTGATGGTATCCTAAACATTTATATCTTTAACTTTGAGCTTTGATTAAGCCTGCCCAATCTATTTTATTCTTAAACATTTGTATCCTCAACCCCAAAGATACAGATTAACAACTGAGATTATCAAATCATCCTAGGTGGGACGTAACATTGCTAAATATAGAATCATGCCACAACCAGGCACATGTTTCTCTAGAACATATTTTTCATACTGCATACACTTCATAATGAAAGACCACATCATACACATAACAAAGACCACGGTCTTATGCATGCGTACTGGCAGTGCCCTACTAATAACACTCACAGATACAAATGACCACTGAAACTTAGAAAATGTATTCTTTATCTCCTCCTTCAGCTACCATCCCATTTTTCTCCTCCCTTTAGAGCAAACTTATCAAAAGAGTTGTCTCTAATCACTATCTCAACTTCCCCTCCCTTTTTCAAACGCTTTATTATGTAATATATCATATATAATCTAAAGCTAGTGTAACTACCACCCAGCTCAAGAAACAGAATATTGCTATCACCTCAGACTCTACTCCAATTTGGTTTTTATCCCCATAGCTCCACTGAAATAGCTCTTGACAGAGTCACTAGTTTCCTCCATGTCATCAGATCCAATAGTCAATTCTCAATCTGTATCTTACTTGACTCATGAGCACTGATACATTTTGATCACTCTCTCTCTCTCAACCCTTCCTTCTTTGGTTTCTGGAGTACCACCCTCTTTTAGCCCCCCTCTTGTCTCAGTGGCCACTACTTATCAAACTCCTTTCCTGGTTTCTCTTCATCTTTCCCATCTCTAAATGCTGGAGTCACCTTCAGGACCTTGTACCTTCTTCATCTACACCCACTGTCCAGGTAAAGTCTACTAGACCCATGATATTAAATATCATGTATATTCTGATGACTCCCATCTGATGACATCAGACCAGATGTCTCCACGGAGCTCCAGACTCCTGTTTCTCACTGCCTGCTCAATAGCTCTACTGGGATGACCAATTTGCATTTCAAACTTAACAGAGCTCTTAATTCCTGCCCCACCCCCACCAAGTCAGCTCCTCCCACAACCATCCCCACCTCAGAAAACGGTCTATTTCCAGTTTCTCCAGGCAACAACCTTGAGATCTCCTCACTTTTTCTCACGCCCTACATCTAATCCATCAGCAAGCCTATCAAATCCACCTTCAAATTATATCCATAATCCAGCTACTTCTCACCACCTCCACCTTGGTCCAAGGTGCCGTTCTCCCTTACCTGTGTTATAACAGGTAAGAGCCTCTTACCTTCCTTGTTTCTCTGCCTGTACTCCTATCCACCCCCCAACATTCCATTCTTCATGTACTATCCAGAAGATCTCTTTAAACAGAAGTCATTTCATGTCACTTCTCTACACTGAACTCTAATGGCTTTTGATCTCTTTCATAAAAAATCCAAAACCGTTACAGTGGCCTACAAGGCCCTGCCTTTCTCTCATCATGCTCCAGCTTGGCTTCCTTGCTATCCTAAAACACGCCCACCTCCTTCCTATCTCAGGAACTTTGCCCTTACTTTTTCCCTAGGCATGGCTTGCTCCCTCACTCCTTTTAGACTCTCCCCTCCACCTTATCAGAGAGGCTTTTTCTCAGCACCTTGTATAATAGTAAATCCCACCCCAGCTGTCACCCTCTACTCCCCTTGTCCCACTTTATTTTCTTCAGTCAGGCACCTATCACCACTTCGCATATTACATATTTTGTTTGTTTATTATTTCTCTCCCCACCCAAAAATAAAAACTCCATGAGGACAGGAAATTAGTTTTGTTCACTGCTGTGCCTGACACAGCACCTGATCACAGTGTACACTTGATGAATACTGATCAGATGATTGAATAAATTAATTCCGAGCAACAGTTTACAGTCCATTTGTAAGTAGGTCACTACTCACACACATGCTCCTAGTTTTAACTAGGAAACTCTTACATTTTGCCAAACTTATTTGGCAAATATTTTTTACCCTGGAGTCATTCTTCCCTGACTTGTAATTTTGTGCCAGATGCACTGATTTTTTTTCAACCCCTTTCCAGTTAGAGAGCTTAACATTACCAAGTCAATGAACTATTTCCCTGTTCATATACATATTTAGTTACAGTTGGGTTTGTTTTTTTTTTCCCTTTTAATAGGCACAGAAGTACCAAAAGTTCACTTCCGTAGGCACAGAAGTACCAAATGTGAACTTTTGGAAGGAAGTGAAGGGGGGAGCAGAAAGAAGACTATGATCTCCAGAAAAGTACATCATCATCAAGGCAAAGACACAACACACTTTCCACGTGTTCCTTTAAAGTCATCGGCAGAATGGTGAGGCATGCCAAATCGAGGCGGACCACCAAGGCAGAAACAACAACAAATCTAGTGAAGGGAAAAGGCCAATTTCTCCACATTCACCCCTCCTGGCCTTGAAGTTGAACTGAGGAGTCAGAATGTGTGGGACTCAGCCGTGTCTCTCTCTTAATTAGCCACATCACCTACAGAAGCTCTCAGCCTCTGGGCTTTTTCCTCTGCTCATGATTGCACTGGATTACATCAGTGGTTTTAAACGTTTTAGGGTCCTGAACCCCTTTCAGAGTTATGGACCATTGTATTAGTTTCCCAGGGCTGCCATGACAAAGTACTACAAACTGGATGGCTTATATTTTACCTCCGTCAAGATCGTATTTCCAAAGAAGGTCACATTCTGAGGTACTGAAGGTTAGGACTTCAGTATAACTTTTGAGGAACGCAATTCAACTCATGACAACCATCTTCCTCAAAATGGTCCATTTTGCATTCAATCTTGGGAAGTTTACAGACCACTTGAAGCTCACCCCCTGCTACATATCAGCTTCTATTAACTGTGTGTCTTAGAGCAAACCATAACTCTTTTGAGCCCTGAATCCTCAACTCTAAAATGACAAAAACCTTACCTATCAGAATTACAGTGGAGAGTCAAAGAAATTACATTTAAGACAGTAAATGGGAATTGTGAAGGGACAAACGATTTTAGAAGATCTATTTACAGTGGTTGAACTAGGGCCCAAAGCTACATTTAGAAGAGTGTGGTCTCCAAATTTTTTTGATTGTATATTTTATCAGTAAGAAACTTTTGAGTGCACCCTCTAACAACAATTTCCTTTCTTATCAATTGAGTACAAGTGTTACTAAATTTTAAAAATGAATAAGATGAAATAAATGTTTTCTAACATTACTCCAAAGCATTCAGCAGTTAGATTGCAGAGGTTTGATTGCGTCATACTAATGACTTCTTGCACAATATATACTGAGGAAGAGGTTTATCATTAACAGTAGTGGATATAAATCCATAGTTCAGATAGTCTTCATGGTAATTTTGAATTTTAAAACCTGATTTCTTGGCATAGCTGATTAGCTTATCATTGTTCTGAACCTCACGTGGCTGATGAAGAGCTGTCCTAGGAGGGGCAGTGTCATCATCTCAGCAATTTTTTTCTGTTGCTCGGATGTGCTTGCATTAGGAGAATCAGATACAATCCGAGGTTGCTTTGCAGAAATCTTTTAAAGCCACTTGTCCACTTTGTGAAGATCTATTTAGTTGACACTTGATGGCATTTGCCATACAACCACTTAATGAGGCACCCTTTAACCTCAGTGCTTTCTAGGACTCTACAATCGAACCTACAAGTGGGGCCTTCTCAGCCCCTTGGCTGTGGAGCTCCCTCGTGATTCATCTGCAGATCAAACCAGAAAGGACCATCCAACACATGGACTGAGTGAAGGCAACAGGGTCAATCTTCATATTCAGTAATAGGAAAGCATAATTTGTTTCTTGGTTTTTAGATTTAAAATGCATAGGTATAGAAGACTTACTAGTTCCTCTCTGCACTCAGATGGGTTGTCCTGTATCCTCCCACCCTGTAGACCACTAGACAGTCCGTACCTCTCCTTTATTCGGCTTCGACCTCAAGAGCAGGTTCACATGAACAAGAGCATCTATTGACTAACTCATGCAACCAAAAGGTTTGTAAGTTTGGAGTAGGGGAAGTACGGAGGAAGGTGGAGGGGGTGGTGCAGGTTTGTTTCCTTTCTGTCTCCTTGGACTGATTAAAAGAATGATGATAAAAATAGAAGAACCTGTTATTCTAGAGGGATTTGATGCTACTCTGTCAAGAGAGGAAGGCAAGAAGCTGACCAAAATGATGAGGCTCTGGGCACAAGTAGAGTTGCACAGGGACCCAAGTGACAGAGTCTAGCTCAGAGCTAGAGAGGCTACTTCCCTTCCTCTGGGTGGAACCAGTGCTTTGGCCTCCAAAGACCTTTGGGCGTAACCAGAACCAGCAGCCCCACAGGCAGGGGTGTTGAGATGGCGGTTGAGAGGGCAATAGATGTGGGCAAAGAAGAGTCAGACATGAGAGAAATAAGAGGGCAGAGGTCACACAATGATGGTAGCTCAAAATGGCTGTGGCCACAAATGGAGCACGCCTTTGAAGATCTCTAAGAATTCCTGGGCAGTATTCTGAGGGGTATTGTAGGCAGAATAATGGATCCCAAAGATGTCCATGTCCTAACCCCCAGAATCTGTATGTTAGGTTACATTCTTAGGCCACATAGCAAGGGAGAATTAAGGTTGCAGATGGAATTACAGTTGCTAATTAACTGACCTTAAGATGGGAAGATTACCCTGGATTACCCTGCGTAGGCCCAGTGTAATCACAAATGGGGAAGAGGAAGGCAGAAGAGCCAGTGTCAGAGTGATACAATGTGAGAAAGTCTTGACCAGCCATTGCTGGCTTTGAAGATGGAGGAAGAGGCCAAGGAATGCAGGTAGGCTCTAGAAGCTGGAAAAGGCAAAAAATGGATCTTTCCCTAGAGCCTCCAGAATGGACCTCAACACTGATGACTCCTTGATTTTAGCCCATTGGGACTCACTTCAGACATCTGACTTTCAGAACTGTAAGATAATACATTTGTGTTGTTTTAAGCCACTTACGTTTGTGATCATTTGTTATAGCAGCAGTAAGAAATTAATACAGGGGATGTGCACCTCAGATCTTGCTATTATGGGGCTGTGCCTGAAGACATTAGAAAAATATATAAATCAGTATTATCCTGCAGATGCTGAGTGACTTCCAGAAATGTCCAAATCAGGCAGATTCCCTGTGACTTGGTGGCCTAGAGGTAACTAACTTCAAACCTCTCCTCAGTCCTTCAAACACTAAGCTTCCCATTCCCTCACTCTTCCAGAAGGAAGGCGTATAGAAGGGGCGGACTGCAGGATAAGGGCAGCAGGAGAGGCCACACCCATTGAGACTGATAAGTAATGCAGCATGCCTGCTGGAGCTTCCAACCCAAGGGACAGGTGGCACAGAAAGAGGGGTAGGAGGGGACCAGGACTCCAGAGAGCAGAACCAGAATTCACACCAAGAATATGAGGCCAAAGTAAGGAGGAGCTGAGGGTTTGGATGCAGAGGAAGCAATAAGGTCACAGGGTCCAGGAGGAGACCCTCCCACACACAGAGTACTCCTCACCGTTCCCTAAACTGGCCACAAGCTAGGTGTGGAGCTAAAGAACAAAACCTGGATGAAGCCTGGTGGAAGGCAACACCTGTATCCCAGAGCTAGGACCAGGCATGATGCTGGGATGCCCGTCTGTCCTCTGTGCAGGTGGAGAGGCCCTTTGGGACACGAAAGCACATAATTCTGCTCCTTGGATTGTGCTCCACTGTGCTTGGTCCTGCCCAGGAGGACACGTGGGTCTTCTGGGACATCCTCACCTGCCTCACAATACCTGTCCCAGATATGTGATAGGCCACCACAGCTACTTCTCAATGCCCCAAGTTCTACTTCTACCATGCGGTTCCCTTTATTCTCAGATGGAGCCATTTCCTTTCATTCTGTACTCCACTCCACAAGTCCAGAGTCTGGAAGGAACTCAGAGAAGAAATGCAGAGCTCCGTTCTCCATGCTGAGCACTGTGGAAGGGAGGGGCTCTTCCCTGCCCAGGTAGGGCTGGATGGGGAAGGAAGTCTTGGCTCAGTGGCCCAGAGCAAGGGAGGGGAGGAACTCTCATGTACCCACTTCCTATCTGAGTCCTGCTGGGCATGGTATGTAAGAACGCCTTGATTTCTACAGAAATACCCACTGGGGGTTGATGGAGTGGAAGTCTGGCCAGTCTAACCCTCCCCCACTACCCCCTCCCCCAGGACTCTTACAGGCTAAACATCTCACTCCTATCCCCAACCCCCCAGCCCTAATAATGACTTAGGCAGCCATCCAGGACCAACAGGCTCCAAACAAGATAAAATTGCTGTATTCTTTTCCTTGGGCTGCTGTAACAAAGCATCACAAACTAGGTGGCTTAAAACAACAGAAATTCATTCCCTCACAGCTCTGGAGGCCAGAAGTCCAAAATCAAAGGGTCATCAGGGCCAGGCTCCCTCTGAAGCCTCTAGGGAAAGCTCCTTCCTCATCTCTTCCAGCTTCTGGTGGCCCAGGTATTCCTTGGCTTGTGGCACTGTGGCCGTCTTCCCGTATGTCTCTGTCTTCATATGTCTGTCTGTGTGTCTAGGTCCAAATCTCACTCTTCTTTTTTTTATTTTAATAACTTTTAAAAATATTTATTTATTTATTCATTCATTCATTCATTCATTCATTTATTTTGGCTGTCTTAGTTGCAGCATGCGAGATCTTCATTGCAGCATATGGGGTCTTTAGTTGTGGCATGCAGACTTCTTACTTGCGGCATGCATGAGGGATCTAGTTCCCCAACCAGGGATCGAACCTGGGCTCCCCCGCATTGGGAGCGCGGAGTCTTACCCACTGGACCACCAGGGAAGCCCCTAAATCTCCCTCTTCTTATAAGGACACCAGTCATATTGGATTAAGGACCCTCTCTGCTCCAGTATGACCTCATCTTAACCTAGCTAATTACATCTGCAATGACCGTATTTCCAAATAAGGTCAAATTCTGAGGTCCTGTGGAACTAGGACTTCAACATATCTTTTTGTGGGAGACATACCACATTTCAACCCCAGACAATCACCATTGACTATTCTGCTGAAATGCTTTTTTTCTGCTTTTACATTCTTCATAATGTACAACACACTCCCATCCGTAACATCTCTAATTTCTCGATTCTCAACCATGGGGTGGGGATGGGGAAGGCAGGAACCAGAATTTTCAGGGGAGACACTTTAGTTTTGAAATATAAATAAACAAACAGCAGTCTAATAGTTGTTTCAGGGCAGGGTTTTTCTCAACCCTGGTTGCACTTCAGAATCGTCTGGGGGAACCTTAAAGTACAAAACAATATGCATATTATTACAAATGTATATATTTGTAAAAATTAATTATATATTAATATAAATGCTGAGTTTGACTCCAGACCAATTACATCGGAATCTCTGGGGGTGGTGCCTAGGCGCTGGTATATTTTAAAGCTCCCAGGAGATTGTAAGCTGCAGTGAAGATTAAGGACCTCTGTGCTGGGTGAGACTGGCTGCTTAGGGAATGGCTCCGGCCCTGCAGTTGGTGACTACTCACGCTTCTCTCCGTTGGTACCCATAAAGTGTAGGGAGGATGCTGAAGGAAACGGTTTACACAGGCCTTGTTATCTGAGTGCAAAACATTCTGCTTAAGGATGGTGCCATTTTTGCCCCCCTGAGAGGTGAAAGGATGGACTGGTGACAGAGCAGGAGCAGAACCAGAGCTGAGTGTCCAAATCCCAGTGTGAAATGCCAGCTTCAGGCCCGCTAGAGTTCTGTCGGGGTAAGACTCTCTTACAGCAGCTTGAGTGTGGTGCCCAGAACGAAGCCATCATTCCAAAGGGGGTCTGGTTGGGAGGGAGCCAGTGTGGGGTGGTGTTTGTTCTGACCTCCAAACGTGAACCGTGAAAGACTGTCTTACTGTTTGACCCCTACTGAACTTACAGCCACAATTAAATTCATTTTCCGCCCATGAATTCTCAAGCCATGGCTCTCTCAGCCTATACAGCTCACCAGAGTTTCCAAGCCTACTTGCTTGTTAGAGAATCCCATTGTTCTTGGCAGTAGAGGTCTTTAGGGGATTCCAAGTCTGTCATGCAGCATACCAGCTACCCTTCCACGAATGTGACCAACAGGCTACTATGTCCTCCAACTCATTACACATTTTAAAACATTCAGCAGGCAGGACAGTCAGCAGAGCCCTGCCCAGGGCCTCCAGAACTTCCCTCCATGTTGACACCCACACCATTGCCCAGTGCTCCTCAACACAATCCTTCCTGGGCTGTGATCCGTCAACATCACCACCACCATCCTCCAGCCTGTGTTTCTCCATCTTGGCCACAAAGACATCACAATAGATTTCAACCTTAGGGCAATATTCCAAATACATTCTGTATAAAACAGTCCCCATTTGCATTCATCTTGCAGGAATACCAAACAAGGACATTAGTCGAACATAGCTTATTTTTAGTGAACCCATGCCAATTCCTAGTGATCACAGCTTTTCCTTCTAAGAATTCATAAGCTATTCAAAGAAAAAAAAGAATCCTAATAATTAGTCCAGCATAAAGTTAAGCTCACCAGATAGTAGTCTGCAGGTCCTGCCTTCTTCCCTTTTCTGAAGAATTAAAACACATTCTCCCTTTCCACTCCTCTAACACTGCTCCTGTCCTCCAGAATTCTTCCAAGATCACTGTCAGTGGGTCAGCAGTCTCATCTGCTCAGTCCCTGGAGTATCACTCCTCCCAGCCGAGAAACTTGAACTCATCTGGAGCAACGAAGTACTCTCCTTACAATCCCCTCACCTGGCTTGGATTTCAGTCTCCCTTTGCCAATGTTTTTAGCCTTTGTAGGCTGAGCTGGAAAGAAATCATTCCCTTCGGAGGAGAAAGTGGTAGCAAAATGAAACCCAATCTTGACAGAGCTCTTACCATTGTCCCTTTACCTGGGGACATGAAATTTCCAGAACCTGGGGCAAGGTTGTACCTACCAAGAGGGCTGAAGGGACCCTATAGAGGGAGGCAGCCAAGCCCCCATCACACAACTCACCCACCAAGCACAAAGCTGCCACAAAGATGGGACTGAGAGGAAAGGAAAAGCCCTGCAGCCTCAGTTCTCAGAGGATGACAGTATCACTACTCATTGTAGACACGATGGGAATGGGGACCAAGGCCAGCTCTGCTCCCCAAGGGGCAGTCCCATTGTCACATTCATGGGTGTGTATGGGGACTGGGGGGGCAGTCCACATCTCTTAGGAGTATGTCTGTTAACAAAGGAATTGTGACAATGGATATTCAAGGCAGATTCCCTCAGATAGACACAGTGGAAGTAGTAAGCATTTACTGAGAAATCAGTCTTCGTTCTCAATTTCCCATATAATCATCAATCAGTCAATTAGCTAAAACCCTCAAATGATTGATCTCACAGGTGGTTCTTTTGAATGGAAGGTGTCAATTCTTGAGCTACAAGGGAAAGCAAATTCCTTACAATATAAATACACTTTTGAGATTTTTTTCTTTGATAGCATCCAGCAAAAATAGAATGCTTACTATATACTGTTCTGAGCAATTTACATTAATTAATTGCTCACAGCAACTCTATGAGGCTGATACCATTCATATCTCCATTTTACAGAGGAAGAAACTGAGGTGCAGAGACAAGTGATTTGGTCAAGTTCATACAGCTTGAAAGTAGTAGAACTGGTATTTGAACCCATGCAGACTGACTACAGAGCACTGAGGTAAATGAATTGTAAAAATAGCCCAGTTTTCTACCCCTTCCCATATATATGCTTGGAACCCTGTCACCAATGTGAGAAGTGCACTGGCTAGCCTGCTAGATGATGAGAAGCCACATGTAGCAGAGCCAAGTCGTCCCAGACAAGGCCATCCTAGACCAGCCAGCACCCAGCCAAATCCCCAGCTGACCACAGCTGCACGAGGAAGCCCAGCCAAGATCCACCCGAGAACCCACAGACTCATGAGAAATAATAAATGATTGCTGTTTTAAGCAACTACGTTTGGGGGTGGTTTGTTACCTACCAGTAGATAAGTGACACAAACACCAATGCTTGACCACTACGCTGTATTTTCTTTCCTATGACATTGGCTTCACCTGACTCCAGGATTCTCCAGGAACGGACAGCTCCAGCTGTGATGAGCCTTCATCCAGATAACCACCTTATCACCCTTCATCCTTGTGCTGCCCCTGCCCTACCACTATGCTAACCCATGAAGACAGTTTATAACTATTCTTCACCTTTACTCCCTGGTTTTCTTTGGAATCAAGAGGAAATGAGGGTGCCTCAAACCCTTTGGTACTATTTCGAGCTCTGTTTCCTTGCCTACCCTCTTTGCCCATCTCTCCACCATTTAGGAGCTAAATGGGAATTGGCCAAAGTGGTGCCAAAATAATGAAATCAGCGTCATGAGGGAGAAAGCGCGGATAGTGCTTGAAGTCAACACCTCTCATTCACTGGCCTTTCCCTTCTCTCAAGGCGGGCTTCTTACTCCATGGGGATGGGGACCAGCACTCCCTGGGGGCATGCTCCTGCTTTGCCACCTGATCCCTAGATGAAACCCTGCAAAGCTGAACTTTCCCTGCCTGTCGGGATTCAGGAGGGGCAGCAAGCTGCACCTCCACAGGAACTAACAGCCCCAGCTGCTCAACTCAAATTAAAAAAGAGTCTGGAAACATGTTCCACAGAGCAGAAGCCTTCTGGGGCATTTCTGCCAGCTGCCTCCAGCTACTACGTTCTCAAGGAAATGGAGAGGATACCCCACGGGGAAGGAGGGCACCCCCAAGGCATCATGAGGGGTAGGGATTACAATCCACTAAAATGAGACTAGAAAAAACCCAAAGAAAGAAAAAGACTCATAAAAGAACATGGTTTTTCTACTGGAGTATTTCAACACTTTTTTTGCTCTTAGGCCCTCAATAAATGCTAAATGATGCTAATTCTTCTAGCTCTTCTTGCTTTATGAGTGAAGCTGGGATTGTGAGGGTTTGTTGCTCAGGCCAATAGCTAAGTGACCTGGGTTGATGAAGAGAAACCAAAGTTCCCCCAGGGTAAACCCAGCCTTACTGTGTCATTAAACACCCACCCCCCCCCCTCCTCACACATTACACTCCAACAATAGTTTAGTTTTAATTTCTTTTCCTTATATTTCACAGCCATAAGGGAAAACGTCCTGTGACAATTCTGTAATACTAAGACAATTACTGGTGACTCAGGACTCCCTGCTGCCTCTGCATCTTCTCACAGCTGAGGAGCTGGCTTCCCACCCATGTAGGAACAATTTGCTTTGTGAATTAGGAAATTCAGAATAAAAGGAATCCTTACCCTTTAAAAATGACAGAAATTCAGATGAAATTAGACAAAAACTCAGCCCAGGGAGTCTGTTTCAGAACAAGAGTCAATTGCAGGCACTGAGACCCACAAAGACTTATGCTTTCTGAGCCCTACCGCCCACAGCATCCAGGTAGCCCAAGAGTATCCTCTGTGATTTCTCCTCCTTGCTCCTTTTTCCTGGGTATCCGACTTCTGCCCATTTCACCTCTGCCAATGAATGGGGGAGGGGACAGTAAACTATGTTCTCCTTGAGAGAAAAAAATCCCTGTCTTATTCATCTTGCAACTCAAGCACTCAGCCCAAGCCTGACTTAGCATGAACAGAGTTAGAGATATCCTAGATTAGAGGGCACGCTCATTCCCAAATCCCCAGCAGACTGTGTTCCAAAGCACTTTTGTAAATGGGTAGTTTAGAGCTTGGAAAGCATTTTTTTACATAAGCATGAAGTTCTAGAGACAGGCTACATCCTCAGACTCAATTATAAAACTCGAGTTGGCCATAAGAGTCTAATAATGCACCAACAGTGAGAACTTCAGGTATTCCATTGCCTCCTCCTAAATAACCATTTAAAATAGTTTCTGTGACAAAACGCATTCCAAATCAGGATGCCAGAAGCAGATTTCCATTTACTCCACAACCAAAGCAAGGTTTTCCTACTGAAAAAATAAGAGGAAGATGAAAGGGAGGAGATGCTGCCCCTACCAGAAACAGCCCTGATGTCCATGGCAGGTGCAGGTCTTGCAAGGAGGGTGGGATGGGACAGAAAGGACTGGGTACCAACAATGATAACCTGAAATTCTTTAGTTCAAACACTGGTCTTAGGTGTTCTAAAACAGGAACTAAAAGGCAGCTGTTTGAAGGGGAGTTTGGAGAAGGGAGGGATTTCTGGTTTGGGAGTCATAAATCAATGAGCCAAGGAGGGCCTGTGCTCACCTATGATGACTCTTGATTTCTGTTCTTCAGTTCCTTGACTGACACACTCACTGATGCTAATAAAATTCTAACTCTCAGGTTTACTGTGTCAGTTTGAAATTGGGAGCATGGAGAAGGAAGCTGGATTGTGAGCTTCTTAAAGGCCGGGATACCCTATTCATTTCTGTCTCTTTTTTTTTTTTAAAGGAAAATTTTATTCAAGCCAAATATAACTCAGGAACAGCCTCTCAGAAAGCTCCGAGAACTGTTCCCCCCTATTCATTTCTTTATACTCCAGTCCCCTTGGTGCTGAATTCACAAGTCATCAATAAATAAGTATAATTTAAGGAAGGTCTTTAACTTTTCAGTGTAGTTGCAAAACATGAGGGCTTTGGAGTCAAACTTCACAGATTCAAATCATTTTCCTTCCATAGGTGCAGGACCAGCGGCTTTCTCCCAGGGCTTCCAGTTTTCTCCTCTAGAAAAAAGGGTGGTGATAGTGATAGCACTTCCCTCAAGGGTCACTGTGGGAATGAATGCATTTGTATTTGTGAATCGCATAGCACTGTGCCTGCCACATAGTTAGCCTTCGATAAATCTAAGCTATTGTTTTCCCATCATCATGTAGCTACTTATCCTATATTTTGCCCCCCAAATTAGTTTCTCAGGGAACGTGGTGAACATGAAAGTTGGTTGGTGCAGTGTGTTGAATTGTGGTCCCCTAAAGATATGTCCCCTTGGAACCTGAGAATGTGACATCATTTGGAATAAGGGTCTTTTGCAAATGTAATTAAGACAAGGATCTTGAGACAAAATCATCCTAAATTAGGATGAGACCTAAATCCAATGACGAGTGCCCTTACTGGTCAGACAGAAAAGAAGACACAGAGAGATGGGGAAGAAAGCCATGTGGAAACAGAGGCAGAGACTGGAACTATGCTGCCACAAACCAAAGAGCACCAGAAGCCACCAGAATCTGGAAGGGGCAAGAAGCAGTCTCCTCTAGAGCCTTCAGAGGGAGCAGGGCTCTGCTGACATTTTGATTTTGGACGTCTGGCCTCTATAACTGTGAGAGAATACATTTCTATTAAGACACCAGGTTTGTGGTAATTTGTGGGGGCAGCCCTAGGAAACTAACTCGCTGGGTACAGTTTGGAACAACCTAAATTTGGTGAAAACAAGCCCGAACATAAATTGGAATTATCACAAGTTCTTTTCCCAAATCGTGTACTACAGGGAAATTTCTCTTTATGAAGGAAAAGTCACTGGCTTCAGGGACTGGAATGTTCAAGCCATTCTTTCCCATCCACTCCCAACCAAGGACATTTCTGCTGGGAATCTTGAAAACACTCTGCATTTTTCCACAGGAATGCGGTGGAAGCACTCAATGTGCAGTAAGACTCTGCACAGAGTCAGCAGCTATCTGGCCTCAAATAAATGGGCAGGTGACGTGGCTCTCAGTCCTTTCCAATAAACACACCCACGCTAGTCCCTGCTGTCTCCCTGACCCCATCTGTGGAGGTCCAAGAGGTCATTAGCCAAAGACTCCAAGCTAAGGAAACATACCTGGTTGCCAAGAAATGTACATAATTGTATATTCCTAATTCTATGGGTTCTTGCAAATAATCTATGAAACAGATCTCCTTTTAAGTGAAAAATATATCCAGGTCATCTGCAGGATCCTTCTAACCCTTTGGAATTTACAGTTCTCAGGAGAGAGTCCTGACAGAGATGTTGTCGAATCCACTGATGCCTAGAGAAATGGTTTTCATTCCTTTCCTCTCTTCTAACTCCTGGAGAGAATAGCAGCAGACAGAGCAGTGACTGTCAGAGAGGGTGACTTTTTTAGAGCAAAGGCGTTAGACAAGATGACACATGCTGACAGGCTCAGCAAACAGTGGCTGCTCTGCCAATCAGCTGACAATTTCTGTGTGTCTGCAACGTAGGAAAGATTGTCAGTCACGCAGTGTTTCAAAGACAGGTCACGACGACCCCGTGTGTCATCTTCTAATGCCAATCAGCAGACAATTTCTGTGTGTCTGCAATGTAGGAAAGATTGTGAGTCACGCAGTGTTTCAAAGACACGTCACGACGACCCCGTGTGTCATCTTCTAACGTGAAGGTCAAAAGAAAGGGGAAGGTGGGTGGAGGCAGAGAGGGGAAAGCAGGAGACCCCTGTGCAGGCAAATCAGGCTGGTCTCGACTCCTATTTTCTGACAAAGCCCGGGGAACCCGTGTGATCACCTGCTTCTTGACATCTGAGGCTCCCACCTCACATGTAACTGGCACTGCATTAATTCCTAAGTCCTTTAGAAATCGTGAAAGTCACTTCTTCCCTGACTGAGGAAAGGTCTTTTCTTTCCTTACTTGGTAATTTACTCAATTTATTTACATTCAGGAAAGGGTTGTAGGGAAGAGGAGGGAGCCACACACAGTACTCTGGCCCCCAAGAGCGCTCTGCAATGGACTTCATCGTTTAATTGAAGAGAATTCCAGAACACCGACAACACTCATAACCAAAGAGGAAGAAAAAAAATTCTGAAGCCAAACAGATTCAAAGGATTCTTGTCATTACCTGTCATTTACTCTTCTATTACAAAAGGAAATGCTGAGACAGAATGAGAGAGAGAGCCCCATGAAACATACAGGTAGATAACCTGAGTGCCTGTTTAAAATATGTAAATGTTAAATTTCTCCACTTTCCATCAAAGAGCTTTTCTGAGGAAAGGATACATTTTTACCACTCAAGATTACGATAGAGTATACACATGCGCGCGAACACACATGAGACTGCACTTGGTCAATCCACAGCCCTTCATAAGAGAACTGCGTGATTCTAATTAACAGGATACTTTTTAAGTAAATAACTTGGTGATTATAAAAAGCTATACAGTACATACAAATATGTTACATTTTTTTAAAAAAACCTCCATCCTTCCTGTCCAGAAATGTCCAGTTGGCCGTTAAGGTTGTGATAAAGGCAAAGTGTTGAGCACACGTAATCACACTGAGGGGCCTGCTGACCGACTAGTGCTGACGTTCCCTAGTTCAATCTGATTCATCTCATGCACAGGAACCAAGAGGTGGTAAAAGGGTTGGAGATTACACCAGGAGGAAAGAAAGAAAGCTTCAACCTACTTTGGGATAAGGATCCTTGTCACCCCTAAGATCCTTTTCTAGCAATTGCTCTGTTCCTGAAGTTCGCCCTGTCCTGAGGCAAGCAGTAGGGGGCTTGGTTATTTGTGTTTCAGATCTGGAAGCTTCTCCCAAGATGGAAGAAGCGAGGGAAGTGAAAGTATAAAGGTTATTAGATATCAGAGGTTTGGCTGGGCACCACAAGCAAGCTAAGAGGAGTCATTGGAGATGAAGGGTCTGTTAAACACATACACATTTGCATGTACACACACATACACACACACACATACACTTTCTAGGCTGCCTCGTATTTATCACCCTATGAAATTTTTGAACAGTTGCTCTGTACACAAATGCACACTAAAAAATAAATAAATAAGACAGAGAGAGAAAAAAACATATCCAAGTAGATGATCTCTTATCAAAAGTACATGTCTTGCTAATCAGAAACCACATCTTAATTCTGATAATTGAGAAATTATGTGGCTACAGTAAATAAAGAGTAAACCATTTGTAAAAAATTAAAACACACACACAATCATCCCAGATACCAGTTCTCATTTTCTGACATATTACTGTACACAATACTGTTTTAGGGTCCTGCATTCTTACATTGTTTTGAACATTCATCAGACTATTAATTTTAAAAGCCAGGAGCTTTGTCCTAATCACCAGGACCTATTTCTGTACTTCGGAAAAGGCAAAAAAACCAACTCTGACTTGGGTGGGAATCATTTTGGGAATAATGGTGGGTGGTTGTTCACATCCGGATTAGGTATAAAACGATAACATTATGATGATGAATGCCACAGAGCCTCATCTGCATATAAATAGACCTAATCAGAAATGCAAATTGCAATCAGGAGACATTTTTAAAGACTGTGATAGCTGTGTGATTGTGCAGATAAGGAAAGGTTAACACTTGTATTGTTAAAGCAGTTAAATGGCTCCCAGCCGGCCCAGGGCCTTCCTTTGAAAGAGAAATGTGGAAGGTACAAATCTCCCAACCTGCAACACTCCTGGATGGAGCTTTCCAGAGCTTCATTTTCTATAACTAGAGGCTCGAGTTGGCCAAACAGCAGCCCTATTCTGATGAAAGACAAACAGCCAAACCTCTTGTACAAACCCTTAATGAATACAGACAATAGAAAATAAACTGGCATTTAAATACCCTTCAAACAGATCTCTTTCAGCACAATTGCCCATTGAGACAGAAATTAAAGGATGGAGAGAAAGTCATGACTGATGTAACATTTTTCTGATATTTTTTAGTGCTGGTACACATTTTTTTTTCATCCCTAAATTTTTCAGCATACTGGAGAAAGATTCAAACTGGGAAAAAAAAAAAAATAACCAGACATGATTATATAATTTAAAAAGAAAACACCAGTATTTAGACAGATTACTTAATCCAACACCGCATTTTCAGTCTTCTCGTGCAAAGCGCAAAAAATGAACATGTCAGAAAAATTAGAGTACTGAAAATATGCAATTGTTATGACATAGTCCTATTATTTTTGGAATATGTTACCTTTCAGGAACACCCTCTCCCCCACTTCCCTGCATCCGCCCCCACCTCCCCCCCAAAAAGAAATACATTTTACAATCAGGCTTTCACAGGTTTGGAGAGGAACTGTTCATGAACTATTTATTATCCTTAACGAGCCTCTTTCACAAAGAACTAATGAGCCAAGAGCGCCATCTTGTGTCCTACCTTGGAATCTTAAAAAGCGTTTTCACAGGATGCATGTCAAAGAGGGGAGGGTCTCCATCCCCCAGTTCAATAGCTGTGATCCCCAAGGACCAGACGTCACAGCGAGCGTCATAGGAAGAGTCATACTGCTGCTCACAAGCAATGACCTATCAGACAAAAGCAGGACACAACACATCAACCCCACCCACTGACACCGCAGATGTCCTGAAAGGCCCTTGGCCGATCTTAGCCCCCTTCTCAGTTCCCTTGGCTATACCGATATTAAATTCCAGTAATAATAAGATGTCCGTTTTCTAGGCCTTATTTGTGTGATTGATTTATCATCTGATATGTTCATTAACTTTTAAAAATGTATCAGTTCAGTTCAAGAAACATGCATTGAACCCTCTAGATACCAAGAACAGTGCAAGGGGAGGTACAAGGGTGAATACCTCACCACAGCCACCCTGATGTCCTTTAAGGAAAGGCTTTGTCTAGATCCTTCAACTCATTACCAGCTGCTGAATTCAACACTGAGGAGCAATTGTTCTCAAAGATGCCTATCTCCTGCACAAAGTCCCTAGGAGCACGGCATTTGAGCAGAAAGCTGTTGAAGACTGATGTGGTTAACTTAAAATAGGAACCACTCCCTCCCATTCCCCTTTTCCAAGAAAATCGGCCCCCTCCTCAAACCCCAACAACCGGTTTGTGTCTCAGCCCAGCTGCTGCTTCAGGTATTAGCTCTACTAGGTGCAAGAGAAGGGGAACCAGTAAATGCCCTTGGGCTTGTCATTGGTTTGGAAAGTATGGAACCTTGTGGGGAAATCTTTTTCTATCAACGTTTTGAGTCAGACAGGAAAAGTTCCACCACTTAGACTCTGGTGGCTATCACAGTGGGGTCAGGAGAAGGCAGGGGTGGGCCAGAGGCTGTGCAGGAACCAAATGCTCCTATTTGACCTGAAATCTGCTTCCTTGACCAAGGATGACTATGAGCTATGAGCTATGAGCAGGTGGGAGACTTTTATTAAAGAGTCTGATGATACATGTCCAACAGCCTATGAGGTAGACATACAGCATCACTGGAGACCGCAGCAGGGCCAAAGTGATGGTCCTGCCTGCCCTCTTTGGCCATCAGAAGGTCTTTGACTTTGAGTAAGATGGACCAACTGGCCATGGGGAGTAGAAGAGTGACAGATCTGGCTTATATATTAGCAGGCTACTGTGCTGAGGATACAATAATATGGAACATGAATAGAAGAAGCAAATCTAGTTAAGATGTTACTGCAGGAAACCAAACTAGAGACAGTGACAAATAATCAGATTCTGATTATATAATTTTGAAGGTAGAGCCAACTGGATTTGCTGAATGGGACTCGTAAGAAAGAAGAGTTGAAGAAGAGTTCAGAGTTTTTAACCTGGGCGATTCCAAAATGAGATGGGGAAGACAGTAGAAGAAGTAGGTTTGGGTTGAACAGCAGGAGCTCCACTGGGGACATACTAAGTCTGAGATGACTGTGAGACTTCCAAATGGAGACTTTACTTTTAGCTGGGTAAGACGCAGACTTCTGACCTAGAGAATAAACACACGTTGTTTGAAGCCACTAAATGTGTGATATTATGATGTCAGTGACAGAAAACTAATACATCTGCTCTCTGCCAGACCCAGGTCACTGGTCTCATGATGCCAGGCAAACATGCCCGCCATCTTGCCCAAGACTTGGTGTTCCTTCTCCTATAATTTCCGTCTACCCTTCTCTTTTGGTTTCTGAACTAAAGAACCTTTTTCTATGTACCTGCATCCTTGGCCTGATCCGAGCCCAATCCTCTGAATAGACTATCCTGCCACAGAACATCCTGTCATACTTTTAACACATTATTTTCAAATATGTATTCAAACTCAAGTTCAGATAATTCCGATTTTGGAAGCAGAGGCCATTACATTGCCTGCCGAAGATCTCACTTTCATCACCTCAATCTGGTGAGAAACTACATTATTCTAAAAGATCTCCAGAGAAGGCTATTTACCACCTTCCTTTCCAGAAATGACATTTCCAAATGTGTAAGACAAACATAATTTTAGACCTATCAATCAGCAAATAGTTCACCATTCTTATACATTCCTGTAAGGGAAAAAGAAATAAGACTCTATCCTTCCCCAACAGGAGCTACGGCCAAGTGAAATTTAAAGTGAATCTATAATAAATTAAATGACAAACCGTGACAACTATAAATGTCCTAAGACAATACGTACTAGCATGTCCAATAAAGGATATGGGCTCCAAAAGCTTGGGATATTAGAGGGAGACCAATTCAGGCTAAGCAAGACTACAAAAAGTAACTAGTGCCCATAGTCCACAACTTCCAGAAAGAAATTCAAGTCAACTTCTAGCTATCTTGGATGGGACACAGAAGGCAATTCAAAGAACCCGTCCAAATGTGGGAATGGAGATATCCTATCGATTCTCAAGTGCTGTCATAAAATATTCAAAATGTTTATCTGGTTTCCACTTCTCTTTACAGTCACACACTATCTTCAGCTCAGTCTGATTAATAGGAGAGTATCCGTTGGCCAAATTCTCTTCCCTAAACTCAGCTTGTAATGTGACAAAGGAATTATTTAAGCTTAGCCTTCTAGAGAAGTTTATAGAAAATGTCTCTAGTAAAATAACTCACAAATAATTATTGAGTACCTATGAGCCAGGCATGGTACTAGGTAGGTATATAATCATTCTGTCAGGTAGGTACTACTATCAACTTTTGTAGGTATGGAAACTGAGGCACAGCACAGTTAAATAGCTTCCCCAGTACCCATAGCTAGTCATGGTCAGGGACAGAATTTGAAGGTAGGCAGAGGAGAGACAAGTAAACAGATCATCACAATGTGATAAAAGTACTCTAAATAATAAAGGTTATATTCAAGAAACAGTTGAATTATCAGCATCTGTACACATATTTGACCAAATTAATCATGTTTTTGAGATTTTTGTCACCTAAACTCTATCTCTTCAGAGGGAGTCTCTCTTTCCATCTCTCTTTACTGAGTTACATGTGATGGGATTCAAAGAAGTACTCTAAGAGGTTGCACCCCAACTGAAGGTCAACACATCCTAGAACTGGATTCCCTATCAATCCAACAACAAAAGTCTGCAACTATTTCTTTAGGAGAAAAAATAATTTCATTCTCCTTAGCTCAGCATTCTCCTTGTCTCTAGGTAAAATAAAGCTGAGTTAAGAATGCTTCAATGGTCGATTGGTCTTGCCCCCAGGAGGAAGTGACCTCTCAAAGAGCTCTCTGAATCAGTTGTTACAATGCTCCACAAAGAAAAGGAGAGTGGCAATGTCAAGTAAGTGCACTGCCCTGGCACCAGGTTTCCCAGGTTCTGTAAGTCATATTAAAGAGGTGGGGAGAGAGGAGTCTGAAGTGGTATTGACACAGGCCCAGGACCCCAAACACCTTGTCCTCTCCCACTCCTCCACCTCACCTCGACTGCCCCCAGGAGGAGACATGCCTAAGGCAAGTGTATACTCTCCTCTACCTCAAGCCTTTACTTCAATCATAGGACTATAAATGATGTTGGTGGCAGTGGAATAGGGAAGATAGAATAGATGTGAGAGAGAGTTCAAGGAAAGACTTGCAGGACTTGGGAGGCTAGGAAAAGGGACACACCAAGGAAGACAAACATTATTACCCTGGGTGACCAGGAGAATGATGGTGCCATTTATAAAACAGGGAAGTCAGGAAGAAGAAGTCAGTTTGGTAGGCAGTATAACAAGTTCAAATTGGGTCTAAGCTCTACCTCTAACCAGGTACAGAAAAATCATGTGTGCTCTTGAAAACTCACTTCTTTTTTTTCACATGTAGATACAATAAGAAAAACAAAATTCCATCAGGATCAGAAGCAGAATATACTAAAGAGTAACAATAAAGCACTGATATGTTATCAGTGACTTCATGGAGTTTTAAATTATAGTAAATATATCTTACATTTCATTCGGAAAACCCGAACGAACTTTCTGGCCAACCCAATATATCATGAACTTTAACAAACTGGTATATTTATCTTAATCCAGCATTGTGAATAGAAAAACTGCTAATGAATGTCAATTTTACAAAGTAAGAATTCTCCAAAGCTTATTTTTTTTTTTTTTTTTTTAAAGATTTTTTTTGATGTGGACCATTTTTTAATTTATTTATTTATGGCTGTGTTGGGTCTTCGTTTCTGCGCGAGGGCTTTCTCCAGTTGTGGCAAGTGGAGTCCACTCCTCATCGCGGTGCGCGGGCCTCTCACCATCGCGGCCTCTCTTGTTGCGGAGCACAGGCTCCAGACGCGCAGGCTCAGCAGTCGTGGCTCACGGGCCCAGCCGCTCCGCGGCACGTGGGATCCTCCCAGACCAGGGCCCGAACCCGTGTGCCCTGCATTGGCAGGCAGACTCTCAACCACTGCGCCACCAGGGAAGCCCCAAAGCTTATTTTTAAAGTCCCACTAGCAAGTTCACATGAAGAGGATATGCCTTCCGGAATGTTCCAAAAGATGTGTATGTAGACTGTTACAAAATATTTAGTGCACCTGGCAAAGGCTAAGAGCACAGAACTAAATGAATCAAAATAAAGAGAACTCTAGTGCAGTATTTGCTAATGGCCTATTGGCTGCAAGATTAAATTATTGTCTCGCTGAGTCTCAACGAGTTTCAGGATGTGTAAGTCCCTACATACTTCTGCATACTCACCTTTAACAATCTTCAACTCTTTGTCATGACATTGGTGAGTGTTTATACTGTTTCTGAGTTTTAATGAGTAGTTTTATCTACTTGGTGTTAATCTATCATTAACCTCATCATTTCTTCTAGGTTTTAAAGGGGCCAGTCTTAGGATCTCATCAATGTGACCTCTGAAGTAAACAGAAGTAACCCAGGGTAAGGATTATGTCTTATCTTTCTTCCTTCCTCATCCACATCAATTTGTGGCACTCATCAGAGAAGCTATGTTGAAAAATCTTTGGATTGGAATCAGAAAGTCTGAACTCCATTATTCACCAGCTGGGCCCCTTTGAGCAAGTCCCTTGAAAACTTTGAGCTGAGGGTTCTTTAGTCATAGTGACCTCACTTTCTAGATCTATAAGATGGCAAGTTGGGGATGAACCATCTCTACTATCCCTTCCAGCTCTAATATTCTATGACTTCATGATTTCCAAATAAGTGGCTTTCTTATCTCAAAGAGATATCTCAAACTGAGAGACTAACCTCTCCATGCAAATTACCTAGCGAACAGTAGATCATTCTGGTCTGTGAACTGGGTGGCTGGAACCTTGAGGGGATTTTATTGCCAGTATTTTGTAGAAGGTCTTAAGGTCTATGAAAAGATGCTGGTTGCTGTGATAATGCCTCCGTCAAGGAAGATGAGCTTCAGCGACAGAGCAATTGTTTGGATGCTGGTTAATGGAGCATGTCCACGTTCCTACCTTGAAATGCAAACTTATGGCTTTTCTGATACACTTAGACTACACTGCTGCTTATTTTAGGAAGGGGGAAGACACTAATGCTCGGATTACTAGCAATATCTATGCACTAACAGCTTCAGTGCTCAATGCCAATTTTACCCAGAGGTGGGCTTGAGAATCCCAAATGTCGGTCATTACCACCTTGGCTGCCCAAAACTTCTTTCTGGAGGGAACCAAGGACAAGAAATAAGTTTTCACTATAGTTTAGCTCTACTGGTCTTTGCAGCGAAGGCCAGCAGTCAGCTTTCTTTGTCAGGGCAGTTCTCCGTAAGCCTTCTTCAAGCTAACGGGTTCCAAAGTTGTAGACTCTAAATCTTCCCCAGTCACTCCCTCCTCCCCTCTCCTAAAGGAGTTTATAGGGTAAAACTGCACCCACAACTTGATAACGCAACTGCTTTGACACCTGTCATCTCCTTATCCATCCCGGGCATGGTCCCCTGAGTTCTGTTGAGGAGGCTGGCCCTTTCCTCAGCCATGAGCTGGAGAAAAATAACTGTGAAAAGCTCTGGGACTGAGAAAAGACTTGCACCTCTGCATGGTGCAAGAAAATCCCAGAGCAAGCCATCTTCATTTTGGTTGCCACCCCCTCACTGGATAACTTTAGCAAATTATTTAATCTCCCTGTATCTCTTCTTCCTATGCAAACTAAACAACCCCTTCCTCATGGGTCTTATCGGAAGCACTGCTTAGGAAAATGCAGGTTACCCAGCTTTTTCTATGGCACCAAAATGTTAATAGTAGATATCATTAGGTCACTGATGTATGGGTAATATCCATTTTATTTATTTACTTCTTTAAAACTTTTTGCATTTTCTAAAATGTCTACAGGGAACATGGATTATTTCTATAACAAAAAAGAACAAATTTTGTCTGTTTTTCTGTCTTGAAAATGTAAATAAGTATTAGAAAGTTTGCCTTGATCTTCAAGGGTGTGTTTCCTTCCTCAGGGGTATGTACTGGCTGTGGGGATTCTTCATCAGCAAGGTGATAGGTTAAAAGTGTTGTCTTGGTTGTAAAACTAGGGTCCCATGAATTTAAAAAGAATTAAAGAAATTCTCTTCTCAACCATATTCTTTTCCATTGTAAGCACCAGACTAGAGTTAGTACTTACACTTTCTCAGGCCACCACGATCCCATGAAATGCCCTACGATTACAGTTTCATTTCAGCCTAGACCAAGAGTAGGGCTTACTGATAAAGTTCCCAAGATAGGGGGTGAGAGCCACCCTCTATCTCTTGCAGAAAGACTTGGGCTATAAGAACCTTAGAGAACAGTTTCTCCTCATCTCAAAGTCTTCATTATCTATAAAGAACATCTGTATTAGACTGGGTGTAAAGGGGATAAAAAATAGTCAACGTATGAACTCCTGCATTCAGAAAACCTAGATTTCTCCAACCTATTTAACTTAAACCATTTATCAAATGATATATCAAAGAGCTGCTGGGCTGAAATCTCTTTCAATAATGTGATTTTTAACCAATACTTTCAAGCAAATAATATTATAGTAGCACCATCCACCATAAGGAAAAATATGTTTTGGTCTTATAAAAAATGATTTACCAAACTTAAAAAACAATAGATGTTATTCAGACTATTTTATTTTTCCACTAATATTTTAAAATGTCATTAAAAATGCAATTAGGTTTGCTCTATATGGTCTGATTTCTCATCTTAGTAGAATTGATCATGTGATCCAAAATTATAACCAAAGGTCAAGATTAAAATTTCACTCAAGTACAGAAGCAAAATGCTGTTATCTCAAGAGCTAAATTTCAGCTTACAAAAAGGCAAAGCAAATAAACCTAAAGTTATTAATCTTTGGCTGACCTTGAGCCCCAAAATACAGTCAATAGACTGGCAAATAAGATGGGCTGAGAGGTAGGAAGGCAAATAGGATTCTTAATTTTGCTTACATAATTCACACAGCATAATTAATAAATGTTATTGATCATAAAGATTTCTAAAATAGAATATCCCTGGAATTGTAAACTGCAGTTATAAATATTCCAGTGGCAAATATTATTCATCAGTTTTACATACAAACATCTTAAAGTGTTACAAGCTGAGATACTGAACAAGCACATGAAATCTCTTCCCTTGGATGAAATATAACTTTGAGGGAGGATACATTTGAGATTTGAGGTTTTTTGCTAAGAGGATGTGGACTAGAAGAACTGAAATTTATGGGGGGGGGGGGTTTCTCTTTTTTTTTTTTTTTTTTTAGTTTATTGATAAAACTCAAGACTAGAACTGAATCTATACTTTGTATGCTGAGAAATTGCCAGAAATAATTTAAATTATACTGTTCTTATGAAATTCAGAAAGGTCTCTAATTAAAATATGATGTCTACAAGTCTTTTTTCAGGATTGTAACATTCAGCTTATGCCTTTAGAAAAATAAAACAAGGTTCAAATTAAAAACACTCAGGGCATCCCTGGTGGCGCAGTGGTTAAGAATCCGCCTGCCAATGCAGGGGACATAGGTCCGATCCCTGGTCCAGGAAGATCACACATGCCGCGGAGCAACTAAGCCCCTGCGCCACAACTACTGAGCCCGCATGCTGCAACTACTGAAGCCCATGCACCTAGAGCCCGTGCTCCACAACAAGAGAAGCCACCTCAATGAGAAGCCCACGCACCGCAACTAGAGAAAGCCCGCGCGCAGCAATGAAGCCCAACACAGCCCTAAATAAATAAATAAATTTAATTAATTTAAAAAAATAAAAAGACACAGAGCACGCATACACAACACCACTTCCCACCATGGCTGGTGGAGGGCAGAGGGGGACTGTTCTGGGTTTGAGGCCAGCATACACACTGATTTTTGCACTTTAAATTCCCAAAGCCCTGGGAACATATCGTTTATACTTAACCATATGGTAAGCCCTGCTCTCAAACTCAGGACCAGTATCACAGAACTCCCCTGTGAAAGGTAAATCAGCGACCCCAAATTTTTGTATGTGTCCTTAGTACTCAAAGGCTCCAAAGGAACACATTTGCTTAGAGACCCAGGATCATCCCACCACCCTCCCCAGCTCCAGCAGCTTCCCCACATCAGAGATGGGTGCTGGAAGGGATCCGAGGATTCATTAAGTCAACCCCCCTATTTCAAAGAGGAGGAAACTAAGGTGCTGGGTGAGAGGTGACCTGTCCAGAGTCACAGAGCTGGTTTGTGGCCAAACCAGGAGCAAACTCCATGGTTCCGGCATGAGGGAAGCATCTCCTGGGGATTATTATAGTACACAGAATGCTGAGCCATTGCCAAAGGGATTTCGTGTTCCATAAGCCATAGCCACACCATCCTCTGAGTGTGTAAGCACGCCCTCCATTTAAGCAGATGGAGTTCCTGCCGCCTCTCACTTCCCCTGTCCCCTCACTTTCCCTTCCGCTGCCCCTTTCCTTTGTCAGCTAGTGCTCCAATTCTACCAGAGTTCAGTTAAGGAAAGAATGAGTAGGAGTTCTATAATTCAGTTCACTTTACAGCTGTTAAGTCAGGTATTCTTACCCCAGGTGAGGAAACAGATTCGGACGGGCTAAGAAATTTCTCAAAGTCATACAGCTAGTAGGTGACGGAACTAAAGCATAAGCCTGCGACAAGAAACTAACTGGGGAGGGGGGGTTCTCCTCCACAGTACGTCTGAAAAACAGGAAGGGAAGAAAATCAAACAGAATAACTGAATGCTCCCACACGGGCATACTGCTTTATCTGCACGTAGTCTCTGGGTTCTGTCCTCCCCAGGCTGATGTCACCAGGCAAACCAGGACGCCCTTGGGAATGTCACACATTCCTACCAAAGAGTGATTTCCTTTAACGGTTTAAAACTAAAGAAGGTGTGGGGAAAAGCTGGGCCACAATAGAGCACCATAAATACAAGTCCGCACACCCCTACCTGCTCCTGCTTCACCTCCACCCCAAGGCTCCTCTGAGTCCCATTCCTAATGCTGACTGCCCGCCTCCCTTTTCTTTCCTCTGACGGCTCAAGGACCTCCGGACAGAGAAGCCAGTGCAGCGCTGGCCTGGCCGTGAGCTCCCTCTCCCTTTCTTGGGGCTGAGCCCCTGTGCCCTGGGCGGGGCAGTGGAAGCACCGACCGGAGGGTAGCCACCAGGTGATTTGAGACTCAGAGCTCAGGAAGAGCAGGGCGGGCTCTGACGTTTCTTCAGCAAACACTTCTGCCCCTGCAGGAACAGTTCTTCCTCTTTGGTGGACGAAGAAGGGGAAACAGCAGGTGTCTTGCCCTTCTCACCTCCCCAGAGAGGGGTGGGAGGACAGCCTGGAAAGTTCCAAATGCTCACGGAAGCTATTACTTTGAAACATCTCACTTAGCACTGAGCAGAAGGCAGGATGGGGAAGGGAGGACATGAGGCCCCTGCTCTGGGCTCACGTGCTTCTGCACATCTGGGAGCTGAGGCCTCAGATGGGGTCCTATATTTAGACCCGCCAGGAGGAGGGTAACAACAAGTCACCGCCACCTCCAGGGCCAGCCCCCCACCTCCACACTGACAGATGACATATGACTCAAGCCCACAGAGCTCCAGCTGAGAGGGGAGCTACCGCTGAAGCTGAGGGTGCAATCGAGGGCTGCACCAGTCACTCTGCCCTTGTCCTGGGCCCTTTACCCACCGGAGCCCCAGGTGCCTGGGTTGTGCTCCAGGCCCCCTGAAGGCAGAACCACTCTGGGAATGCAGGCAGGGTCAGCCCCAGAATGAGAAGGGAGGGAATCCCTGCTTCTTAGAGACTGACACAGGAATCTGGAGGGAACCAGGGAACACAAATGGCTACAGAATCTCAGAGGTGAATGTCTTGGGGGAAGACACACAGGTCTTTCAGCCAAGGATCCAAGGTTCTAAACCCCTCACTTGAACCTGTTGAGCAACCAAAGCCTACATTCTTCACAGTGAAGTAACTGGCAGATGGGATCCCAAGAATCCTCAGCCTTTTAAAACAGAGTCAGGTAAAATCAGACCCTAAAGGTCTTGCCATTGCCATTGTTTCACCCTTATTGAGATCTTGGAGAGATCCCACCTTCCTTATCTGACTAATACCAGAGGCACGGAATGTGAGAGCTGGAAGAGGCTTTTCCCCCTGGAAACCATACATGTTCTCTGAAACACAGAAGGGACCTAGGAGGCAGAGACTACCCAGGCCAGTCTCCTTCCAGCTGAGAACAGGATAGGGAGGGTTGGGCTCAGGCAATAGGCACCACCATTTTTAAAGCACTTACTATGCTGGGTACTGCAGCAAGCACTCAGTACATCGTTTCATTTTGTCCTCTGACGCTGTTGGTCAGTGGTTAGGTAGGTAAGCAGGGTATCTATGATTTGCTCCCAGGTCTATCTGACTCCAAAATTTGTACTCTTATCTCTTCTACCAAACGTGAAGCCATATTAAAATAACTGAACCACAATCGCTTTTTTAAAATGACTGGCAGAGCTATAACTATTTAAAATCCAAATCGCCTAAATTCTATTCTGAAGAACTTTGTTATTTTATTTTTCCAGATCTTTCCCTTGGGCATTAATTACATTGGTTTCTAGTGTCATGTTGAAATATTGCACTTTCCTCAACATATTAGGAAGTATAATTTTTATCTAAAATAATTTTTAAATTGGAAAAGAAAGATATTCATCTTATCTGGTACACTGGTGGTTGCAATTAAACGGTTTGCTCTAGTATAGTGGCTAAGAGGGAGGATTTTGGAGCTAAATACCTGGGTTAAAATCCTGGTGGCATCACCTAACAACCTGTCCAAGGACAAGAACAGTACTTTCTGTGACTTATTTACTTTCTCTAAAACATTGGACTAGTAATAGCAGTAACTTTATGGGGTTATTGTAAGGATTACAAATGAATTAATTCATACAAGGCACTTAGTGCCTGGCACATAGTAAGCACTCAACAGATGCTATTAATTCTTATTAGGTACCAAACCCATTAGCTAGAGCTTAGGGAACAAAATGGTAATAATGACAACAATAGTATTTCAGCTCTGTAGTGGTTTATGGCTTTCTCAGCCCCTCAACACAAAATATCTCTTTTGTCATTTCTATTCCTGGCAATGCCAAAGGAAATAGCATTATTGTATCATTTAGCTAGGAACAGCATAATTAACGAAGGCAAGAGTGGTTGCAAAAAGCCTGCGATATTTCTGCATTGGTGTAAGCCAGTTGTTATGGCAACCGTCCCCAGTCAACCCTTTGCCAGGGAGAGAGAGACCCATTTTTGGAGCCGTCACAGGACATCTGTTTCTCCACTCAGCTGATTAGCTCTTGTTTGCAACAATTAGCAGATGGAAGTAAAAATGAAAAAAAAAATTTTTTTAAAGAAGCAAATATTTATTTTATCCACAAGTCTGCTTTCTAATACAGAAGCAGACCTTTGGCTATTTTAGGAAGATTCCAAGTAAACTGGATCCTTAATATATAGGCTGCTTCTCTCATTGGTGGGATGGCAAAGTATAGTCAACCTATAAATTACAGGTGATAGGTCCTTCATGTATGTCTTTTAAAATGATGTGTCTCCACCACTACTCCATCTCTGCACGGCTTTGTTGCAGGAGCTGACTCAGCACACACTTTCCACACTGTACATCCCATATGAACACACTGAAGCAGAAGAAGACAAGGCTGGTGGGCTAGGAAACCTGAATTCTGGGGGCAAGTCTGCTCTGAACTAGCATGAATAGTATCCTCTCCCTGCTTTAGTTTCTTCACCTGTAAAATGTAACTTGGATTCCCATGCTCTTTGAAAAGCCAAACAGCTCCAGTATTTACCAGATACGTGAATTTGGGCACAATACCTCCTATCCCTCTTTGAGCCTCATTTTCCCCAGTGGTAAAATGAAGAAAATAATATCTACTCTAGAGAGCTGTTGTGAGAATGAAATA
This sequence comes from Balaenoptera borealis, assembly GCF_965194805.1. Taxonomy (NCBI): domain Eukaryota; kingdom Metazoa; phylum Chordata; class Mammalia; order Artiodactyla; family Balaenopteridae; genus Balaenoptera; species Balaenoptera borealis. Next base: position 62,514,738 of record NC_138863.1, read on the forward strand.
AAATAATGTATTAAAAAAGCACCCGGGGCTTCCCCGGTGGCACAGTGGTTAAGAATCCAATGCAGGGGACACGGGTTTGAGCCCTGGTCCAGGAAGATCCCACATGCCGCAGAGCAATGAAGCCCGTGCGCCACAACTACTGAGTCTGTGCTCCAGAGCCCTCGAGCCACAACTCCTGAAGCCCAGGCACCTAGAGCCCGTGTTCCACAACAAGAGAAGCCACCGCAATGAGAAGCCTGTGCACCGCAACCAAGAGTAGCCCCCGCTCACCTCAACTAGAGAAAAGCCCGCGCGCAGCAACGAAGACCCAATGCAGCCAAAAATAAATATATTAAATAAGTAAATTTAAAAAAAAGAAAACTAAATGACTTACTGGGCATACAGTATCTGACACGTTAGGCACTTAGTTTCAAAAAAAAAAAAAAAGCACCCATCCCAGTCCCGGTGTATTAGTGGGTGAGTCCTCAGTAAGTGAAAGTTTCCTTCCCACTGTATACTTGCTTAGTAGGTGGAATATTCAAACTATCTGACAATCAGCTGCACACGGCACTGAAGCTGGTCCTTGAGGTCCCCTTCCTGCCAGACATTACCCCCTGGAGTTGCTGGATCATTAGAAAATCTGGGTGTCCCAGTGAAAGAGACAGGCACCTCTCGTGGCCAAGGAGCACTCAAGGGGTCTGGATGGCAGCCACTCACCATCTAGAACAGAAGTATTTCAATATTTTAACAATCAGCATGGTCACACCAGTGCATCCCAGCTAACTGTAAGGCATTATTTTAACAGAGACTACAAATATCCTCAACAAAAACAATAATGATGACGTTGGTTACTTTTCTTGGGTTTCAGTCATTTATAACTATTCAGTTTAATTCTTCACTACATGTGATGGTGGGAAAGGTAGATTAAAGGATCAACTACCCTTAACCCCCTGTCATCACTATAAATAAACATAAATTAGGCTTGTATCCCTTTTTTGCTATAGACCAGGATATTAATCTGGCAGGTGTTTGATGGAAATACTAGCCAAGCAATACCAATACTGACAGTGGGCATGGGTTGTATTGCAAGTGCCTTAGTTCACTGAGTCACAACACAAAGATTCCAGTCACTGTTACCCAACTACCCACCCAGTGTCCCTGGGCAGTTAGACTGGCAGAGCCTTGGATTCCTTGTCTATAAAATCAATGTTGGGCTTCCCTAGTGGCGCAGTGGTTGAGAGTCTGCCTGCCAATGCAGGGGACACGTGTTCGAGCCCTGGTCTGGGAGGATCCCACATGCCGCGTAGCAACTAGGCCCATGAGCCACAACTACTGAGCCTGCGCGTCTGGAGTCTGTGCTCTGCAACAAGAGAGGCTGCGACAGTGAGAGGCCCGCGCACCGCGATGAAGAGTGGCCCCCACTCGCTGCAACTAGAGAAAGCCCTCGCACAGAAACGAAGACCCAACACACCCAAAAAAATTAATTAATTAATTAATAAAAAAAAAATCAATGTCATCATGCCTAACTGGCATCCTCACAGGTAGTGAGCACTTAAAAATAATATCTGTAAAAGTTCTATGCAGATGTGGGATGTTATTATTCTATTCTTATAAGAAACTGGCTACCAGGAGAGAGGGAAGGAGAAAAGAGGCAATAAACATGGGTAAAGGGAGGACTGTGTTAACATATACACACGGCTGAGATACAAGCCAAAGTCACAGGCAGGGAGGGAGACCGGGGACTCGGTGTCAACAGAAGGCTGAGGGAAGTGACCTGAGCCAAACATCTCAGGAGATAATCCAAAGATGCTTGGCCAGAGAGCAGGTAGGACAGCACAAAATTCTCAAGGTACTGAGGGCTCACGTGAGAAGGCAGTTTGTTATGGTATGTCCAGAAGAACATATGGTACATTCTAGCACATCCAGAAAGAAAGAACTGTGTTTGCCTCAAACACCTTAGGCTGAGAGAGACCTCTGTGTGTGTGTGCGTGTGTGCGTGTGTGTGTGTGCGTGCGCGCAGACAGGCAAAGCTGAGCTCTCCAACTAAGCTAGCGCCTGTAACATGCGGATCTGTAGGTTACAAATGACTGACTGATTACCTTGGAAATCTGAATTATTTACTACAGAGGAGGGATGTTAAGTATTTGGAGGGTTGTTATAGGTTGAATCGTGTTCTCCAAAAATAAAAAGATATGTTAAGGTGCTAGCCCCCAGGACCTCAGAATGTGAAATTATTTGGAAATAGGGTTGTTGCAGATGTAATTAGTTAAGGTGAGGTCATACTGAAGTAGGTGGGTCCCTAATCCAATATGACTGGTGTCCTTACAACATGATGGCCATGTGAAGACAGACAAACAGGGAGAATGCAATGTGATTACAAAGGCAGATATTGGCGATACGGAGCTGCTAGCCAAAGAATACCAAAGATTGCCAGCAAACCACCAGAAGCTAGGAAGAGGCAAGGAATGATCCTAGAGGCTTCAAAGGGAGCATGCCCTGCCAACACCTTGCTTTTGGACTTCTAGCCTCCAGAACCGTGAGATAATAAATTTCTGTTGTTTTAAACCACCCAGTTTGAGCTACTTTGTATGGCAGCCCTAGGAAACTAGTATGGAGTGGCCACGGCTTTGATCCCAGACAGGAGGAGAACCCACTTTAACTTCTTGGCTGGCCAAGGGCAGCCCCAAGGGAGTAAAGGGGGTGTCTGTTGGATTGTACCACGGGCGCTTTCACTGGTGGCTGCTAGAATACTGGAGCCCCTGCTGCCCCTCAGACACTCACAGACGATGTTGTCATAACCGCCCTCAGGTCTGTCCCTAACAATGAAGCCATGCAACTTGCAGCAGTCACTGCCAGGGAAATCTAAGAACCTGGGTTTCTGATGGCTTTACTGAGCTGCTGAATCAACAAAGTCTGGAACCACCTACCTCTGTACTCACAGGAGAAACTTCATTTCCTATTGCTGAAGTCATTTTGCTCAGGGTAATCTGTTAAATACAGTTTCTATGTTGAGCATCTTTCTTTCTCTCTTAAAATCATCTTCCTGAGTCACAGTATGCTACTGACGTACTCAGTTTGTAAAAAACTGTACTGACCTTGACTTTTAGATTAACTCTTACTATGCCAGCCAATATTTCCCCAGTAGCATTGTCTCAAAGTACTATCACACTAAGCGCACCCCCTAAAATTTTTCTCCTCCTACACTGCTGAGTTGATACTGTTTTTACCCAGCATCTTTCAACTTTATGAGTGTCCACATGAGATGGCAAGAGGAAATAAGTGGAGAGTGTCGTGAATATGGTAGTCAGTTCATGCTGCAACTTCAAGCTGCCCCGGTGAACTGCTGGTTTGGACTGCATGACAAAGTTTGATGGTGGTCTGGTCACATTCCATTAGCTACCTGGTTTGAAGCATAGCCTATTTGAATTAAATATTGTAGTTCGGCTGGTGAAATCAAAATGGAAATACAAATGGGAAAAGAATAATTTGGTTCAATTTCTCAAAAATAAAATAGGATCAAGGATCATTCTGCTGCGCTTTCAAAATAAAAGCACTGGTGGCATGCAATGGTTTTATTCCACTGGCATTGGCATGGCATACATTGCTGTCATATTTAATCTAAATACCACTTATTCACACAAGCAGAAGTGAAAGCATATTAGGATCAGTATACTATGCAGGCCACCATATGAAGACAATGTCCATTTGAACCACTACTGATTATACTTTCAAGGACTCGTCTTGACCCAAAGCCTGGCTCACGGAAAAGAGTATAACTGTTTGTTGAATGGAATGCTACTTAGCCATAAAAAATAATGAAATAATGCGATTTGCAGCAACATGGATGGACCTAGAGATTATCATACTAAGCAAAGTCAGTCAGACATAGAAAGACAAATACCATATGATATCACTTATATGTGGAATCTAAAATATGATACAAATGAACTTATCTCCAAAACAGAAACAGACTCACAGACATAGAGAACAGACTTGTGGTTGCCAAGGGGGAGAAGGGATGAGGGAGGGATGGATTGGAAGTTTGGGATTAGCAGATGCAAACTATTATATATAGAATGGATATACAACAAGGACGTACTGTATAGCACAGGGAACTGTGTTCAGTATCCTGTGATAAACCATAATGGAAAGGAATGTGAAAAAGAATATATATATATATATATATATATATATATATATATATATATATATATATATATATATATGCATATATATAACTGAATCACTGCTATATAGCAGAAATTAACACAACATTGTAAATCAGCTATACTTCAGTAAAATAAAAAATTGTTTTAAAGTTTGTTGAATTGAACTGACAAATGGAAGATTATTCCTGTGGACACTCTTAGAAGACTCTTTGTCTTTTAAGAAAAAGAGTAATTCTCCATTTGGAAAATAAAAATGTGAGGTTTGTGTAGGACTGAGTCTCAAGAACTGCAGCCTGGTCCCAAAGCATCTTGGATCCAAGCACACATCCTGAGAGAATCTCTGAGTCATACACAGAGCAACTGGGCACTTGCTCCTGAGAGGCACTGTCAAGGTCTCCATCCCATAATCTGCCTACTCCTCAATTTATCCACTACAGCAGGCAAGATGCAACACTGGCTTTTCCCTGATGAGAAGGGAACCAGTTCCAGGCAATCTGGGCAACAGAAGCTCACCATGGACCACTAAACTGTCCCTAAATAGAAACACTCCACATATTTTCTTCAACCCAGCTGAAACTGAAAAGTCACAAACACCTCATGAGAAATGTACAAAGCCAAGAGTAGGTTTCTCTTATTTGTATTTTGTGGTTCTGAGAACACCAACTTGCCGCGGATTGTAACGGGAACACCATCTTTTGAGTTATGCCACGCTAAATATTAGTTGAGTGGCCTCAGTTATGCTTTCCTTTAATAATAAATTAATCAAAATCTACAGAGAGGGCTTCTCTGGTGGCGCAGTGGTTGAGAATCTGCCTGCCAATGCAGGGGACACGGGTTCGAGCCCTGGTCCGGGAAGATCCCACATGCCACGGAGCAACTAGGCCCATGAGCCACAACTACTGAGCCTGAGCGTCTGGAGCCTGTGCTCCGCAACAAGAGAGGCTGCGATAGTGAGAGGCCCGCACACCGCGATGAAGAGAGGACCCCACTTGCCACAACTAGAGAAAGCCCTCACACAGAAATGAAGACCCAACACAGCCATAAATAAATAAATAAATAAATAAATAAAAGACAGTGGGTTTGAGTGTCAGCCTGTGGGTTCAAGTCCCAATCTGAGTTTAAAAAAAAAAAAAAAATCTACAGAGAAATTTGTGAATACCAATAGTTTTAAAGCCCTCCTCAAACTACCCTCCAAATTCATCTTCTCCTTCGACTTTTTTACCGATGTATTCATTCATCCAACAGATGCTTATTGAGCATCTAGCCTGTATCAAGCACTACACTGAGAGCTGGGCATCCCAAGTCCCTGCCAGAGTTTAGAGTCCAGTTGGGAGACCTGCTTACCAAAAACTATTGGGTTGGCCAAAAAGTGCCTTTGGTTTTTAAGTAAAAATAAAAGACACATTTTTCATTTTCACCAAGAACTTTATTGAACAACGTATTCACCGCTTTATTCCACTACTTTCTGCCATTTTTCAGGCAAATTCATCATTCCATCTTCCCAAAACTTTTTATCTTTTTGAGCAAAGAATTCTTCCAGGTGCCTTTTACAGTCTTCCAGGGAATTGAAATTTTCTCCATTAAGAGAATTTTGTAAAGACCAAAATAAATGGAAATATGAAGGTGCAATATCTGGTGAATATGGCGGATGAATCAAAACTTCCCAGCCAAGCTGTAATGGTTTTTGCCTGGTCATCAAAGAAACATGCAGTCTTGCATTATACCGATGGAAGACTATGCATTTTCTGTTGACTCATTCCGGATGCTTTTCATTGAAGTGCTGCTTTCATTTGGTCTAAGTGGGAGCAGTACTTGTTGGAATTAATCATTCTGTTTTCCAGAAGGAGCTCATAATAGAGGACTCCCTTCCAATCCCACCATATACACAACATCACCTTCTTTAGATGAAGACCAGGCTTTGGTGTGGTTGGTGGTGGTTCACTTCGCTTGCCCCACGATCTCTTCCGTTCCACATTATTGTACAGTATCCACTTTTCATTGTCTGTCACAATTTGTTTTAAAAATGGAATGTTTTCATTATGTTTAAGTAGAGAATCGCACGTGGAAATACAGTCAAGAAGGTTTTTTTTTGCTTAACTTATGTGGAACCCTAACATCAAAGCGATTAACATAATAAAGCTGGTACAAATGATTTTCATTGCTTGATTTGGGTATTTTGAGTATGTCAGTTATTTCCTGTGTGGTATAACATTGATTGTTCTCAATTAATGTCTCAGTTTGATCGCTGTCAACTTCAACTGGTCTACCCGATCGTGGAGCATTGTCCAGTGAGAAATCTCCAGCACGAAACTTTGCAAACCACTTTTGACACGTTCAATCAGTCACAGCACCTTCTCCATACACTGCACAAATCTTTTTTTTGCATTTCAGTTGCATTTTTACCTTTCTTGAAATAATAAAGCATAATATGCCAAAAGTGTTGTGTTTTACTTCCATCTTCAATATTAAAATGGCTACACAAAAATTCACCAATTTTGATAAGTTTTTTTTCAATGCACACTGATATGACAGCTGTCACAATACAATCTAACAAAATTGTTTCGAATGAAGTTAAAGACAACTAAGTGTTACTAGAGCCATCTTAAGGAAAAAACCGAACAAACCTTTTGGCCAACCCAATACAATACAATGGCCATGGTTTGCTAATGGAGGGGGTAAAGGCTGCAGTGGAAACTCAGGAAAAAGAGCCTCAGTCGGCCAAGGATGAGGGAAGGTTTCCTAGGGGAGTTGCATTTGCGCTGAGACTTGAAGATTGAGGAGGAATGTTCCAGAGTTCTGAGGGCCATCCCAGATGATGTAACAATATATAGAAAGGTTTAAAGGAATGACACATAAGGATAGATTTGGAGAATTACCTGTTGTTCACTTCTGTTGAGGCATTAAAAACAAGTAAATTGGGGAAAAGTAACCTGAAATGAGGCTGGACAGTACAGAAGCTGGAATATGAAGGGCTTTGTTCCCCATTCAAAGGAATCTTGACTTTGCCCTACAGTGTTTCTCAAAGTGGGGTTCATGAGGTCCCTATGAAAATTTTTATGTTTTTGCTTTTGTTTCAATGATAGTTTTATTAATAATAATAAAATGGGAGAAGTTGCAGTAAAAACATGTTCCAGATCATCTGGATGGCTAATTGCCACACAATTTCAGTGCCCATATTTATGTTTATTATTAAGCTGGCACCAAGCCAACAGAGATGTGCCAGTTAGAGACCAAAGGAGATGCTGTTTAAACAAAGAGATCACTCTCGCTGAGTAAAGTGGTGGGAGAACTGGGTCACCACATGGTATGTGGTAGTAAGGTTGACAAAATAACTCAAAATAATCCATGCCGTCATGCTCTGAAACATATTCACATTGCAAAGGACAACTGAGTTTCACAAAACAATGTCATTTGTCTCATTAAATTAAAGCTGTTTACTTGAACACTGCTGGCTTTGTAGTTTTTTCATAATATATTTTTTTCTCTTTTGGTTTTATAGCATTACAAATATAAATGACTAGATAAGTGTATGTCTAGTTTCATGGTTTTTAAAATCAATTTAAGATTTAAGTAAACATTGGAATCTGCAGGGATTTTCTTTTTCTCTAAAATGGGTCTGTCCATTATCCAAGTATGAAAGAGAAGGCCATTGAGATGGAATACATTTGAGCATATTGGCGTAAGCCGATTACTGTGTTAGGAGACCACCTTGGCAGTCACACAGAGGAAGGAAAGCCCAGGGACAGAATGGAGATGGAAAGACCTCTAAGGAGATGATTGCTGAGTCCTCTTATTAAAAGAACCCATTTTCTTGATACAAGAGAGCTGCTCTCAGGCCAGAGTGCTGTGGAATTAAAAGGCTGACCTGACAAGCAAAGCTGTACAGTGCCCCTGTTTCAGGGTATGCGGTATCTAGTCCAAAGATTCCCCAAACTTCTACATGTGTCATTTCATAGAGGATTCTGTGGTAATGCCAGTACTAAATTAGGGTGAAATCCCAGGTTTTACTACAGAGCCAAAAAAGTACACAAGAGAAGTTGCTATGTATCTGGTAACAAAAAAACAACCAGGACTACGGCATATAGTTCTGTAAGCCCGCTGGAGCTGAAATCTGTCTCTTCACCAAGACACGTGTCACTGGGGCTGCATCTATCCAGGGGAGGTGACCTTTTCTAATTTACACAATGGCTGGATGAACTTGTCAAGCCAGGACCCTTGGAGAGGGCTGCATCTTCTGGAGGGGGCACCTTTTTCTAACTGCATGAAGGTATTCTGTGGGCCAGCTGTGACTTAATCCTGATTTTCTGAAATTAAGTTCTGGCTTGTCATCATTATCACTCACCAAACCAGAACTCTCACAGTTCAATGAGGATAAAGGATTTTCTTTTTCCTGAAAGTTTTGTGAAGTGTGTGACCTTCCCATAAAAAGGCATAGTACCAAGGCTCTCAGCAAATACAAAGAAATAGCTGCCCTCTGCTTACCTCAGGGGCCATCCAGAATGGGGTGCCGACAGATGTGTTTCTCCGCAGACGTGTACTGGTGAGTTGAGCTGAGACGCCTATAAGAAAAGGGTGTCACAATTCAGCAGTGAGCAGAAGGTGATGCTAGACCAGGGGCTGGCAAACTTCTTCCATAAAGGGTCAGACAGTAAATATCTTAGGCTTTGCGAGCCTAAGGCTCTGTCACAACTACTCAACTCTGCCATTGTAATGTAAAAGCAGCATAGACAACACAGAAGCAAATGAGTGTAGCTGAGTTTCCACAAAAATTTATTTATGGATGCACAGTTTTCACGTGTCATAAAATATTTTTCTTTTGATTTTTTCCCAACCATTTAAAAATGTAAAAACCATTCTTAGTTCACAGGCTGTACAAAAACAGGAGGCAGGTCAGATTTGGCTCACAGGCTGTAGTTTGCCAACCGCTGTGTGGGAGCATATATCTATCTAAATCACTAGAATATTTTTTTTTCCTAATGAGCATTTCTACCATACTGCTGCAAAATTGGAATCAAAAGAAAACATCAAGAACTAGGATCAACCCAAAATACCTTCCTACTATATTTCCAAAATATTTCAGGTGATATCTTTCTTAAAATGGTGCTTCATTTGGTAGAGGAAGAAAATTAGCATGTATTATCTATAATAGAGCTTCAGTGTAGACGTAAAAAGTTTTCAGTGCCTTATCTTACCTAGAAGGCTGGAAACCTGACAAGAAAAATACACTTGTCAAATGGAAAAAGAAATTGACTAATAATATTATTATCTCGGGCTCAATGTTGAGGACCTGAATTTTAATATAATTCCAATGTATTTTGTCTTAGTCTTCAGCCAGCTCTCTTCTTTATGCCATAATGGATGTAAAGGTACACTGGATTAGGAGTCAGAAGACCTGTTTCCCATCTCAATTACGTCTTTTCCTAATTGTATGACCTCAAGCAGACAACCTCACTCCGAGCCTCAGTTTTCTTACCTTCAAATTGGGGATAATGCTACTCACACCTAACACAAAGAGTTCTTCTTAAATACCAAGTAAGAGAACAACTGTGGCAGCTTCCCTGGTGGTGCAGTGGATAAGAATCCGCCTGCCAATGCAGGCGACACGGGTTCAAGCCCTGGTCCGGGAAGATCCCACATGCCGTGGAGCAACTAAGCCCATGCGCCACAACTACTGAGCCCGCATGCCACAACTACCAAAGCCCACGCACCTAGAGCCTGTGCTCCACAAGAGAAGCCACCGCAATGAGAAGCCCGCACACCGCAACTGAGAGTAGCCCCCGCTCGCTGCAACTAGAGAAAGCCTGCGCGCAGCAACGAAGACCCAATGCAGCCAAAAATAAATAAAATAAGTAAATTTTTAAAAAAACGGAACTGTGAAAATGATTTATAAATTGTAAAGTATTTTACAAATATAAGGTATTCTTTTATACCAAGCAAAATCTAATGCAGCCCTTAAGAGAATAACAATGGTTGCCACTAATGCTGTTGATAAGAACTTAGAAATCTGAATACATGTGCTCATCAGCAAAGAACATACCGTTAAAAGCATTAGGCATAGATTTGCCGAGGACCATGAGTTGTTTTTTCAGGGTAGTTGTTGTGCTAACCGCTTGCATTCCTTATTCTTTATTAGGAAGCCAAAGAGGGCTCTTTAAACTCTATTTAAACCCTCTGCAACTTTTCTTTGCTTTTTAGTAAATAAACCTATATATACTTAGCGTAATTTCATTTATTTTTGAGTAATTTCTTCTGAGCAAATGATTCACTGATACATTTTAACACTGAATTCTTTCTTACCAATAAAACAATGAATATTCAAAATCATCAATCTTTTCTCCTACTATGCTGACACTGATAAAGAACATTTTAAAAAGTGCTTCTGTAAATAGTTTCTCATTATTTATAACAATCATGCTGAAGTACTAACTGTTGTTGAACCCGTTTAGAAGACTAAACCATTCGATAAACTTAAAAAGGAAAACCAAATGGTTTGTTGGTTTGTGACTATCAACACAGGAGTGTCACAAGCAGATATTTAATAGTTCTCTGGCCTTAGGTGATATTGCTCTGCGTTTCCTTTCACACTTCCATTTCCTGTTAATGTTTCCAGTTCAACCAGCCTCACATGTAGCAGCAATAATCACAATTTAAAGGGATGTTAGCTTTCAGACCCAAAGGACTATTTTACCTTCTGCTCACTGGGACTAAGTATGCCTAAGGCTAGAGAAAATCATTTGAAAGACCAAACTGCTTTCTCTTTTCATATGCAAAAAAGAATAGACAAAATGTAAATTATAGACAATTGCCCTGAGATGTGAAATCCTTCCCAGAAAACCAAAGTTTTTCCCTTGAATTCTTCTTTTGAAACACTTTTATATTCTCTCTTTAAAAAAATGCCTTCTAAAGCTGAAAATAGATTAACAAACAGCATCTCTTAGGGTGATCCATCTGGTGAACCACCCCCCACTCCCCAGCCTATGTGTGACTGGAAAGGCCCTCAGCCTATGGCGTAGAAGAGAGGCCCCAGTCTTCTGAGACTGCAATAAATTATTGCCTTTGGCTAAACCGCACACATCAAGAAAACAAACGACATGCAGTCATTACCAAAGTCAACGAGCTTAACTCCTCCTTCTGTTGTCAGAAGAATATTATTCCCCTTGACATCACGGTGGATGATTCGGTTATTGTGCAAATGCTGAAGGCCCTGCATGGTGTCCCACCGCCACCAAACAACAGGAAAGAGGAAAGGAAAATTTGCATGGTTATTTTTAAACAGTTACCCTACTATTAAAAATCTAATCAAAGTCCACATTTGGCTGCACCTCCCTATTATACAACTTGCATATTATAGGGCAGTTTCCCCTTGTTAATATGCAATGGGGAGCCAACCAATGACAAATTGCCCCCTCTGCCCCCAGCTTGATGGACGTCCTTACCAAGAGGGCCCCATATAAGATGTATGAGATCACTGCTTCATCCAGCCGCTGGCCACACCTGAGTAGACCTTTGACAAGCTCGGTGACGGAGCCCCCATTACACAGCTGCGAGAAGAGGTGCCGGGGGAGACAGACAGCAAGAGAACACATACAAAAAGAAAAGAAAAACACATTAAGAAGAAAAGCCCACTTATTACTGACTCAATGTAGTAAAATAAATTTGCAAATCACAAAACTCCAGGTCAGAACAATTAAACTTCAGTTTTCCATTACACAGTCAAATCTCGTTTTCTCTCTGTGTGTGTGTGTGTGTGTGTGTGTGTGTGTGTGTGTGTGTGTGTGTGTTTATTCAAGGTGATGATTTATGAGTGAAAGTGCATGTCCAAAAAGTTGATTTTTTAAATTGTTAAGTGAAATATAAAAGCACAAGACATTATTTAGAAATTAAAAAGAGAAAGCATATAAGTAATCATGGTGACTTATGGGATATTTTCATTTTACATGAATATTGTCTATTTTTTTAAAAAACATGCATTTTGAAGGAAAGACTGAAAGAGGCAAGATGGACGCCCTTGACACTTAGGAGGGAATACATTTTATTTCAGTCTCCCTGTCTCCAGTGCTGGCACTGCAGGCAGCAGGGGCCCAACCAGCAGCTCTTGCTCGAGTTGCCACTGCATGTCAAATTTATGGAGTGGAGCTGCATCATATGTGCATTTAACCTTTTCATATTCAACTGTAGGAGTTCAGCAACTTTATGCTCTTCTTTTTTTATTCCTGTAATTAAAAACACTGTAAAAGTATATCATATTTGCTCTTTTTACGTATTATACATTACTGAGATTTGAGAATGCGTAAACCAGGCATACTACTCTTTCACAGCAATTTAAGGGTTTTCAAGTGTGATTTTGACCAAGTGCAGAAGGCAGTGTGCCGGTTTGGGTTTGCTACATGTCATCTTAAATCAAGGGTTCTTAACTTGTTTGAGCAGGGCTTGTAAACACCTTGAAACTGTAGGCAGCATGTTGTATATGCATCTTGCACTTTTCTGCTGAGAAAATTCAGAGCTTTTGTTGGATACTCAGAGCCCTCCTTGTCCTTATACAGGTTACAACCCTACTTTAGAGACCTAGGTTTCCTCCTGGCACTTTGTCTACAATCTGGGAAGGAGTTAACTAGTGAACAGTGGGGGATCCTCTGGGTTGTGGCTGCTTGAGTCAACTGGCTTTTCATAAGCAAAGAGATGTGAGGAGCACAGATTAGCACCTTTCCTAAAAGAAGACACTCTTTATCAAGATAATAATACATTAGGATCTACTGACCCTAATTACGAACATCTGCAGGGTTTTAATAAATGGTGAGCAGGTGTTTCTGTTTGATGTGTGTATCATTCCCCACTACATACGCAGCAGATACCTTGCACACACATTAACAATCAAGATAAACTGGAAATGAATCTGCCCATGTTTTTACCATTTAAGTTGCTCTTAAACAATAGTATTTGACTAAAAATATAATACAAAATTAGGAATCTTTAAAACTAGAATAAAATTACCATCTGTCAGGAATGATTCAGGAAGGAGCCAAGCACAGTGAAATGCACTGAAGGCTATAATGGTCCCATGAGGCTGGGATTATATGTGTCCTTGGAATCCTCTCTCTACCAATGTCAGGTGTAACTTGTAACTCAACACTGATACCTCTCATGGCCCTAATGTTGAGTACCAGGATAATGTCTTCCAAAGGATTCCACATTCTTTTTATTTCAACTATGTCTTACATGACCCTGAAAGGGCACATAACATTCAATGTTCAATCTAATACTCTCTTGAGCAATGAATGCATTTTCAGTGTCATGATTCGTAAAATAATCTTAAAAGCTAAGCTTTCGACAAATATATAATAATTTTCTCAGGACTCCCCAAATTAGATTTATATTTCAAGTAACAAAAATTGGAGAACTGACCACAGAGTCAAATGATGATTATGAAAGAATGTAGGACATGACATGAGGGAAGTTCTCAACCCACAAAAAGAAAAGCTTTTCTGGGGCTGATGGCATGGAGCTTGGAGAGCTTGAGAGAATAAGATTAGGGTGAGGAGGCTCCCTCTTGGGGGTGGTTGTGTAAGGGGATAACGCTAATGAAACCATTTCTTATGAACCTCTTTTTATACGGAAATCTAAGGGGAGACCTCCTCACAGGAGCCTCATGCCAAAAAAGGGGTGTTCATGCTGAGTGGAATGGCAGTAGAGTATGGTGAGGTCCATCAAGCCTGGGATTCTAACAGTTCCCTACAGCCTGCTCATCATGACTTGCAGGAGATTCAGAACTTAATGCTCCATTTGGGTTCAGGGACAAGGCTAGAGTTTGAATGAGAAGGAAAGACAGTGAATGCAGACCTCACGATAAGAAGGAGTATCAGGGACCTGGGACATGGGGAGACACCAAAGAGAGAGTAGAAGGACTTAGGGTCACCAGTTGGAGGTCCCTGACCTCACTGCCATGGCTTTAAGTGACCATTTGCTGTATCCAAATCCAGATGTTACCCAGGGGAAGGAAAGATGAATGGGGAAAGAGAAAACCACTAAAAAACTAAGTCCTTATCCAAGTGACTAAGATTTGAACTGGATTGTGAAAACAGGACACAAATTCCCAGAACTTGCCCCTTCCCAAAGAAGTCACTCTGTGGACTAAGTTTAACAAGATAAGTTAAAATCAATTGTCTTCTCTAGGCAGGCTGGGGGCTCAAGAACAAAGTTGGGTTTAGTTATTAAAAAGAAAGTTACGTGCTGGGAAAACTGGACAGCTACATGTAAAAGAATGAAATTAGAACACTTCCTAACACCATACACAAAAATAAACTCAAAATGGATTAAAGACTTAAATGTAAGGCCAGACACTATAAAACTCTTAGAGGAAAACATAGGCAGAACACCCTATGACATATATCACAGCAAGATCCTTTTTTGACCCATCTCCTAGAGAAATGAAAAGAAACAAATGGGACCTAATGAAACTTCAAAGCCTTTGCACAGCAAACCATAAGCAAGACGAAAAGACAACCCTCAGAATGGGAGAAAATATTTGCAAACCAAGCAACTGACAAAGGATTAATCTCCAAAATATACAAGCAGCTCATGCAGCTCAATATCTAAAAATCAAACAACACAATCCAAAAATGGGCAGAAGACCTAAATAGACATTTCTCTAAAGAAAATATACAGATTGCCAACAAACACATGAAAGGATGCTCAACATCACTAATCATTAGAGAAATGCAAATCAAAACTACAATGAGGAATCACCTCACACCGGTCAGAATGGCCATCATCAAAAATCTACAAACAATAAATGCTGGAGAGGGTGTGGAGAAAAGGCAACCCTCTTGCACTGTTGGTGGGAATGTAAATTGATACAGACACTATGGAGAACAGTATGGAGGTTCCTTAAAAAACTAAAAATAGAACTACCATACGACCCAGCAATCCCACTACTGGGCATATACCCTGAGAAAACCATAATTCAAAAAGAGTCATGTACCACAATGTTCATTGCAGCTCTATTTACAATAGCCAGGACATGGAAGCAACCTAAGTGTCTATCGATAGATGAATGGATAAAGAAGATGTGGCACATATATACAGTGGAATATTACTCAGCCATAAAAAGAAACAAAATTGAGTTATTTGTAGTGAGGTGGATGGACCTAGAGTCTGTCATACAGAGTGAAGTCAGTCAGAAAGAGAAAAACAAATACCGTATGCTAATACATATATATGAAATCTAAAAAAAAAAAAAAATGGTTCTGATGAACCCAGGGGCAGGACAGGAATAAAGATGCAGACGTAGAGAATGGACTTGAGGACACAGGGAGGGGGAAGGGTAAGCTGGGATGAAGTGAGAGAGTAGCACTGACATATATACACTACCAAATGTAAAATAGATAGCTAGTGGGAAGCAGCCGCATAGCACAGGGAGATCAGCTCGGTGCTTTGTGTCCACCTAGAGGGGTGGGATAGGGAGGGTGGGAGGGAGACGCAAGAGGGAGGGGATATGGGGATATATGTAAACATATAGCTGATTCACTTTGTTATATAGCAGAAACTAACACACCACTGTAAAGCAATTATACTCCAATAAAGATGTTAAAAAAAAAAAGTTACCTCTTTGTTCTCAATAGCTTGTGACTGCCCAGTTTATTACCCATTACTCAATCATGAACACAGTGTCTGCCCTCAAAGAGCTCAGCACCAGAAATGGACACATGAGTAATAAGAGTGGCAGGTGGAAGTAAGGGTGTGCCCACGGGGAGTGTGGTGGCACCGAAGAGAGAATGGCGACTTCTGTTGTGCTAGGGTGAAGAGGGAACAATCTGGGAATCTTCCCAGAGGACGTAACACATACAATGAGTTTGAAGGACAAAGAACCTTATGGCAGGTGAACAAGAAGAAGAGCATCCCTGGAAAGGGAACACCGTGTGCAAAGGAAGGGAGCACAGAAGAATGAGGGGGGAGGTAGTGTGTCTATCTGCCTGCACGTGTGTGTGTATGTGTCTATGTCTGTGTGTCTTTGAATTCTACATACTCTGCCACTGTTGGGACAAAGGGACAGAATCCTAGAGCAGGGAGACTGGGAAAAAAAAGGGGGGAACAGGGAATGACAGGTGTGCCCTGCTAAGAAGTGTGGGCTTTATTACTATACACACGCGTATTATGATACCATAATATACCATTAGATAGGAGTGGTAAGCTATTGACAGGTTTTAGGCAGGAGGTCTGTTCAGATTTCTAGAAAGATGACCTTGGTAGCAGATTGGAGGGTGGACAGAACAGGAAGACACAGGGAGCTGGACACCTGTTAGGAGGTGTTGAAGCAATCGAGAGAAGCAGGGTCAAAAAGTCAAGAGTCCTGAGGATGAAAAGTCAGGGACAGATATGGGGGACTTTTATGACATAGAATCGACAGGAATTTTGTACCAACTGGATAGAGAAAGCTAAGAAGAAACAGAGTCTAGGGATCTTGTGAGTATAAGAATAGCAATAAAGTTCTTTGATCCTCTAAAGCTAAAGCAGCAATAGACATGCAAGGCACTGTAACGCCTTCATCAGAACCACTTCTCAGCCTGGCTCCCATCTCAGGGAGGCACATGCTTTACTGAACTGCAAGTGCACTATTAAAATTCTACCCAGAGAACATTTAAATTAAGTGCTGGGTGATGATCCAAGCTAACTCAACCCTGGAATTTTCCCCTGAAACCTCATTTTAGTCTCTCTCCTGCCCTACTTTACATCTGGCCATTTCTGCAACAAGAGCCTATTCAGTGGCATTTTATATAGGTAGCCAACTTATAAACTTTCCTCATAGCTCTAGAACCTACGGAGGGACTAAGAGCAGCCATTTTGTCAGCAGGATCAAAACTCAGCTGTGGATTTAAGAACAACAGAAGGATCAGACTCGGTTGGTGCCTTTTGTTCACTAAATGTCAGAGTTTAAGAACTGTCTGACTTGTGGTTCAAAGAAACATATAAATAAACTGCTCAGGGCACCTTTAGAGGAAGCGGTCCTATGAAGTTGATAAGCCCACCAGCAAGGTTTTAAAGGGCAGCCCGTGGGTTACAGGGAAAGGACCTTGGGTACCTGGATATAAAAAAGGAAAGCAGGTACATACTGACAATTGTCTAATCGGAGTAAATATTCAGTGAGATGGACTGAACATTTTAAAAGCATGACAAGGAACTATATTTAAATGCATCAAATAAAATAATCCCGTTAGAGTTGTAAGAAGGCAGCCAAGACTCCTACCCACGCCTGAGGGTTGGCACCTGCAGCCTTTTATTCCTGCCCACCCTGCCAGCCATCAGACTCAAATACCGAGGTAGGTCTCCATCCCTGCATTCCTCCCGATGCCCTCAGCATTCAGGAAATGTGGCAGCTGGATGCATCTAGAATTTAATAAGCATTTTACTCCAAACCAAGAAAAACAGAAAAATCATTTACATTCCACATCTATTTTCTAAAACATTGTTGAATACTGATTCAATCACAGTATGTGCATTTGCTATGACGGCCATAATTTCAAGCAATAAAATGTTCCTTGCTCAATAAGCCATCAACTTTCCTCCATGTTATTAAAGAATGGCCTGCGCAACACAATCACCAGACCTTTATTCTAGTCAAAACTGCAACTTTCAAGTAGATTCTATACTGGCATGTTGATTTGCCCTAGTCAGATGGCAGAATTAAGAGGAATTTCTTTTCAGTGCTCTTTTGTTCGGTTGACTTCATCTTTCAAGGGTGTTAGGGTCTACAGAGGGCAAAAGCAAAAGTCAAGGATCGTCAAAATTACTCTGGAAGATGCCTTAGGGAGCACCGTGTTGGTCGCTGCCCACCTCTCAGGAAGGCCAAGCAACATAGTTTTCCTCCACACTGTTGGGAGAGATTGTGTTTATTTTACTGATACCAGATAAAGTCACTGGCCTGCACCTAGAAGAATGAAGACGATGTCACTTGAAACCCTGGAGTTCCAGTCGGGGGGCGGTGGGGGGAAGATGCTCACACTACGAGAGGCAGGAGGGCCCCAAGACTCCCGCCTCCCATTTCAGCCTCTCTCCAGGGCACATGCACAGACCGCTGGTTGGGCAGAATTGCTCGCACACCTCAGCTCTTCACGCTCTCTTGCTTTTGCTGAACACAAAGAGCACATAAATATCGGATGCAGCTCAGTTACATTTCACAGTTCTTCCCTTCTCCACTACCAACTGTTCTGTACTTTCCTCCTGACCCCCAACACGCCAGTGACTCTCATTCTAGAACCCAGCCAGAACCTGCCATCTGAGTCAGTGTTCAGTGCTCCAGGGCTTTCTAACCATCTCTGGCCAATCAAAACATGCCAGAGCTACGTTCCAGACCATCAGTGTCCTGCTAAGGACCCTGACTTGTTAACGTGACAAATTTGACTCATGCCACAGTATCAATGGGTGAAAATGGTTTTAAGTGTTAGCTTGCAATGATATTGGGGCCTAGACTGGACTTCCTAGGGCCTTATATAAATGCAAAAACTGAACAGAGATATCTTTTTTCCCCCTTCTGGCTTAGATACTGAACTTACACAAAGACCTCTGAGAGGAAAAAACAGGTTAAAAAATAATTCTTTTATCTGGTTTTAAAATATAAGGAGTTTTTTTTGGTTTTTTTGGTTTTTTTTTTTTACTTTACGTTCTCATTTACTAACACTCTAAACTCTAAACCATTTCTTTTAAGTTGAATGTGATTCAGGCTGAAATAGTATTTACCTGCTGAAGGTTTTATACTGAAAGGAAAAGAGAAAATGTACTTCATATCTTACCACATACTAGGTATTTCTTCTGAAATATGGTGCTTTTTTTTTTTAATATGAGTTTTTAAAAAATTTATTTGTTTTATTTATTTATCTTTGGCTGCATTGGGTCCTCGTTGCTGTGCGGGGGCTTTCTCTAGTTGCGGCGAGCGGGGGCTACTCTTCGTTGCGGCGCGTGGGCTTCTCATTGCAGTGGCTTCTCTTGTTGCAGAGCATGGGCTCTAGGCGCATGGGCTTCAGTAGTTGTGGCACACAGGCTCAGTAGTTGTGGCTCGCAGGCTCCAAAGTGCAGGCTCAGTAGTTGTGGTGCACGGGCTTAGCTGCTCCACAGCATGTGGGATCTTCCCAGACCAGGGATCGGACCCGTGTCCCCTGCATTGGCAGGCAGATTCTTAACCACTGTGCCACCAGGGAAGCCCCTGGTGCTTTTTCTTAAAAGTCTAATTTCTTATCATGTTTCATTTAGGTGAGAGATAATAGAACTTACAGATTTTCCAAATTTAATATTAACTTAGAATAAAACTTATTCACAAATTTTCCAAAACATTATTATGTATGAGTGTTTTCTGTCCATATTTTTCTCCTATAGTAGGTGTCTGTTATGCAAGAAAGCTTTGGTTTGCTTTCTGCTAACAATTAGTAATTAATTTCAGAAATGACATTTTTATTTGCTTTTGTTTTCAGAGTTGTGGTAATTTAAGAGGGTTATTAATAACATTTTCTATCCTCAAGAATTGCTCTGTGGAATAGCTTCTCCCTGATCCTTTCATCACATTCAGGCAAGGAAAGAGCAAAGGCAACATAAATTTAATCTCAATATACAGGATGAGGGGAGCAATATTAAACAGATCATAATTTTACTGTGCAAGTCTCCTAAAGCACTCCTAAAAAAGTTGCAGACGGAGCAACACGGTCAAGGTGCTGTGTGGACTGTCATTATCTTCCAGCTGTGTGTGTGTGTGTGTGTGTGTGTGTGTGTGTGTGTGTGTGTGATCAGGAACTGTTGCCATTTTAACCAGAGATCCCAAGTCTGTATTCCCCGGACCTGGCAGACAGCAACAGCACAGGATGGGAGAAAAGTGCTGAAGTGTTGTCCTCCTCCAGTTGTGCCATATAACTCATATGGGACCATCGGCATGTCACTCCTTCTTTGGGTCCCTGTTCCTCAGCTGAACACTAGGAGAGTGACAGAAGGAAGGCCGAGGTCCCTGTCAGTTCCAGGAGCCCAGGAATCCCTGTGTCTATAAGCACACTGGAGGCACTGGACATACCTACCCCAGCAGCCTGGCATGGATGGCCCATTTCTGGACAGAAAAGATTGAGGACATCTGGTTCCCCATGCCAACAACTTTGGCATGGGCCAACACAACCTGCAAAGGGAATAATATCAGCATATTGTATTGCTGAGGTATGAATAATTCAGTGTGCCAGGGCAACCTCATTATCTGTACTTAGTCACCCTGAAAAAGCAAGAGACAGTCGCAGGGGAGCATTTGCACAAGGCTCAGTTCATAGTTCTGGGCTCCTTCTCATCTTTCAAGGCCATGTGTGGCCCTTTCTGGCTGCCTTGGCTGTGCCTGAGGGGCTAACATTTGGTCACTCCTCATCAGGAGGAGCAATTAGTCTCCAGGTGGTGGCAGGTCTGAGCAGCCCACCTACTCTCCTGGTAAAATGGAGGGAGGGAAGGTCCCATTTCAGGCCCTGGAAAATCCCTGGAAGTTCAGTTTTCTATATCCGAATGCAGAGTCTTTTTGAGTTGGGGGTAAAGTGAAAAGAAACTAAAACTTCTCGGTCACTGTACTTACATTATTAAATTATAATGAGGTTTAAAACACTGAGATCTTACAGAGCTTAAGAAGAATACAATCAGGGCTTCCCTAGTGGCGCACTGGATAAGAATCTGCCTGCCAATGCAGAGGACACAGGTTCAATCCCTGGTTGGGGAAGATCCCACATGCCGCAGAGCAACTAAGCCCGTGTGCCACAACTACTGAGCCTGTGCTCTAGAGCCCGTGAGCCACAACTACTGAGACCGTGTGCCGCAACTACTGAGCCTGCACGCCTAGAGCCTGTGCTCCACAACAAGAGAAGCCACCGCAATGAGAAGCCCGCGCACTGCAACAAAGAGTAGCCCCCGCTCTCCACAACTAGAGAAAGCCCGCGCGTAGCAATGAAGACCCAATGCAGCCAAAAATAAATAAATGAAGACCCAACGCAGCCAAAAATAATAATTTTTTTAATTAAAAAAAAAAGAATACAATCAGAGACCCTAGAAACAATACTTTCCATATCTCATGAAAATGAGCATTAAAAAAATTAATGTTATTCTAGAGCTTCATTGGCAGGATAAAATCTATAATATTCCCAGGGAGGGAGTGGGGAATAATAAAATCCAAAAGGTGATACTATGAGGATATGTTAGGTGACTTAACCAGCCAACTAAACAGACAAAGATGATTTCTGAAAACCAAAACCCCTTACATGCTTATATTCTGAAGAAGGCAATTGATGTGACAGAAATGTTCCCTGCAGATTATTCCATTTGAATACAAGTGAATTCCCCATACATTGTTGCTATAGCAGCCAGTATATATTGCCTCATGGCCAGGCCCTCCCAGAGCCAGGTGGAAGGTTTTCGACAAGAGACTGCAGACAGTGAATTGAGGGCTGGTTTCTCCTTTGTTGCTTCTCTCTTAAAGCTTTCACACATGTCCCCGTGCTCATGGATCACACATGTGACCTCAGGCACGGAGGCTGATTCAGAGGGGCAGAATCCAGGACAGATCAGGGTGGGCCTATACCCACCCTGAGGCAATACAATAGACCTGTCCTAATATACTAATTTCATATGTTGTCATTGTGTCTTTGCCATGTTAGTTCCATGGAGGAAGTGTATTTGTGGGGGAATGGACTCTTTTGCATCCAGTTACACACATTCATTCCCATTAACAAGGCAGAAAAAAGGCAAGACTACACTGGATATAGTGGTGCTCCCTTCAGATTCTCTCTTCAAAGCAGATGCTGCCAGGAATATCAGCTGCTCCCTGCTCCCAAGTCCCAGTGGCACCTCTCACCAGGAATAGTGCCCAGCTATGGGGAACTGCCTCCCCCAACGCCACATCGCCTCCCAGGGTGGCATGCACCAAGTGATTGGCTCTTGCAGAGATAAAATCCAGGACAACCCTGCAAGAGGATCCCAGGTCTTCTTCTCCCTGAGGATAGGCTGAGACCTCTGTTGCAACCACACTGATATTTAATGTCTCCCTTGCCCAATCCCACCTTCCTTGCACGTCTAGCTCCTGTAAGAACTCTCCAATAAACCTTCCATACACAATTCTCAGAGTCCATTTTCAGGAAACCCAACCTAAGATGAGGATAAATGAACATGAATAGGCGATTCAAACTTGGCAACCAAGTAAACCTTGGGTTAACAATTTTTGAAAATGAGTTGCATCAATCGGAACATGTTTTCTGTGAAATTTTCCCAGCCTAGGGTAGAAAAAAACCTTTTCCAACTGTGTTCCTGTATTCACTGAATTAGAAGAAGATTATTAAACCTTAGAAGCAGAGAAACGTGCACACTTTCAGCACACAGCCTACCCATAAGAACGTGGAGAGCACATCTGGTAAGGTACCTGTGCCATGCAGGAGAGACCGCCTCCCCAGATGTGCATCTTACACTATTTAGGCAACAATGCGTCTGCTCACCCCTGGCGCTCTGTTTGAATTGCTGGTAACCCAATGGGAGCCTCTTACCTCCAGGACCAGCCACAGCTGTCCTCCCACACCGTGATCTGCTTTGTAAAACATCCCATAAAACTTTACAACGTTGGGGTGATTCGGAAGAAACTGCAAAATGTTGTATTCTGCCTCAATCTCCTCATCCATATCCTACACAAGGTAAAAAATGCATGCTGGATTCAGTACAATGTGCGAGGAAGGGTACAGGAATGATATCACAATCAAGTAACCATTTAATAAAGCATATGTAGTCTGTATTTTTAATGTCATCATTACCATATCTTGAAAATACCTAACAATGGGCATTTAGATACCAACTAAAGCCTTCTGATTGTTATATCAATAAATGTCTTCATTACATATTCTTAATAATAATATTATAAATATCTTTTTTAAAATTTAAAAATGTCTGAATTTTCAAAGCAATTAAGGAGAAGTAGCTCAAAGGGACCCAACCAGGATAGGACACTTAAAACCTCACTGTGGTAAACAGTGCACAGCATTATAGGCTCAGTATTCAGTGCTCTGAAATAGGATGCCAGGCTAAGATGACTGAATATCACAAGTCTGGGTCA
The DNA here is from genome assembly GCF_965194805.1 of Balaenoptera borealis. Taxonomy (NCBI): domain Eukaryota; kingdom Metazoa; phylum Chordata; class Mammalia; order Artiodactyla; family Balaenopteridae; genus Balaenoptera; species Balaenoptera borealis. The sequence continues at coordinate 62,537,976 of NC_138863.1, forward strand.
CTTTGTAACTTACAGCGAGATCAGCCTCTGTATAAACCCAACAAATCACTCTTTCCAAGAGAATAACATTTGAAGAGTCCAGGGGACCAAAATCAAAACAATAGTAAAATGGACAAAAGAGAAAATCAAGGGAAGTTTTAACTCCAAATGGAGTCCCTTCATTCAGATGGGCTAAGGAGTCATAACTCATTTTGAGATTTCATGCCAGGTTTCATTATCCCTAGAAAATCATCCCCAGAACAAAGAAAGAAGTTGAAAGCTCAGTGTGTATAAAACACTATATTACGGTTATAATTTATAACTGTTACTTACACTGATTGGATCTAGAATTTTTACTGCAGCCAGGCTCCCATCTCTCTTGTTAGTTACTTTGTAGACCTTGCCATAGGTGCCTTTACCTATGGTCTCTACAATTTCCCAGGTATCTGTGGGATCTGGAAGCGATTCAAGTCCAAGCATCGTGGTGCTGTAATGAAACAATCCATACAGATGTTTCCTGGTGGGAAGAAAAGTTTGTTACGTGCAACAGATCACAGGATTAGTGGCATTGGGCTTTTGAAACAAGAATATTTTTATTTCTTTAGAATCCAACAGCACATTATAAGGATCACACACCATGATCAAGTGGGGTTTATCCCAGGAATGCAAGGATTCTTCAGTATACGTAAATCAATCAATGTGATACACCATATTAACAAACTGAAGGAGAAAAACCATATTATCATCTCAATAAATGCAGAAAAAGCTTTCAACAAAATTCAACACCCATTTATGATAAAAACCCTACAGAAAGTAGGCATAGAAGGAACTTACCTCAACATAATAAAGGCCATATATGACAAACCCACAGCCAACATCATTCTCAATGGTGAAAAACTGAAACCATTTTCTCTAAGATCACGAACAAGACAAGGCGGTTGTCCACTCTAACCACTATTATTCAACATAGTTTTGAAAGTTTTAGCCACAGCAATTAGAGAAGAAAAAGAAATAAAAGGAATCCAAATCAGAAAAGAAGAAGTAAAGCTGTCACTGTTTGCAGATGACATGATATTATACAAAGAGAATCCTAAAGATGCTACCAGAAAACTACTAGAGCTAATCAATGAATTTGGTAAAGTAGCAGGATACAAAATTAATGCACAGAAATCTCTTGCATTCCTATACACTAATGATGACAAATCTGAAAGAGAAATTAAGGAAACACTCCCATTTACCACAGCAACAAAAAGAATAAAATACCTAGGAATAAACCTACCGAAGGAGAAAAAAGACCTGTATGCAGAAAACTATAAGACACTGATGAAAGAAATTAAAGATGATACAAACAGATGGAGAGATATACCATGTTCTTGGATTAGAAGAATCAACATTGTGAAAATGACTATACTACTTAAAGCAATCTACAGATTCAATGAAATCCCTATCAAACTACCAATGTCATTTTTCACAGAACTAGAACAAAACATTTTACAATTTGTATGGAAACACAAAACACCCCACATAGCCAAAGCAATCTTGAGAAAGAAAAATGGAGCTGGAGGAATCAGGCTCCCGGACTTCAGACTATACTACAAAGCTACAGTAATCAAGACAGTATGGTACTGGCACAGAAACAGAAATATAGATCAATGGAACAGGATAGAAAGCCCAGAGATAAACCCACACACATATGGTCACCTTATTTTTGACAAAGGAGGCAAGAATATACAATGGAGAAAAGACAGCCTCTTCAATAAGTGGTGCTGGGAAAACTGGACAGCAACATGTAAAAGAATGAAATTAGAACACTCCTTAACACCATACACAAAAATAAACTCAAAATGGATTAAAGACCTAACTGTAAGGCCAGACACCATAAAACTCTTAGAGGAAAACATAGGCAGAACACCCTATGACATAAATCACAGCAAGATCCTTTTTGAACCACCTCCTAGAGAAATGGAAATAAAAACAAAAATAAACAAATGAGACCTAATGAAACGTAAAAGCTTTTGCACAGCAAAGGAAACCATAAACAAGATGAAAAGACAACCCTCAGAATGGGAGAAAATATTTGCAAACCAAGCAACTGACAAAAGATTAATCTCCAAAATTTACAAGCAGCTCATGCAGCTCAATATCTAAAAAACAAACAACACAATCCAAAAATGGGCAGAAGACCTAAATAGTCACTTCTCCAAAGAAGATATACAGATTGCCAACAGACACATGAAAGGATGCTCAACATCACTAATCATTAGAGAAATGCAAATCAAAACTACAATGAGGTATCACCTCACAGCAGTCAGAATGGCCATCATCAGAAAATCTACAAACAATAAATGCCGGAGAGGGTGTGGAGAAAAGGGAACCCTCTTGCACTGTTGGTGGGAATGTAAATTGATACAGACACTATGGAGAACAGTATGGAGGTTCCTTAAAAAACTAAAAATAGAACTACCATACGACCCAGCAATCCCACTACTGGGCATATACCCTGAGAAAACCATAATTCAAAAAGAGTCATGTACCACAATGTTCATCGCAGTTCTATTTACAATAGCCAGGACATGGAAGCAACCTAAGTGACCATCAATAGATAAATGGATAAAGAAGATGTGGCACATATATACAATGGAATATTACTCAGCCATAAAAAGAAACGAAATTGAGTTATTTGTAGTGAGGTGGATGGACCTAGAGTTTGTCATACAGAGTGAAGTAAGTCAGAAAGAGAAAAACAAATACCGTATGCTAACACATATATATGGAATTAAAAAAAAATGGTTCTGAAGAACCTACGGGCAGGACAGGAATAAAGACACAGATGTACAGAATGGGCTTGAGGACACGGGGAGCAGGAAGGGTAAACTGGGATGAAGTGAGAGAGTGGCATGGACATATATACACTACGAAATGTAAAACAGATAGCTAGTGGAAAGCAGCCGCACAGCACAGGGAGATCAGCTCAGGGCTTTGTGACCACCTAGGGGGTGAGATAGGGAGGGTGAGAGGGAGACACAAGAGGGAAGAGATATGGGGATATATGTATACGTATAGCTGATTCACTTTATTATAAAGCAGAAACTAACACACCATTTTAAAGCAATTATACTCCAATAAAGATGTTTAAAAAAAAAGAATATTTTTATTTCTTAACCAGCAACCTTATGGTACTTTTCTCTCTCTTTTTTTTTTTTTTTTTTTTTTAATTTTCCCCTTCTATTTTAAGTAGATTTTTTTAAAAAAGGGATATGAAGCCTCCTTAAGAAATGGGGGTAGAAAATAGAGGGGCAGGCAACATGACTCTGAAACACCTTGAAAAACACAGTTCTAAAAGGGGAGATTATATCCGCACAGCAGGAGGGAGTAAAAGGGCCAAAGAGGATGTCCAGTCATGACCAGACAACTGTCGTTCTAAGTTGCAGACTGGTGGCTGCTGCTGCAGAGAAAATAGCTGAAAGCCAGCGGTCTGAGACTATGTGCCCAGGTTATAGTAACCTTGACCAGACCTCTCTGATGGTCACTAGAAACTAGTGTCTATGTGCAAAGTCTGGGCTGTTAAGAAGGAGGATCTGGTGCCTGTACCAGGCACTGAAACCATGTACAAACCCCTGTGTCCCTGTCCTTTGAAGCAGAAGGCTTATGTTTAGCCTTCCAGGCCTCCCTTGAGTCTCAAAAGGCTGGCTCAAGAGTTAATGATCAGGAAATGTGAAGATGTAGAAACAAAGAACAGCTGTTGGGCCGGGAAATTGGTAACAATTTAGACAGTAAATCCCCCACATAGCAGAATCACCAAACTCCCAGTTCCCTGAAAGGTATGGACAAAGGCCTGACACACATTCCTAAGTTGTTTTTACAGGAAGCAGAGCCCCACCAGATGAAAACTGCTGACCACAAGAACATAGACCCTGGACTGGTTGAAACCAGAAGGCTGGTGATGCTTGAAACTTCACCTTGATGCCAACCAATCCAAGAACTGTGCACGAGCTGATCACGAACCCTGAAGCTCCCTCCTTCACACTGCCTTTAAAACCGCTTCCCTGAAAGCCATCAGGGAGTTTGGGTCTTTTGAGCATGAGCTGCCCATTCTCCTTGCTTGGAGCCCTGCAATAAATGCTGTACTTTCCTTCACCACAACCAGTGGTCTGTGTCTGTAGATGGCTTTGCTGTGCCCGGGTGAGCAGACCCAAGTTTGGTTTGGTAACAGCATCAGTCAGTGCACAGTGTCCATTGCCATCCAGGTCTTGGGTCTTGCAAGGATTAGCCAAGCCCAGATCCCATCCATACAGCAACAGCCTACTGTGGGAACCACATTGAATGGTTAACCAGAAGCTGCAAACTCACTCTGCCTTAGCAGTACTCTATTTAATAAGGACATGGCCCTGTGGAGTTTAAGTACTTTTAAGTACCAGCAGCAAGCTTGGCAGGCAAACCAAGTCACCCGAGACTGATCCCATGAAAAAGTCCCTTCAAGTGTAGTTACTCCAAGGCTAGAAGAGGGGTCCCAACCTTAGGCTGCTTCTAACCCCAGGGAGGGGATCATCAGCTCTAACACAAACAGCCACAGCATCCAATCCCCATGCTGTGGCTTGGTGTCCACCCAAGGTGAGCACTTCTGCCTCATGCTGGGCAATCCAATTTGCACTTCTAATTCTAATTATCTTCTAAACTGCATTCTCTCAAGACACAGCCTTTTGACTTGGAACAAAAATCCATTATTTAATCCTTACCCTTTCTGATGGGGGCATTTCAAAGATATTGAAAACCATTACCAAAACAAAACAAAATCCCAATAGCTGTTGTGTTGATACTGGAAGGGAATCTGTCTTTCCAGAGTTCACCTGGCAGGCATACCATGCTCTAAAGGGGTCTCCAACCAGCACCTCAAGAGCCCAGGCCAGGCTCACACTGAGCTGAGACAATGACCCTAAAAGGTCGGCTGGTCAAATGACTCCTGCCTTTCATCCGCTGGTTTCAAGATTCTAACGAACTCTAACCTTTCCTCCCAGCCAGTGTTTCACAAAATCCATCTTTCTCAGCACATGCTTCACAATTCTTGCCATATGTGTACATTACCTGCGCTATTAGTTACTAAATACATTTAAAATATTTGCTTTTTCATATAAATAAATCTTTTTTTTTTTAATTTTTTGGGCATGCCGTGCAGCATGCAGGATCTTAGTTCCCCAACCAGGGATCAAACCCATGCCCCTTGCAGTGGAATTGTGGAGTCTTAACCACTGGACTGCCAGGGAAGTCTCATAAATGTCTTTTAAAGGCACTTTATATCTCTACCCTAAATCATTTGCCATATATCAAAATTAACAGCAAAAAGATGATTATGCTAAAAACAACAATTGTTCAAGTCCAGCCAGATACCGCTGCCCTCTGTTCTTTGGAAAAAGGGAGATCATGGAGGGATGGGGTAGAATTAAAGCCTAGTACAAACTTTTCCCTTAACGTCATCAGAAGATGTGAAAAAGAATTAGCAAGGGAACAATTTTGTCACTATGTGATTCAGTGTCCTTTATTGCAAGATCACCAAAACCTCTGAACACCTTGAGAACTGCTCTAGGCTCTGCTTCTACAGGAGCAAAAAGCAGGACCAGCAGGGGGTGCTGGTCAAGGCCAGACAAGTGGGGGTGGGGAGGGTACTGAGATGTCCTTCCTGGAGAGAAGAATCTGGCCCATCGGCCTAGATGGGATTACCTTACACTTACCAGGACAGTCCCTGTTTCCCCACTTGCATCTGGGCTCAGCGCCGTGACACAGAGGCGCTAAGTCAGACTGCCTTCATGATCCAGGCCCTGCCCAGACCAGCCTGGAGACCTGCCCCTCTCTCTGGGCCTCAGTCTCTTCATCAGCACAGTGGGGCTCCTGCTGCCACCCACTTCACAGAGTTGCTATGAGGTTAAGGGGATGAAGATAAAATAAAGTGAGCACCGTGAGCGCCTGGCCAGTATCACCTGCCATCACTAAGGCATGGCACCAAGTTCTGCTTAGGAATAGGCAAGGCTTAACACCGTTTCTTGTTCTGTTTTATTTTACCCTTAGCCACAGACAAAATGAGAACCATATTCGTTTTGCTCCGATCAGTTATTAGTTTCAAACAACTGGCTGGAATTTGGTGTGTGCATGTGAAATTAAATCATACCGTGTGCAGTGGGAGAGGACCCTGGAGGCCATTGAATCAAGTGGTTTTTCTAATGATTTTGGGGCACGAGACCCTTTTGTTACATTAAATCTCACTTAGAAGGCTGATGGATAAGCTTAGAGAAGCAGTGCCACTCTGGCTGAGAGAGGCTAGGGAAGCAAGTGCCTGCCCTGTGCCTTCCGTGGGAGACCAGCAGGGTGACCAACCACCCTGGTTTGTCTGGGCTGCTCAGTTCAGCACTGCAAGTCCCATGTCCCGGGAAACCTCAGAACTAGGCAAACCGGGACAGTTTGTCACCCCAGTCTCTGGGATCTCCTCTGAGCACTATTAGAAAATCACTGGTTAAGTACCCTCTACCACCACCACCTCACCCCCTGCTCTGGGCTAAACTGTATCTCACCCCCCCATCCCAAATTCATATGATGAAGTGTCTTGATCTCCAGTACCTCAGAATGTGACTGTATTTGGAGACAGGGCCTTTAAAAAGAGGTAATTAAGGTAAAATGAGGTTATGGGGCAGAGGGGTAGGGCAGGAGTTAATCAGAATCACCAGTGTCCTTAAAAGAAGAGATGAGGGCCCAGACATGCACAGAGGAAAGACCATGTGAAGACAGAGGGAAGATGGTCATCCACAAGCCAAGGAGAGAGACCTCAGAAGGAACCGACCTTGCTGACACCTTGATCTTGGACTTCTAGCCTCCAGAACTGTGAGGAAATAAATTTCTGTTGTTTAAGCTACTCAGTCTGTGGTACTTTGTATGGCAGTCCTAGCAAACTAATAAACTTTTAACTTACAGAAGAAGAAACTGAAGCCCAGATTGGTGACAGGACTGTTTAGGGGAAGTACAGGAATGGGAATCCAGGCCTCCCTAGGCCCAAGACCTTTGTTCCACAGAATAGAATGAAGGGAGTCATCTGATTAGCAATGGTTCCAAATATGGAAAAGTTCTGTGGGGGAAGTACCCTCCCACATGGAGGCCAAATGCCTCATGGACCTAATGGACAGCACTCTCTGCTCCCTGCAAAACAAGAAAAACTCACCAGAGGGATTCCTCTACAGCTGGCACCAGTAATGGGTGAGCAGGAGGCACGCTTGTCAGGTCCCACTGCCACACCCATCATTTCCATCCAGACACTCGCAGACAAGGTTAAATAAAGGTGCAACAGAACAGGTGCACTTTAATAGGGTTGCCAGTCTTCTCTCTTTAAAATCAACACCCGACTCTATAAACTCTCTGATGATTGATTAACAGCCAGCCCGAACAGTGGATGCTTATATAGCCCTTTAAAGATGCTGATAATCGCTCGTGGAGGCGGCCCTTCAGACAGCCGAAAAGCCACTCCTGGCCAGAATGTTAACCTCAGGGTAGACTGTGCTTCTGCCCGTCTCTGTGTTTGGGGCCTCATGGAACTAGCCAGGGGTGACCAAAGAAGGGCCAGGAGCAGTCTGGAGTGAGAGGGATGAACCTGGGACCTCAGGACTCTACAGAAACCTCAGAAGTCCCCTCAGAGGTACCTGGGCTTCCTGCAGTTCCCCAGATGGGGCCTCCATCATTTATTTGGACACAAAATGAAAGGGTGACCTCAGGAGACTAGAAAACTCAAGTTACATGGGCTACTCTCATTGCAAAACAAATAGAAGGATAAATCTACCTGGGAAGAGGTGAGTGATGGCATTTGTCAGCACAGAGGAAGCTCATGCAATTTACACACCAATTCAGAAGTCCGATGGGCCTGGACGTGTCTGTGTGTGCGGCTGTTCTAGAGTGAAGACTTGATGAATATGCTTTGATTTTGCATGTAGTGGTATTACGGAAGTCAATGCCACAAAGAGATTTCTGATCAAAGTCACTACTCTCTCAGAGCAAGATTCTGCTGTCCCCCATCTTCCTGTGGCATCCAAACCCTCCCACTATGGGGAAAGTCCCACTATGGGGATATCTTTCATCTAGGAAAGATATCCCCATCCAGTAAATAAGGGTAACACAGGTATTAAAGGACTATTTCCCTATCTTTGCCCACACATCCCTATTAACCAAATATCTAGGAAATACCCAACTTCTCATTACTTAGGCCACTAGATAGACAGACACACAGAGAGACAGACAGATAGATAGATATTTAATAAGAGAATTTAAACAACAAGGTCCTGCTGTATAGCACAGGGAACTATATTCAATATCTTGTAATAACCTATAATGGAAAAAGAACCTGAAAAATAATATATATATAAAATATATATATATAAAACAATCACTTTGCTGCACACAAGAAACGAACACAACATTCATTGTAAACCAACCATACTTCAACAGAAAGAAAAAAAGAGACTTTATTCTTGTGTTAACAGAGTCCCTTGGAAGTTAAGAACAATAGTCTTTTTCTTGTTTTGTTTTGTTTTGTTTTTAGAAGGCAAACTCCTAGAGTCAGAGGCCGTGTCTCTTTGCAGCAGTTGGGAAAGCAGGCTTTCAATAATATTCTTTCTGTTGATAAGTACAAATAGACTGAAAATGACCTCTGTTTGCAACTAACAGCAGGGGCAGGTCTTGCTCCATCAGAGAACACCTCAGCTCCAGATCCCTCTACCACAAGAGACGGGCACCTTGCCCAGGTTACACTTCACACTGCAGTGAGGAGTTTCCCATATGGCTGTAAACTAATAGCACATCTGCTGCTTTATCTTATCAGGATTGAATGTCTAAAGACTTCCTTAGGAGTTCTGGTTTCAATTATCAGCAAAGGATACACTTTTTAAAATAATGTCAAAATATTCCATGCTTAGGTTTTATCAAACATTACACCATAGAGATTTAAATTCCATACATTTCTAGCATCACAAAAAGAAAGTCAGGCATTATGCACTAGCCAAAAAAAAATTAAACCTGAATCTAATCAAGCATCTAGATTACCAATCTACAGGAATAACACAGGTCAGGGCAACATGCTAGGCAACACCATAGGTGTACAATAAGCAAAATCCAGACTCTAAGTAAGAAACTCTCCAGACAAATGACCCAACTTCTCCAAAAACTAAATGGCAAATAAAAATAAATAAACTGAAAGGGATAACCTCAGGATTAAAAGATGCTTAAGATACATACCAAATGTGAAATAAAGGGTGGATTCACAAAAACAAGCTAAAGAAATAACAGTTATGAGATCATTAGAACACCAACTAGTTATCTGATGGTATTAAAGAAACATTGTTAATTATGTTTTAATTGTGATAACTGTATTTGTGGTTGTGTTTTTCGTCCTTATCTTTTAGCAATACATCCTGAAATATTTACAGGTGTAATAATATGCTGTCTGGAAAAATATGAGTGGAAAAAATAAGGGGCATTCATGATGCAAGACTGACCATGGGGGAATATTACTGAACCTAAGTACATGAGGGTTCATGGTAATGTTGTTTACTTTCGTATGTTTTTCAATTCCTTATTTTAGAAATTATAAAAAGTTTTTAAAATTCTGTGTAATTAACATATGTCAGCGTACATTCTAGTATTCATACACGTGGTCAGCCTCACCTCTCCCTGAACTGTCTCCCCACCACCACCCTGGATGATATTCTAAAAAGTCTCTGGACAGCTTCATGTAAAAGAATGAAATTAGAACAGTCTCTAACACCACACACAAAAATAAACTCAAAATGGATTAAAGACCTAAATGTAAGACCAGATCCTATAAAACTCCTAGAAGAAAACAAAGGCAGAACACCCTTTGACATAAATTGCAGCAATATCTTTTTGGATCCATCTCCTAGAGTAATGGAAATAAAAACAAAAATAAACAAATGGGACCTAAAAGCTCTTGCACAGCAAAGGAAACCATAAACAAAACGAAAGGACAACCTAGAGAATGGGAGAAAATATTGCAAATGATGCCAATATTGCAAAACATGCAACTGACAAGGGATTAATCTCAAAAATATACAAATAGCTCATACAGCTCAGTATCAAAAAAACAAACAACCCAATCAAAAAATGGGCAGAAGATCTAAATAGACATTTCTCCAAAGAAGACACACAGGTGGCCAAATGGCACATGAAAAGATGCTCAACATCGCTAATTCTTAGAGAAATGCAAATCAAAACTACAATGAGGTATCACCTCACACTGGTCAGAATAGCCATCATCAAAATGTCTACAAATAAGAAATGCTGGAGAGGGTGTGGAGGAAAAGGAACCCTCCTACAGTGTTGCTGGGAATGTACCACCAACATTCCCAACCAATGTACCAATGTAAATTGGTACAGCCACTATGGAGAACAGTATGGAGGTTTCTTAAAAAACTAAAAATAGAGCTACCATATGATCCAGCAATCCCATTCCTGGGCATATATCCGGAGAAAACCATAATTCAAAAGGATACATGCACCCCAATGTTCATTGCAGCACTATTTACAATAGCCAAGACATGGAAGCAACCTAAATGTCCATTGACAGACGAATGGATAAAGAAGATGTGGTATATTTATACAATGGAATATCACTCAGCCATAAAAGAGAATGAAATAATGCCATCTGCAGCAACATGGATGCAACTAGGGATTATCATACTAAGTGAAGTCAGCCAGACAAAGAAAGACAAATATCATATGATATTGCTTACATGTGGAATCTAAAAGAAAAAATGATAAACATGAACTTATACACAAAACACAAACAGACCCACAGACATAGAAAACAAACTTATGGTTACAAAGGGGGGAAAAGGGGGGAAAAGGGGGGGGGGAATAAATTAGGATTTGGGGATTAACATATACACAATACTATATATAAAACAGATAACCAACAAGGACCTACTATATAGCACAGGGAACTATACTCAATATGTTGTAATAACCTATGAGGGAAAAGAATCTAAAACAAATAGATGTATATGTTTGTATAACTGAATCACTTTGCTGTACACCTGAAACTAATACAACATTGTAAATGAACTATACTTCAATAAAAATAAGTTAATTAATTTTAAAAAGTCTCAAAGTTTCATGTGGGCTAGCACTTTACTCATGTAAGAAATAGTAAACCACTAATATAAGACCAACAGAAAAACACCCTGGCATTTGATTCTAAAGCACCCACACTCATATTGTCAGAAAGTCACCTTCCCAATTCACCTCTAGGTGACTGAGGCACAGTCAGTCCCCCTTGGTGGCTAATGTCCCAGCCCAAACTGCCGCTAAATGCAGAACTGTAGTTAGGAGAAACTAATGAACCGCTGAATGGCACAGGAAAATCAATAGGCAGAAGGCAAGTCACCTTCTTCTGCCCGTCCAACTCCTGTTCTTTTTTCCTGAAGGAGGAAGAGAGAAACAACATCAATATACAGACACCGAAATGAACAAAAAGATCTGTGATCTTTTTCATCTGGTCCCTGAAAAAGAAACTGCCCAATGGCATGAAGCTGAACCTGCCCAAGGCTAAATGCAGAGTCACATACCCACTGACTAGCTGGGTGGGTGGCCCCTAAGCAGCGCGGGAAAGGCCTAGAGGGAAAATGAAGGATAGTCCAAGGTGAGCCTTGGCTTTGGCAATAAAAGGAAGCCATGGAACAAATTTCACATGGTGCCCTTAAAACTGTTATGTTTAGTGAAAAAGAAGGAAAAAAAAAACTAATCCAAAGGAAAACGGTACTCCTAATAAATTTCCTGCTCATTCACCTGTGTCTTTTCAGAGGCCCTATGAGCTGATATACCACGAGGGGTGGGAAGTAAATAGATGAGCTCAGTTCCTCCAAGGTTGAAGTGGGCACTAAACATCCTCACTGTGAAGTGTGGCCATTTTTTCCATGTCCTACTGCTCTTCCCTTGTGCTTTGCCCATCACCTCTGTAGGTTAATCAAAAACTAGACTTGGCGATTCCAAGGTAACTGTACCTCAACAATAGGTTATAGATTAGACCAACTTACCATAAAATTTATTACTTATGCATTTAGTAAGTAGTTATTAAACGCCAATTGTATGCAAGCCCTGGACTAGGATCTACAAGAAATATAAGGAAGAATAAGAAGCTCAGCTTTGCTTTTAAGGTTCTAAACTTGTTTAAGAAAGTTTTATGACTTTTGGGGTAAGATGCAAGAGTGAAGTCAGGTATCAAGTTTCCCTAAAACTAAGTGAATGAACATTGTTAATAGAAAAAACTGAGATCCAGCAAAGAAAACAAAACAAAATGTACAGCAGTAATCAAACAGAACAAGGGATACAATTTCATGCCACAATCTCTGAAAAGTATTGTTTGGGGAAAGTGAGAGATGGAAGATACCAGGAATGACTGTTCTTCTCAGCCCACCTCTCTCTCTTCTCCCAGAAGTGTGGTGAGTTTGGGAGATGGTGATTGGACAAAATTCTGAAAAACCTCATTAACACTCCCTATTTAGAGAGAAGTAGAGACAGAGGGTGAATTAGCAGCAGGGAAGTGGGTCCAGGCTCATCACTTATATATGCAATAAGAATTTAGTAGGAACCTTTTGCCTACATTACTCAAACTAAGCTTTGTGGGTCATTAAAAGAAGTAAAAGGAATAATCAGGCTCTATTCTAAAACAAGTTACATTTCCAAAGATATGTAGGAAAAGATGCCTCCTGCCAAGTAGAATAATGCTAGCACAGCATTTTAAACAATATTTCGGAAAGAAAAGCAAAGTCAATATCCACCAAGCATGACTGCCCCTAATGTCCAATACCTTGTACTTCAGAAGGCAAAATGAACAGTCCAGACAGACAGACGTTTCCTGGTAAAATTACTGAATATAAAGGATAGAATTTTTCAGGTACAGAGGAGACACACACACACACACACACACACAAATACATACCCCAAAACAAAATGAAAAGCAAACAAAACAGAACAAAAACTCAGGCTTGTCTCCACACCAACACTCAATACTCAATAGAGGAAAACCTGTAATCCACCTGTAATGTATGTGGACAAAAGTCTGAGAGAGAAAAAAGTATGAACAAATATTTTTATATTTAGCCGAAGTGTCGTTCAAGTATAAAGACAACAGACATTTTCAGACATGCAAGAGAGCTCAGTGACTCCATGAGTCCTACTTAAAAAAAAAAAAAAAAAAAGGACGAGTCCAAAACCCAGCAAACAAAGAGATAAATGTGGAGCTCTAGTAAAAAGCCTGATAGGGATATCTGAACCTATTTATGTTTAGAAATGATGCAAAGCAGCAGTATGAAGTACATTTACGGAGAGAACTGTTATACATTTCAGTAATAAAAAATAATAATAAACCAAATTCAGGGGAGGGGGAAAGTTTCTCTACTTTCTAAAGATGATAAATCAAGAAACTGAGATTTAAATATACTATTTAAAATTATAAAATTAACCAAGTGAAATGACAATATTGACAAAAGTAAGGAGAAAGCCTATGTGTTAATTTTCTCACTCATGTCACTGAGTCAGTAAATAATTGATAAATTGAGGTTAAAACCACTCCACAAAGTTACAAAAGGAATCTCTGAAAGACCAAAAAATAGACTATAAATCCTTGACATTATCATTAAAATGTACACTTACTCATAAAGACACATATGTATACCATATGAAGAAAAGACAACCCATGAGGTAAGAGACAGGGGCAGCATTAAAGATAGAAAATATAAGTTAAGAAGCATTTAGAATGTAAACATTTATTATATCAATAAATACAGGATTCTTTAACGAGAACAAACCAAATCTATAAAGATCCACACTAAAATAAACTATCTAGAAGTCTTTATGACTCAGAAAGGTTAAAAGTAAAAGGAGGTCAAAGATAAGCCAGTCAGATGGTAACAACAACCAAAAAAATCATAGTATTAACATCAGAAAAGAGTAAATTCAAGGCAAAAACTATTAAAGAACATAAAGTGTTATTAGTACATTCAGTAATAATAATTGAGCAATTACTATGCACCAGGTACTGTTCTACACGCTGTTAGAATACCAAAGTTTAAATCAGTAACGAGTGTTATAAATTTTTCAGCACCAAAAACAAAGTGTTAAAATTTATAAAAGCATAAACCTCTATAAGAAATCAACAAAACACAATAAGAGTAACAGATATTGTCAGTCATGACAGAACAAGGAGACAAAATAATATGAAATATGAATCATACAATCAATATGGTTAACCCAGTAGATACATATCAAACTGTATAATCTAACATAAGACATCTTTTCAAGCACTGATGGGATATTTAATTTTAAAAAGAAAGAATACATTAGTCCACAAAGTAAAGTCTTGATGCATTCTAGGAAAGTGGAATTAGAACAATCTTCCCTGACCATACTGCAGTAAAACTAAATATTAATAATAAAAACAAGAAAAAGCCTAGCTACCTGAAAATTTTAAAGCTCTTTCAGATCTTGATGCAAAGGAAACAGTTAAAACTGAAATTAGAGTATATAAAAAATAACAATATTAAAGATAGTACGTAGCAAAAAACTTTAGAAATTGGGCTCAAGGTAAAACTTTACCAAGCAAATTATAACAAAAATGAATTTAAAAACCATTCTATTTAGAAAGATAGAGATGGATCAACAAAATTAACCTAAGGGAAGTATAAGAAAAAACAAAAGCAGAAACTAATGAATTACAAAACAGAAAAATACTACATAACTAATACATAAAAGAATAAATAAATAAAAAGAATAAATAAATAAAAAGAATACATAACTAAAGGTATAGTTCTCTGGGGAAAAACAAAATAAAACAGATAATAATAAACCAGTTTAGACAAGAAAAGGAGATTGTTTCTAATAGAAAACAAGATACAATCTCAAGGTTCATCATTATGGAGAGATTGTGTGATAAATCCTAATAATTACATAAAATGAAATACCATCTAGCCACATGTAACCACTTAAAAGAAAGAAGGTAAGTCTGGTTTCAACTAATATGGACAGAATGCCAATATGTACAATTACAGTTTTTTTAAAGTACTGAACAATGTGTAAAGGTAACTTTTGCACAAGTAAAAATAAAATCTACATTTATAGCCATTTTATGTGTATGTTTATGTGTGTGTATTCTCTCTATATGTGTCTTTATACATTTTCCAGAAGGCTACAAACTCAACTTTAGGGAAAGGTACCAGGAGTCAGAAAGGTTGGAAAAGAGAGAAATTAACATAATTTTTAAAAACTTTATACTTATCTATACTAGTCATATTTTGCTGGGACATACATTATTTTATTTTAAAAGATAATTTTTTTTTTTTAACAAATAAGAGATCTCTAGAGAGGAGATTATTCTGGCCCAGATGCATGCTGAAATCATGTAAAAGCAAAAAACCACGTGAGGCTGTAGAAGTCCATCTTGAGAAGAACAGGAAAGCAGAGAAGTAAAAAACCAAAGGACCATGCTTGAGAGAGGACTGGTGAGTGGGTTCACTATGAATTCTGTATCCAGGCCCTCTGAGGCCTGCTGAGCTTTGCTGTCGGTCCTTGAATATCCATGAAATTTCCTATTGCATTCTTCTAAGAAGACCCCCTTCTCAAGAGCCAATTTGAGTCCCTCATAGGCTAGCTTTAGTTCCTAACAACCCCAAAGAAGCCTGGCCTGTACCATTGTTGAATACCCTGTGTTATTCCATAGTGGAGGTGCAGCCTTACCTTGCTGAAAATAGAGCAATCTGAAGCTCGTACCCAGTGAACTCCTGCGGTCAGTCATGCCTAGCGAGTATGATTTAAATAGAAACTTGTCCAGCAACATTTTATACTTGTAAGAATATTCATGATGAAGATATCCATTTCTGAGTATGTTACTCAGAATATTGTGTCTATATGTTATAATATGTTCTATACGAATCACAAATCATAGAACAATGCTTTCAAAGCTAGAGAACAGCTTTTAAAAAGAAATCAGAAGAGCGAACAGTGAAAGTTCAGAGGAAATTAGTACAAATATTAAATATAATAAACATGCAGAGACACACAAAATAAGAAAACACATAGTACATAAGCATGAACAAATTAGAGAATATTCCAAACTAACATATAAGCAAGTACATGATATAACGGCCAAGGCTGGTAAGAAAGAGACTAGGCCCATTTGTAGGAACTGACTTCTTCACAAACAACCTATCTGCACATGGTTAGATAGAACCCACTCAAGGACAGCACAGATGTCATCTCTTCTGGGAGGCCTTTCCTACTTTTCCCAGTAGAGGTGCCCTTTCTCAATGGTCTCACTGTATTATGTACCCTTTTCTAGGAGTTATCACGTTGCCTGACATTTATTGTTCACATGTTGGTCTTCTCCACTAGTGACTCCTAGAGGAGGCCATGCCTTAATAATTTTCTCTGCCTCATCGGCAAATACCCAATGTATAATAAGTGCTCAGTAAATGTTTATTTAACATAGGATTAAAAATCAGAATTTTAAAAAGCAATGAGGTTTTCTCAATTTTAAAAACAGTTCTAGTTTCATAAAACACTAAAGAAAATACAGGCAAATAAAAGAATAAAAATATTAATACTCATAAAATTCCACCATCCAAACATAACCACTCTTAACTGTAAATATCATTGCAGATACAAACACACACACACACTCAAATACACTCACATAAAGATGAATGGCTTTGTTTGTTTGCTTGTTTCACAAGGCTGACGATCTGGTTTCTAGCCCAATCTCCTTACCGAATTGCTATTTCAAAGGCTTCTATCAGTCATGAAATTCAAGACACTTAAATCTCATCCTCACCCTTCAGGGCATCAGCCATTGCTCACTGCCTTTACCTTTCTAAAACACTCCCCTCCCTTTGTTTCCTTTACATCTTACTTTACTGGTTCCTATTCTGCCTCTCCATTCTCCCATTAATGTGGACATTTAAACTGAAGTCCTGCCTTCAGTCCTCCACTTGTCTCCCAAATGGCTCATCTACACCAAAGGTTTTAACCATCATGCCTTGGCACGTGGTGCCATCTTTCCAGCCCTATTTTATTCGATTCCTCTGGCCCCAGTCCAGGATTACTAACTGCTGGCCACACATCTCCACTTACATGCACCCCCTAATCCTCAGACATAGCACGTATAAAACTAAAACAACCACCTGTGGTTCCTCAAAGCCACTACTCAACTCCCAATGTCCATCAGGGGTCCCATCGTTTTCCTGGTAGCCCAAGCTACTGCCTCACTCTCACATTAGTCAGCCACGAAGTCATGTCCATTCTTTGTTCATTCCTGTGCCTCCATTTTCATCCCCACTGCTGCCACCTCTATGCATCTCACAAGGGATGGCTACAAAAGCTTTCTTGTCTCCCCTCCTCTAGTCTCCTTTTATTACAACTCCTAATGGACCTCACAACCAGATACAACATCCAAAGCCATCAATTCACTCATGTCACAATCTTGCTTAAACAAATAACCTGTGATGGCTCCCTACTGCTAAATTAAATAAAGACCAAATTCTTCAAATATTTAAGCAACCTAAATGCACCTTCCATTCCTGTGTCAAAACTTCTTTCATTGCCTTGTGTCAAGCTTATAATGAATTTCAACCTAACCCCTTGCCATTTCCTGAACCATCCTTGGACATCCACACCTCTGTCATTTTGTCCAGGTGATTTCTGCCCCCAGGAGTGCTCATTCCACCATGTCCATTAATCAAGAATCCTGCCAGCCCTTCAAGAGCCAGCTCATGTTCCTTAACCCTCCACAAACAGGCAGCACCTCCTCCTCTGACACTGTATGGTGCTCATATATGAGAAGCTGCCCTGTGGTGCCGCTCTGTGGATAAACCTCAACACCCTCAACACCCAAACAGGCCCTGGGCATCTTACAGACAGGGACTGTCTAATTCATATCAGTCCCCTCTGCACTTGCATCAGCTGTCACTCAACAAATATTTATGAAACCAAAGAAGAGGATGAATGCAGTTAAACGGAAAGGGCTGAATCTTGGAGTCCCAAAGCAAAAACTTAAGCTGACCCTTGAAGAAAGTATATGCCTTGAATTAGTGGGGATTGTGGAAAAGACATTCAAGAAGAAAAAATTAATGGAGGCAGGTTGGGCATTTTCAACAAGAAAGCCCTTCACTGTGCAGGGCTGTCCTGCAAATATCAGGATCCTGTGCCCTGGCTCACTCTGCGCCAGCCCTCCTTCCACTGTGACAACCACAGACAGCCCCCGGCCCTGCTTCCAGGTGGGAAGGATTAACTGAAGGCGCTGCACAGCGAGCTATGGGCACTGGAGAGGGAACTGCTGGACCCGGACAAGATGTGACTGGAGCAAAAGAATTACTTCCATTGAGGAGGTGAGAAGAAGAGCACCCAGCACCATCTATCTTTCAACCCCTCATGCTGCTGTGGAGGAAATAAAGCAACTGACAGCCACTCCTCTTCTTCTTTTTTCCAATAGCTTCACTCACACACACACTGAGAAGCAGTGAAAAATAAGGTGAAGACCGTGGTCTCCAGCCCTGGGTTCAAATCTCAGCTTTTACATTTACTAGCTTTGTTGGCAAGGGGAGAATTGCTTAACCTTCTGCGCCTCTGCTTCCTCATCCATTAAACAGAAATAATGAGAGTACGCACCTTTCAGAGTTGTGTGGTAGTCCCAGCCAACAGAAAGCACAAAACACACTGTTTATTATCACATCTTGGAAAAATCCACTAGCGAGAAGAGAGAGGAATATCAGCACTACATACCCTTTTAGTAACCAGTAAAACCTCTTCTATCACAGAGAACATTTTCTGAGTAAATACTAGATGCTGGACACAATGCCAGGTGCCATAACTCCATGAGACAGTAACTATTACTATTTCCACTTTACAGATAGGAAAACTGAGGCATTGAAAGGTTAAGTAAGTTAAGCTGGGAGCCAGGATTTAAATCTTTTTGTTTACCCCACCCTGACTCATTGATTCAACTAATATTTGATGAGCATCTACTAAGTGTTGAGCACTGTTCTAGGTGCTGAGGGTACAGCAATGATCAAAAAAGGCTAAAACCATGCCTTCATGGAGCTTACATTGTAGTAGGGGGAGAGAGAGAATCAACAAAATAAATAAATATAATAAATAGATGATGGGTAGTGATCAACTGCTAGGAGACAATTAAGTAGGGAAGGTGGATAGAAAGAGTGGTGGTAAGTAGGGGAACTGCAATTCTAAAATGCATGGCCAGAGAAGTATCACTGAGCAGGACGCATTTGAGAAATGAGAGGAAAGAGATGAAAGAGTAAAACTCTTAGCCAGGCGGTGAGGGTGGGAGCCATTCCAGATAGAGGATATAGGAAGTGCAAAGGCCCTGAGGCAGGAGTTTGCCTGGCTTACCCAGGGAATAGCAAGAAGCCAGTGCAGCTTCAGTGGAATAAGAAAGGCAGAGAAGTAGGAGTTGGGGTCAGAGAGATATGGGGTGGGGAAAGAAGATCATGTAGGTCTTCATCAGCCTTGTAAGGTAAGGACCTGGCTTTTACTTAGACAGATAGAAAGCTGTTGGTGGGATTTGAGCAGGCGGGACATGATCTGACTTATGTTCTAACACGTTACTCTGGTGGCTGCATGGAGAGTGGACTGAAGGAGATGTCACTTGGAGGTCCCTTAAGAACAGTCAAAGTTATTGGCAAGAACAAAGAAGCAACAATGTCTTCCTCAATTCTAGCAGGTGTGATCACAATGGACTTTTTTTTTTTCCAGAAAAAAGTGCTTGGGAAGCCTCTTTCCACTCTATCTAAGATGTTTGTTGAATACATAGGTCATAGGGAACCCTCATCAACTATACTGTACTGGGACCCTTTCTAAAACTGTCAGGATGCACCCACAGCAGCTGGCTGGAAATTGCTACATTCTCACTCATCACTCCTCAGTGTTTCCCTCACTTTGGGAGGTGAAGCTGAGTACAGAACTGGTTGTCCAGTCTTAGTACAAGGTAGGCCTGCTGTGATCAGAACATTTAGAACACGGCCAAGTGGTAGGGCAAAGTCCAAAGAGAGCTAGGCTTAAGCTTAGCCAGATATTCCACAAAATGCGTATCGACACCTACTCTGAGCAAGTCAAGGAGAGACTCTAAAATGAATCAAATTCAGCCCTCACCTAAGGGGGCATACTGTTCAGTATGTGAAAGGATACGACTTGAACACAAGTCACTAGACAGCAATAAGTATACACTACACATGATACACTATATAGTATATTTACTTGAATAGAGTTATATAGTTACTGGAATACTTGAATACAAGTAACTACACTGCAAAATAGAAAGTGACAAATGTCCCATAAGGAGGGAAACAGTCTATCCAGCCCAGAGGATCCAGGGGTGGCATTTGACTTGGCCTTAAAGAGGAAGCTGGAGCTAGAGACACGGAGATGGACAGAAGCCATGCCGGGCAGAGGGAGCAGAGGGAGAGACTGGAAAATGGAGGACTCAGGATGGGAACAAAGGTTGGGAGAGTTTCAGGAGACCCACAACATATTTATGGAGATTTATGGATATTTATGAAGATTCTGGGCCCACTCCCAGCATTTCTGAGTTGATGGGTGGAGAAATCTGTATTTTTAGCAAGAACCCTCAAGTAATTCTAAAGCAGTTATTTCCCACCCAACTCCACCTCCACCTCCACTTTGAGAAACACCAGTAGACATGAGTTAAAACCACCCCATGTAGTTTTCCTTATTATTCTCTCTCATATAATCCTGTTTATTTCCTCTACAGCACTAACTATTATAGATACTATTTATATATCCGTTTACTTACTACTGTTTCACTCCACAGGATATGAGCTCTATTAAGTCACCAACATACAACAGATACTAAACACTGGCAGAATGTTGAATGGTAGAGCTGGAACTAAATCCTGGAGGCCCTGAAAACCCCACTAGGTGTGTAAACCTTATTCTAAAGGCAAGTCACTTAACCTCTCTGTGCCTCAGTTCCTTCTTCTGTAGAATATGGATAATAAGAATACCTTCTCTATGGGCTTGTTCTATGGATTAAGATAAACATGCAAACACATGTAAACTTCCTAGATCTATTCCTGGTTCACAGCAAGCCCTCAATAAATTATTATTATTATTAGCCAGTGGGAAGCTATGGACGTTTCCAAACCTAATAGTAACCTAATGGTCCGTTTAGGAAGATTCACCTGGTAGGAGCATGTAAAGATGGATGAAAGGAGGTGACTCTAATTAGGAAGATGAAGCAGAAGGCTACTGTGGATTTGGGTTAGAATTATGAGGGCCTGTACTCAGGCAGAAGTCTCAGGAAGAGAGAGAGGGCTATCTGGGAGAAGATTAATAGTAGCAGAATCAACAAATTTGGGGTAAAACATAGGCTGTAGAATGAAAAGAAAAAGCAGAATTAAAAAACAGCTAAAGTTTTGAGCCTGGAGAGCTAAGAGACAGTCGACCAAAATGGAGAGCCCTGGAGAAGGCGTGGTTCTGGGAGAGACTCCAAGTTCTTTTGGGGACCTGCCGAGTTGAAGGATAAGCGACAAGAAGGCGGAATTGGAGCTCAGGAAAGAGGCTGCGCTGGGAGAACTGACTGCAGAACAATCTGTAGAGAGGCATGTTTACCTGTGACCCTGCTGTGGTTCCCAAGGCAGAGGTGGGTGTGGAGGAGAGGGGGCAAGGGCAGAATCTCACAAAATCTGTCCACTGAGTGCGGGTGCAGGGCACGGAAGAGGAGCCACAGGAGGGGCCGATGGGGAGGTAGGGAGAGAACAGAGAGCAGAGTTTTGAGAAGTGGGGTTAATACTGGGGCTAAATGCCCCTGAGCGGATAAGGAGGAGAAGGGTTAAGGATAGTTCTAGAATTTTGTCTTCAAAAAGGTGTTGTGAGGAGGCTCCAGGTGACAGTATGGCCAGGACTTGAACCACCCCATCTGGGAGCTAAAAGCAATTGTTCCTAAATGGCATACAGGTGGCGTGGTCAGCCCTGTCCACAGAACTGCATCTTGGGGGGCAGCTGGGCCCAGTACACGGTCACTCTGCCTGGAGAATGGCTCTGAGCTGCAGGGACCCTGTGTTCACAGGGTGACAGGGAAAGATAATGGGTATGAGCCAAACATTTTTTTTTAAAGGATTACAGAAAAATCAGACAAAAGTCATAGTTCCATGGGCTCATGATAAAGCCATTGTCACTCAGGCCTCTAACATTTGCAAAATAGCTCCTGTAGATGAAAAAGTCTCAATCAGCTGCCTAAAAATACATTTCCATGTGAAGATGGATGAAAGGAGGTGACTTTAATTTGTGGAAGTGACCGTACTTTACAAAAATTATGAGTGAAAAAGAAAAGCATTAATAAACAGAACATGTTCTGTAAAATCCTTGCTTTTACTTAGAGAAATAATGCCATTTTTCTATGGTGAAATCTTTTGCTCCGGGGCAAAAAGTCACTGCTATGGACTAAATGTTTGTGTCCCCCCGGCCAAATTCAAATGCTGAAGCCCTAATCCCCAATGTGATGGTATTTGGAGGTAGGGCCTTTGAGAGGTGATTAGGTCATGGAGCCTTCAGGAATAGGCTTAG
The DNA here is from genome assembly GCF_965194805.1 of Balaenoptera borealis. Classification (NCBI taxonomy): domain Eukaryota; kingdom Metazoa; phylum Chordata; class Mammalia; order Artiodactyla; family Balaenopteridae; genus Balaenoptera; species Balaenoptera borealis. The sequence goes on from NC_138863.1 coordinate 62,560,587, forward strand.
TGCCCTTATAAGAAGAGACAAAGAGAGATGATCACTCTCTCCCTGCCACGTGAAGACACAGCAAGAAGGTGTCAGTCTGCAAACCAAGAAGCGGGCTCTCAACAGAACCCAACAACGCTGGTACCCTGATTTTGGACTTCCCAGACTCCAGAAACTGTGAGAAATAAATTTCTGTTTTTAAGCCACCTAGTCTATGGTGTTCTGTTATAGCAGCCTGAACAGACCAAGGTAGTCACCAAGCTATATCAGAGACCAAAATAGAAAACTATCTGATTTCATCATCAAGGGCTATATGTGGATGGGAAGGAAATCTTACAAATTTACAAGATTTCTTATTCTAACAAGTTCTAAATGACTTCACAAATATAATTGTAATTAATAAGCACTTTTTATGAACAATCAATAAGTCTGGTCAGCTCTATTCTAAAAATACATTCCTGAATCCAGATACCTGTCACCACCACCACCAGGGCCACCACAAGCCCCCAAGGAGCCTTTCGGGCATATTAGAAAAAGGACCCCTCACCACCTCTGCCAGGCCCCTCCATCACGGCACAACCTGCAGCCCTGCCACCTCCTCCAGGGGCCCAAGCCACTCAGGTCCCCCACCTGGACCACAGTCACGGCCTCCCTTCCTGTCTCCGGCTACTGTTCTTGCTCCCCGTCCCCAACAGTCTGTTCCCCACTTAGCTACGAGCAAAATCTGTTTTTAAAGTTACACCACATGCTACTGCGTTTAGAACAGGATCCCACCTCCCGCCACGGCCCACAAGGCCCTTCATCGCCTAGGGCGTTTTCCCTCTTTGACCTCGAACTCTCATCACTGGCGCGTCGTCACCACCACCTCGCTGTCCCGCTGTCCCCTCGGCAAGCGGAGCTCACCCCGCCAGAGGCGGTAGCTGACGGGAAGCACCCCCTACTCCACTCCCGCGGGGCAACGCGGCGACCTCCTTCCCATCACTCACGGCTGTGCTCGCACGTCTCGGCCTCAGAGGAAGCTTCTGGAACCACCCGGTTTATTGCGGATCCCAAGGGGTGAGAGGGAGTGTGCCGGATGGGCTGGGGTCCAGGGAAGAGTCACGCTCAGAGGGACGGAGGTCGGGGTTGCAATGGGTGCAAGCAGGAAGATCGCCGCTGCCTTTTGTGGGGACCCCTGAGCAGCCCCGGGGGGACCTCGTACAGAGCCCCGAGCAGCAGAAAAGAAAGTGAAAAATTGGTTCGTGTGCTTTTCAACCGTTGAGTCTTACCTGAGACCTCGGGTTGGGCAGAAGGTGACCCTGTTGGGCGACGGCACGGGGAACGGCCCGAGGGGATACCCGGCGACGAGCGAGGCAAGGAGGCCGGAAGAAGCCGGGTCCTAACCGGAAGTTCTCCCCTCTCCCGCGCCAGGCGGGGCTGCTGCTGCGCAGTGGCGGCTGAGCAGCGGAGCCAGGTGAATTCCAGAGCAGGAGAAACAAGGCCTTTCTCCTCTTGGGTGGTGGAAAGTGCACCCAACCGGAAACCAGGAGACCTGGTCTGGAGAGGCAAGCTCGTATTTTTGGAATCCTGCCAAATGTCTTAAGTCTCTTCACCTCTTTGTGCCTCAGTTTCCTCTTCTGAAAAATGAGATGGTTGAACTAATCACTGTTTTCCGAAGTCTGCCCCAGGCACCGCTCACTGAACTTGCTCAAACCCAGAGCTGCTGACACCTGATCTCCAGGGGACAGACCAGGAATGGATGTTTGACAGAGCTCCCTGGGCGAGTCCAGTGATGTCTAGGTTTTTCTCTAAGTTCCCTTCCCTAGCGTTCTATGAATTTTAAACCTTAAACCTATACAAATACTCGGAGAAAAAAAGAATCATGGCATAATTGAATTTATCTACTATCGTTCAAATCGGCGTTCCCAAATCACAAAGCAGTCACGATGTTGCAGGCACTAAGGAACAATACACACCCACAGCTATGACAAACGATTAACTAAATGCTCAGATTTTTCACTTCCTCACCAATGTATGGGGAAATTTATCTTAGCTTTAGATGCCTTAAACCTGAGTGAAATACATTAAAAGCAACTGCAAGTTACTGATGACTAATGCCCTTCAATTTGGCCTCAAGCTGAGAAATTCTGTGCAGAAATAAAGTGGTTTATAATCCCACAGGTCCATTCTATTATAAACTGCAGGTGGCAAATCAAGTGGCTATGAACTATGCTGTGTGTGTGTGTGTGTGTGTGAAAAATCAATACTCAAGGAGGGTGTTTCTGCGCTCCTTTAGTGGGAATTTAACAGCCCAGACAAAAGGCAGATGCTAGTCTTGAGGACCCAGGAATCTGGGTGGTGCCTGACAAGGGTCTCAGGCCAGAGTAACTGTCACCCCCCCCTCTCCTGCCCACCAGCCAGGGCAGCTGCACCTGCCCTTTGCAGAAAAGCAATTGAAAGCAAGCACAGAAGAAAGCTGGAAGGAAAATAACTGCAACTCACATTGATGACCTATTTTCTGAATCCGGCTTATCTGAGATTGGATTGTCATTCTTCCAAAAAACAGCCGAACACTTCAGGCTCAGGAAATGGCGTCTTTGAGGAAAGCATGGACCAGAGTGTACAACACGTCGTCACCAGAGGACTTTCTTCCAACCCAGGTTCCAAGTGGTGTAGCTTCACAGGGCTATTGTGGGAGCGGCTGATAAATCTACCAAATCCTTGGGGGTGCTTCACTATTAGCCAAGATTAATGTGATGCTAATTGGTAATGAACCTGATCTATTTAGTGTCTCCTACCAGCATAAGCAGCAGAATCAAAACCATCCTCCCAGGCTCCAAGTGCACATCCTGTAATATTTCCAGTGTTGTATTCCTGCAACTTCAGGCTGCAATGCCCCTTCATTCCAGACATTGCACAATCAAGCTAATCATCTTTTTCTGAGTCAAGGGCTCAGTCAAGGCCTGCAGGCAGGTTCACTTTTCTGAGCTGCAGTTGCACCTGGGGGAAATGCCATGAGTTTCTGAATTCCTGAAGAAAGAAAAGTGACTATTGAACAGCATTCAGCAGCATGCTCTGGGCTAAAAGGAGAGAGGGGGAGCTGGGAACAGGAAGGCAGGGCCTGCCTACCTGCCTGCAGCGAGCTTCTTTTCTGGCCAGCCCAGGTGACACGCAGGCCCTTGTGAAATAGCTGAAGACTGCAAAGCAGCAGGCAGCAAGAGCAAATAACCTTGGATTACCTAGATCCATAAATTGTGAGGAAGAGTCTCTTCAACCCAGGACGAAGACCCCAGGGGGAATGCTTCCCAGAGCAGATAAATTTAAGTACAGTTTTGAAGGAAAAAGTGAACAGGATTCACGTAGATGAGGCAGGAAGGAAATACAGGGCCAAGAAACAGCTCTCAGAGGATGCAGATGTAAGAGTGTAGTTTAGAGAATTCTCATATTATAGCTTGTAGAATCATAACGTAGCTGGACTGAACTGATTGATCATCCCATCTATTCGCTGAATGACTAAATGGGTGGATGGATGAATGAATGAACAGGATACGAAAAAGAACAGATTCCGGTAGAAGGGTCACAGACATAATCGAGAGATGAGTCAGTATACAGAAATCAGTTGATGGCAGTTTTCCGGCAGCCTGGAGGGCTAAAATTTGAATCCAGAGGTGATAGGGAGCCACACCAGGTTCTTAAGTAGTGGGGTGAAATTGGAAATTTTCTTTGAGAGAGATTCCTGGCAGTTTTCACAGGAAAGAGCAGAACAGGAAGGCCAACAATATACAGTTTCAAAGGTCATTGACAGCCTGCCCAGGCACCAGCGAAGGAGGACCTGCTAAAACATCTCTACCAGGGATTTTCCCTGGGCCCTTCCGAACGACAGCACCCCAGTAACTTATCCTGCCTTCCTTCCCCTCCTCCCCACCCCCTACCGCAGCCCTGACAGTACTTGTTAGCTCAAAATGGACCGTCTGAAGGAAGGGACATGCTCCTGCAAATGGCTGAGAGCCTGATGGCCTCCAGTTGAGTGTTTTCATCTGAGAAACGAGTTACAGCTCATTCCCCGTGTGAGCGCAGTAGCGACAACCTGACAGCCATTTGCATAATTTCTCTTCTGTAACAGGCTTCAAAATAACAATAGGCGAACTAGATAGAATCTATTAATTTTAAATGTGCTTGAGCTGCTAGCTTTCATGGAGCTAGCTATTAAAGCACCATAAACATTTTAAATCCACAAATTATGTAGTGTATCATTTGTTCTCTCCAAGGAGGCATTTGGGGAGATTTGTGTTACTATAATTATCAACTGATTTGATTCTGGGATTTTGATGGCCCCTTGTTTTTGGAGGTACCGATAAGGCTGGAAGGTAGCTTGCTTAGAAAGTTCATCTAAGAGTGGGAGAAAAAAATGGTATCAAAAATAATGTAATGCGGGGACTTCCCTGGTGGTCCAGTGGTTAAGTGCTTCCAATGCAGGGGGCGCAGGTTTGATCCCTTCTGGGAACTAAGATCCTACATGCTGCGTGGCACAGCCGTATATATAGATAATGGTATCAAGATAACAACAATGATGTAATAATATGGTATCAGGAATAAGATACACACACATCATGTCAGCAATGACTCAAGAACCCAGAAGCAAAAGAATGTCATAGATGACTTTTGCAGGTGCTGACATCACTACATGGTCTGCAACGCTGCGACAGGGACTGTGCCTGCCTAGGCCACCGTTATACATCCCAGGCTTAACATAGTGCCTGGTATGTGGCTATAATGTTGAAAGATGTGACCAACTGGATGAATGAATAAGTGAATGAAGAATGAATGTGATTTCTTTACATAATAAAGGCAATTAGGATATGTAAGAAATTTATGCATAAGATTTATTTTTCAAAATAGATGGAAACAGCAAAAAATTTCAACATATTCATTCATAAGCCTATGTGCCCACATGTTTGCACAACTGCACACACACATCTCAAGTAAAAACACCTTCAGAAGGTAAGGACATCAAAAAGAAGGACTTTAGTTTTTAATTTTTTTATACGGCAGAAACATTTCAAAACTAGCAAAGCATTTTATAACATTTTGAAATGAATTACCGCCGGTTAACATTTTAGTCTCCCCCATGCATTTATGGAGTGCCAGGCACTGCATTTGGTGGCTGAAGAATTGCCAAGGAAGGAAAAAAAGAGCTAACTTTGGGGTTTCTTCCCCTGGATAATTTTTCCAAAGAATAGGTTTTATGTTTTATTCTAAACAGTTGCATTTTTGGCAGGACCAAAATAATCCATTTTCTGCTCTATTTTAATATCCACATTTTCATTTCATGGGTTTTACCCCTCAATTCCAAATGACATTCTAAGTCAAGTGAGAACTTAACCAAAGTCATCAGCTGGTACTTTTTTAAAAAGATAGATCTTAATGGTAAAAGGAGATAGGCTCTCTGGATATTAAGTCTGTCCTGAATGCAGCAGCCATCGAAACACAGGGCAAACAATGTGAGATTTGAGATTTTTTAAATTTGGGGGTCTGGAGTTCACCTGTTTTACCACACACACACACACACACACACCAGGTACACAGAGCTACCTTGTGTGTGTAAGGACATGAGAGAAAGAATGGCTGAAGAAAGAGGCAGACTGAGGACTGTGGTTTTGATGTGGGTCATGTTCCCAGGGGTCCATTCCTATACTTTTATCCTCTTGTCTATGTAAAGGACCATCTTCCTGCATCCTGAATGCTGTGGAATTTACTATGATGTTGCCATTCTACTGCCCCAATCATATTTTGGATAACACCATGTTGAAATCCTTTGGTATTCGTATTTTTAAATTAATCCTTCTAACACGCCCTCTAATCAAGGCATGGTTGGATCCAGCCTATGAGCATTCAGTGTGCCATGGTGTGACGGGTCCTGGTGATGTAAAGCAGACCCCTTGTGCTCAGGAGTGTCACAGAAAAGGTGCTGTGGGAGCCCAAGACAGACAGAGCTAATTCAGCCCAGGCGGTGCTTCTCCAACTTGGTTGCACATTGGAATCACCTGGGGAGATTTAAAAATACTAATTCCTGGATCCCACCCCTAGAGATTCCGATTTAATTGGTCTGGAGTGTGGTTTTGAGCATCAGCAGTTTTCAAACGTCCCAGATGAGTCTAATGCGCTGCAACGTTGAGAATCCTCGCTGCTGGGCTGTGGTCTCAAATTTTAGGGGGCATCAGAATCCCCTCGAGGGCTTGTAAAACACGGATTGCTGGGTCCCAAACCCAGAGTTTCAGACATTAGTTGTGAGGAAGAGCCCCGGAATGTGCATTTCTAACAAGGCCCCAGTTGATATGGCTGCTGCTGACCAGGGACCACACTATTCTGGGAGATCAGGTCAGGAGGGGAGCTAAAGGGATGGGGGAGAAGGGAGCATTCCAGGCAGAGCAAAGACCCAGAGAAGAGAGTGCCCAGCGGAACCACACATTCCAGGAACTGAAAGATTTGTTCTATGGCCAGCGTTTAAGAAGCAAGGAGAGGGTCACGCAGGTCAAGGCTGAGAGATAGGTGGGCACGCACCCTGTTCCTGCCATCCCTGGTTTTGCCTAAGGAGAAAATGACTCCACGAGGCAAAAGAGTTTGTGCCCTTCATAGGGACTGGCCCCAGCAGTTGTACAATCAATAGCCCACTTAAGTCTCAGGTTATTAAAAATCCAGGCTAGCCTGTCATTAAAAAGGATTAATACCCTGTGCAGGTATAACATTCTACAGCTTTCAGGACACTTTTGAAAATGTTATCTCACTCAGTTCTTACAGAAGTTCTGAAAGGCAAGAAGGGCTGGCACTCCTGTCTTCGCTTTGCTGGCAAGGGAAAAGGAACCAAATGATGGGGCCAGGTCTCAAACCCAAGCATTCAGCCTCCTGGTCTGGTGATCTTCTACAGTTCATTACCCTTCAACTTTAAATCCTACCCCCAAATGGAGAAGTCCAGTCCCCTAGGAAAGTTGTCCTCAAAGTGCTAAGAGAAAAAAAAGAGAAGTAAATCAGCTCTCCACAGAGATTAGGTAACATATATGCCAGCTTATAGAATTTGTACATGTGTCACCATAGAATGTTCCAGAGGGCCTTGGACAACTATTTGACTCCAGAAATTCAGTCAGATATAAAGTTGATTTAAAAGAGAGCTAAGATGTTTTTCATCCCATTCTAGATGACTTTCTTAGGCACTGGTCCTGAAATTTGAGTAGCTGCCATAAGGGGGCTGTGATGTTTAAGTACTGTCTACTGTAAGCCAAAGAGCTGGGCTTTCCTAAACTATGGATAGCTGAGAGACTGCATGAATATAATGAGCAATTCAGGGACTTACTGTTTTATTGCTTTTTTGTGTGTCCAAATTAATACTCTTTTGAAAAGATTGACTCCTACTTTACCTTTTGCATCCTTTTTAAATTTAAGAATGTGTTATTTCCTTTTCTCTGGTTATAAAGTAGTACATGTTTGTAGGCAAGATATTGGAAAATACAGGAAAGGACATAAGTGAAAATAAAATAAGCCATAATCTTGCCCCCAGCATTATCAATATTTTAGTATCCTTCCTTCAGACATTTTTTAAAATGCATGTGTGTGTTTACGAAAGTTGACTATCTACTGTTTGACATTTGATTTTTTTAAAAAAATATTACACTAGTATGGTTCTACATCATTTAACTATAATTGTGATTCTTAAAAGGGAATATGCCCACTATCAGAGTATCAGAATCACCTGAGAACGTTCTTTTCAAATCACAATTTTTTCCCCAAGCTACATACCAACCAATCCCACCCTCAAATTTAGACTTGCTGGTGGATAAATGCTGTTCAGATGAGGGAGAACATCACGTGCCTCTCATATGAGAACCGCCAGTCTACATATGTTACTGACCACTTCTCTTTCCATTATGTGGCTCCACCAAAACGTATATAACCAATCTCCTGTGAACATTTTGTTGTTTCCAATTTTTCCACATGTAAGAACTATTACAACAACATCTTCAAATTCCTGAACGAATCCTTGTATACATACCTGGTGATTTTAGGCTAAAGTCCTGGATGTAGAACTGCTGGATCAAAGGAGTTCAATATTTCTAAGGTTTATGCAGAGCTCTGGGGGGAAAGACATGGCACAGACTAGAGAATGATCAAAATAAATAGAAACATTTAAATATATTAAGAATTATTTCTCACACTGAATGAGTTGTTTTCAATCACTAGTTCTTCTAAGTAAAAAGCAACCGTAGACTTTCCTATTTCTTACTTAGGTATCAGAACCCTCTAGATTTCATGCATGCACACAGCTCCAGGGAAGCTCTCAAATCAACCTCCACTGTGACTTCAGAGATGCTCTGGCCTCTGAAGTCTTGACTACCTGCTTATGCCGTCTCAGGAAGCCCCATTAATTAGCCTTCTTAATTCTCCTAAGTACGTCTGACAGTGTCTAGCTGCCTATCCAGGCTCTTCACTGGGAAACCTTCAGCTCCCTTCTTTCAAAGTCACAGTGGAAAGGCTAACTATGATGATATGCACGTCTGCACACACACAGCCCTACACTTGTTATTTTTTTTCAGTCAGGAAAGGTTGCCTTGGCAACCATCTACATCACTGCCTCAGCGCCTCCTGCTCAGTAAGTCCCTGATATTAGCAAAGAACAAGACTCTTTCTCTGGAGATTTTACTGCTTTCCCCCCCCCCCCCCAGAGTATTTCTTCACATGGGCAGGAATTGTGGCTGTCTTGTTTACCATCAACCGCTGATCTCCCAGTGCCTGGCAATAGTTCTCAAAATATGTCTGCTAAATGAATAGATCTGATTTAGCAACCTCCCTTTTGTATGTAAGAAGTGAAATTCATAAGCACTTTGAATATTTAAAAACAAACTTGACAAAACAGTTTGCAAATAGCCACATGGTGTTTTCCTCACAAGAGTTGTTAAGAATGAAAATATCATAGTTCCTCTAATTTGAGCTGAACCATATCAGCAACATACCCATTAGAAGTAACTTGTAAGAACTGAATACATAGTAGATGTACTATTTCCCCAACCAGATTACAAAGTGGGAACTGTTCTTACCATGATTGCTGAGTATGACTGGGGAAGTTGTACACTGCCCAAAGTCAGCCAACCAAGGAGACGAGTGGGAGCCAAAATCTAGCTCAGGCTCTGCTCGTCAACACATGTGCCCTGGCATGGGGCTTCATCTACCCAGAGAAAAGGGAAACTTTTTCTAATGATCACAAAGGCACCGTCACTTACCAAGTTGTATGGCATTTTGTAATTCACACAAAAGCACTAGATGGGTTCTCTGTTTCTTACATTTATTCATATTCCTCAACCGCATGTAGCAAAGTCCTTAAATATTGCAGGTGCTCCATCAATATACCTCAACTAGACTGAGTATGGTGCTAATTGATAATTCATAATTTTATTAAAACTATTCTGAAGGGGGAAAAATCCCAGCAGAACAGTGGTTCACTCATTTGGGATCAAATACCATTTTAGCAATTGAAGAGAATTCAGAAAACATGTCCTTCTCATTTAATAGGAAAAAAGAGGCTCAGAAAGTTGTCTAGATTACTGGACTCTTAGAATAGCACTCTTAGGAAAAGTCAGATATAAATTAAATTTTCCACTAATCTAGGCCCTAAAAAGCTCCTCCGGCAGGACCAGCCCTCAGTTCCCAGCTAACCAAGTCTCATGATAAGTGAGCAGCCTTGCAATTCGACGGGGGGCTTTGAATTCCAACTGGATTGTTATATTGCACGAATTATTTCTCATAACATCAAGATATTCTCCTAACTTTCAAAATGAACTCTGATAGAAAAGAAATAAATCAAACTTTTATAAGATCTAATAGATGTCAGAGTGTTCATTCCTTGACAGGAGTTCTAATTCTTTTTTTGAAAAAAAGATTAATCATCAAAGCAATTTAGTATAAAATTGAAGTTCCTCATTTATATTATATTAAATTTATATTACTTGCCACTTCTATCAACTCTAAAGGAGTCATTTTCTATATTGAATTATTTATATTCTCTTGTAATCAGATATCTGATAAGCTTTTAAACATTTATACATCCACCTAATTTAAAGATAAGTGAACTAATACTGAAAATGAAATTCCGCCTGTCAGAACTCAGGGCACTACAGAATTTCTGCATGTCTGTCTATCTGTCTACTTACCTGCATCCCTACACATACACCTGCATAGCATGTACCTGATCATTGTTAAAGGAATGATGAATAAACGTAATAAATACTGTGACTTAAGATGGCAAGTCACATAATGTCCACAATAGTAGAGAAAGTAATATATTACCACATTATTTCGGCACTCCATGAATTTTTATGCAGCCTACCTTGTTTGTTATTGCCATTTCTATAGAAAACTCTTAACAGTGTTGGATTTCTCCTATAGTACTAAGACTTTTATAATACAAGCATATTTTAATTTGGTATCAGCCATAAGAATTCCTAATCAAGATATGAGCTTTCAAAAGAGAATTAAATTTACTCCTTTGAAGTGTCAAAAGAAGATAATGTATGTATTGCTTAACTGTTCTGCCTTTCTGTGTTAGTTTCCTATCGCTGCTGTAAATTAACACAAACCTAGTAGCTTAAAATAACATAACCTTACAGTTCTGGAGGTCGGAAGTCTAAATATAGGTATTATTGGGCTAAATTTGACGTGATGGCAGGGCTACGTTCCTTCTGAAGGTTCTATGGCAGCAGAGGATCTGTTTCTTTGTCTTTTCCAGCTTCTAGAGGCCACCTGCATCACTTGGCTTGTGGTCTCTTCTCCATCTTCAAAGTCAGCAGCATAGCATCTTCAAATCTCTCTCGGAGTATGACCCCTAACTGGCCTGCCCCCCTCTTTCTCTTATAAGGATTTTTGTATTTACATCAGGCCCACAGATAATCCAGGTAATATTCCTATCTCAAGATCCCTAATTTAATCAGTCTGCAAAGTCTCTTTGGCCATGCAAGGTAACACAGTCACAGGTTCTGGGGATTAGGACATGCACATCGGGGTGGGGGTGTGGGGTGGCGCATTATTCTGGCTACCACCTGTTCTAAAACGATGGCTGGCATTTAGCAGCGAGCAGTGCCCTGGGGAGGCAGCCTAGAAGTAATGAATGAAACACATTTTGGGAGTGAAGGAGACGAGTGTTTGAATCCTGGCTTTGGCCACTTACTAGCTATAGGGCCTTGGCCAATATATTCAAACCCTCTGAGCCTCAGTTGTTTTTCACTTGTAAAATGGGACCACCGTACCTACTTCATTTTGTTGTTATAAGGATTAAAGAGAAAACAAACATAAAGCATCTAGCTCCCAACCCACAGTGGGTGTTGAATAAATGTGAGTCAATTCCTCTCGCCTATACATTGAAAGGGCACAGCAGCATTAAAGCCAGTTACATGCTGATTTGTATTATACTGACATGAGGTTAATTACTATTAAATTCAGTGTAGAGAGGATTTCTCTGGCCCAGAAAGTTAAGGATGAACAGTCCATTTTGGGCTTTCTCTGTTAGCCAACACTGTTAAATACCAGCAGGGCTGCTTGAAAACCTGCTCTACTCAGTAGCTTAAATGTCAACCTGATTTAAGACAATGGAAAGGATTTCTCTTTATCTCCGATTCTCAATTACCTCCTAGGAAAGATGCTTATAGCCAGGAGTCACCAAATCATGTTTTAAATCTGTAGAAAATGATGCATTATGTAGGAGTTCATATTAGAGGGCATTTAAAAATGCCAAGTTTCTAAATAATTTTTATTATACTCTTAAAATTGAGAAGTTATATATGCACAGTATATGTTGAGTTGACAAAACTGACCAAAGAAAAAAATGCAGTAACTATTCGAATGTCATCAATTGGGATGTCATGGATAAAGCATTAGTTTTGGAGTTAGATGACTGTGATTATCAGGAGACCCATGTCCAAGTCCTGCCTATACCACTCCCTGCTGTGTGACCTCAACTGGTTCACATTACCTCTCTGGGCCTTATTTATAAACTCACAGGATTACTACAGGGATTAACTAAGATTTTAAATGTGAAACCACTACAGATGGCCACCAGCCACCCATGGTGTATAACTTATAGCCCCTCCAATAGACTAACAACTCCAAAGAAAGGTCCTAGGGAGGATTCTGATTGGTCTTGCTTGGGTCATGTGTCCTTTATTATCCAATAAACCAGTAAACATAAGTAAGTGTTTCCCTAGGTTCTGTGAGCTGTTCTAGCAAGTGATCTAATCCAAGGAGGAAGTCATGGAATCTCTGATTCGTGGCCAAGTCAGACAGAAATTGTGGGTAACCTGGGGATCTACTACTTGTGATTGGCATCTGAAGTGAGGCTGGGGTGCAGTCCTGTGGGGCTGGGCCCTTAACCTGCGGGGTCTGCACTAACTCTAGGCAGTTAGTGTCAGAATTGCTTGGTGTGGAAAACTTACACATCTGGCATCAGAAGTATTGTGAGTGTGGTTATAGTACAAGAGTAAAGGCGAAACAGGGAGTTTTTCCAAGTCACTACCCCAAGTGAGGGCTCTCCAATCAGCTGCACAGGGGGGACCTGTCCTAGGAAAAGCCCAGTGCAATACCCCAGACAGTCATCTATGGCCTGCTTTCTCTTCTTTCTACCAATCCTATTTCCAAGACTGGGCGGGGTTTCTCTTTCACTTCTGAGAACTTGATCGAACACAGCCTTGTTCTGCATCTAAAATCCCATATCTGCACACTACCCTCTCAGAGACGTACTCCCATCCTTCCCCCTTAACTGAGATGGACCTGGAATTGGACTGGAATTTTCCATTGCCTTTTGGCCTGGGTGTTCTAACCTGTTGGCCACTGGCCTTTATCTGGGAAGGGGCCACTACTTCTGCCCCAGGGTTTTCCTTACCCGCTTAAGCTCACACTCATATTCCCTGCATGCCTTGTAGGCTATGTTACTCCCTTCCTGGAAAATATTCTTGGTAGGAAGATTAGTGGGGGTCCAGAGTTTCAAAGAAAGGAGAGCAGAGTTTCAAAGAAAGAGTGATCAGTAGTCTTAAAGGCCACCACAAGACTGAGGACCAGGAAAAGCCATTTGACTTATCTAGTGGGGGCTAAAGGTAGCTTTCAAAGATACTAAGCAACTGAGGCAAAAGACACATCGCAGGAGTGAAGAACAGAGGAGCTGTAAACCACTTTTCTCCCCAAAACTCATCAATGACAGGAAGGGAAAAATAGGATGAAGAGAAAGGGGGAGCCATATGGTCAACTGAAACTTTTTCTCAAGGTAGAAAAATACCTAGAGTTATTTTCCAGCAGAGAATAAAGAAATAGAATATGAAACCAAAGTCTAAGGTGCAACAAAATTTCCCTCTTGTTGATGAAATATTTCTATTTGTCATCAAGAATTAATTTCACTTTCCAAAAGCTTTATTGAGTCAGTAAAGCGTATATAAATATAGGTACTCTTTCACATGGATTTTTGGAATTTGAAAAGCTAATACCTGAAAATCCTTCTAAAATTATAAGCTTTGTAGGACTCTCTGACCCCTTTTGGTTACATTCAATTGGCATGAAAAGCAGTAATTGAAGTACTAAGAATCAATTAACAGTGATCTGGCTGATTGTCATTACACCTTTAATTAGCAGGATTGGTTTCAGTATCACAGTGCAATGGTTGGTGGCTGTAAATGAATTGATTGCCCAGCCACCAGCTGACATTTTGAAAACCTTGATACGTCATCACTTTTTTCTGCTACTAATTAAGATTTATATCTTCCACTGTATTAATATTGCAAACGCCTTTGTGATGAAGGCAGCATTTTTCCACTGCCTTTGTGTCCATGGGTCTCATGGTTACCGTGTAGACACTCTGGGACCACAGACTTGTAAACTCCACCCCAGGACTCAGTTCAAACTGGATCCTCCGCTGATTCATCCAACAGATATTTATTTATAAAAGGACGACCACATGCAAATCACTGTGCTAAATGCTAGGGCAAGGGAGGAGGAGAGAAGGGAATACCAAGATAAATAAGGCACTCACCCCGAATTTAAGAAGTTCATCACTTCCGGAGGATACACACAGTGTAGGTACTCACTGTAATACAGTAGGATGCAAATTACAATAGGCTAGAAATAACGTGAATAGGGACACGGAAAATGGAACTATTAGTTCTGATTTCCAACAAGTGCCTTTTTAAAATGCCTATTGTCACAAAGATGCAAGGGCTCACCTCTAAGTCATAGAACAGGGAAAGGGATTTTTATTGGTTAATTACACGGCCAGTCTGAACATTCGTGAAGAAGCAGCTCATCCATCTCCAGCCATAATTCCCCCTCTGCGGGGAGCAGAGACCAGCATAGCCTGAGCGTGGCTCTGGCTTGGCTTTCCACTCATTGGCCACAGTGCCAGTGCCGGTACCTTGCAGGGCATAACTTCTCACTTCCTCCCAAAGCAGCTCTATGCCAACTGTTGCTGATTTAATTATACTTCTACTGCTATATTTAAATCATTATGTATAGGAATCACTTGGAAAGCATTTTTAAAAGCCCCTTTTCAGGCCCCACTTTAAGAGATTTTATTTAAACTGATAACCTAGGTTATTTTGATACTAGAAGTCTCCAAACCAAATTTTGAGAAATATGGCCTAACCCAGCTTTCTAGCTTTACAACTGAGAAAACTGAAGCCAGAGAGGTAAGTGCCCTAGGACCCAGGTAGTGTACAATAACAGCAAAGACTTATATAGCACTCGATACGAGCAGGTGTGTTGCCAGATGTTCTACACATGCACTAGTAGTTCCTTTAATCCTCACAACTCTCTAAGGTAAATATAGGTATCATTTCTTTTTACAGATGAAGAAACTGAGGCACAGAGAGGTGAACTAAATTGCCCGAGGCCACACAGTGAGAAAATAGCAAATCTAGCCTTAGAACCCAGACTACCTGACTTCAGAACCCACCATAGTCACTACCCCACCGGGCAAATGTGGGTCAGAACCCAGGTCGTCTGACTCCCAGGCCAGGGTCCCACACCGCATTACCTTGAAAGCTGTGATTCTCAAGTAAGGACTTGTATGTTCTTCTGTTGGCCACTGAGAGCTCCGGTGGTTTTTCCTTCTGGGAAGAGCTGGCTTGTTTTGGAGACTCGCCCACATCACTTTTCTTCCTCTGCAACATTCTACACTTCTCTTTGCTTAGAGTATCTTGAGAATCAGAGGAGCTCAACTTCAGAGCTACAAGTAAGCTTCGCTTTAACTGATACATTCTTTGGGCAGTTAAACTGATGCATCCATTAGCAGTTCTGGTAGGGCCAGGAGGAAAAGATATTGCATATCCATCGCTGAGTGTGTGCTGAATATGAGAGCCCCCAAATTATACTTCCAACTTTGCCTCAACATTGAAATTTTCATTTCTTTTCTGCCTGAACTGACTGAGAGTCCAAACTTCACATGGAAGAGTTTGGAAAAGAAGTTCCAGGTCATTAAGAAGAAAGTATAGGAAGCTGGGTTGACAGAAATAAGTTCCAAAGCACAAGGTCCTGACTACAGATTCAAGTGCATCCATCTGCACGAGAGAATAACCTTCATGAGACATTTCTCTTTATGACTCTGCTGTTTGGAATCTCTGGCAGGCTGTAACATCAATTAAGCAAAGCTTTTTATTTCTGAGTCCCTTCATTAAAAAAAAAACACAAATTCTCCCTGGTCTCCTTAGTAAGCCCTTTCTTGCTGCTTTGTTGCTTGGTGTGATAGCTAAAGGTTCCCATTCCAGCTGGGTCTGCAGCTCTGACTCAACTGCTGACTACTTCCTGACGTTCAGAAATCTCATCTCCAGGTCCCTGTTGTTTTCCTGTGTGAGGCTGATTGCCGGCTCTGGTTCCCAGGAGGCGCCTGGCTCAGCCAAAATGCCAGCTTCCTACCACATGGCCTTGTTCTCAGAACCTCTATCCTTGATCAGTAAACTGCTTCTCCACCAACCTTATTCACCATGCTGGTCCTGCACGATGTGGTCATCATGGTAAGTCAGCCAGTGTGTGGTCCTGATGCCAGGGCCATATAGTACAAGACACAGAGCTCACTTTTGTTGGACCTATGCTTTCACCATCTACTGCCCTCTGGATTGTCAGAACTAACAAGTGCAATTGTGGGAATGGTGTTGCCTGGTATTTTACTGCTGGACCAACCTACAGCAAGGAAAGTGGTTGTTATGCAATGCGGCCTGGGATCTAAGTAGTCTTCACTGGTTTTGCCACATTCAAGGCTTTTGTAGATGCCCTTTATCAGGTGGAGGAAGTTCCCCTCTATTCCTAATTTGGTACAGGTTTTTTTTTTTTTATAATTTAAATTTATTTATTTATTTATTTATTTTATTTTTATTTTTTGACTGTGTTGGGTCTTCATTTCTGTGCGAGGGCTTTCTCTAGTTGCGGCAAGCGGGGGCCACTCTTCATCGCGGTGCGCGGGCCTCTCACTATCGCGGCCTCTCTTGTTGCAGAGCACAGGCTCCAGATGTGCAGGCTCAGTAGTTGTGGCTTACGGGCCTAGCTGCTCTGCGGCATGTGGGATTTTCCCAGACCAGGGCTCGAACCCGTGTCCCCTGCATTGGCAGGCAGACTCTCAACCACTGCGCCACCAGGGAAGCCCCTTTTACAGGTTTTTAATCATGAATCAATGTTGAATTTTATTTTCAAATACTTTTTCTGCATCAGTTGATGTGATCACATACTTTTTCTTCTTTAGACTGTTAATAGGGTGAATTATGTTGATTAATTTTCGAACATTGAATGCCTTACGTTCCCAGGACAAATCCCACTTGGTTGTGATGTATTATTCTTTGTTTATGTGTTGGATTTGATGTGCTAATATTTTGTTTGGGATTTTTGTGTTGGTCATTGGTGTTCCATCAGGATTTTGGTCTGGAATATACTTTTTTGGTACTGCCTTAATCTAGTTTTCGTATCAGTGCTGGCCTCATAAAATGAGTTGCGAAGTGCTTCTTCCTCTTCTATTTTATGAAAGAGATAATGTTGGACTGATTTCTTCTTTAAATATTTGGTAGACTTAGCTAGTGAAACCATCTGGTTTTTGGAAGGCTTTTGATTATGAATTCAATTACTTTTGATAGTTATAAGACTATTCAAGTTATCCATTTCATCTTGGGTTATTTTTGGTAGTTTTTGGTTTTTTGAAAAACTGGTCCATTTCATCTAAGCTGACATATTTATGTGCATAACAACTGAAGCATCATTTCTGCAGCCTCAAGGAAATGAATACTGCCAAACAACCTGAGGAAGCTCTTCCCTAGTTGAGACTCTGATGAGGCCACAGATCCAGCTGCAGCCTGTTGAGACCCTGAAGTAGATAATCCAGCTAAGTCATGCCCAGACTTCTGACTTACGGAAACTGTGACATAATAGATCTGTGCTGTCTTAAGCAAGTTTGCAGTAATCTGTTATGCAACAGAGAAAGCTAATACAATCTTCACCTGTATGACTATATTTGAAGTGAGTTCTTACAGACAGAATACAGGTGTGTTTAGATCATTTACATTTAATATACTTATTGATAAGTTTGTACTTAGGTCTACAATTTAATTGTTTTCTGTTTTTTAGTTCTCTGTTGTTCTTGTCTGTGTGTGTGTGTGTTTTTAAATTCGTTTTGACAATCTCTGCCCTTAATTAGTATTAGCTGGAGTTAGTTGCCTCTTCTCTGCCTTCTTTTGGGTTATTTGAACATTTTTTATTATTCCATTTAAATTTATTAATGTATTTTCTAACTGTATATTTTTGTATAATTTTTTCAGTGGTTGCTCAAGTGATTACAACTTAACCAACATTCCACTTGAAATGATAAAACACAAGTTGACTATGAAACAAAACACTAAGTATGAATTAGTATTACCAAATGGAAAATGATGTAGTGGAATGGAATGAAATAAAAAGAGCCTGTGGCCCATTGTTCCAACTCAATCCAGAATGCCAGAGTATCAAGATGCTCAAAAATAAATTTTCTTTTACACTATCAAGTTGAAAAATATTGAAACCTTTCCTAGATCATTTATCTCATGTATTTATGTTCTTTGGCCAGATTTTATATAATCAAGAAATTGGGTTTTTTAATGTTTCTTCTCCCTTCCTCTATAGACCCCCATACCCTGGCTAGAGGTGGGGTTTGTGGGGCCTCTGGCACTGTTTTAAAAAGTGATCACAGTTCAGAAGTTGGATCCCAGCAAAGTATCTTTCATCACGGGTCAGTCCTTACTGTGTCTAGCAGACCAGACACACCTACCACTGGAAGTCAATGCTATGAGAAAAGTTCAGGCTAAGACTATAGTTCAGACTCTCAGTCTGGTGGGTATATTGGAGTAAGCCTGAACCAGCCCTGCAGCTCCACAAAGCCCCAAAGCAGATACTGGTCCATTCCCCATCATTTTGAGTTGCACCAGTACACCTCTCTATTCATCCTCTGTCCTTCACCTGAGTGAAGTAGGGTGGTAGCCATGAGTCCTGGCCACCTCTCCCCTCCCTACAATAATTGTGTTCAGCACCATGCCAAGGATCTCTCAGCCCCTGGGCCCTTAGCATTGTCCTCAATGGTGAAGATGTTAGGATTTCTTGAGACTCCAGCATACAACAGGTCCACACTGTCACCAGAACAGCAGAAGGTAGTGAGAGGTAACTGAGCAGAGAAGTGCCATGTGTGCAGCCAGAGAGAGAACTGTCCAGAGGCCTCGCCTTGGCCAGACACAGGCAGCACCTGGAGAGCACCATTTGGATTACTGCAAAGTCCTGTGATGGAGGCGACCTTAATTAAGTCCATTTAGATATACTTGAAAGGTGGGAGGGGGAAGGCACAACTACACTTTCTCACTAAATGCTTAGGGAGGTTCTGTTCCAGTTGCTCTTATTTCTTCCTCATTCCTTCCCTTTGACTTTAATTCTCTTCCCCCTAGGTCTATGAACACCAAAGAGGACATGTATACAGTCGTGGTATATCATTCACAGAATCCAAGGGACACAAATAATTACTTAGTACTGAAAAGATTAAGCACAAATGGGGAAGCATGATCCTTTATAGATAGTTTTGTCTGTGTGTAAATGGGCAGGCATACACATGGTTGGCATCTTCTTTCCTCTCTCCCTTCCTTCCTTCTTTCCTTCCTTCCTCCTTCCTTCTCTCTTCCCTCCCTCCCTCCCCCCTCCCTCCTTTCTTTCCTTTTCTCCTTCCCGCCTTCCTTCCTTTCCTCCTTCCTTCAATAAATATTAATCAAATATTCACTCCATACCTGGTTCTGTGTTAGGCACTGGGACACTTGTGGTCTAAGAATCATTCTGTAAGAGTTAAAAAACACTACTGCCCATTCTTTCTTTGCATACTTATGTGATTGTAGCTGGGTACATGGTTAGACTGATTTTCCAGTCTCTATTACAGTTATGTGTGGCCATGTGTCCACATTATCCCCCATGGATAATGAGAAGCAATGTGTGACACTTATGACCAAAGCTTTTAAGAAGTAGATGTGTGACAACTAGGGCACCTACCAGGCACCGGTGGGGGACAACAGACACCTAAGGGGATGGGAGGAACCCCCAGCGACCGGCTTGCAGGATCGTGGTTCCCAGGTCGGAGGTCGGGCCTGAGCTCCTGTGGTGGGAGCTCCGAGTCCAAACCACTGGACTAACGGAGAACCTCAGACGCCAGGGAATATTAATCAGAGTGAGGCCTCTCGGGGGTCCTCATCTCAGCACCAAGACCTGGCTCTATCCAACTGCCTGCAAACTCCAGTGCTGGACACCTCAGGCCAAACAACGAGCAAGACAGAAATACAGCCCCATCCATCAAAAAAAAAAAAAAAAAGATATGACGAAAAAATGTTACAGATGAAGGAGCAAGGTAAAAACCTACAAGACCAAATAAATGAAGATGAAATAGGCAACCTACCTGAAAAAGAATTCGGAGTAATGATAGTAAAGATGATCCAAAACCTAGGAAACAGAATGGAGAAAACACAAGAAATATTTAACAAGGATCTAGAAGAACTAAAGAGCAAACAAACAGTGATGAACAACACAATAACTGAAATTAAAAATACTCTAGAAAGAATCAATAGCAGAATAACTGAGGCAGAAGAACGAACAAGTGAGCTGGAAGATAAAATGGTGGAAATAACTGCCAGGGAGCAGAATGAAGAAAAAAGAATGAAAAGAATTGAGGACAGTCTCAGAGACCTCTGGGACAACATTTAATGCACCAACATTCAAGTTACAGGGGTCCCAGAAGAAGAAGAGAAAAACAAAGGGTCTGAGAAAATATTTGAAGAGATTATAGTCAAAAACTTCCTTAACATGGGAAAGGAAATAGTCAATCAAGTCCAGGAAGTGCAGAGAGTCCCTTATAGGATAAACCCAAAGAGAAACATGACGAGACACATATTAATCAAACTATAAAAATTAAATACAAAGAAAAACTATTAACAGCAGCAAGGGAAAAGCAACAAATAACATACAAGGGAATTCCCATAAGGTTAACAGCTGATCTTTCAGCAGAAACTCTGCAAGCCAGAAGGGAGTGGCAGGACATATTTAAAGTGATGAAAGGGAAAAACCTACAACCAAGATTACTCTACACAGCAAGGATCTCATTCAGATTCAATGGAGAAATTAAAACCTTTACAGACAGGCAAAAGCTAACAGAATTCAGCACCACCAAACCAGCTTTACAACAAATGCTAAAGGAACTTCTCGAGGCAGGAAACACAAGAGAAGGAAAAGACTTACAAAAACAAACCCAAAACAATTAAGAAAATAGTAATAGGAACATACATATTGATAATTACCTTAAATGTAAATGGATTAAATGCTCCAACCAAAAGACATAGGCTGGCTGAATCAATACAAAAACAAGACCCATATATATGCTGTCTAAAAGAGACTCACTTCTGACCTAGGGACACATAAAGACTGAAAGGGAGGGGGGGGATGGAAAAAGATATTCCATGCAAATGGAAATCAAAAGAAAGCTGGAGCAGCAATTCTCATATCAGACAAAATAGACTTTAAAGACTATTACAAGAGACAAAAAAGGACACTACATAATGATGAAGGGATCAATCCAAGGAGAAGATATAACAATTGTAAATATTTATGCACCCAACATAGGAGCACCTCAATACATAAGGCAAATGCTAACAGCCATAAAAGGGGAAATAGACAGTAACACAATAATAGTAGGGGACTTTAACAACCCACTTTCACCATGGACAGATCATCCAAAATGAAAATAAATAAGGAAACACAAGCTTTAAATGACACATTAAACAAGATGGACTTAATTGATATTTATAGGACATTCTATCCCAAAACAAAAGAAAACACTTTCTTCTCAAGTGCTCATGGAACATTCTCCAGGATAGACCATATCTTGGGCCACAAATCAAGCCTTGGTAAATTTAAGAATATTGAAATCATATCAACTATCTTTTCTGACCACAACACTATGAGACTAGATGTCAATTACAGGAAAAAAAACTGTAAAAAATACAAACACATGGAGGCTAAACAATATGTTACTAAACAACCAAGAGATCACTGAAGAAATCAAAGAGGAAATCAAAAAATACCTAAAATCAAATGACAATGAAAACACGACAACCCAAAACCTATGGGATGCAGCAAAAGCAGCTCCAAGATGGAAGTTTATAGCAGTACAATCCTACCTCAAGAAACAAGACACATCTCAAACAAACAACCTAACCTTACATCTAAAGCAATTAGAGAAAGAAGAACAAAAAACCCCAAAGTTAGCAGAAGGAAAGAAATCATAAAGATCAGAGCAGAAATCAATGAAAAAGAAATAAAGGAAACAATAGCAAAGATCAATAAAACTAAAAGCTGGTTCTTTGAGAAGATAAACAAAATTGATAAACCATTAGCCAGACTCATCAAGAAAAAAAGGGAGAAGACTCAAATCAATAGAATTAGAAATGGAAAAGGAGGAGTAACAACTGACACTGCAGAAATACAAAGGATCATGAGAGATTACTACAAGCAACTCTATGCCAATAAAATGGACAACCTGGAAGAAATGGACACATTCTTAGAAAAGCACAACCTTCTGAGACTGAACCAGGAAGAAATAGAAAATATGAAGAGACCAATCACAAGCACTGAAATTGAAACTGTGATTAAAACTCTTCCAACAAACAAAAGTCCAGGACCAGATGGTTTCACAGGCGAATTCTATCAAACATTTAGAGAAGAGCTAACACCTATCCTTCTCAAACTCTTCCAAAATATAGCAGAGGGAGGAACAATCTTAAACTCATTCTATGAGGCCACCATCACCCTGATACCAAAACCAGACAAAGATGTCACAAAAAAAGAAAACTACAGGCCAATATCACTGATGAATATAGATGCAAAAATCCTCAACAAAATACTAGCAAACAGAATCCAACAGCACATTAAAAGGATCATACACCATGATCAAGTGGGGTTTATCCCAGGAATGCAAAGATTCTTCAATATAAGCAAATCAATCAATGTGATACACCATATTAACAAATTGAAGGATAAAAACCATACGATAATCGCAATAGATGCAGAAAAAGCTTTCAACAAAATTCCACACTCATTTATGATAAAAACTCTCCAGAAAGTAGGCATAGAGGGAAACTACCTCAACATAATAAAGGTCATATATGACAAACTCACAGCCAACATCATTCTCAATGGTGAAAAACTGAAACCATTTCCACTAAGATCAGGAACAAGACAACGTTGCCCACTCTCACCACTATTATTCAACATTGTTTTGGAAGTTTTAGCCACAGCAATTAGAGAAGAAAAATAAATAAAAGGAACCCAAATCGGAAAAGAAGAAGTAAAACTGTCACCGTTTGCAGATGACATGATACTATGCATAGAAAATCCTAAAGATGCTACCAGAAAACTACTAGAGCTGATCAATGAATTTGGTAGAGTAGCAGGATACAAAATTAATGTACAGAAATCTCTTGCATTCCTATACACTAATGATGACAAATCTGAAAGAGAAATTAAGGAAACACTCCCATTTACCACTGCAACAAAAAGAATAAAATACCTAGGAATAAACCTACCGAAGGAGACAAAAAAACCTGAATGCAGAAAACTATAAGGCACTGATGAAAGAAATTAAAGATGATACAAACAGATGGAGAGATATACCATGTTCTTGGATTGGAAGAATCAACATTGTGAAAGTGGCTATACTACCCAAAGCAATCTACAGATTCAGTGCAATCCCTATCAAACTACCAATGGCATTTTTCACGGAACTAGAACAAAAAATTTCACAATTTGTATGGAAACACAAAAGACCCCGAATAGCCAAAGCAATCTTGAGAAAGAAAAATGGAGCTGGAGGAATCAGGTTCCCGGACTTCAGACTATTTTACAAAGCTACAGTAATCAAGACAGTATGGTGCTGGCACAAAAACAGAAATATAGATCAATGGAACAGGATAGAAAGCCCAGAGATAAACCCACGCACATATGGTCACTTTATTTTTGATAAAGGAGGCAAGAGTATACAATGAAGAAAAGACAGCCCCTTCAATAAGTTGTGCTGGGAAAACTGGACAGCCACATGTAAAAGAATGAAATTAGAACACTTCTTAACACCATACACAAAAATAAACTCAAAATGGATTAAAGACCTAAATGTAAGGCCAGACACTATAAAACTCTTAGAGGAAAACATAGGCAGAACACTCTATGACACAAGTCACAGCAAGATTCTTTTTGACCCACCTCCTAGAGAAATGGAAATAAAAACAAAAATAAACAAATGGGACCTAATGAGACTTAAAAGCTTTTGCACAGCAAAGGAAACCATAAACAAGATGAAAAGACAACCCTTAGAATGGGAGAAAATATTTGCAAATGAAACAACAGTCAAAGGATTAATCTCCAAAATATACAAGCAGCTCATGCAGCTCAATATCAAAAAAACAAACAATCCAGTTAAAAAATGACATTTCTCCAAGGAAGACATACAGATGGCCAAGAGGCATGTGAAAAGATGCTCAACATCGCTAATTATTAGGGAAATGCAAATCAAAACTACAATGAGGTATCACCTCACACCAGTCAGAATGGCCATTATCAAAAAATCTAAAAACAGTAAATGCTGGAGAGGGTGTGGTGAAAAGGGAACCCTCCTGCACTGTTGGTGGGAATGTAAATGATACAGCCATTATGGAATACAGTGTGGAGGTTCCTTAAAAACTAAAAATAGAACTACCATTTGACCCAGCAATCCCAGTACTGGGCATATACCCAGAGAAAACCATAATTCAAAAAGAGACATGTACCACACTGTTCGTTGCAGCACTATTTACCATAGCCAGGACATGGAAGCAACCTAAGTGTCCATCAACAGATGAATGGATAAAGAAGATGTGGCACATATATACAATGGAATATTACTCAGCCATAAAAAGAAATGAAACTGAGTTATTTGTAGTGAGGTGGATGGACCTAGAGTCTGTCATACAGAGTGAAGTAAGTCAGAAAGAGAAAAACATATACCATATGCTAATGCATATACATGGAATCTAAAAAAAAGAAAAAAGAAAGAAAGAAAGAAATGGTACTGATGAACCTAGCTGCATGGCAGGAATAAAGAGGTAGACATAGAGAATGGACTTGAGGACATGGGGTGGGAGGGGGAAGCTGGGGCGAAGTGAGAGTAGCATCGACATATATACACTATCGAATGTAAAATAGTTGGCTGGTGGGAAGCAGCAGCACAGAACAGGGAGATCTGTTTGGTGTTTTGCGATGACCTAGAGGGGTGGGATAGGGAGGATGGGAGGGAGGCTCAAAAGGGAGGGGATATGCGGACATGTGTATGCATATGGCTGATACACTTTGTTTTGCAACAGAAACTAACACAGTATTGTGAAGCAATTATACTCCAATAAAGATCTATTAAAATAAATAAATACATAAAGTGAATCTCTTATAAATAGAAAAAAAAAAAGAAGTAGATGTATCTGTTGGTGGGAATGTAAATTGGTGCAGCCACTATGTAGAACAGTAAGGAGGTTCCTTAAAAAACTAAAAGTAGAATTGCCATATGATCCGGCAATCCCACTCCTGGGCATATATCCGGAGAAAACTGTAATTCAAAAAGATACATGCACCCCAATGTTCATAGCAGACATGGAAAACAACGTAAATGTCCATCAACAGATGAATGGATAAAGAAGATGTGGTATATATATGTATGTGTATGTGTGTATATACACACATACACAATGGAATACTACTCAGCTGTAAAAAAGAATGAAATAATGCTGTTTTCAGCAACATGGATGGACCTAGAGATTATCATACTAGGTGAAGTAAGTCAGAAAGAGAGCGACAAATACCATATGATATCATTTATATGTGGAATCTAAAAAATGATACAAATGAACTTACAAAACAGAAATAGACTCACAAACATAGAAAACAAACTTCTGGTTACCAAAGGGGAAAGTCTGGGGGGAGGAATAAATTAGGAGTTTGGGAGTAACAGGTACACACTGCTGCATATAAAATAGATAACAAAAGAGACTTACTGTATAGCACAGGGAACTAGGGAACTATATTCAATATCTTGTAATAACTATAATGGAAAAGAATCTGAAAAAAAAAAAAATATATATATATGTAACTGAATCACTTTGCTGTACACCTGAAACTAATACAACACTGTAAATCAAACTATACTTCAATAAAATAATTAATTAATTTATTTATAAAAGAAGTAGATGTGTTTCCTCCATGCTCTTTCCTCTTCTACACATTGGGTACAGGCCAAAATGAGAGGGTGGCAAGGCCCCAAGAAGGAAGGGAAGTAGATTGATGCTCCTGAATCCCCATGTAAAAGAAAGCCACTCGTTGACCAGTGGTACATATGTACTTTCTATTATGTTTGTGCCATTACATGGCTTTTGGGGTCTTTTTCTTAGCAGTTAGGCTACCCTAACACAGAAATTGGTATCTCAAAGTAGGGAGCTGCTGTTTGAAAAATGTGCTTATGAGAATTGGCTTGGTTGTTTGGTACCAGATAGTAAAGAAACAGATATAGCAGGTTGGAAAGCTAGAAATTACTCTTATCCCATAGGCAAAATATTTGATAAAACTGTCCTCTGTGTTAACTTATAAGGTTAATCCAATACCTATAAGGTCTGTAGCTCTAGGGCAGGAGTTTGCAAACTAAGACTCACGGGCCAAATTCAGCCTGCTGTCTGGTTGTGTAAATAATGTTTTATTGGAACACAGTCATGCCCATTCCTTCACATATTGTCTATAGTTGCTTTTGCACTATAACGGAAATGTTGAGTAGTTGCAAATCCTAACATATATACTACTTGGCCCTTTAGGAAGAATTTGTCAACCCCTGATATCCTGGCATTGATAGTGACAGTGATGGGATTTGGGTGATGATGGAGCTAAAGGATGGAAAGTGCCTGGGTCCCTGAATCACTATGTGAGGAGAGTCACCCCCACCCCACACCCTACAACCAGGACATATACTGTTAAATGAATGAGCAATGAACTTCTGTATTTGAATCATTATGTGCTTTGGAAATATATTTGTTTCAGCAGTTTAGATTACCCTATCTGAGGCAGATTGATGGCAAAAATGGCTCCAAATCCTCACTCCTCCCTGGATCTCTTTTCTATATAACTTTGCAGTGCCTGCCCATCATGGGTGGGGTTTTCTATCCCACCCCTTAACTCTGGTTCAGCCATGGAATTTACTATGGTCATTGGATGTTAGCAAATACAGCACAAGCAAATGCTTGAAAAAGCACTTGCACATTTTCACTTTCTCTCGCTTGTTCCTCTGACTCTGCCATGAGAAGAAGCTCAGACTAGCCTGATAGAGGGTGAGACACACAGAACAGAGCTGGGTTGGCACAGTTGTCTCAGCCAAGCTCAGCAGAGCCACCCACCCAACTTATTAACTCATAAGCAAAAATAAGTGTTTATTGCTATAGGCCACCGAGATTTTTGTGGTTATTTGTTACACATCATTGTGGTAATGAAACTGAGCAGGGCCCTGTGGGGTCCTCCTGGGTACAAAAGCCCCTCCGTGTCCCCCATTTCTTGTTTGTAGAAAAAAAGCTTTAGTCTCCTAAGTTTGGGTCTTTTGAGCACTAGCTGTCTGTTCTCCTTGCTTGGTGCCCTGCAAATAAATGCTGTACTTTCCTTCACCACAGCCCAGTGTAAGTAGACTGGTGTGTCGGTTGAGCAGATCCTAGCTCAGTTCGGTAACAGTAATAAATAACTGGATATCTACTTATACATACAGATGTGTGGAGTTCAGTCTTGTTTATAAGCTGAGGTCCTTATCTTATGTAAAACCTCTCCAAAATCTTATGAGACAGTTACCATGTTCTACTTTCCATATGAGAAAAAACATTCAAGAAGGTGAAGTGACTTGTCCAAGTTGCCCCAGTGCCAGAGCTCAGGCTTTAGCTCTGATCTTTCCACTCCAGGGCCAGTGGTTTTTGTCACAAAGTCAAAGCAGCCTACCTAACATCCTCAAGTATCATGAATCTAGCGTACTTAGGAGCCAGGCAGGCCACACAGACAGCACAAGG
Organism: Balaenoptera borealis; assembly: GCF_965194805.1. Taxonomy (NCBI): domain Eukaryota; kingdom Metazoa; phylum Chordata; class Mammalia; order Artiodactyla; family Balaenopteridae; genus Balaenoptera; species Balaenoptera borealis. Next base: position 62,588,198 of record NC_138863.1, read on the forward strand.
GACCATTCTCATTGGCAGAGAGCTGTCAGGGAGGGGTGGGGATTGAGGGAATTGAAAACCACATGGTCCATCTAACAAGGTTGCCACGGTCCAACTCAGGCCAATTGTTGCCACACAGAAGCGGGGCCCAGGTCGCCACATGGCTTGGTTTTTCAAGAGAAGCCAGAAATCTAAAATATTATGTAAATCCTTCTATGTATAAATGTTAGCTCTATTTTTTAAAGTACAGTGCAGGCCAAATAAAATATGTGTGTAGTGCTTGGCCCAAGAGCTGCCAGCATGTGGCTGTGGCCTTATGTTTACACAACACTTCACAGGTTAACAAGTAGTTTTACATCCATTATGTCATTTCTCCCTTACAAAGCCTTTATAACGACAAGAAAAATAGATATTATATGAACACTTTTAGAGATGTGGAAACTGAGGCTTGCAGAAAGTAAATAATTTGCCCAAGTTCACATAAACAATTAGTAAGAATCAAGACTAGCATCCACAGGCCTTCAGGTTTCTATACCATTTTATTCCTCTTTCACATAAGACGCACAGGATGATTGAAAGCTCTCCTGTGTCTGAGGCACAAGGCACAGGCACGCAGAGGCTCCGTTATTTCAGGAAGGCATGGTCTTGTCAAGTCTCCAACGCTCTGTGCTGTGGGCAGATCTTTGTTTAAATTAGGGAACTGATTATAGTCACTCCCCCAAAGCGTTTACTTTCTCTGATTATTTACCTCTTTTTCTCTGTAAGTGAACCATATCTACTTATTTAATTTATAAAACTCTGCCTGTGCATCAAATAGCCTTAGACTATAAAAACAAAGAAAAGTCATAATTAAGGTATTACAGAGTTTTAAATGCTAGCAGAAATAATGATGAAAGACATAGGCATCAAATCTATAAATTCAGCATAAAATTACATTAAGAAATAATTTCCTCCCAGTATCCAATCAAGGTAGCTCAGCAGACTGCAAAGGTAATATTCTATGCAGCAAAGCAGCTAATAAATAAATGGCCCTCCTCAAAACAACCATGTAATTTCTGCACAGGAAGCAGTACCGTTTTTACTGATTTACTCTTTAACTGGTTTGTTTGGGTTTTTTAAAAAATAAATTTATTTATTTATTTATTTTTGGCTGCATTGGGTCTTCGTTGCTGCGCGCAGGCTTTCTCTAGTTGGGGCGAGCGGGGGCTCATTCTTTGTTGCAGTGCACAGGCTTCTCATTGTGATGGCTCCTCTTTGTTGCCAAGCATCGGCTCCAGGCACACGGGCTTCAGTAGTTGTGGCACGTGGGCTCAGTAGTTGTGGCTTGCAGGCTCTAGAGCAGGAGCCCAGTAGTTGTGGCACACTGGCTTAGTTGCTCTGCAGCATGGGGCATCTTCCTGGACCAGGGCTGGAACCCATGTCCCCTGCATTGGCAGGTGGATTCTTAACCACTGCGCCACCAGGGAAGTCCCTCCTCTTTAGCCAGTTTAACAATGTTTATATTTGAGAGGCAGGGAGAAGTGTAGGAGGCAGGGAAGATGAGATGTCTTTTCACAGTTCACAGCTGGCCAGGAGTGGCCACAAAGGCTTTAGAAGGTCTGAGCATTCCTGGAGTCATCTGGGTCTCTATTCTGAGGGCTCTGGTTTTTCAAATGGGCCTGAAAGTTTGAAGTGAAAGATAGCGTAGGTACACAGAGACAGCAGCAGGGATGCAAAAGGACTGCCATCCATGCCGGCTAGGTACCCATCTTCAGGAGAAACACCATTCACAGACCGTTCTATTTCCACAAGTGCGAATGAGACTTTTGACACAACAGCTTATAAACTTACAGCAGTCCACAGATTGCCCAGAAAAGCAAACACAGTTTAGTCGAGCAGAAAATGTGTTTGAGAAATCCCCTTGTTGAAATTTCACTCTTTTTTCTTATTTTTTTGACATTGAAAAATTTATTTGTTTTTGCCTCACTCTGAAAAAAAAAAAAAAAACCAACCCAAGGTCTTTTTATAGGAAAAAAATAAATAAAGATTCCTCTCTCATCCTGCCAAGCAAATAAAGTGACTACTCGATAAGCAGAAATTATACCTCAAGTCCTTAAATAATCATCCCCAATACAAGCTCTGTTAGCTACCACTGATTGCTTCTTTTTTCTAAGCAACTCACTCAGCAGAAAATATTTCCAAAACATCAGAGTGATAGAATTGAGTCCTGAGGAGACATGACAACTAGATAAGCGAGCTCAGGAGAAAGACTAGGGGTATGGGGTCTCCATCACGAGAGTCCCAGAGCGCTCTGCTTTAGAGTTGAAGCTTTTGAAAAGATTCTTTTAGCAGAGCTTTAACCTCTCCCATCAAAGCTATAGCCGGGGTGAATCTCCCCTTTGAAGTAGGCAGCGTTTCCCAACTCGCTAAACGTTTGTAGTCTTCAGCCCAGATGCTCGTAGGCGGTTGCTTCCAGGGTGTTTTGGGAACTGCCTACAAGGGCACTTTGCTGAGCCAGGCAGCGCCTTGAGTCCCGGCTGGCTGAACACCCAGATTATGTGCAATGGGGAGACTGTAAGGTCAGCTTCCTCCCTCCACCAGCAGATTTGGCACCAGATAAATCCATTAATATTTCCCCATGAAAGAATCAGGACTTGTCAAATGCAGAGAGGATGGAGCTTCCCTCGCATCCCACAATTGCTGTTATAGATATCTTTAGCGAGTGACCAAATACCAGTATTTAGGATTCCCACAATGGACTCTCTTGGTTAAAATATATATGCCAGATTTGTTTTTCCATACAGACAACCCCTTCTGGGCTCTTGTCTATAATATTCTCTCTAATGAAAGATTACTGGGGTTTAAAATGAGAGTTTTATTAGAGCCTGCCTAAGTTATATCCAATCAGAGCATTTTAGTTCAAATCCATTGTCCTTTTTACTTAATGTCAAATAGACTGAATCTTAGATAAGCAGCATCTGAACACCAAACAGTTGCCGCCTCCAAAATCACCTTCTTTCCGCTCTAGATTCATCTCTAATTATTCACTCCACAAACACCTGTCAAAGGTCACTCGGGGAAAACTGCTGTGCCAGGCCTGGGGACGTGACAGTGTGCAAAACACTGTTCCCACTCCCAACACATATTACAGTCAAGTTGGGGAGATCCTGTGCAAACTGCTTTTTCAGGTTCCAAAGAAAGTTGCCTTCTCCTTTCATCTTACGTGAGACTGAGTATCCTACTTCTCTTTCTTATTAAAAACTTCTGATTATGAAAGGTAAATGTACTCACTAAAAAGTTGAAAATATTAACAGGTAGGAAAGAGACAAGTAAAATCATACATAATCCTCTCACTCAGAGATAACTGTTAAAACATCAGGGAGGCAACGTTCATGTATATAAATAATGCCATTTGCAGCAACATGGATGGACCTAGAGATTATCATACTAAGTGAAGTAAGTCAGACAGAGAAAGACAAATATATGATATCACTTATATGTGGAATCTAAAAATATGATCCGAAGAACTTATCTACAAAACAGAAAGAGATTCACCACATAGAGAACAGACTTGTGGTTGCCAAGGCAGGAGGGTGGAGAGGGATGGATTGGGAGTTTGGGATTAGCAGATGCAAACTATTATATATAGCATGGATAGACAACAAGGTCCTACTGTATAGCACAGGGAACTATATTCAATATCCTGTGATAAAGCATAATGGAAAAGAATATGAAAAAGAATGTAAATATATAACTGAGTCACTTTGCTGTACAGCAGAAATTAAATACAACATTGTAAATCAACTATATGTCAATAAAATTTAAAAAATAAAAAACATCAGGGAGGCATATATTTCCAGGCCTTTTTTAGTGTGTGTGTGTGTGTGTGTGTGTGTGTGTGTGTGTGTGTTTCTGCAATTATATACACTATTTTGTTAGGTTTATTAATAAAAGAAAAGGTACAAGAGATAACAAAGAAGAGAGGGAAAGAAACAGAGACAGATTTTTAAATTTTTATTTTGCATTGGAGTATAGTTGATTTACAATGTGGTGTTAGTTTCAGGCATACAGCAAAGTGATTCAGTTATACATATACATATATCTATTCTTTTTCAGATTCTTTTCCCATGTATGTTATTACAGAGTATCGAGTAGAGTTGCCTGTGCTATACAGTACATCCTTGTTGATTATCTATTTTATGTAGAGTAGTATGTATATGTTAATTCCAACCTCCTAATTTATCCCCTCCCCTTTTTCCCCTTTGGTAACCATAAGTTTGCTTTCCAAGTTGAAACAGAGACAGATTGATGTAAAGAGAGACAAACAGAGAAAGGGGGAGAGACAGAAAGAAAGAGATAGCAAGCTGGCAGTTTCCCTTAAATCAATGTAGGTCTCCTTCCTCGCCAGGAAGATTAACCAGTCTCAGGGTCCTGGGCCAGCTAATTAATGAGCCAAAAGCTTTTATCCTGCTTCTCTTTCCAAGTACACTGTATCTATAAACTAACCCAATCCTGCATGTAAGCTCAAGTATAACCCTCCTGCCACTGAAAATTTGCCCTGGGCATATTAATAGTAAAAAGGGATAAATTAGGAGTATAGGATTAACAGATACAAGCTACTATACATAAAATAGATAAGCAACAAGGACTTACTGTATAGCACAGGAAAGTATATTCAATATCTTGTAATAACCTATAAGGGAAAATAACTGAAAAAAATACAAATACATGTAACTGAATCACTTTGCTGTACAACTGAAACAACACAATATTGTACATCAACTATATTTCAGTTAAGAAAAGTAAAAAGCATCACTGTTTACTGACTACTGGTTTCTAAAAATCTTATATTTGTACTTGTATGGAAATATGTATGGAAATATGTTAATATAAATGTTTCAGACATTACATGAAATTTCTAAAAATCTTATATGTTCTGGTATAATGTTATAAGTAATAATCCTAGTTATTACTTTAAAATGTATATCTCAGAAATAACTAATTTTCTTGTCAACTGCATTATTATGAACTGTCATCAAATCTTTAACCGTGGTCATTTTTAAGTCTTTTGTCATTTACAGACAGTTCTGGGTGTACTCTGATGATTTTGCAAATATGTTCCTATAAAAGGGTTTCATCTTCAAGAAATACATGGAAAAGACTCTGACAAGTACAGGTTTCTGGTAACGGACTGTACTGCTGAACTGAATGAATAAGCATTTTCAGAACTCTAATGAAAAACTGATGAACTCATAAAAGTGCTAACAAAAGATCAAGATGAAAAAAAAATTAATTACATGGGACTGAGTGAACTGATGAGGATGAGTATAATTTTTGTGACTTTCTGTCTGAATTTAAAAAAAAAAAAAATTCCACAAGGACTCAGAGGCAAACTATGACATAGTATGAGTGTGTTTCATGTTTGGTAATTGCAATCATTGTTGCTTTTGTTGTGGTCATCCATGTACAATGCTTGGTGTCAGTCGATTTATCTCTTGTAAAAATAAAATACAGTGTGTGTGTGTGAAAAAAAAAAAAAAGAGATACAAACTGCAATGTATAAAATAGATAAGCAACAAGGATACATTGTACAGCAGAGGGAAGTATAGCCATTATTTTGTAATAACTTTAAATAGAGTATAATCTGAAAAAATATTGAGTCACTATGTGTACAACTGAAACTAATATATGATAACTCAACTATACTTCAATAAAAAAATTATAACATATAAAAAAAAAAATTTTTTTAATATTCAAAGAATATGGGTTTAGCAGTATATTGAATATTGGGAAAATTAATAATTTAATTATTAATAATTTCTATCATGTATTTTTTAAAATAAATTTATTATTTATTTATTTTTGGCTGTGTTGGGTCTTCATTTCTATGAGAGGGCTTTCTCTAGTTGCGGTGAGCGGGGGCCACTCTTCATCGCAGTGCGCGGGCCTCTCACTATCGCGGCCTCTCTTGTTGTGGAGCGCAGGCTCAGTAGTTGTGGCTCACGGGCCTAGTTGCTTCGCGGCACCTGGGATCCTCCCAGACCAGGGCTCGAACCCGTGTCCCCCGCATCAGCAGGCAGATTCTCAACCACTGCGCCACCAGGGAAGCCCTATCATGTATTTTTGATACCACTTTTTTTTTTGCTTTCTTTATGCTTATATCTTGGTATCTGATTAAACTGTCACACTATCTCCTGTTTTGACATTTAAAGGGTTTATTTGGCAAAAAGGCAAAGAAAATGCCTATTCACAATCCAGCCGAAGATTCTGGCCAAACCCAAGGTCATTACTGAAGAAAAGCAAACTAAACGTGTTCAAAAGCACTAGAGCAAATGGTTTTTGGTTAAAGATACACCCAAGCCATATGTCAAAACCAAGACATAGAAGTACACGGTCTTGTCCAGGCAAAACTGCCCTATGATAACTGAATTTGTTTCTCTTTACGTGGGGGATTGATGTCACATGGAGATGAATGACTATGTTTTCATTCTGGTTAGAAAAGGGGAGCAAAGTCTTTGACGATCCCCATCAAGGGGTCCCCTGCCCTCCGGGATGTCCTCCCAGAAAACATTTTTCGCGTTTCCAGCAGAGGGCTTGACAACACCAAGTAATTACTCCCAAAACACAAGAAACCACCACGGGGGGTCTCGGGAGCATGTGGGACCAGTGGAGCCGAGATGACAAAAGCACTTGGGAACAGCCATGCCGGCAAACTGCCCCGACCTTTCCAGGCGACGCTGCAGTTGAGCTCCTAGCTCTCACAAAGCCCATCGCCTCCGCAGAAAATGTGCTCACCCAGCCCATTTTTGCCTCATCATGAGGAAGGGAGAGCGGTCCAACTACCAGTTTTTCGGTTAAGCATTACCCAAGGTGAACGCACTGAGCCTTTGACGCACCTGTGGTCGCACACCACACTCTGTGATCACATAAAAATCCTAACATAACTCTCAAAAGGCAAACAGTGTCTGTCAGTGGGCTGTGTACACCTTAAAACATTACACTGGGAAGGCGGACAATTTTCTTTAACGGCTTCCTGATGACCAGCTCTTGGATCCCCCTTATCTCTGCCGTCTGAAGACAGCCTGCCAGGGAAGGCACTCCCGACCTGGCTTCTGGGCCAATGAGCGGCATAAATCAGTCTGAGAGCAGTGATTGTAAGGAGGGGAGGAAAGCGACATCCCTCTCTGGTCCCTCTCCACCACCCTCAGCCCCGTAACCTTATCTTCATCTCCAGATAACACTGGCCTTCCATCAGCTCCTGGAGGCCGGCCCTGGGAGGCTGGGAAGAAGGCAGGGTGCTCAGCCTCTGGTGGGTAGAAAGGGGGATAAGACCCCTTCCTTCCACCACCTACCTGTGCTCAGAACCCTGAAGCCTTCCCAGAACATCAGTGGCTGATGGCAGGCTAAAATTTTTGAACTATAGCCATAAAACCTGATCGATTATTTCTGCTAAGTCCTAAGAAAGAGCAAGAAGGTCTGAGCAATTCAGCAGCCTCCTGCCCCCAAAGTTCCCTCTCAGCAGGGACTAGTCCGCATCTGCATCATGGCCTCCTTTTGGATGGGCTACTCTGGGCCCCTCTCAGCCTGGGAAGGTCTCCCACAGCCAAGGGCAAAGGGAGGCCAGACAGCTTGACTCCCCAGAGGGAGAACAGGGGAGGCATGTGGAGAGAACACAGCAAACAGTTGTACCGAAAGACCTCATCAAAAGGCAAATTTTTATATCGACTCCGCACCGTTGCACTAAAATTCACAGCTATTGCTGAATATTTGTCTGACCAGAACACGTTAAAGAAAAATATATGCTGGGAGGGCACGGTGCACAGCCAGTGGCTTTTAATCATATTTTAAACCAAGTTTACTTAAACCTCACAAATTTTAACTCTTGTACTGCAGCTGACAAGCATGATCACGTGATTTGAAGATGTAGCTATCTTATTTTTTAAAAGGGAAATTCTTCTTTGGGATGAAAACAAATCACACATGCCAGAAAGATCAAGCCCAGCTTCTTCACATCGGCCAGGCCTACAGACCAGCTCTCCAGGTTGAAGGATGTGGCTTTGGGAATTCTTTTTCTTACCCTTTTGTTTTGTTTCCTTTGGTGCTTTCGCTGCTCACCTCCGATGCTGCTGCAACAAACAAGCGAAAAAGCAGAATCGTGACAGCCACCCAACACCTGCGGCCCTCAGTGTGGGCCAGCCCCAGGTGGCTGCCAGCAACACTGGGGTCCAGGCAGTATTTTCCACTCCCTCAGCTCCTGGCCAGAGGAGGAAGGGCCTTACCTGCCATCGTTCGACCTGACCAAAGGTAAGACTAACCCCGAGGATGTCCTGCTCCCAAGCTAAATGACGAGAAGAGATGAGTAATGAATAATTCACTGGAACTCGAAGCGGATGGTAAGTGTGAGGCCAGGGTGAATAAAAGAAAGAAACGCTAAATGAAAGGCCATGTTTCATTCATCAGGAGGCTCAGAGAGGGGATGTTATGTTCAACTGCTGGGAACAAGAGCCTCTGTTTCCACACACTAGTTTTGCACTGAAAGAAACCACACTTGGGTTCCAAAAAATTCCCAAGGGATGCTTGCTAGGGAAATGCCCTCTGGAGCCTGATCACCCTGGTTCTTGCACCTGGCTTGACAAGCGAGTTGATTCTGAGGAGTCCATCCACAAGTTCCTGCCTGTCATATTAGTTCCATTCCTAGGAAACTTCATTTTCAAAACAGTTTACTATCACAGGCACGATGACTCAACTAACGCCATTTGCTGATTCTTCTGCCCATGTGTCCTTTGTTCAACACATATTTATGAAGCCTTTCCCTGTGCCGAGCTCTGTGCTAAGACCTGGAGCGTCACAGAACAGGCTTACAGTCTGTGGCTCTAAACACCTGTGTGTGCTGGTGAGCTCCAGGGAGTTATCTCCAGCCCAGACTTCGCCCCGGAACTCGGAATTCACAGAGCCAAGACCACACTCAGCATCTCTCCTGGATATCATGCCGCCTAACCAGGCATCTAACTGGAATTTGTCCAGATCCAGATGCTAAACCCACTCCTCCCACAGCCTTGTCTACCTCCACTGAGGCACCGCCATTCTTTCCGTTACTCGAATTTTTCTTGGAGTCATCCATGTCTTCGGCTTCAGTCTGTTTGGGAAACCACAGCACCTCGTGTTTTTTTGTTTTTGTTTTTGTTTTTGTTTGGCCATGCCACGTGCCATGGCGGGATCTTAGTTCCCCAACCAGGGATGGAACCCTCGCCCCCTGCAGTGGAAGCTCGGAGTCTTAACCACTGGACCGGCAGGGAAGTCCCATCAGTTATTTTAACAGAGTTTAATATAAATTATTTAGCAGGTACTAGAGAACTGAAAAGGCACAAGGGTGGCATGAAGTAGCATGGAGGTCAGGGCAGGAAGCAGCCACCCGCCCTCGGCTGGGGGCACAGAGAGAAGGGTCAGGCTCACCTGAACCCACAGCCTGTGAGAAGGGGCCCACAGAGCCGGGCCTCCGAGGAGAGAGCCACAGGCAGCATGCGCGGGTACCTCTGGGGGGCCCCGTGAGGCTGGCTCTGGGAGCGCGAGGAAAAGTGGGAAATCGGAACCAGCTATCGTTGCGGTGTCACAGACAGGTGAAATCAACACACAGGGTGGACTCTTCCCTCCTCAGCCTTGTGTCACCCTCTGGCACCCCCTTCCAGCAGAGCTTAACATGGAGCACGCTGGCCAAGCTGAAAGGTGGTCTGCTGAGAAACTCGAACTTAAGAACCAGCACAGTCCACCTCTTTGGCCACTTAGCCTCCATCATCTTTTTTTTTGGTTATCTTGTTTGTTTGTTTTGTTTTTAACATCTTAATTGGAGTATAATTGCTTTACAATGGTGTGTTAGTTTCTGCTGTAAAACAAAGTGAATCAGCTATATGTATACCTATATCCCCATATCTCCTCCCTCTTGCGTCTCCCTCCCACCCTCCCTATCCCACCCCTCTAGGTGGTCACAAAGCACCGAGCTGATCTCCCTGTGCTATGCGGCTGCTTCCCACTAGCTATCTATTTTACATTTGGTAGTGTATATATGTCCATGCCACTCTCTCACTTCCTCCCAGCTTACCCTTCCCCCTCCCCGTGTCCTCAAGTCCATTCTCTACATCTGCATCTTGATTCCTGTCCTGCCCCTAGGTTCTTCAGAACCATTTTTTTTTTTTTTTAGATTCCATGTATATATGTGTTAGCATATGGTATTTGTTTTTCTCTTTCTGACTTACTTCACTCTGTATGACAGACGCTAGGTCCATCCACCTCACTACAAATAACTCAATTTCATGAAACAACAGAAATTTATTCTCTCACAGTTTGGGAGGCCAGAACTCTGAAATCAAGTGTCAGTGGGGTTCAGACCACTGCAGACCCTTGAGGGAGAATCTGGATGCCCCATGCCTCTCTCCTAGCTTCCAGCGGTTGCTGGCAATCCTTGGCATCCCTTTGTCTTGTAGACGCATCACCCCAATCTCTGCTTCATCTTCTCATTGCCTTCCTCTCTATGTCTCTGGATTCTTCTGTGTCTATTCCTCTTCTTATAAGGACACCAGTATTGGATTTAGGGCCCATCCTAAATCCAGTATGTCATCTCGAGATCCTTAATTTTACTACATCTACAAAGATTCTATTTCCAAATAAGTTCTCACTCACTGGTACTGGGGGTTAAGACTTCAACCCATTACAGTGACCATATTAAGACAAATCAGATCTTGTCACCCTCTGCTCAAAATCCTCCAATGTTCCATCCTACCCTGAGTAAAATCTGCACTCCTACACAACCTGGACACTCCGCTGCTCTGACCTCCTCTCCTACTTCTCTCACCTTCCTCCCCCCACAGAAGCTCCTCTGTCCCTCAGCCCTCCACTCACAAGCCAGCCTCAGGTCTCTACACGTGCTGCTCCTCCGTGTGGACCATTGTCTCCCCAGATATTCCCATGGTTCTCTCTCTCTTCCATTCTTCAGACCTTTATTCAAAAGTCACCTTCTCAGTAAGACTTCCACTAACCACGCTGCGTAAAACTGAACCCCCCTCCTCATTTCCTACTTCATTTTTTTTTGCCATAGCGCTTAGCAATACAACATACTATAAATTTTAAGGTTTATCGCTTTATGTCTCCTGCCATTAAAATGTAAGCTCCCTGACGACAAGCGTTTTTTTTTTTTCCTTTCAATCTCATTCACTGCTATACCTGAAGCACTTAGAATAGTGCCTGGTACCTACAGGCCCTCAGTAATTATACTTGAAAATGCAGCATATATAATTGGAATTGCACAAAAGAGAGTATATTGGAATTCCTATGTTCACAGGGCATGGTCCTAGAGTAGCACCAAAAATAGCAAGCATATCGGTAGGTGAAAACATATGTTTTTGCATCCCAGCAAATCACATTTTGGCGTGTCTGATTCACCTTGTCCTGATGATTTCTAATGATACCAAAACAGAATGCATAGTTGTCACCAATGGAGTAAAATAGCTTGAAACTTTTCTAAAATGCAAGTAATAAAAACCAGTTTTGATTAACAAAGACAGAGGAAAGGCTGAATACGTTCTATTCTCTCTATAGAAAATAATGTTACAAGATTTTGTCATATAGAAAGGCAATCAAAGAGTATTCAGCAAAAAAAAATTTTTTTTAGAAAAAAAGCATTTTAGATATGTCAGAGATTAATTAATAAAAATTCATTTTTCTGGATTATTTTACTTTTGCAGTCTCTGTTAGCTTTTTTAAATGACTTTTCATTAACTACTGCATTGAGATATAATTGACAGGAAATAAACACATATTTAGAGTGTACAGTTTGACAAGTTTTGGCATTGTTATATGCCCATGAAATTATCACCCACAAGTTAGTGAATCACATCATACATAAGATAGTGAATATAGCCACCACCCTCAAAACTTTCCTTGGGACCCTTTACAAACCATCCTTTCCTGCTCTTTGGTAGGTTGTGGTTTATTTTCATTCAATTTAAAATACTTCCTAATTTTCCTTTTGATTTCTTCTTTGACCCATTTAGAGGTATGCTTTTCAGTTTCCAAAGATATGGAAGTTTTCCAGAGATCTTTCTTTTGTTGGTTTCTTATTTAATTCCATTGTGACCAGAGAACATGCACTGAGCAACTTGAATCCTTTTAAATTTACTGAGACTGCTTTTCCTGCTGTAGAATATGGTCTCTTTTGGCTAATGGACTGTGAAAAGAATGTGAATTCTGCTGATGTTAGGTGGCGTGCTCTCTAAATATCTAAGCTGAGTTGGTTGACAGTGTTGATCAGGTCTTCTAGATTCTTACTGATTTTCTTATTTTCTCTACTTATTCTATTGATTATTGAGGGAGGGGTACTGAAATCTCTAGCTATAATTGAAGATTTGTTTATTTCTCTTTGCAGTTATATTAGTTTTCATGTATTTTAAAGCTTTATTAGGTACATAATACTTAGGATTTTTATGTCCCCTTGATGAACTGGCTCCTTCATCACTAGGAAATGATATTCCGTATTTCTGGTAATACTCTTTACTCTGAAATCTACTTTTTCTGATATTAATACAGCCACTACAGCTTTATTTTGATTGAGATTAACATGGTAAGCTTTTCCCATCCTTTTACATTTAACTTATTTTGTGTCTTTGTATTTAAAGTGTGCTTATTGCAGGCAATGTATAATTAGTTCTTGCTTCTTTATTCAATTTGATAATCTCTGCCTTCTAATTGGAGTGTTTAGACTATTTATATTTCATATGATGACTGATAAAGTTAGTTTTAAATCTATCTTATTGTTATTTGTTTTCTATTTGTCCCATCTGTTCTTAATTCTTTCCCCCTATTTTACTGGTTCCTTTTAGATTGTGTACTTTTTAAAATTCATTTTATCTCCTGTGCTGGCTTATTAATTATAACTCTTTGTTATCTTATTTTAGTGGCTGCTTTGGGGGATTATATTATACATCTTTAATATATTATGGTGTACTTTCAAGTCATATTATATCACTTTATGTAGTGTATAAGAGCCTTACAATGGTGTATTTCTAGTTCTTCCCTCTAGGCCTTTATAACGTATGTTTTCATGCATCCTACTTATACATATGCTATAAAACTCACAACTAATTGTTATTATTTTTGTTTAAACAGCCAATTATCTTTTTTTGGTTAGAGCTTCATTGAGATATAAATCACATACTATACAATTCACCCTTTGAAAGTGAACATTTTGATGGTTTTTAGTATATTCACAAAATTGTTCCATTATCACCACTAATTCCAGGACATTTTTATCACCCCCAAAGGAAACCCCATACCCTTTAGCCAATAACTCCCCAATCTCTCATCCCTCCAAGCTCAAGGTAATCACTAATCTACTTTCCATCTCTATAGATTTGCCTATTCTAGACATTTCATATAAGTAGAATAGATAATATGTGGTCTTTTGTGACTGGCTTCTTTCACTCAGCATAATGTTTTCAAGGTTCATTCAAGTTGTAATATGTATCAATATTTTATTCATTTTTATTCCTGAATAATATTCCCTTATATAAATATACCACCTTTTTTATCCAGTCATCAGTTGATGGACATTGGATTGTTTCCACTTTGGGGCTATTACGAATAATGCTGATGTAAACACTCTTGTGCATGTCTTTGTGTGGACGTGTTTTTATTTCACTTGGTTATGTACCTGGGAGTAAAATTGCTGGGTCATATAGTAACTCTATGTTTAACCATTGGTGGAACTGCCAGACTGCTTTCCAGAAGAGCTGCACTATTTTACATACCTACCAGCAGTGGTCCAGTTTCCAGTGTATGAAGGTTCCAATTTCTCTACATCCTCATCAATACATGTTATTATTCATCTTTTTTTACAATAGCTACCCTAGTAATATTTAATTGTGGTTTTGATTTGCATTTGCCTGATGACAAATAATCAGTTATCTTTCAAATAGATTTAAATGTAAGATAAACTCATATATTTACCCACGTAATTATCACTTCCAATACTTTTTGTAGATCCATATTTCCATCTAGTATCATTTTTCTTCTGCCTAACAGACTTCCTTTAATATTTCTTGTACTGGAAGCCTGTTAGTGATAAATTCATTCAGCATTTGTATGTCTGTAAAAGGCTTTATTTTGCCTTCATTCTTGAAAGATATCATTGCTCGGTATAAAATCTTGTGTAAACAGCTTTTTTATCTTTCAGTTCTTTAAACATGTCACTGTACTGTCTTGTGTTTTGCTTGTGGTTTTTTTTGTTGTTGTTCTTGCTGGAGTTTTTTTTGGTTTTGTTTTTTGGGGTTTTTTTTGTTTTGTTTTGTTTTTTCTGATGAGAAGCCTGCTGTCATTATTTTCCTTGTTCCTCTGACTATAACTTGTCATTTTTCCTCTAAGTTGCTTTGAATATTTTCTCAGCAATTTGATTATGGTGTGCTTTGATGTAGTTTTCTCCAGTGTTCTTGTGCTTGGGATTCATTATGTTTCATGTAGTTTTAATGAGATTTGGAAAATTGGGGACCAATATTTTTCAAATAATTTTTCTTTGCCCACTTCCTTTTCAGGATCTCTAATTGCTCATGTGTAGGCCACTTGAAGATGTCCCTCAATATATGGATACTCTGTTCATTTTCTTAAATTATTTTTCCCTGTTTGCTTCACTTTAAAATGGCTAAATATTGCTATGTCTTCAAGTTCACTACTCTTCTATGATGTCTAATCTGCCATCAATTCTCTCTAATGTATTGATATTTTTCACTGTAGGTATTGTAGTTTTCATCTCTAGAGATTTAATTTGTATTTTTTATAATTTTCACGTTTCTATTTACCTTAAACATATGTCATACAGTTATAATAGCTGTTCTTATGTCCTTGCCTACCAATTCTAACATCTGTGTGAGTTCTAGTTTGATTGTGATTGATCTTTCTCCTTATTATGGTCATACTTTCCTGCTTATTTGCATACCTGGTAACTTTTTTATTGGATGCCAGTCATAAATTTTTCTTGTTGGCTGTTGGGTATTTTTGTGTTGCTGTAGATATTTTTGGTTTTTTCCTGGGATGCAGTTAATTTACTAGGAAATAGCTTGATTCTTTTTCACCTTGTTTTTAAAAAAATTTTTAGGTGAGAGCAGACCAGTCTTTAGTCTAGAGCTAATCACTTCCTACTACTGAGGCAATTTACTTCTGAGTATTCTACCTTATGTTTCAAGAATCATGAAGGTTTCCAGTCTGGCTGGTGGGAAGAGGTACTATTCTTGACCTTGTACAAACACAAGGTACTGTTCCTTCTAATCCTTTCGTATGATTCTTTCTCCAGCCTTGTGTAGTTTCCTCACACACATGCATTGATGAGTGCTCTGTCAAATACTTAAGGGGAACTCTCTGCAGATCTCTGGAATTCTCTCTTTCTATAGCTCTTTCTTCTCCAGGACTCTGTTTATGAATTCTAGCTATCTTTTCCCCAGACTCTCAGCTCAACCTCCCAATTCAGGTAGTCTACCAGGTTCTACCTGGATTTCCCTTCTTTGCACTATAGCCTAGAAGCTATAAATGAAGTAAGGTAGGGAGATTGTAAGGTTTATTTCATTTGTTTCCCATTTCTTAGGGATCATTGTCCTTTGCTTCTTGATATCCAGTGTCTTGAAAAGTCATTGTTTTATATATTTTGTCCACTTTTTCTGATGGTGTTGTTGGTTGTATCAGTAAATGTGGTCCCTGTTACTCTATCTTAGCCAAAAATGGAAGCCTCTGTCAGTTCTTTAAGATTCTCAACTTGTCATGATTTCTTTTCTCATTCTAAATAAATATTCACTTTTCTACTTAATTTTTATTTGTCATTTTGTATTCTTTTTCTTAAAGAGGGTCCCATACTCAGGTTCTTGAGGTAAACACCTGGGTTGGAATTCTGCCTGCAACACTGACTAGCACTGTGACCTTGAGAAGCCTCTGTACTTTAGTTTCCTCATCTATAAAACCAGGACAATAATTGAACCTACTTCAGGATGTTGAGTATCAAATAAATTTTTACATATAAACCACTTATATGCAAAGAACCTAGAAGATAGAAACCACTCAATAAATGTTAGTTATTGCTCTTGTTGTTATTTGAGTATCATCAATATATAGGTGGTACTATAATTTATGGAACCACCCATAGAGAGTGTGAAGGCTTAGGATGGAAGACCCCTATATAAGAGGTGAGAGCAGAGAAAGAGTAGGTCACAAAAGAAATAGAGTAGTGGCCAGAGAATGGGATAATTAATGGAACATCTTGTGACATCGACTCTGGAGTCTCAGATGTTTTGTTGGCTTATTTTGTTCTTCTTACTTTGTGATTCTTGGTCATGTCCTATATTGGTAAGTGTGACACATGGTAGGTTTCCGCAGTGGAGACTAGGCTTCAGGTGCGCTTCCTTCTCTCTATATAGTCACGGGCATCAGCTTGGTTGGAAATACAACCAGTCACATGGATAAAAAAATAATTGAAATACCTCCGGAAAACATTTGTCAATGGTTGTAGCTGGAGACAGAAAGGCCAGACACGGTCAGAAGGTTACTTCACAATGATTTCCTCATTCCTTACAAAGAATTATAAAAGCATGAGCTCTTGCCCCAGCCCTAGGGTTCGACTGGAAGAAGAACCTTTGTCCACCTAGGTTTGGCTTCGAGTGAGCCAGTTCCCCATGGGGGACATGGGGCTGTCAGACAGCACACCCTCATCCTGCAGAAACGGCTCCCAAGGGGGGCTTCTTTCACAGCACCTCTCTCTGCTGCGCACCATCCAGCCCCAGAATTTCTCGGTACCCGGAGAAACCCCTGCCCAACATGTCAGTATAATCCTGGGGAGCATTTTCAGTGGGTACATGAGCTTCCAACCATTTCATTCCTTAAACAGCAGAAATCTCAACTCTTCCCAGGAGTCTGCGCATTGGCTCAGAAAAGGACCCCCCCTGCTGCTTCCATTCCCCCAGACCCCCTGGCACAAGACAGCTAAGGCACCTGGTCATCCCTTAGCACCCTCCTCAGTCTATGGGGGGGGAGGGTCCCCTGGAGAGGCAGGGACTCATGTCCCCCGGAGCTACATCTCAAGTCCCCACTTTCTGCTCCGCAGACAGGCTGGCACATGAGCTTCTTTCCAGCCTTTTCCCTCTGGGCAGCTTCTGGCTTACTTGACCTATTTTCCAAAAGCTCAAGACAGAGGGCATAGAAAAGCACTGCCTCACTAGGGGCTGTGCTGTGTCCCAGTTACAGAGCCGAACTGCAAAGCAAATTACCACCTTTTAGCAGCCCCACACCTCACAGACTTAATGGTTGATTCTAATTAATGATCAGCTTGTGTTTCTTTCTTTTCTTTCCCTAGAGTAAGAGAAAAACAACGTTCTTTACTTTCAGTAGATTCTAGATTCTGTATTTATAAATATCATTAGAGGCTCTACGTTTTCTTAATGACAGGAAAATTCAAGATTTCCTCCATTCACCGAACCAGGACAGAGCTATTTCTCCTTTCATTATTAGGAAGTTTTCTCCCCTCTCCATCTCCAGCTCAGTGCCCTGGGTCTCTAGGTACATGGTAGTTACTCAAGAAATATTCATTGGTTGAAAGAATGGATGGATGGATAGAAAAATGTCTCTGCATCGTTATCTACCAGGGTGCCTTCCCAGCTTGAGAGAGAGCCCTCACGGTGCTTCCTGGCAGCTCTTTTTCAGGGGCCCACTAATCAAAGGGGCCTCTCTTAAGCCTATTTGGAGATCATACAATAGAATTTAATAATGAAGACACCGTTATTTACTTCTTTGTTTTGCAGAGAGCTGGATGAAAACCCGGCTTCCCTGGGCTCTGGGTAGAATTTCTCCATGAATGGTTGGCTAGTTTTGTGTTTCCATCACAGCTCAGCTCTGTCAGGCACCTTGGCTTCCACTTGGTGCTGGAACGGCTGTGCACAGCCGGGGGCCAGATAGGAGTTTAAATGACTCCTCTGGGGCTCTGCTTTGTTATGAGGTTGCTGGATTTTGTGGTCTTTTTAGAAGTCTTGGCAGCTGCTAGCTCACTCTAGATGCTATCCTTCCTCGGACATTCCAGGATGCCTCCCCCACTCTGAGAACTCCGCTAAGACAAGGGCCTGGGCTACTGACCCCTCAGAGTGTGGGAGGCCAGGTGCTCAGCTTTACAAAGCCAGGCCAGA
Organism: Balaenoptera borealis; assembly: GCF_965194805.1. Classification (NCBI taxonomy): domain Eukaryota; kingdom Metazoa; phylum Chordata; class Mammalia; order Artiodactyla; family Balaenopteridae; genus Balaenoptera; species Balaenoptera borealis. The sequence goes on from NC_138863.1 coordinate 62,606,353, forward strand.
CTTCACTAGCGCGGCTCAGTGACTAACTCTCCTGCTCTCCCCGCCCCTCCGGTCCATTCTTCCCTTTCCCGGAGCCAAGCCAGGCTTCTGGAGGCAGTCTCCCCCCTCTTCACAGATCCTCTAATTAACACTTCTTCTTTCCTCTTTTCCTCTGCTCCAGTTCCATCCGCAGCTTCCCAATCACAGCATTAAAAACCACAGGTCTGATCCCGCTCCTGATAGGGCGTACCCGAGAGGGCTTTGAGCCAAGAGAAGACGGGCTCGTGGTCACGAGAAGCAGAAGGAGCCTCCCTGGGATGAAAAGAGGCCATGTCTGTGGCTCGCAGTGTTTGGCTGGGAAAAGTGCCCTCACGATAGTTGCTGCTGGGATATTAATTAAAGTGACTCCCCACACACTGCTTATTAGTGGCAAGGGAAAAAAGACCAAAAGAGCAGCCAGAATGAAGAAATTGTACAACACCTTGACCAGGTCCAAATGAACAAATTTGGACCAGGTCCAAATGAACATCATCTATGTGGGCAGATCACATTGTATGGCTCCAGACACCCTGGACAGGACTCACATCACCTGAGATTGTATAACCTCAGTCTAACCAGGACAAAACGCCAGACAAGCACACGATGAAGAGCGTGCTATCGAAACCACATGGTGTGTGGTGCTCACTTCGGCAGTAAATATACTAAAATTGGAACAATATGAAGAAGATCAACATTGCCCCTGCACAAAGATGGCACACAAATACGTGAAGATTAAAAAAAAATGGTGCGTGTGAGGGGAAGAGGGGATCAATGTCATAAAAGCCAGATTAAAGGAGGCTAAAAGACATGACAACAAAATCCAAGACCTGTCCCCACACTGGATCCTGTGCTGGAAGGCAGAATGCTAGAAAGGACACTGATAAGTCATCTAACAAAATCGATATATGGAGGGGAGATTAGATAAATGTACTTTGTCAGGTATTAAATTATGTTATGGAGTATTGCCATTCTTAGGAAATACACACTAAAACATTTAGGGGTAAAGGGCCATGAAGCAGGTAACTTACTCTCAAACTGTTCAGAAAAGCATTATATTATACTTATTATAATAGATATAGAGATGTATATTATATATATGTTATATATAATTTTTTCTTAACCATTATATGTATGTGTGTGTGTGTGTGTGTGTGTGTGTTTTCTTATATATATATGGAGAGTGGAGAAACATGCAAATAATAAAGCAAGTAGAGAAAAATGATGACAATATAGGGGCTCTTGTACTATTTTTATTTTTGCAAGTTTTTTATAAGTATGAAATTATTCCAAATAAAAGGCTCAAAAATATAGCTGCTGTTCTTCTGATTCTCACATATTCTTAGAGCCTGAACCTTCTGAACCAGAACAAAAAGGACATGAGGCAACATCTCTGTGAAGCCACTCAGGCTTATAGACGCTCATGAGCTAGGAAGTATTTTGAATTTACCTATAATTCTGAAGCAAGTGTTCTACGATGGCAACCACTTTGGAGGACAGTGGGCCGCCATGAGGGAAAGGCATCAAAACGGACTCAGGAAGGCACAACCTCATGCCAAGTCCAGTTCAGAAAATAAACAATGCCCTGCTGTCATGATCAACAAAAACAGAGACTGATTTTAAATTCCATTTTGGGGGCAAAAAAGTAGAGATGAGCATAGCACAGAGATTGAGTGTGGCTTGGGCGTCCAGTGGACCACCAGCTGACTCCTGAGGCAAGTTACTGTGCCCCGCTTTGCCATCCCAGCCTCAGTTTCCTTCTCTGGAGAGGCGTAGTCCTCAAAGGGTTGTTATGTGGTATAAACAAGGCAGTGCAGGTGAAATGCTAGGCATGTATGAAGTTCAGGCGCAGTCAGAACGCAGCAACCACTAGGTCGCATTATTATAAAGACAGGGTCCCATCCCCCAACTCTGTGCAGCTGCCAGATGCAGTCTAAGAGTTACAAAGGCTCCACTGGGTCAGAGCTCAGGGCCATCTGGGAGCTGTGGTCCTGGAAACATGGATTCTGCAGGGCAGGAAGGGGTCCTGAGTGGGAGAAAGCCTAATGTAGAGAGCCCCCTAAGCCACGTGGTGTTTGCTCCAAGGGCCTTCCCGGGGTTAAAGCCGCGGTCTGCTCAGGCCTCTGGCCACTGTCTGATGAGGACACGATACAGGCGTGCTTTATTCAATCAAAGGGCTGTGCATATTGGACGATTTTACCATCAAAGCCTAATCTCTGCTCGAAGAAGTTACCAATTCCTCCACTTAGGTCAAACTTCTTTGGCTTCCAAAAAATACTTTAAAAAGTGAAAAATGCCTTTAGAGAATGAACTCCCCTCTAAGAAATCTGGAAAGCATGAAGAAACCGGGGGCGCGGAGTGGGTGGGGTGGTGCCAGGGTGGAGAGGGCAATACCTCTCTTCTTGCAGCCTGGTCATCACCCAGTCTGGCTCTGTCACCCACCTTTCTGGAGGTGCCTGACGGCCTCTCTGTTACAATTTCAGAGACACTTACTGAGCCACATGTAGATTCTGATTTGGGCCCTAAATGCTTGTTGCCTGGCCATTGTTTGCCTGTTGGGAGCTGGTTCCCTACGTTGCTAAAATTCTCTTCCCATTGCCTTCTGCCTAAATTCTACTCTCAGCACATGGGACTTAGGATGGCCCATTGTCAACACAGTGCACCAAGGACAGGAGGATTTTTCAGCCAGTTCTTTAACTTGGTAAAGAAAAGCCCGCTCACACAGTATCTCCGACATTTTCATGCCCCAGCCATCTACTGACGCCACACTGGGTGCCAGGTCCCGGGCTCGACACTAAGGTGTGGACGCGAATGAGCCATCATCCCTGCCCATCGGGAGCTTGGCATCCAGCCAGTCAGGTGAACACAGACGGCTAAGGCAGGGTAGCACCGCGGCTCCAACACCACTGTTCATCAACGCAACTTCTGTGCCAGAATTCCTGAGCAGCTTACTGAAGACACGGCATCCAGGCCCCAAACCCCAGACCTACCAAATCAGTCTCTGGGGGTAAGGCCTTGAAATCAGCATTTTTAACAATGGAGTCTTAGACACTCCAATTCTGAAGGGCCAACAAAAGGCACAGGCCCCTTGGGGATCTATCTCTACCGGGTTCCTAGGAGCCCACAGGACTGGAGGAGGATCAATAAAATAGCACAACCCATGAGAACTCTTTAAGAAACGGGAAGCCTGGAACTTTGGGAACACAAGAGAGGGTGAAGAGGATTCACCGCACCCCAACACTGTACAGCTGGGACACCTCTGGGTGCAGCGTGGAAGGGAGTGACAGAGGCCAGTACACACTGGAATGGAGGCGCGGGAGCAGAAGTCAAGTGGGCAACGGCGCCACCTCCTGGTGTCAAGAGAGGGGGAAGCAGCCAAGGTCAGTGCCCTCCGTCCTGCACGACAGTGCTGCAAGCTGGGGCTCTCCTGAACCCGTCAGAAAGAAACTGCAGGACGTAGAGAACGGACTTGAGGACACGGGGACTGGGAAGGGTAAGCTGAGATGAAGTGAGAGAGTGGCATGGACATATATACACTACCATATGTAAAACAGATAGCTTGTGGGAAGCAGCCACATAGCACAGGGAGATCAGCTCGGTGCTTTGTGACCACCTAGAGGGGTGGGATAGGGAGGGTGGGAGGGAGACGCAAGAAGGAGGGGATATGGGGATGTATGTATATGTATAGCTGATTCACTTTGTTATACAGCAGAAACTAACACACCATTGTAAAGCAATTATACTCCAATAAAGATGTTAAATAAAAAGAAAGAAAGAAAGAAAAGAAAGAAAGAAACAAAGAAAGAGACAAAGAAAGAAAAAGAGACTGCAGGGGGTGGGGTGAACTGTCTGCACCTAAGCTGCCAATGTCTCTGTGAGTTGTCTATGCTGAGAGGAACCTTTCTGGGCATTTCTGAAGTGTCAGGCACCAGAGCTGCTGTGGGCTTCATGACCGAGTTCCACTAGCGCCTCCTCCCCCAAGGATTCTGTTACAGGGCCACACGCTGTGTGCTTCTAGATCTGTATCCCAAAAGCCCCATGGTGAGACAAGTCCAAATGCGCAGGTGAGCACATATTACACCCAAGCCGAGCCGTCTACACTGGCTTCAACATCGGCCTCATTGTACACACTTGGTTAACGATTCTGTCCCTGGGAGATCACATGGCTACAACTAGATCATCTTGGCTCTTGATAGCCAGCCAGCCTCCAACACCACCAATTCAATGCTGCTTTTTTCCAAACCTTTACATTGGCTTCTGGAAACCGCGCTCACTTTAGTCCATTGAATCCCAGCTCTGCCACGAACTCATTGCGTGACTTTGGGAAAGTTATTTACCTTCTTTGAGCTTCAGCTGTTTCTTCTATTAAACTTGGATAATAACATGTATATCACAGTGTTGCTTAATAAATTTCAGCTCCTTTCCACTTCTCTATAGTTGAGTGTCATCAGTAATAGACCCATGATTTGCCATTTGAAAAGACACGTTTATAATCAGCCATTTTGTTCATATTTTCATATATTGATCTCAGTTTCAACATTTAGTTAATAGAAGAAACTGACACAGTATTGTGAAGAAATTATACTCCAATAAAGATCTATTTAAAAAAAAAAAGAAAGAAAAGACTTTAGATACAGCAGGAAATCTTCCAAAGATATTTTTCAATGGGTGGTAGGTTTTAAAGTGTCTCTAGGCCTTCCAGAATGGATGGTAGACAATTAGCCTGCCTCTTGCCTGAGAAATCAGACTAATTACTAGTGAGGCTTGACTAATGGGGTCCTTCGGGAACTCCCTTCCTAAATGAGAAATCTTTAACTTTTCACAAAAACTCAATCTCATTTGTGCTGCTGATTCCTAATATTTCTAAATAAATGCTTGGCCTCTGGGCTTTTGTAGTCAAATAACCCAAATCAAACCAGGCTGCTGTGCCAGGCAAAAAATTTATTTTGTGTGAGTCTGCTGGAAGAAATGTTTAGAATCAGTTTGGAATCACCATAGGCAAAGACTAGCTGTAGCCCATTCGGAGGCAAGTTTTGTGGACATGGGCTAAGAAGTGAGTTTACCCCCGTTTGGGCTGAAATGGCTTGTTGAGATGCTCAAACAGTAAACACTGGCACGTTTCAGAGTCCCCAGTGTGCAAGAAGCTGGCTAGTCCCCTGACCCCAAGTCAACTGCCACACATAGACAGGTTCAGGGTTCTGTGTCTAAGGCAGAGGAGACAAAGTCCAAGAAAGCCAGTTACCTGCCCTGCATCAACCTAGAAAGGAGGCAAAAGAGCCTCAGAAGGTAGAGGAGTTTGAGGCGTGGGGCACCTTAATAATGACAGGGCCATCCACCAGTGGGAGGTCATTTGAAGATAGCCAAACTTGAAGCAGAGATACATGTAAACGCTGAAAGGAAGAGAGGGAGAAGCAAGTCAGAGTACAGCAGAAGTCTGGAGAGGATTCCAAAAGTGACCCAGAGCTGAGATGAGACCTACATAGCTGGCTGGAGGGACCTGCTCCAGGAGAATCTCCAGTGACGTTGGTGGGGATATTGGAATGGTCTACCTACGAGTCCTCCCTTCGTAGTTCTCCCTCATCAAGGACTCTCACAACAACTCTTGAAATACAGGGTCAGAGTGGAACTTGGGATTCCTTTTATAATATTAAAATACATTAAATTACTTAGATGACCCCACGCTCTTCCTCTGTTATATTTTTACCTGGTTCTTTCCAGAAACTTTAAGAAGGGATGGTTGTCCACCCATAGCTGCTTGCGATACTCTGCATCCCCAATCTATCCTGACTATGGAATGGAAAACATCCTTCTTTTTGGCTTAATAAAGGTACCATCCCATTTTTTTTTTCAAAGAAAAAAATTGGTAGAAGATTTCAAGAAGATAAAACAAAGAGGGACAGAAATAGTTTTAGGACATAGGTTTTCATTGTAATGCAAGTGTTTGGCAAAAGCATCCAGTAAACCCCAGTTTCTTTCCCTTTCCTCCACGCCTTCACTTGGCCTAGAACAACCTGACCAAAATCATCTTTAAATCCTTCAGCATCTCCATTCTCCAGTTTCATTCTTAGCGCATGTACCTCCCCTCCAGGAAATAAGCTTAGGCAGAGGCCTCAGTCACCAGTGTAAGACTATACAGGTCATTAAAGGTCTGTCCCTAGGGAGAGCAAGAAAGACTCTCATTTCTCAGTGACCATGGCTCTCAACCCATAGTATACATATGGACCACTTGGGGAACTTGTTAAAATGCATAGTCCGGGACACTTCTTTCAGATTCAGTCTGGGTGGGTCTCAGGAATCTGCATTTTTTCAATTCTAGTAGTTAAGTCATTCTGAGTAATTCTGATTCAGGTATAAAGAACACACGTCTGAAAGCCTGTTTTAGGACTACATCAACATAATGACAGTGAACTTAGAGAACTGGTACCAACTCCTAAGAGAAGTAAAGGATCATTTCCCTCCACTTCTCTAGACCAAAAAGGAGTGATTCCCAGGATCTGGACCCTCAAAAGTCTACCTGGTTCAATCCTCCCTCTCCAAGATGGCACTCTGTGACCTCCGTTACCCACAACAGCTGCTGCCTCCTCTTAAAGATCACAAAAGAGAGAGATTCCACAGCCTCCCAGGCAAAGTCATTCCAGCATTTAATTGCCCTTCAGTTCAGTTCTCTACATTTAATCAATCATCTCATTGCAAGACTTATCAACTCATGCTCTATTCTCTGTGGAGATGGAAAAACAACAAGCTAGTGTACAATTTCTAACCCTTCATTGTATCACAGAGTGTTGAAGCCAAAAGGGATTGCAGATATTATCTGACACTACCCTTTTATGCTACCTATGAGAATGATTGTCCAAAGACATGTATATATTCAGTGGGTTTTAGTTTCCATTGCCTACAAAACATCAAAAGGACGCTGTCCAGGAAGTAAAGGTAGCTTTACTAGCCCCCAATACTCTGTATTTTCTATTCTATTGTGTTGCCCTAATTTGGGGATGAGAGCATCCTCTTAGCCTTCTCTGTCTCAGAATACACATATAAACTCCTTCATTATTCCTCCAAAAAATGTATATTCCATTCTTGTAATCATTTTAGCTGTTTGTCTTCAGATTTTCCTTTGCTCCAAATAGGGTTGCCTGATATAGCAAATAAAAACTGAGGATACCTAGTTAGATTTGAACTTCAGATAAACAACTAATAATTTTTAGTAAATATTCTCCATGCAATATTTGAGACATGCCTACACTTAAAAAAAAAAGTGTTTATCTAAAATTCAGTTTTTACAGGGAATCCTGTATTTGATCTGGCAACTCTCATTCAAACATTCTAGAAGTATATCAATTAAAACTAGAAACAGAACTCTTCCAATCTTTAGCAATTCGTCATAATCACTAAGGACACTCCCACCTCGTGGTCTTTACATTTGAAGCTCCCTCTGCTAGAGTGTTCTGCCCCCAAATACCTGTGTGGTTTGACCCCCCACTTCAGATCACTGTTCAAATTTCTACTTGTCAAAGAGGTATACTCCCTGGCCATCTTATAGAAACCTCAGCATCACTTTTCATCCTTCTTATTCTGATTGACTTTTATCACCTGCCATGTTTATCTATTTATATAGTTTTTATCTTTTCCCTTAGAGTATGAACTCCGTGACAGCAGGCACTTGGCTTTATTCATTGCTATATCCCTAACATGTAGAACAGTGCCTCACACACAATAGGTCTATATATTAGTTATTTAATGCTGCATTAAAAATTACCCTGAAGTTTAGTGGCTTAAACAGTAATCATTTATAATCTCTTACTGTTTCTGAGGTCAGGAATTCAGGAGTTGCTTGGCTAAGTGGTTCGGGCCAAGAGCCTCATGAAGTTGTGATCAGATGTTGGCTAGAGCTACAGACATCTGAAGACTTGATTGAGGCTGGAGGATCCACTGCCAAGGTGGCTCACTCATGTGACTGGAAGATGACGAGGGCTCTTGGCAGGAGGGTTCAATCCCTTTCCATGCCAGCCTCTTCACAGGGCTACTATGGTGCCTGTGTGAGGTTGTCTTCAGTCATACACTGTCGCTTCCTTCATATTCTACTGATCACATAGGCCACCTCTGATTCAATGTAGGAATAAACCTGTATTACTTTTCTACTGCTGCATAACATATTACCACAAAAGGAGCAGCTTAAAAGCACACAAATCTGTTATTTATAAGTCAGAAGCCTATGCAGGACTCTTTAGGCTTTTTGCTTAGGATCTCACAAAGCTGAAAACAGAAACATACACTCACAAAGAGGAAACAAATTCTAAAATTATAGACCTAAATCTAAACATAATAATTAAATGTAAGTGGTCTAAATATGCAGTTAAAAGATAGATATTGTCAGAATGAATTTTTTTAAATGTCCCAACTATATGCTGTACCCAAGAAACTAACTTCAAATATGATGATATAGGGATTCCCTGGTGGCGCAGTGGTTGAGAATCTGCCTGCCAATGCAGGGGACACAGGTTCGAGCCCTGGTCTGGGAGGATCCCACATGCCGCGGAGCAACTAAGCCCGTGAGCCACAACTACTGAGCCTGCGCGTCTGGAGCCTGTGCTCCGCAACAAGAGAGGCCGCGATAATAAGAGGCCCGCGCACCGCGATGAAGAGTGGCTCCCGCTTGCCGCAACTAGAGAAAGCCCTCGCACAGAAACGAAGACCCAACACAGCCAAAAATAAATAAATAAATAAAGGAGTTCCTTTAAAAAAAAAATATATGATGATATAGGTAAATTTAAAGTAAAAGGATGAAACAAGATATACCATGCACACATTTTCAAAAAAGAAAAAAAAAAAAACAAAAACTGAGTGGTTATGTTAATTTTAGACAAAGTGGACTTCAGAACAAAGAAAATGACCAGGTACAAAGAAGGACGTTCTATAGTGATACAATGATCACTTCACCAAGAAGACATAACAATTCTAAGTGTGTATGCACCAAACAATAGAGCTTTAAACATAAAGCAAAAATGCAAGAACAGAAAAGAGAAATATCCACAATTATACTTGGAGACTTGACACTCCTCAGTTATTGATTGAAGTAGTACACAGAAAATCAGCAAGATTATAGAATTGCTGGTTTGAACAATTACCATTGGCAATTGAACAGCACCATCAGCCACTGGCATCTAATTGATGTTCATAGAATTCTCCACCCAACAACAGCAGAATATGTATTTTTTTTCAAGTACACATAGACCATTCACCAAGATAGACCACATACTGAGTCATAAAAGAAACCTTAACAAATTTAAAAGAATTGAAATCATACAATATATGTTCTTTGAAAATAATGTCATTAAACTATAAGTCAATAACAGAAAGAAAAACCAGCAAAATCTCCAAACAGTAAATGCTTACATTAGAAAAAAAATCTCAAGTCAATAATCTAAGCTTCCACCTTAATAAACTAGAAAAAGAGGAGAAAAATTAACCCAAAGGAAACAGAGGAAGGAAATACTAAAACATAGAAATCAATAAAATTGAAAGCAGGAAAACAATAGGGAAAAATCACAAAATCAAAAGCTAGTTCTTTGAAAATAACAATAAAATTGATGGACATCTTCAAAGACTGAAAAGAAAAAAAAAATAAAAAACACAAATTCCCAATATCAGGAATGAAAAAATATCATTATAGATTCGATATGCATTAGTAGGATAATGAGTAAATACTATGAACATCTCAATTTTTTAAAATTAGAAAAAATGAACCAATTTCTTAAAAAAATCAAACTACCAAAACTCACCCTAAATGAAATAAATAACCTACATAATCTTAAAACTATTAAATCCATGGTTAAAACATTCTGAAAAAGAAATTCCCATGCCCAGACTGTTTCACTGGTAAATTCCACCTAATATTTAAAGAAGAAATAGCACACATTCTACACAATGTTCTTCCAGAAAGCAGAAAAGGACAAAATACTTCCCAACTTTTCTTATGACACTAGCACTACACTGATACAACAGTACAAGCAAAGTATAGACTAATATACCTCATAAACATAGATGTAAAAATCTTCAGTGAAATATTAGCTAACCAAATTCAGCAATATAAAAAAATAATAGCATACCACCACCAACTGGAGTTTATCCTAGAAATGCAAGGCTGGTTTCAATAATCAAAAATCAATCAATGTAATCCACTCTATCAACAGTCTAAAGGCAGCACCAATTGATGCAGAAAAGGAATGTGACAAAATTTTACATCTATTCATGATTAAAACTTTCAGCAGACTAGAAAGAGAAAGGAACTTCTGTTAAAGCAGTGATGCCCAAACTTTTTGGCACCAGGGACCAGTTTCATGGAAGACAATTTTTCCACGGACGGGGTGGGGGAGGGGCAGTGGTTCAGGTGGTAATGTGAGCGATGGGGAGTGATGGGGAGTGGCAGATGAAGCTTTGCTTGCTCACCCGCTGCTCACCTCCTGCTGTGTGGCCTGGTTCCTAACAGGCCACCAACCGGTAGTGGTCTGTGGCCCAGGGACTGGGGACCCCTGTATTAAAGGACATCTACAGGACTTCCCTGGTAGCTCAGTTGTTGAGAATCCACCTGCCAATGCAGGGGACACGGGTTCGAGCCCTGGTCCGGGAAGATCCCACATGCCTCAGAGCAACTAAGCCCATGCGCCACAACTACTGAGCCCGTGTTCCACAACTACTGAAGCCCGCACGCCTAGAGCCAGTGCTCCACAACAAGAGAAGGCACCGCAATGAGAAGCCCACGCACTGCAATGAAGAGTAGCCCCCGCTCACCGCAACTAGAGAAGGCCCATGCACGGCAATGAAGACCTAACGCAGCCAAAAATAAAATAAAAATTAAAAAATAAAAATAAAGGAGATCTACAAAAAACCTCTGCCTAACATCATACCTAGTGGTGAAAGGCTGAATACTCTCCCCTTAGATCAGGAACAAGGGAAAGATGACTGCTCTTACCATTCCTATTCAGTATCACACTTGACATCCTAGCTACTGCAATGAGGTTATAAAAAGTAATAAAAGGCTTACAAGTTAGAAAGGAAAAAACTGTCCCCATTCACAGACAGTATGATTGTCCTCAAGGAAGAATCTGAGAAAGTTACAAAAAGCTCCTAGAACTAATAAGTGAGTTTGATAAGGTCACAAGATACAAGACCAACAAACAAAATAATTCAACTTCTATATATTAGCAATGAAGAATTAGAAACGCAGTTTTTTAAAAAAATACTACTTACAAAATGAAATCTTTATCAAGTACAAATATAATAGTCAGCCTTAGATTGTTTTTCAAACTCCTACTATACGAAAGCCTTTAAAAGTTCTAAAGTTCAAAAATAGACAAAACTAAGCCATGGTGTTAGAAGACAATAGGTCTTTGGGGAGGAGAAAGGATGTAGCATTTGGGGCAGGTCGCAGGGGGATTTCTGGTTTCTCTGGTAGTACTCCATTTCTTGACTTGGGTGATGATATGTTTACTTTGTGACAATTCACTAAAGTAAACAACTATGAATTGTGTACTTTTCTGAATATGCATTCAACATCAACTTTTTAATAGTAATGATAAACATAAAAAGAAAATATAGAGGACTGTCATTTGTTGAAACATTTGTAAAACTGCATTTTGAAATTGCAATTTGCATTTGGCATTAACCAGAATGATCTGAGAAGTATGTTGATTTAATTTAACCTTACCTAATTTACAAAGATCATTAGATCTCCATAAAATCCTTTTGTTTCATAAAATTTTCCTCGCCCTCACCCATATTTCCCTCACCATTATTACCTATCAAAGACAGCAACTGTTTTTACAATGGTAACGTTAATCATCCTCACAAAACTTGAGGATGCTTTCATTTGGGGGGGTGGGGTCTTAGGGTCAGAGAGTTGGGATAATCATCTTCCACCTACACAATGTCCACCTTTTGTCTTGTTTCCAGCATCCCCAATTCTATTTCCCACTCTGTCCTCCCCCTGCCCCCAAACATAAGAACCTAGAGAATGTTTCCTTGAGATTATCTTTGGATGTTACTATATTCTTTAAAATTACAAAGGGTACAAAGTTACAGTTTTACAGGATGAAGAACTTCCGGAGATCTAATGTACAGCATGATGATTATAGATAATAAAACTGTATTGTATACTTGAACTTTGCTAAGAGAGTAGATCTTAAATGTTCTCACCCCCCACACACAAAAACCGATAACTATGTGAGGTGATGAATATGTTAATTAGCTTGATTGTGGTAAACGTTTCACAATGTATACCTGCATCAAAACATCATGTTGTACACCATAAATATATATATACATAATTTTCATTATATGTCAATTATACCTCAGTAAAGCTAGAAAATTATGTTTTTATGTGTATAAATTTTTAATTTACATAAATGGTTTGTGCTATAAATATTATTTTTTTCTTTTTTCACCCAACACCACGGTTTTGAACAATCATCTCTCCAGCTATGTACGCTTATAGTTCATTATTTCTGACTGCTACAGAGCTTACTCAATGTGTATCTACTACTTCTGTGATGAATAACAAAAAAGCACTGTAAACCTCCTACCCATGTCCTATGCAAAAAGATTCTCTGTAATAAATATCCGGGGTTGGGATAGCTGGGTCATAAATTATGTATATTGATCTTTGTTAGGTACTGCCAGAATACCACACTCTAGTAGAATATCTCATTATGCTTTCAGTTTGTATTTCCCTGTTAGTGAGGTTGAGTATTTCCTTCATAGATGTATTAGTCATTTAGGTTACTGGTTTTGTGAATTGCCTATTCATATTTTTTGCCCATTTTTCTACTAGGCTTCTAAGTACTTTTTACTGATTTAAGTAAGTCTTCCCAAAAGCACAAAGTAAACAGTTGATAATTTTGACATCAAAATTAAGCATTTCTCTTCCATGAATAACACTATGGGCAAAACTCAAAGTAAACAGACAGTTAACCAAATGGAGGAAGATACTGCAGCATCTAAAACATCAAGGGAGTCTCCATTCTAACTTATTCAATCCTCCCAATGAGCCCAGAAGTCAGTGCCCTTAAAACTCCCATTCATAGGTGAGAAAACTGAGACCAGAGACACTATATAACTTACCCATGATCAGAGAGCTAATTAGAAGATTCTTCGATTCAAAGGTCTATGCTCTGGGACTCCTGGTTTCCGTTTCCACAAGCAAGGAGCTTGAAGTAGCCACTTGGTCTTAAGAAGTAAAAAGCTGACAGGCTGAAATGTCAACTCTCTTGGATCCATAAGAGAGGGGAGAACACCAGGCAAACTGCAGCCTCCAAGCCTGGAGAGACAGGCAAATACCGGGAGTTGCAGCTGCTGGAGCAGATTCACAAGCAGAAACAGCTGCGGGAGCCAGTGCTGGGTAGGAAAACCTGAACTACAGTCGACGGCTTGCTGGAGGCTCAGTGTGGACCACAGCTCTGAGAGTTAAAACTCCGTAAGGACCTGGTCATGGGGGGCCCACAGTACTGTGAGATTTACCTCCAGGAGCTTGACCAGGTTCCCACACCAAATATCAGAGAAAAATCCCTCATCCGTCTGTCGGGGGGAGGGGAAAAGCGCCACGCCCTGCAATGCGCCAGAGCGCTCTGTTCTCTTTAACAAGGCCTGAACTCGGCGGGGAAAGTACTTATCAGAGCCTGACCTGCTGGGGTATTTTCAGAGTCTAAGTGACCAGGGGAAGGGAAATACCCAACTCCAGCCGGCTTCTAAGCCATCCTGTACCACCTCAGGGGGGAGAAAAAAAAACTGAGAAACAACCAAATACATCACGTCTGGCTATCAAGAAAAAATTACAAGATGTACCAAAAGGTAAAAAAACACAACTTAAAGAGACAGAGCAAACATTTGAACCAGACATGGCAGGGATTTTGGAATTATCAGACCAGGAATTTAAAACAACCGTGATTAATATGCTAAGGCTTCTACTGGATAAAGTAGACAGCATGTAAGAACAGATGGAGAGTGTAGGTGGAGAGATGGAAGTCCTAAGAAAGCACCAAAAAGAAATGCTAGAGATAAAAAAACATTGGAACAGCAATGAAGTAGGCCTTTGATAGGCATATGAGTAGACTGGACACAGTTGAGAAAAGAATCTCTGAGCTAGAGGATATAGTGAGAGAATCCTCAAAAACCAAAAAGCAAAGAGAACAAAGACTGAGAAGAAAAAAAAAAGAACAAACTATCCAAGGACTGTGGGACAACTACAAAAGGTGAAACATACATAGTGGGAGTACAAGAGGGAGAAGGAGAGAAAGGAAGAAAAGAAATATCTGAAACAATAATGACTGAGAATTTCCCCAATTTAGTATCAGACACCAAACCACAAATCCAATAATCTTAAGAACACCAAGCAGGATAAATGCCAAGAATAAACAAATAAAACAAACAAAATAAACTACACCTAGGCATATCATCTTCAGAAACTACAGAAAATTAAAGATAAAGGGAAAATCCTGAAAGAAGCCAGAAGGAAGAAACCTTTACCTATACAGAGGAGCAAAGATAAGAATTACCTCTGACTCCTCCTCAGAAACCATTCAAGCAAGAAGAGAACAGAGTGGAAGACCTAAAGTGTTGAAAGAAAAAACCCATCAGCCTAGAATTCTGCACCCTGTCAAATCATCCTTCAAAAATGAAAAAATAAGGGCTTTCTCAAATAAAAATTGAAGAAATTTGTTGTCCAGTAGACCTGCCTTGCAAGAAATATTAAAAGAAGTTCTTTAGAGAGAAGGAAAATAATATAGGTCAGAAACTTAGATCTGCATAAAGGATGAACATCAAAGAAAGAATAAATGAAGTAAAATTAAAATTTTTATTTTTCTTATTCTTGATCTAACAGATAACAGTGTTCAAAATAATAACAGCAACAATGTGTATTAGATTTTATACACACACATGCTTTTGTATACTTATATATAAGTGAAATGAATGACAGCAATGGTACAAGGGACCGGAGGAAGGAATTAGGATTATTTTGTTATTATAAGGTACTCATACCATCCATAAAGTGGTATAGTGTTATTTGAAAATGGACTTGGGTTAATTGTAAATGTATATTGCAAACTCTAGGGCAACCATTTTAAAAAGTATTTTAAAAAAGAAGTATAACTGATACACTAAAAAAGAAAGAAAATGGAATCATATAAAATGCTCAGTTAAAAGCACAAAAGGCAGGAAGAGTGGCAGACAAAAATAGGAACAAAGAACAAGGTCAACAAATAGAAAACAGTAACAAATATGGTAGATATTAATTCAATTATATCAGTAATCACTTTGAATGTCAATGGTCTAAATGCACCAATTGAAAGAGATTGTCAGAGTGGGTCAAAAAACACAACCCACCTGTATGTTGTCTACAAGACACTCACCTTAAATATAAAGACCCATGTAGATTAAACATAAATGGATGAGGAATATGCCATGCTAACGCTAATGAAAAGAAAGCAAGAGTAGCTATACTAATTTCAGACAGAGCAGATTTCAAAGTAAGGAAAGTGATCAGGGATAAAGAAGGGCATTATATGGTGGTAAAGGGGTTAATTCTTTAAGAAGATGTAACAATTCTTAATGTGTATGTGCCTAACAACAGATCATCAAACAGGCAAAAACTAATAGAACTGCAAGGAGAAACGGATGAATCCACTATCATAGTTGGAAACTTCAACACCCCTCTCTCAGAAATGGACAGATCCAGCAGACAGATAATCAGTAAGGACACAGGTGAACTCAACAACACCATTAATCAACTGGCTATAGCTGACATCTACAGACTACTTCATCCAACAACAGCAGAAGAAACAATTTCCTCAAGCTCTTATGGAACATTTACCAAGATAGACCACATTCTCGGCCATAAAACACACTTAAACAAATTTAAAAGAACAGAAATCCTATGAAGTTTCTCTCAGACCACAAGGAATTAAACTAGAAAGCAATAACAGAAAGATAACTGGAAAATCGCAAAATATGTGCAGATTAAATAATACATTTCTAAATAACACCTGGGTCAAAGAAATCTCAAGAGAAATTTTAAAATATTTTGAACTAAAGAAAATGAAAACACAACTTATCAAAATTTGTGGGATGCAGCAAAAGCAGTGCTCAGAGAGAAATTTATAGCATTGACTGCATTTATTAGAAAAGAAGAAAGATCTAAAATTAGTATTCTAAGTTTCCACCCTAGGAAACTAGAAAAAGAAGAGCAAATTAAGCCCAAAGTAAGCAGAAGAAAAGTCCATGCTTCCAACAGTTACCTTCTATTCCCTCCTAGTAGATTGAGAACATGAGCCCTCTACTTGCCTATCTTGTATCTCTTGTTCCCTTTCTCCTCCTTCAAGGTCCATACTCCTCAAGAATATCAGTGTCTCCAATCCTAGGAAGTTTTTATAGATTTTTTTTTTATACTATACTACATTTACAGTTGTTTGTTTTTACTATACTACTAGCCTTTTGTGGTCCATACTATAAATGCATTGCTAATTACTGTTTATAGGTAAATTAATGTTTCACCAACCACAGCATAACCCCCTTGAGTATATGTACATTTTACTTCTTTGTATTCCCGGGAACAACCAACATAGGGTCTTGAATTTAAGGCCCTCAATAAGTACCTGTTGCTTTAAAATAAATAAATACATAAAACGCCTCTATATTCCTCTATCCTACTTCCTGTCATCAATTTCCACAGAGAATAAAAGAAATGTTTGATATTTCTTTTAGGCACACTGTCTGGTTTTCATTTGGTCCTTGTCATAAGTATTGGTGAGCGTCTTTTTTTTTTTAAAGTGGCTAATTTAGTAAACAGTTACAGCTGAAATATTTGAAAGCTTTAATTCTGCCTTTGGCCTGACCATTCACTGGTTGAATCATCTTAGGGCAGTTACTTCTGTTACTGTTTTTAGTTTTCTTACCAGTAAAGGGTGGAAGATTGTCTGCGTCAGGGTCTTTAGGACAGAATAACACAAGAACATAGAGCCTACATAAACATGGTGGATGGGTGAGTTAAAAAAAAAAAAAAAAGCACATTGGTCATTGTTAAACCCCTTAACTGATGAAACTCTGTCCTATAAATCTATATATGTGGACATATGTAGGTATATCTTTTTATCATATATCTTTCTTTTTCAAAATAGTAAAATAAGTATAATGGTGAGGGACAGAGTATTATTGGAATTGGAAGCTAGCCAGTTAGATCTGGAGGCAAATGGAACTGAATCCAAGAAATTAAAAAAAAAACAAAAACAAAAACTTCAAGGTTGATGCTTAAACACAATTAAGGGGTATTGAGAAAGGCCTCAAATTTGTTGTCAGTCAATAGGTCTAGAACAAAGATATCAAAGAGAGGTGGACTGAACAGAATCACCTGCCTTAAAAAATACAGATTTACAGGAAGTTGCAAAGATAGTACAGAGATGACCCTATATCCTGCACCCAGTTTCCCCCAATGCTTACATCTTACATAACAATAGCATGATATCAATACTAGGAAACTAACATTGGTAAAATAGGTGTGGGTGTCACTTTATCACATGTGTGGATTTGTATAACTGCTACTACAACCAAATACAGAACTATTCCATCACCATGAAGATCTCCCTCTTGCTACTCTTTATAGTCCAAGTTTGCTTTTAAGGAAGATAACAGTAAATAGAGAGTGAATTAAAAGCCATGTCTGGGAGCACATCCAGGGAAGTGGGTGTGGAGAAAGTATGTGGAAGAAGACCTAACTGTCCCTAAGCCAGAATCTCCAGTGCGTCAGGGAATCTTGGTTGAGGACCTCCCACCTTTGCTGGTCGCTCCCATGAGAGGCAAAACTCTTAAGTGGGAAGAGATCTGAATTTCCTGCTACATTGTCCCCAGATCTCCTGCACAATCTTCCTCATCTCCTGCCCTGCATCTCCCCCACCCTGGCCTAGTCACTCACTCTCTGGCCTCCTATTCACTAAGACACAAGTTGCACTCAATCCTCAAGTCCCTTAGTTAGGGACATCGACTTACCTAGTCTAACAAATACCACCACCTACCGTACAGTAACCAGACCCCACAATTACCTGCAGATGGAAGTATTCCTAAGACTCTGCCCTCTTTCACTGGGTCTTATCCTCATGGCCTCACAGAAGTCACCCCAGGTTTGCATCTCAAGCTCCAGACAATTTCCTGTGAGAAAACTCCAAGTGTAGGTCATTGGAACCCCAGAACTATCCCAAACTCAACCCTACACTCTAACAAAGTTTCCCCCACCGTGCTCTCTGTTGTTGTGACTAGAATCATTACCCACTCAGTAATATACTAACTTTAAAAAATAAGTAATTTAAAGTAATTTTTAAAAATAAGAGTTTAGAAGGCTCAGTAACTCAATTCCCATGTCCCTCACCTCCAGTATCCAGTAGATTGGGCTTTTGAGCACCTTTCTGCAGTTCCTTAGTTTTCTCTCCATTTCCCTCAGAGCCTGATTATTTCTCACACGGACCACCAAAATAATGATTCAACCCCTCCTTCACAGTGCCACAGCACTCTTTCCTTCACATCTCGGAACGGAGCACATCACGCCCCTACAACACCTGGGATAGCTCATCGCTTTTAATGTGAAACTCTTTCTGGCATTTAAAGGCCTCCATCCCCCAGATACAGTGTGTGCTCTACAGCTAACCTGCCTTTGCTTCTGCTGCACTTTATCAGCCCGGAAGGCCCCAATCCCTTTTACCTGTTTAATAAAATCCTACGCATCCTTCAAGGCCACTTTCAAAGCCATCTTCTTGGTTGGGCCTTCTTTGATCTCCCAGATGGAACGAATCCTTCTTGGCATTCCCATGGCACTTCATTCTAACAATTATTTAAGTCTGCCTAGAAATATGGTTCGTGCACATTTTTAACATTGTGGTCACCTTAATCATTTTTGATATTGCAAAATACTGAAGACAATAAGTTTGAGTTAAACTAGGGTTTGCATTCCAACTCCTTTACTGACTGTGTGATGTTGCACCAATTAGCCTCTCAGCCTAATTTCTTCATCAGTAAAATGGGGAAATCATTTCTGTCCAACAGGGTTGCTATAAGAATTAAACAGTATAATGTGGACAAAATGCCAAGCACAATGTCTTCTTACTCACAGTCATTAGCTCACTTCTCTGCTCTACATACCTGACATCTAAGGCAAGGCTTTACGAACAGCAGGCTGTTAAAATGTTTCTTGAGTAAAACTGGTAATACTGATGGGAGAAAAGTGTATCAAAAGAGTCCAAGGGATTACAGCTAGAGCCACAAACTGGCCAAAAACTGAGATGAGATCAGGAAGAAAATATTTTCAAAGAGAGAAAAAAAAGGGGGAAGGATGAGCTTTAGGAAGTAAACTGATAAACAAGGATTCCTGTCGGGGGAGGGCAGTGTGTGTGTGTGTGTAACTTCCTAGTGAACACCAATAGTAATAACACAATCAATCTCACCTTAGAGGCATTTGTTCAAATTGTGCTATTTTCAAATGTTCTCCCATCTTTCTATCTTGTCAAAAATGCTGACCAGTGGGGACACTCCCACTCTTTATTCATCCATTTCAGATTATTTGCAACAGAGCAAGTGCTTTCACAAATGCTTTTCTCAATCACTAGTATAATTAGTTCACAGGCTTAGCTTTCCTCCTCCAGCAACTCAGGGTCCTGATCTAGCGCTCGCTCTACTGCGCCATCTAGTGGAGTTGGTATAAAGAATTACGGAATAGCTGAGATAGGGGAAGTGTACTCCAATGTTAGGATAAAATAACTTTGTGTTGTGAAAATTTCTGCAACATACCAGAATAAATATCAGTGAGCTTACAAAACAGGGTTGGGAAATGCCTAAAAACATGTGTGATAAGAGACAGACCTGCTAGCTACCATGAAGTCTTGTTTATTTCCCTCTATAAAATAAAATCAGTATCCCAAGCACCAAATAGGAGAAAAGACATAGAAGAACCAAGAGTTTAACTTCCCTCACACATCTGAAAGAACCTTACTGCTTATATCATCTTATAGAGAAATAAAATTATGTGTGATGAATTTTTTTAACAGCAGAGTTACTGTATGGTAATAATATCATAGATGAGAACCATACCATAGATGAGAAGGTAAAATAAACCATTTTAATTTTACAGGTAATTAATAGTGGAAAATTAGGGAGAAAGTCATTTCTTTGAAGCAGCTATTCCTTTAAATAAACAAGAACATTTAGGAGAAATTGCTTGCCTATAACATCCATTTTAGGCAAGCAATCAATATGTGTAGACCTGGGTCTCCAAGATGATGGAATCATCTCTACATAGTCATTCACCAGGGATATCCCCTTTGGAAAAACTAAAACCAAAGTGAAGGGCATTGATCTGAAGAAATGTAAAGGTCATTGAAAAAAATGACCCAAATGTCACATAAGAAAAGAGAAGCTTGGAGACAGTTATATAATTTTGATTCCTTTAGCATATCCATATGATACTCAGAAGCCTCAGATGACTGCTGCCCTGGCTGACACCTTGATTGCAGCCTCGTAAGAGACTCTGAGCCAGAGCCACCCAGCTAAGCTACTCCTGGATTTCTGATCCACGGAACTGTGACCTAATGAACACTGTTGTACTGCTTTAATCTTCGGGTAATTTGTTACACAGCAAGAGATAACTAAGACAGTCGGAATCACTTAAACTGCCATTACTAGAATCCAGAAGTGTCTATATTCATTTAATCATGTATTAGCTATTGTCTCCCCTGCACAGATGAGAAACCGAAGCGTGGCAGGCATTTAATTAGCTATCTAAAAGCCATTCACAGTCTGTTTTTCCCCTTATATTTCTCCAGCACTGGGGCTCAAAAGCCAAAACACTTACCTTCCCAGATTTCTTTGCATTTAGTAGTGGCCATCTGACAGTACTGACTAATGGTATTTAAAAGTGTGCTGGGAAAGGACTTCCCTTGCTAAACAAAGAACAAAACCTTAGGAAGCAGCTTTTGTCCTATTTTCCTGCCTGGAAAACAAGGTTAGCAGTCATCTTGCTTTCATCCTCATAGTAGCCATGAGGTTGAACGATACACTCTAACAATGTAGAAAAGAAAAACGGGAAACCTAGATCCATAATGATCTCCTTGTGCAGATGCCCCTTTCTGGTCTGCCTACCTTCAAATTTCCTTTTACTTGAAACTAATAAACCCCTTCCTTCAAGCCATTGCTTAGCCAGGTTTTTGTTGTTTGAAAAAGGGCATATTCCTAACTATACTGAGATAAAGAGAGGTAATTCAAACCCAGGTCTGTTGACTTTATGCCCTAGACTCAGATGGTAACATACCATCTGAATAAGAACAAAAACCAATTGGAAGTAGATTTTGATGCATACATGACCAGGTGTCCTGCAGACACGGGTAAGTCCTGGACACTCTAGGGAGAGTTAGAAAATTGTGTTCTACGCCTCTACTTCATTCTCAATTTTCTACTTTCTCACCTCCAGAAGCTATACCTTGGCTTCTACCGCTACCATTTCATCAAAACTATGCTCATCAAGGATATCACTTAGTCCAAAATACAATGAATTCTTTTGTAGCTTATATGTCACTTAACCTCTCCACAGCACTTAATGTTTACTGGTTTCTCTCTCTTAAAATATCCTTCCTTCTAGGATTTCACTTTTTTTTTTTCTTCCTACCGGCCTCTCTTCTCCTTTTCAATCTGGTCCTGATCATCATGTAGAAGATAATCCATTCTTTACCTGTATACTAAAAACCCCACCGTATTGATTTTTTATAAGCCTTTTTACCTCTCTCTAAAAAATATATATACATAAGTGTATGACGTACATTTTAGTTCTTAACTCTTTTTTATGGTTTCTACTATGTATGACCAATGCAGCCATTGCCTTAAAATGTACCATGTAAATATAAACAGATAATATAAAAAAAAAGCCCTGTTGATCTCAGGGGCCCTATAAAGTCATAGAACCTTTCTAATTGCTTCCATTTAGATGTTATGGCTTCTAACCCTACTGGGCTCTCAGTATGACTTCTGTGGTACCTCTCTTTACTTCTAGCCTATTCTCTCCTACCGTATGTCTAAACATTTAACTCAAGCTCCCAGATATACTAGGCCTGTTCCACTATCAACTCTTATCTGCTTCTCTGCACTAATAAGAGGTAATCAGATATGAACCCTCTTTGCTCTAGACTTTTTTCCTTTCTCTTGTCCCTTTTTCTTTCCCTCAAGCTTTCATTTGTGCTCTTGACTCTACTTCTCTAGCCTGCTCTTGGGCTTGGCTGCATCAATTTTGGTATTGCTGCATTTTACATGGATTTAACTCGCACAAAGGCAGCTCTACATAAGGTCCCATTATGCCTTTTCATTGTGTTGCATCAATTGAAGTTAGCTTCACTCCACTGCTAGTTGATTACTGTACACTAGGATGGTAGGTAATAGCTCTTCCATAGTTAATGTGCCTCATTATCAAGGGAGCTTGAAGTGCCATGAATAGAGAAGTGATCACGTTGCCGTTCAGCTCATCCCTGATGAACTAAGCAATGCTTGATACCATCCAGCCAGATCATACAGTTAAAGGAAAGAACCATGTGCTGTGAATGGGACTGAGACAGTCACAAGTCTTCTGCTCTCCCACTAACCATCAAGTGTCAGGAATAACCACCAGTGAATGCACCTAGTCTTTGTGTTTTGATTCTAGTGGTTAAAACCATGTTGTTTTGTTTTGTTTGTTGTTGTTGTTCATCATGACTCAAATGCAAGCCAACAACAGGAACCTGAGAGTTAGCAGTTACAATCCTGGAGATGTTACAGAAACCCTTGGGCCACACCTCCTCTAATACTGCTGTTACCTCCAAGCCTTCGGTGCTTTCAGTCAGCAACGTTTCTAAGTCACGGAAGTCAATATCAAATTACATAAAACAGAAAAAAAGGTTTGTGAACACAAATGGATTCCTAGTTGATAACTGGCTGGTGAGCTACAGGATGGAGGGGTAGGGGCAAGGACTGTCAATTCAAACAAGATACAGATCGATCAAAATAAACATTATCATAAAGCCTTCAGATTTCTGAAGTTTAGCTGGGGATTCTCAGAAAGCAGGAAGGACCACAGCAGTGTTCTTCAGATCTGCACATCCATTTCCTTCTCTAAAAACCCATTTCCTCTCCCTTCACCCATTTCCTGATTCTAAAAACACACAGAAAGAACACTTAGCAAAGGTTTTGCATTAGTTATGAGGCAAAGACAGAAGAAACAGGAACTAGCTCTGTAAATAAGTGATTAAAGGAAAAGCAAACCCTTTATATTAACTCCACTTTACAGCAACTATGATATGTTTTGATCTTTTCATCTATGCTCACTTACATATATTATTGTCAATATCTTTGAAAAACAAGAAAAACATGTAAGAATTAAACATTTTAAGGACCTTTCACAAACCAAATGACAGTAGGTTTTTATTAACATATCTTACAATGTTGATTATTCCTAGTTTTGTAATCTCTGCTTGCTTATAAAGATTGATTTAGCTTCTACAGTAATGTACTGTATTTAAATGATCATTCATACAAGATATCACACCAGTACATTTTTTTGAATAATATACACACATCACTCTAACTTGGACCTGTTATTTTTAAAAGTGGGTTTATAAATGGGACTTATAAAAGTTATGGGGAAAAAAATTAAAGTTCTAGTTTAGCAGCATGCATGTATGTAATTCAAGTACAATTTTCAACCAAGTGCTTTTTAAAATTTTACTGGTGACTAATTCACCAATATCAAAATAAACACTATCAAATACCCAAATTTTAATGTTAAGGCTAATATTTTCACTTCACATCCGTATGCACAACCATAAAACATTCCATTTTAAATATGTAGTAACCAAAGTCTGAGTACATTATACCATGTATATATAGCATCAGAGTTTCAAACTGTAGAATTATTCAAGTTCATGAATCCTGTAACAGTATTTACTAGAGATGTAAATTAGCATTTTGTTCTTCAACCACACTTGAAGAACAAAAGTATCTGGTCTGGTATCCATAATGACCGATGCAAAAAATAAGACAGGCTGAACTTATGATACAGTATTTAAAAAAGTAGCAATGTGTTGGAAAGAACAGCTGTTTAAACAGAATCATTCTAGTCTTTCAGAAAGTTAACTTAATATTTTGGAAATGTATATAAAAATAGCAAGCTACTTCCATATTGTATTTTTATTGTAGAGCTATAGGTAATTTTTTGACTTTTTGAACACATTTGAATATTTACTGTTCTGTTTTAATGCAAGGCCATCGTTTAATGTCCACTTTTATATCCTGTAATATCATGTAATTCAATAATTTTTAGAACACAGATCTGACTTTATTTTTATAGTTTATCATTAGATGTTTTTTAGTTTATTTTTACATGTAAAAATGTAATTTTATATAACAAGCCATGGAAGTCCAAAGTACCAGGAATTGCTTGATAGCACTATATGTTAAATAATCATCAAATTATTGAATCATTTGGAAGAAAAATTTTGGTAGCAATATATCACATGCTTTTCTGTCATCTTCCCTCTCTAAGTACAGAGTGGGTTTTAGCTCAATCATTTCCATTCTTACTAACTTAAAAACCCTACAAACATAAACTGCTTTTCACAGCAGCTTCTAACAAGAATGCAGATGTACAGCTCATTCATGAGGATCATCACCACTGAGCCTTTTTTCTTCCCTTTTAGGAAACCGAGCAGAAATAGCAGTGATAACACTGCACAGATACAATATAGATGAACCTCTTGAGCTGATAAGGAAAGTTCCAGAACTATGCTTCATTTGTGGGGAAGTCAGAGCATTTTTCCAGTCCAATCATTTAAACAAAAACTTGGTTGGTAATAAAAGGTGGGCATGCAGAGAATCAAAATCTGCCATGTATATGTTCTTAAAACTTCTGATTTTATAATAAAATCGGTTTGTTACTACCTCAAGTAATTCATCCAAATGAAATGGCAAATTTTGATTTTTAGGGACTCCCCCAACCACACGTCCCCCAAAATGTACTGTATTATATTAACAGCAGCTATCTACTTATTTTACAACATTTCAATTATTTACCTGGGGAGAATATTTATGAAATTCCTGAGAATGAATTAAGTTTTCAGCAAAGCCTTAAACTTTTAACAGATTCCTCACAATAAGAAAAAATTGTAAAGTTCTACTATTAGACCAAATTTTACTATACAGTATTTCACATAAATCATGTTTTACATTTTTTTCTAATTACATACAGCAAAAATCTCAAATCAACACAAGAATGGCAGAGGGAAAGGATGCATTACGTTTAGCAGATGCAAATTAAAACACACAGATATAAAGAAGCAGTAAAACTTTAAATAAATCACACCCACTCTAAATATCAATGAATAGCAGATATGCATTGTTGGGAGAATCATTTTTAAATGATTTTGTCAACAAGTTGTGCTTCTTATTAATTGTGGACTTAAACAAAAAAAGGACCACTAAAGAATGATTTAACTTGTTACTTGTTATGCTCTCCATATACTTAAAAAAAAATTATTATACCATTAATGTGATTACCAAGCACCTAATTTTGGAAAGGCTTTATAATGTATGTTTTCTTTCTTTCCCTCAGCAAAAGCGTTAATCCCCCAAATTAAGTTAAAGCTTATTGTTGATAAATTCTTAATGAAAATGATATAATGCAATGCTAAGGTGGTGAGTCACAGCCCATTGTAATGTGGACCCCATCTTTTATTGATGTGATCAAAAGTATGAGAAATCCATTGTTGTTCAAGAACTTTGTATCTTTCTTTACAAATGTAGAGAGGCTTGCCTCGCCTAGAATAAAAAGGAAAAAAAAAGTATTAAAAGTAATATAATACAATGAAGATTTTACACACATTTTTAAAAATAGATTCTTTATGGCAAAAATCTCACATAGTAATTTGGTTTATTTCATATTTCTTTAACATGATGATGGGGGAAATATCCCCCAAAATAGAAATAGCTCTAAATTAATGACTGCCAGAAATAAAAAATAATTATTATAATAATTACAAAGTCAGGAATGGTACATTATTCTTACTGGCAAAACTTCAATAAAACATGTGGATATATCCATGCACATCTAACCTAAGATCTCGGTCTTCCTCTCCATGAGCATCCAAATACACAGAACCCCAGAGACAGAAGCGGTGCCCTCGAATGATGATAATCACTGATGCATTGATCAAAAGGAAAATCCCTGTTCCAGCACCACAGTTCTGAGAATGCTAAAAAAATTAAAAATATATGAATGAACTTCATAATCAAATGGACTTTATAAGAAAATCAAGAATGCCTTATCTTCTAAATAATACAGAAATGTTTAAATGTTTTAAAATCAGATTTCACCTAAGTTAAACTTATTAACTCATTCTTAATACTTTATTAACAATACATTAGGAGGAATTTGGATAAGGATTACCTAAGAAATCAATTAAGAGCTAACCTAAACCTAATTCAGAGGCTAGTGTCTACAACAGCATATATGACTACTGTTTCACAGCACAACATCTAAACATATATACCATTAAAGGGCAGCGGGATTCGGGAGAGGAACTGAAGCTGCACTTACGATAAGTTTTACTCACTTAAATAAAACCCCAAGTGTTTTTTCGTTGTTGTCATTGTTTTTGTTTTTACCCTTCTACTGGATTTAAAACAACAACAACAAAAACAAGATCCTTATACGTATCGTGTATTTAATTCAAAGAGCAGTTAAATTTGAAGAGCTGGCTTGACCATATATAACACATTTCCATGTGGGATGAGATTTGAGTTTTCATAAATTTTATACTATTTACTCTTGCTTACCAATACACATTCACAGTAACTTTGTTGCTTGCAGCAAAGTCCTTTCAGGCATACAAAAGTACCACAAACAAGGCAAACGGCAGGATCTTTAGGAACCTTGGTGCAGACACTACAGGTTTTTCTGTGGTAGTACTGGAAAATGGTGTTATAATTTTCAGGCAACTGTAGTAGGTGTGGCAATTTCCATCTTGACTCTTGGAGAAGCAAGGCCTAAAACATTATTCAAAAATATTCATTAGTCCTATGTATTTAAGTCACTAACACAAAATATTTATTTTTTAAAAGGTCTTTTTTTTTTTAAAGAAAAGAAAATCTGTCTCCAAGAATGTGGCTTATTTTCTTTATTAACACTCTTCCCATTTCCATTTTACAAATGACTAAAATAGTACTTCAACAATTACTATTCTCTATTTTAATGTAATTTTCAATTAAAACATGATGTAAGTTTTTAGACTAAGCACCTAAAACATTTAAATTTGTTAACTTTAAAAGAAAAATATTAAATATAACTAAGCATGCATGGAAAATATACATAGATGTACTTGTTTTTAAATATTCTTAATACATAATTTTAAACAGTTATACACATTTTTCAAAACCAAGTTTTTGACCTTTCTTAGATAAACAAACAATTCATTGGCTTTTTCTTTAGGGAAGATCATGGTTATAATTCATATTTCTATTTCAATACTTTATAATCTTTCCTTCCTAGAAGATGAAAAATCTTACACCTCAAGCTGTTAAGATCTTTTGTATCCATAAATGCTGGAGCTACAACTCTTTTCATAAATTTGCTCAGTAAGTGTGAAAAAAAAAACAAAACCAAATTAGTTAAATTTCCCTACAGGGTATTTTGTTCATTTTTTGCAGTTATAGAAAAATACTGGAAATAGCATTAATTTTTTTTTCTAGATGCTACTTCATTAACACTTAAATCAGATAAAATGTAGTATGAATCTATTATCTTAAGAAACTGTATGGAGGCTGGCAATTCACATGGTGATCATCTCACATTACTTATAGCCATAATATATCTCAATCAGTCCAATAACTAAGTATCCAGCTTGGTGTTTATCAATATGTTCATGGATAAAGCAGCCATGGAAGCAAGGATAAGGACAATATATGGGCTTACAATATGCTGTTTGCCAGTACTCAGTGCCCAACCCCGGACTCCAAAGACTGCATATTCTGTAACGGGTTCATTATATATGGAACCCTTCCATCAGTGGAAGGAACAGCAATTTGTCCTCATTGAACTTGATACTTATCCAGATTAGGTTGTAAATTACCCAGCAGCACACACCACATGGTCTCTAATCAAAGAATTTTTTTCATAAAGATGTAACGCAATAGGTGGATGTCTATGGAATTAACTGATCTTAACATACAGTCAATCATCTGAAAAAAATCACTGGTCTTTTAAATGATGAACTACTTTGCTGATGAATTTTTAGATGGTACCAACTAGAAGGAAACACCTATTGAATGAGGTATATGCTCCTACAGAATGAGGTATACTAGCTAAAAAAGCAACCAGTACATAGGGTGATTGTTCTCTTACAGATGGAGTGCACAGGTTTGGGAACCAGGGGGTGGCATCTCTCATAAGTAGACCTAAAAATTCGGTCTTTAATTTCTGTTTCCCTGCTATTCTGGATTCTTCTGTGGTTTCAGTACTACCGTAAGGAAGCTGTGTGCTATCTGCCAACAAGGGACATAATAATAGTTCCACTGAATTAAAAACTAAATGTCATCTGACCACTCTAGGTTCCCTAATACCACTCGGAAAAGAAAGGGAATGGCTTACAGTATTGTCTGGAGGGAGTGATCTCATCAAATGAAATAGAAATACCCCCGGTAGCAGTATGTTCGAAACTAGAGATACACCCCACCCCCACCCCTAGTGCATTCAGGCCTGAAAGGTAAAAATTTCACACAGAACTATTACAGTCTTATATAAGCATGACAGGACAAATCACTGAGCTCAGACCTCTCAGAATAAAGTTTGGATCACATCTTTGTTCAAATAAATCCAACCAGTTGAGGTGCTGGTCAAAGAAGGTGAAAGAAGAAAGTCATATACTTGACTGTATATTAGCTACAATTTTATGACTAATTTAAAATTTTCTTGCTTGTTGTGGCATATATTTTTGTAATATTTTTCATTCTCTTTTCCTTTCTCCTACTACTGAATTCAGGGTGAGTAGGTGCTAATTAAAAATTTCCAGGCCATTGGGGTGTAAGAACAATAAATCACAGAAGGAATGGACATCTCCCAGAGCCTCTGGATTCAGGGAAGCTTGATGATATAACTACAGGATGTGACTTCAGGTTAGGTATTTGGGAAATGGTGGCTGCATCTGTGGTTGTAAAGGAAACAGTTACATCATTTTAAACAGGGGAAGAAATGAAACTCTGTGAATGAGGAGAAGGATGTCTATGTGCTGGGGAGGTAAGATGTGAAGGTAGCAGGCCACCAGTGTTTGTTTTTTCCAATTTCTCTAGCAACCTCATCTGCCTTCCTACATTGGCAGCATTATAACTTATTTTGGAAAATAACCACTTTTCCTGCTCCATACAGATCTGATGGTGTTGCCCCATCACAAGATCCTGCCCCATCACAGGGGTACACATATGATGCAAATTAGGCCAGTCAGATTCTCTCTCCCAGGAATCTGAATTTGGAGCATATATATAGGGAAGGAAAGTGGTTGAGATGGAGTCATCTAGCAGTAGCGCTTCAGAGAAAACAGACCAGAGGTTTGCAACCAAACTGCCTGCAATCAAAGAATCTTAGTTGTTACAAGAAAGGAGAAGCAGTAATTCAGACTATCTTTCAAGGAAAGCTGTTGCACTATTCAGCTCCAATCACTGTTTATATTTATCTAAGTCTCTCTATTCAAATTTAAAGTTGCTGGTTAAAAAGAAATCTGGTTGACAAATGGACAGAGTTGAGGTTCGAGATAGAACAGAGTAAAGGGACAAGTGTAGGGATGCAGGTCAGATAGGGGTGCGTTCAAATAACATAAAAATTCTGCATAAGTATAAATAAATAAATATGTACTGTTCTCACTCTAAAACAAATAGTTATCACTCAATTTTACAAAAAGATGAAATATATTTAAATGGTAAATTCTTATTTTCTATCAATATTCACAACAGTAATCATTCATCTAAAAAGGGAGGCTTATTCTTATACTATCAAGTGATTTCATTTTTATCTATTGCTCAACCCATGGCACATATGAAGACAAAATAATTTTAGGTATGCTCATCACTTTTTCTCCTGTCCTGGTTCTACAATAATAACCAACTCTTACTCCAAGACATTCCTCATAGGTTTTCAGACACCAAAATATAACTTCAGATTATAGCTATAATTGTGAGTAAAGCAATTACTAGATAGGAAAATATTTTTATACATAATACACAAGGTTCAATTAACTTCTTCAATTTTCCTTTCCTTTTAAAAAAAGTATAAAATGAGATAATATCTCTTTAAGGATTTCAATAGAAAATGAAAATGAACAAAAGCAGAGACATTTATTATTTATGCTTCCCTTGCCTTTGTTATTCACTTCAATGTTTTAAGAATTAAGTCTAGTGACAACCTCCATCTGAAATACTAATTTTTCTATTGTTCCTTTGACATTAAAATTCTCGTTTTTCCTGAAATCGGTTCCCCTTTCATCAGTTCTATTTCTCCCAATGACATTAATCCACCATTTAATTGTTTCACAAATATTTATTAGGTGACTAGTCTATATCAGGCACTTTCCAGAACTAGGGATTCAAGAATAAACAAGAAACAATTTTTGCCTTGTGGAGCCCCCATTCAGACACATTAAACAAACAAAAGTGATAAACATGGCAACTATTAGAAACAGTGGCAAAAGTACTGTCATACATAATTGAGGGAGATGGACTCTCAGATAAAGCTTTATAGAAGAGGTAACATTTATCTTAGCAAAGCCTTCATGGGTAATTAATAGGAAAACAGCAGGAAGATTGCTTTAAATAAAAGTAACAGCAATAAGCAATAGCACAGATGTTTAAAAAATGCATAGCATACTTAAGAAATAGTCTTCCGTGGTTTAAGCAAGGTGGTGGCTGGGAAGTGGTATGAAATGAAGTTAGAAAGGCAAGCAAGATGGTGAATGACATGAAAAGCCATGAAAAGCTTCCTGTCTTTCTCCATAGTCAATGGGACATCCATAGTCAGTGGTTTTTAAGCAGGAGCAGGTTCCCATCAGAACTATGTATACTAGTTACTACTCTTCTGATGACTTGAGTTCAAGATTTTAAAGTCATGTCACCAAGGCCTATATATTTTTCTCAAATGTGTCTCTTGCATTGGTTACATTCTGTCTAATTTCTGCTAGCTATCAAAACAATAATCCAGATTTTCATCACCACTAAATAATCTCTGGTTTCCCTTTCTCCATAACATCAATTTTACTTACTAAAAAAAGCCACTAAAATTACCTCCCTAAAACACGACTTTCATCATATTATCCCATTTCTCAAAAACTGTAATTCTAGAGAGAAGAGAGTCTGAGCACCAAACCATGGCACTAAGAGCCACCCACCACTGTCAGCACTCCACCTTTCCAATTCCCTCATCTCCAACACAACACCTTTACCCATCGAACTGGCAGCATAGAGTCAGCAAATTTTAAAGTTAAAGACATGATCTTTTAGATGTGCAAGTCCAAATCTTTAATTTTTATGTGACAGTCCTCTTTCCAATAAGCTTACAAGTTCCTTGTCTATCTTAAAATTCCTTTGTACCTTCCAAGTCTAGTGCTATGACTATTTAACGTATTCAATAAAAACCTGATGACCTAAAACAAACTAAAAGTAACACACTATACCTTAGTTTTGTTAACTGAAACATTTCTGCTTTTACACTCATAGATAAATATAAGTAAACCATTCTTTCAAAATAATTAGTTTAATAAATACTGCCAAGACTAGATTACCTGAAATTTTAAATTCTTCATTATTCTCTTACCTATTAGCATGTCACCACTATAGCAAGTGAGTATTACTCTTTTTACATACCTTTCCTTGTTCGGCATGTCTTTCAGTAAATGAATTTATCTCAAAACACCACTGAGATATAATATCAAATGCTGGAACTGGCCAATCCAGACAGGAGGCACTGATGAATGGATGTTCTGTTTGGTAAAATGTTGGCAGAAGTCCCAGGCAGCTGGAAAGAACTGAAAATTCTTCTTCTTCCTTTTAGATATGAAATAGAAAATTCTCAAGACATTTCATCATGAACATTTCCCATTATAGATATTTTAAGTGTCATTCTCATCAATTACTTCTGGATAGTAAGAAAACTTTAACTGAGTCAACTAAATAAAGTGAGGGGAGTAAGAGGAGCAAAGAAGAGAGAAAAAGGTTCCGAGCTGTTATATCCAATACTTCCATTATATTTCTCTTTGAAATTTAACTTCTAAGTGCCATAGCATCTGCTTCATTTATACATTTACTTTTAAAATAGTGTTTTCACATATCTGATGAATATAGCCTATAGAACCTAGCTACTCTATGAAAGCAAATGTTAATTTGGGGCAAAGGGAAAGTGACTTTTGGTTAAAAAGACATAGACTGTCAGTGTGGATAAAGAAGAACAATAGCAAAAACATGGAATTCACAACAGACAGTGCTAAATCGTTTGCCTAGACCCTGAATGAGTGTGAAACAAAGTCAGTTTTAAAAAGAGGATAGAGGGCTTCCCTGGTGGTGCAGTGGTTGAGAACCTGCCTGCCAATGCAGGGGACATGGGTTCGTGCCCTGGTCTGGGAAGATCCCACGTGCTGCAGAGCAGCTGGGCCCGTGAGCCACAATTACTGAGCCTGCGCGCCTGGAGCCTGTGCTCCGCAACAAGAGAGGCCGCGACAGTGAGAGGCCCGCGCACCGCGATTTAGAGTGGCCCCCGCTCGCCACAGCTGGAGAGGGCCCTCGCACAGAAACGAAGACCCAACACAGCCAAAAATAAATAAAAAACAAATACTTAAAAAAAAAAAAAAAAAGGATTTTCTTTAAAAAATAAAAAAAATAAAAAGAGGGTAGAGTTTTTAAAAACTTGAGAGCTCTAAGTGCCAGGTAATCTGAAGCTCTACTTAGTAATAACAGAACCAGTGGAATCAATGATCCAAGGACTCATATCTTGAAAGTTGATTTTTAAAGGAGTTTGTTAGTCTTGTAAACACCAAAATATACCCCTCACCCCTCTTTATTTAACTGAAAATCCATTTAGGAGGCAAGTTAGTCTACTTTCCCCTGTCCACTGGATCAATTAATTCCTAACATCCTTCAAATTCCAGCTCCTCAGGGAAGCCTTTCCTGACCCCACTTAATGGACACCTTAGACTACCTAGTTCCATTGAGATAAAATTAGTACGTCCATACTGTGTAAACACTTCAGTTCTTGCATTTATACTTTCTACGTTAAAAATAAATTAGCGTGTCCTCTACGACTGTGGGAGTAGTCCCTGGGAGTAGGGGCTCTGTCCTCCCGGTGCTTGGCACATAGCAGACATTCAACAAACATGTTTGCAAAACAACTAATTATGTGGATTAAGTACAAAATTCTGAAATACGCTATAAAGAAGAAATAAAGGGGAACTCCCTGACAGTCCAGAGGTTAGGTCTCTGGCGCTTTCACTGCCGGGACCCAGGTTCAATCCCTGGTCGGGGTACTAAGATCCCACAAGCCGTGCAGCACAGCCAAAAAAAAAAAAAAAAAAAGAAATAAAGATGAAAAAGCAAAATGATATGCAGGCTGAAAAAGATGCTAATTTTTTAAATCACTAGAAATGAGGCCACAAATCCCCCATTTGTATAGATACATTAATAAGGCATGTTAAAAACTAACTTTACTGAGGTATAATTTACATACCATAAAATTCACCCACTTTACGTGAAGTCTGATGAATTTTAGAAAATGTATACTCATGCAACCACTGCTACAATAAAATTTTAGAACAATTCCATCCCCTGAAAAAGTTCCTTGGTGCTCTTCTGCAATCAATTCCAGCCCCTACTCCTGGCCCCAAACAACCACTTATCTGCTTTCTGCCATTATAATCTGACACTTATCTGCTTTCTGCCAACTATAATCTGCCATTATAGTTTAGGGATTTTTAAAAATTCCATGTAAATGGAATCATACAGTATGTAGTCTTTTGTACCTGGCCTCTTTCACTTAGCGCAGTATTTTTAGATTCATTCGTGTTATTGCGTGTATCAGCAGTCCATTCCTTTTTATTGCTGAGTAGTATTCCACTGGATGAATACACCGCATTTTGTTCATGCATTTGCTTGTTGATGGAATTCTGGGTTGTTGCCAGTTTTCAACTACTACAAATTAGCCTGTTATGAACATTCATATAAAAGTCTTTATGTGGACATAAGTTTTCATTTATTTTGGTAGACACTTATTTATTTTGGGGCTGTACTGTAAGTATGCTTAACTTTTTAAAGAAGCTCTCAAACTTCTTCCAAATTTGACTATACCATTTTGCATTCCCACCAGCAAATGACTGAAGAGTGTCAGGTACTCCAGATCCTCACCAACACCTGTAACATTAATTTGTACTCTAATCAATAATGATGTTGAACACCTTTTCATGTATTGTTGGTCATTCATATACATTCTGATGAGAAGTGTGCCCTATTCAAATTTTTTGCTCACTTTGTGTTTTTTGCTTTTTTATTATTGAGTTATGAGTTCCTGATATATGCTGGATACAATAATTTCTCAATATATTTTTTGAGATATAATTTGCATACCATAAAATTCATCCTTTTAAAATGTACAATTTAGTGAGTTTTAGTATATTCACAGAATTGTGCAACCATCACCCACTATCTAATTCCAGAATATTTCCATCACCCTATTTTCTTAATTTCATTTTCAGACTACTCATTGCTAATGCACAGAAACACAACTGACTTTTTTGGTACATTTATCATATATCTTACAACCTTGCTAAACTCGTTTATGAGCTCTAATAGCTTTTTAGAGATTCCTTACAATTTTCCACAAACAAGATCATCTAATTTGCAAACAGAGATTGTTTTCCCTCTTCCTTTCCAATCTGGATGCCTTTTATTTCTTTTTCTTGCCTAACTGCTCTTTCTAGAACCTCCAATATAGTGCTTAAAAGACAGGAAGAGGGCAGACATCCTTGTCTTATTTCTTATCTTTGTGGGCAAGCTTTCTATCTTTCACTTCTAAATATGATATTAGCTATGGGGTTCTCATAGGTGCCCTTTATCAGACTTTCCCTTCTATTCCTTTTTTCAGTGTTTTTTTTTTTTTTAAATGAAAGGGTGTTAGATTTTGTCAAATGGCTACTGAGATGAGCGTATGCTTTTTAAAAATGTATTCTATTAATATGGTAAATTAAGTTTATTGATTTTTTATTGTTGTTGAGCCAATGTGCATTCCTAGGATAAACCCATTTGGTCACGGTGTATTATCCTTTTTACTGGTAATATTTTATTAAGGCTTTTGCTTTTATGTTCATGTGAGATATGGGTTTGTAGTTTTCTTTTCTCATGATGCCTGGATTGGGTATTGGTAAAACTGGCCTCATAAAATGAGTATGGAGTGTCCCTTCTTCCTCTGTTTACTAAGTTTATATAATATTGATACAATTTCTTCCTTAAATTTTTCATAGAATTCATCATGATGTTATCTTTGTTGTTATAAAGTTGTTGATCTCATTTTTTGGCAGGATAATAATTGTAGAAGTTTAATAACTAAATCAATTTCCTTACTCAATATAGATCTATTCAAACTTTTCTATTTCTTCTTGAGTCAGTTTTAGTAATTTGCATCTTTCAAAGAATTTGTTCATTTTATCTATGTTATCAAATTTGTTTGCAAATGTTATTCATAATATTCTCTTATGGCTCTGTAGGGACGTTTCCTCCTTCATTCCTGATATTGGTAATTTGTATCTTCTCTCTCTTTTTTTTTTTTTCCATATCAATCTAGTGAGGAGCCTGGTTCCTGGTTAAAAACCTATGTGTGTTTTTTCAGGACTAACTACAGATAATTACAAAGGTTTTACTTTGCAGGCCTCATGGTGAAAACTGTCCTCCCTCCACCAGACTTGGCACACAGTCAGTGCACTGCAGTCTCTGAAGAGATTTGCAATCATGGTCTCAGGCCCCCTGGCCAGTCATGCTCTTTCACACATTTACATTCCCAGGCCTGGCGCCTTTATTCCTAGGCCTCTCTATCTGAGGCCTTGGGCAGGGGTCACTTTGACACTCCTGCGAAGGCCACCTTATGAAAGGAAAAAGCTGAAACCTTCAAGAAACTTTTCCCCACTCTGACTCAGTACCCAGGACTCTTCCACTCCTACCCCTACCCCTTCACCCCCCTCTCCACCTCAGAGTTCATGACACTGCAAGAACCTTCTGTTCGAGGCTCCCTTAACAGATTCCCACATCCGTGCTGATCCACCTGATCCTTAACCGGTACACCATTTCATTCTATGAAGGTGATGGAACGGGGAATCAGCATTTTCTCTGATTTTAGCCTCTTGATTATACTATCACAGTAAGTGATTAAAGGTTTAACTCTTTCATGTGCGGCTTCCTGCTTTAATCAGCCACTCCAGTACCTAGCAGCTCAGTTCTCTCTCTCCCAGCTCAGCTGAGCTCCTGACATTTAGGTGTATCCATTTTATTGATCTTTGCAAAGAACCAGATTTTAAACTAATTGATTTTCTCTACTGTTTCTCCTTTACTATTCATTGACTTCTGCTCTGATTTTTGTAATTTCCTTTCTTTTACTTGTTTTGGGTTTAATTTACTCTTATTCTAGTTTCATAAAGTAACAATTTAGATAAATGATTTTAGACCTTTCCTCTGTTTAAATATAAGCATTTGAAGCTATATCTCTCCAAGAACTATTTTAGGGGCATTTCACAATTTTGCTATCCTGTGTTTTCATTTTCACTCAGTTTACGTGTTTTCTGATTTCCATGTGATTTCTGCTTTGATACATAAGTTATTTAGAAGTGTGCTGCTTAATTCTCACACATTTTGGGATTTATACATTTCTTTCTTTTACTGACTTCTAATTTAATTCTGTGTGGTAAGAAAATATGTTTTGTGATTTCAATTCTTTTAAATTTATTGCTACTTGCTTTATGGCTTGGCAATATGGTACACTCTGGTGAATGGGCCATGTGCACTTGTAAAAAATATGCATTCCGATATTGTTTGGTGGAGTATTCTATAGATGTCAATCAAGCTGACTGATAGTATGGTTCAGGTCTCATTTATCCCTGTTGATTTTCTATCTACTTGTTATTGATCACTAAGAAAAAACACTGAAGTTTCCAGCTATAATTGCGGATTGTCTATTTCTTCTTTCAATTCTGTCAATTTCTGCTTTATGTAATTTGGGGTTTTGTTGTTTTGTGCATATATATTTACAGCTGTTATATCTTCCTGCTCTATTGAGAGAGGGCATTTATGTTCTAATGTAAGGCACAAAAACAACTTGAGACAATGGGAACTACTAATGGTAGGAAAATAGCAATACTTTTTCATCTTCTTTATGACAGGAAATCCAACAATGGATAAAAATGAACAAAGATCTACATAAATGTATTTTTCCCCCTGGGATTCACAGACTACAGGATTACTTGGCCTCTCATGAAGCAGATGTTGAATCCAAAAGTGGGTCACTAAAATGAAAGAAACCTGAGGAAAAATGTATAAAAGAAGAAAAAAATGAAAGAAAAGTTGCTCATTCCTCCCTATCATTTGACTTGGACAAAATAGATGAGAGTGTCAGATTATTCTACACAAAGAAAAACTCATGAGATACTTTTTTAAAGATCAGATACTAGGGGGCTTCCCTGGTGGCACAGTGGTTGAGAATCTGCCTGCCAATGCAGGGATCACGGGTTCGAGCCCTGGTCTGGGAAGATCCCACATGCCGCGGAGCAACTAGGCCCGTGAGCCACAATTACTGAGCCTGCGCGTCTGGAGCCTGTGCTCCGCAACAAGAGAGGCCGCGATAATGAGAGGCCCACGCACCGCGATGAAGAGTGGCCCCCACTTGCCACAACTAGAGAAAGCCCTCGCATAGAAATGAAGACCCAACACAGCCATAAATTAATTAATTAATTAATTTTAAAAAAAAAGAAAAGAAAACCCTAATGACTTAAAAAAAAAAAAAAGATCAGATACTAAATGATTTTCCCAGTCATTTTCATTTCCTAATTATTTTCAAAAGAAGCATTCTGTAACAAGTAGGTCATAGTAAAGAAAACCAAATGGCTCTGCATAAGGAAAATGCTCAACCTTAGGAAAAATGTAAATTGAAACAACCTTAAAAAAAAAAAATCTACATTGAGATATTTTACCTAGACCAAAGATCTAGAGGCAAAGATTAAATAATATGATAACACACTAAGTAGACACAAGTACATGGAAACTTTCACACATCACTGGTGTTAACATAATTGGTACAACTTCAATGAAAGGTACTCTGGCAATAACCATCAAAACTACAAAAGTATGCAAATGCTGAAACAGCAAATCACTTCTAAGGATTTTTGTGTGTGTGTGTGCATAAACTTTTTTTTTTTTTTGGAGTATAATTGCTTTACAAAGCTGTGGTAGTTTCTGCTGTACAATGACGTGAATCAGCTATATGTATACATACATCCCCTCCCTCTTGGACTTCCCTCCCATCGCCCCCCCATCCCAC
Source organism: Balaenoptera borealis (assembly GCF_965194805.1). Taxonomy (NCBI): domain Eukaryota; kingdom Metazoa; phylum Chordata; class Mammalia; order Artiodactyla; family Balaenopteridae; genus Balaenoptera; species Balaenoptera borealis. Next base: position 62,645,006 of record NC_138863.1, read on the forward strand.
CCATCTAGGTCATCACAGAGCACCGAGCTGAGCTCCCTGTGCTATACAGCAGCTTCCCAATGTGGTACATATATACAATGGAGTATTACTCAGCTACTTCTAAGAATTTATCCTACAAATACAATCAAAAACATGCAAAATAACTTGTGCATACTATTATTCATTGCGGTATCATTTGTAAATAGCAACGGACTAGAAATAACCCAAATGTTTATTAATAGGGGACTAATTAAATACATCCTGGTACATCATACATGAAATATTCTGAAACTGTAAGACAAAATGAGGAAGGTCTTCATGTATTGAATATGAAATGATCTCCAAGATACACTCTTAAGGGAAAAAAAATGCAAGCTGAAGAACAATGTATAAAAAGAGGACTAAAAGAAAAAAAAAATACACCCTCCCCACACACACATATTTCTTGTATATGCATAAAATGTCTCTGGAATAATACAGAGGAAGCTGATAGCAACTGGGCAGCAATCAAGTGGCTAGTGAAAGGGGTAAAACAGATTTTTTTCCATAGAATATCTTCTTGTACCTTTTGAATTTTAAAAAATGTGAATACATTACCTGTTCAAAAAATAAGTACTTTTTTTCCTATAAATTATTGCAGTGGTATATTTACACTATTTAAAAAACTAGAAGTATAAAAAGATACTGTTTTTAAAAAAGTCTCTCCACCATTCTTTTTTCCCTTCTATCCAAATCTCAAACTCACTAACCCAACTCCTCGGTAAGAACTGACCGTAATTCTTAACGTATTTTTCCAGAGTATCATACATACACACACACAAGCAAATATGAGTACCATTATTTTTCCTCTATTTTCATTTAATATAGCACACCTTGCCTTGGGATACTTAATATATTTTTGAGAAATTTCCATATTAGCACATAGAAAACTTTCTATTCTTTTTTCTTCTGCAGAGTATGCCATTGTATGAATAAACCACAATTTATTTAACCAGTTTTTCATTGATGGACACTTGAGATGTTTTCAATTTTGTCTGCTATTCTTGTATGTCTATTCAACTATCAACAAATCAATCACTATATTATTATACTTTAAGAAATGTCTATAGAGTATTCATATTGAGATCAAACAGAGTATAATATGCAATAAGATAGTGGCTTTTACAGACTTAAAACTAGAAGAAAATAACATGTACTCCTCAAAAACTGATTTGTGTACTAAGCAGTGGCATAGCTCAGATGTTAATAGTACAGATTTGGCATCCAGACTAAATGTGTTTGAATTCTGGCAGCTTTACTTACTAGCTGTGAATCTTGAGCAAGTTATTCATCTCTCTGTGCCTGTTTTCTTGTCTGTAAAGTGAAGATTATAACAGCTACCTCATAGTTTTGTGAAGCTTAAATGAATTTAAATGCAAAGCACTTAAAACAATGCTTAGCATGTAGTCAGTGTACAATAAATGCTAGCTATCACTATTATTCGAAGAGAAACTACTTTTGACAGATAGAAGAAAGACAAAAGAATTAAAGGAGATATATTAGAGCAGTGGTTTTTCAACTTTGGAGGGTGGGTGGATAATCCACCTATAATAATCTGATAACTATTTTCTTCCAAGAAAAATACACATACACAAACAGTTTACAAACAATGCTATGGAATTCAAAAACTACCTCCAGTCCCTCTGTTAATAATTCCAGAATTAGAGTATAAATAAGAGAAGATGCAATTAAGTTGGAGCAAAGATAAAGAGAACCACATGCGTTACTATAATCAGCCCTAATATGGTACTAGAAATAGTGTTAGACAAATATATTTAACTAAATGAGGAAAGTCTAATAGAGTTGTGTGGAGAGCAGGCTTCTGTGTCAGAACATGTACCAGGTACCATTCTTGATGATGTCCCATGGATAACAAAATGTTTGTTTAAAAAGTGTATTATTAAACTCAAGAGCGTCCTGGCTATTAGAAATAATCACTGAATTCATTAGCAAGGTGGCTAAATATAGAAGATTAACGTTCAAAAATTCCAACTGGATTTCTCCATTTTAGCAACATATTGGAAAATGTAATTTTAAATGATTCCATTTACAATAAAACAAACAGACATACACAGGAAACTTTAAAAGCATTCTTTTTGGGGTAGGGCACAAAAAAGGATACTGCCTATTACTTTCACTGCTCAAAATAGTACTGGACATGCATTAAGACAACAATAGAGAAATAAAGATTTGAAAGGAAGGGATGATACTGTCATTATTTTCAGATGATATGATACACAGAATACCTAAAAGAATCAACAGGCAAACTACTAGAATTAATAGAGAGTTCAGCAAGTGCCCAGTCACAAGAACATGCAAAAATCAATAGTATTATTTTATACCAGCAAGGAGTAATCAGAGAATGTTACAGAAATCGAGATATCATTTAAATAGAAACTAAAACCATAAAGCCTCTAGATTAGCTTTATAAAAAATACCAGACTTTAAGATGACAATTTTAAAATTCTATGAAAATATTAAAAGAAGACTTGAATAAATGGACATAAAAACTATGTTCAATGCCTTAAAACGATAATTCAAAGAGATCCTCATCTAACAGCTTGTAGGAGTTTGGAAAGATATTTAAGAATTGATAAAACATTTATATATAAGAATAAAGGTGCATATATAGCTAACCAGAAAAAAATTTGAGAAAAAAGAATTTGGCAAAAAGATATTAGAAGGAAAAAAAAAAGTGAAACTCACCCTGCCAGATATAATGTCTATAATAAAACCATTGTTAAGAGTGTGGAGCTTCCCTGGTGGAGCAGTGGGGGCTTCCCTGGTGGCACAGTAGTTAAGAATCCACCTGCCAATGCAGGGGACACGGGTTCGAGCCCTGGTCCAGGAAGATCCCACATGCCGCGGAGCAACTAAGCCCATGCGCCAAGACTACTGAGCCTGCGCTCTAGAGCCCACGAGCCACAACTACTGAGCCCACGCGCCACAACTACTGAAGCCCGCACGCCTAGAGCCAGTGCTCCGCAACAAAAGAAGGCACCGCAATGAGACGCCCGCGCACCGCAACCAAGAGTAGCCGCCGCTCGCCGCAACTAGAGAAGGCCAGTGTGCAGCAACGAAGACCCAACGCAGCCAAAAATAAATAAATGTTTACTTTAAAAAAAAAAAAAAGAGTGTGCTACTAGTATAGGAACAAATAGGTCAGTAGTATACAACAAAGAATCCAGAAATATAGAAACACGTTAGCATAAGAAATTAGTATGAAAAAGTTAGGTTATTTTATAAATAGATTATTTTGTAAATAGTCTTAGGAAAACTGCCTCATCAAATGGAGAAAAAATTAAATCTTTACTTCATACCTTACTACAAAATAAACTTCAGATTAAATGAAAAACATAAATGTAAAGACAAAACTATAAAAATAAGAGAAGAAAATATAAAATAACTTTATAATCTCAGACTGGAGGAGGATTTTAAAAATAAGATTCCAAAAGCATAAGTCATAGATAAAAAAGTGATAGGTCTGATGACATTAAAATTAAATATTTCTGTTCCACAAAGGGCAATACAAAGTCTGTTAAAAGATATCTGCAAAACTGACAAAGCAATAGCAAGACAGTGACAGAAAACCCAATTTTTTTAAATGCTCAAAGAATAGGAATAGGAAATATACAGAGGAAAATTTAAATGTCTAAAAAGTACATGGACTGATGATCAACTGCATTTATATTAGAGAAATGCAAAGTAAATTAACCATAAGCATATACTTTACCCCCATCTGACTGGCAAATATTAGAACACTGGATAATAAGTGCTAGCAAGTATAGGGCAGAAAACAAGAACCCTCATGCAATGCAAATGGGAATGTGAACCTTGAGCAGCCATGTTAGAGGCAAGGAGGCGGAATGTATCCCATACATACATAGGCAACCCCATAGCTCGCTAGGCATAGAATCCAGAGAAAGTATAAAAGTATACAAAACATTAGGTTCATTGCAGCGGTTTATTTTTTTTCATGGTAGCAAAGATTTGAAGGCAGCCTAGATGTTCACCAATGAGGAGTAAGTAAAATGTGGAATACACATATATTGGAATACCACTATGAAGAAATAAGAAAGAATTATCTAGAGCTACATGATTAGGTCTAAATGATATAATATTTAGCACGAAAAAAGTAAGAAAGATACAAGATTTACAGCATAATACCAGTTATACAAATTAAACAAACACAAAATAACACTATATGCAGTTTATACTGACATACACATTACTCCTGAGAAGTAAGGGATTAGATATCATGTGGGGAACAAAGGGAGAATAACATTAGAGGCACTATACTTAGTACGCCAAAGCTGAGGAGTGTGATCAACTGAATTGCGTACATATGCACCTCCATCTTTCCTCTCAAAATTGAAAAGATAATTTCAGTTTAAGAAGTGAACAAGGGGAACAATATAAATACTATCAGATGAATGTGGTAAATTCTACCTCTAACTGACTTACTAGCTTAGATGTGTCTTCATCCTTCAGTTTCCTCACTGTAAAGTGAAAACCTAGTTTTATAAGCTAGTTAAGAAACAGCCAGCCATTATAAACTGCTTTGTAAATATCTCTGAACAAATAAATGTTTAGTCCTTTCTCCCCCAAATGAAACAAAGGGCTATGAATGAACGATTCCTGAGTTAACTTCAAGAAATAAAGAAGAAAACATTAAGGGAAAACTGCTGAGTGAGTAGATTTGCAATTAGAATCAAAGGGAGCAAAGGAATAAATTTTAATAAAACATTTTTTGGATAAAAGTATGAGATATGAATGGGTGAAACAAAATACTCCAAATGAAAGAAAGTGACATAAAGAAAAAAATGTCAAATCCACAAAAGTTAAAAGTAGGCATAATATTATACCCATCTATATCATACTACCATGATTAATAGAAACAAAAAAGCCAAAGTGAATAAAGTAGAAGAGCAAGCAAATATCTAACTGTATATTTATATTTCTATATTATACATTCATGTATTTCTATAATTACATACATTTTTATGTATTACATATATACTTAAAAGCAAAAAAAGATTACACAGATGACAGAACTCTAAACAGAAAGAGCAAATTTCTATCTAAAGTTGTAATCTTACTTTTCTCACTTCAGGTGAATATATCCACTTAACTCAAATAATCCAACCAACCCCTCAAATTGAATATATGCAAAATACTTTCATCTCGGCCCACACAAAACTGCTCCATATTCCTCCTCCATCAACTGTACCATAACAGTTCAAATCTCCCAGGCTCAAAACCCAAGTACAGTATGCTTCTTTCTTCTCCCTTGACTCCTACATGTTCAACTAGCTGTCAAATCCTTACTATTTCATCCCCGAAATCTTTAATTGCTCCCTATCCTCTTCTATTTCTAATATTTCCTTTCCCAACTGGCTTTTCTGTTCCTAGTCCCTCCAATTCTCACAGCTCACAAAATGTCTTATATTAGAATGAGGTTTCATGCTGAAATAAAATTTGAATCACGTCACATTTTTGTCCAAAAATCTTTCAGTGGTCCAAATTCCTTTCATGTGAAATTCAAGATCCACCACAATTTCCCCTTAACCTGTCTTTCTGACACTATGTCACACCATTCCTTTTCATGCCTCCTAATAGATAAATTTCTTCCTTGGTCTAAGTATCTTCCCAGTGCTCTACTATAGGCATCACTGTACACCCAAGCCCCAGACTAATTTTCAGTGCTCAATACTAGAGCTTCTGCTTCCAGGTACTTCTCAGTTTATGGGAGAAAAATACCCTCCAATAAAAACAAATGACAAAAGAAACCAAGAATACAAGAACACAAAGGTAACAAGAACACAAAGAACCACAGCCTTTGGCTTTTAAATGTGAAGGAAGCAAAGCTGATGAAGGAAGTAGTAGATTTTGTTTGGTTAACCTTCTCTATGCTTGAGGATGTTCACATGCCAGAAGGAAACATGCTTTTAAGTTCAAATTTAAAAATAAATAACTATGAAAGAAAATATCTAATGGATGAATATTTTTAATTTGTTCAATATCTTAGAATTCTAAATAGAATGTTTTGGGGACAAATGTGCAGAGTTTATCTTGAATCACTTGATAAAAACCAAGGAATCCAAACTATTTAATGCAATGGTCAATTATTTAAGAGAGAAGGAACAATCAACAGCTTAATTCTGATATACCGCATGCAGGCTTCAAAGACCATAAATATGATAAGTGACTTAATTCTCACATCAAATTCCCTGGAAATGAATGGCAGATAATGTCAGGGACATAATCCTATAAACACAGTTTGGTTTACTTACCTTCTGGTTTCCTACTCTGTCACTTTCTTGCCTACTCACACTGACCCACAGTTTTACAAAATGATTAAACCAGTGATAATTCATTCATCCAAGTTTTAATTGGCTACAAATTGAATATTTTGCAATTCTAAAATTACATAAATTCCATCAGATATTCAAACAACCAGCTTGCTGGCCAACATAACATGACACCCTTTAAAAAGGATATTAAAAGCCAATGACGATTAGTGATAAATATATTAATATGAATACTATCTTCTGTTCAAGTACTGGGCATTTATTACCACAGATCTAATCCAAAACTCCTCTAATGTCAAATATTAGTATTACTATAAAAATGGGTAGATGCTAACAAATACAAAAGTAACAATAATAGTAAATAATCTAAATATTTATTCCTTTGAGTTAGACTAACATATACTTGTATGACAGTTCTGGATATATAATAGATATAAGTTATTATATGTCAGTATATTTTTTAAAATTAAATAATTGTTTGAAAAAAAAAAAAAGGCTCCCTACTCTCTACCACAAATTATACCTGGCAGCTAGGTAAATCTTCCCCAAAAAGGTGGTGCTGAAGAAGGCTGGTGATTCTGAGGAAAGGTAAGCAGAAGTCCTGTAAGTATTTTTCCGTGGATTCAGGAGACCAAGCAACAGGGCTAATCTAAAGTTAAAAAAGAAAATCAGAACAGTTCGTTCTATAATAGACATAACAAACAGTAATATTCATAATGGCAAGAAAATCTAAATTTTTAAATAACCACTACATCTGGTCATAGAGAACATACCGTTGCACACTCCTGCGTTCCTTCTTCATGGTATAACTTTCCTTTAGATAGTTCCCTTATCACAAAGCTCAATAACACTTCATAAGACTTCTCTGCATCACATGTATTCTGGAAAAAATTAAAAATTAATTCCATTAGTCACTGAAAATTACAAAACCATTTACATTGGAAAGAATACCTTTTAATGAGTAGAGTATAATCATGATTACATTACTTTCCAAGCATGTAAACTTCACTTGCTCAAAATCTGTGTACAACAGTACACCTCTGGATTCACAATGAATTTGGATAGGTGATTAAAGCTATTCCAATACTTCTTTAAAACACAGCATATAAGTTACATAATATATGTGTAAATGAACATATCTATATCCTATCTTTTGTCCCAGTAATTCTCACTCCTGGAAATTCTTCCAAAGGAAATAATCTAAAGAGAAAAGAAGAACTTTATGCCCATGACATTCACTGAAGCATTATAATAGTGAAAAATTAGAAATGACCAACAGAAGTGAAGCAGTTATTGGACTTCTCTGGTTAAGAGTCCACCTGCCAATGCAGGGGACATGGGTTCAAGCCCTGGTCTGGGAAGATCCCACATGCCATGGAGCAACTAAGCCCGTGCACCACAACTACTGAGCCTGCGCTCTAGAGCCCACAAGCCACAACTACTGAAGCCCACGAGCCTAGAGGCCGTGCTCCGCAACAAGAGAAGCCACTGTGATGAGAAGCCCGCTCACTGCAACAAAGAGTAGCCCCCGCTCACCGCAACTAGAGAGAGCCCACGCACAGCAACGAAGACCCAACGCAGCCAAAAATAAATAAATAAATAAATAAATAGATTTATTTTTTTAAAAAAGGTGAAGCAGGGCTTCCCTGGTGGCGCAGTGGTTGAGAGTCTGCCTGCCAATGCAGGGGACACGGGTTCGAGCCCTGGTCTGGGAAGATCCCACATGCCACGGAGCAACTGGGCCCGTGAGCCACAATTACTGAGCCTGCGCATCTGGAGCCTGTGCTCCGCAACAAGAGAGGCCGCGATGGTGAGAGGCCCGCGCACCGCGATGAAGAGTGGCCCCCGCTTGCCGCAACTAGAGAAAGCCCTCGCACAGAAACGAAGACTCAACACAGTCATAAATAAATAAATAAATAAATAAAAGAACATGAATTTCTAAAAAAAAAAAAAAAAAAAAAAAAAAGGTGAAGCAGTTACCTAAATTATGCAATATCAGAATATTTTATAGGCAGTAAATATGACAAATTTGAGCTACAGAAAAAAATGTTTATAGAGTGGTGTGCAAAAAAATAGAAGTATATATACACTCGTTACAGTGATAAAATCATACATGCATGAAATATAACATGGACCCCCAATTTTTTTCTTTTACAGTTTTACTCAAATTCCTTGAATAGAATTTGTTAAAACAACTTAATGTAAAAATAAATAGGACCATATGTTTATTACAGAATTACAGATAACATTAAATAACAATCTACAAATTAATTAAGCTTAATGACTATATTTTTTATAAGAAAGAAAAAAATGGCTATTTATAAATTTAAATTTATTTCAGTAAGGTTTTTGCACATAAAGAAAAGCACTTTTTATATTCACTGAGATATTAAAAGTTGTTGCAAATTACAGTAAAGTATAAACAATCTTAACGTAATAAGTTTGTTGTGATGTTTATTCATTAACTATATTTTTAATTTTTAAATTTTTTAATACTTTATTTATTTAGTTAGTTATTTAGTTAGTTAGTTAGTTAGTTAGTTATGGCTGCATTGGGTCCTCGTTGCCGCGCGCAGGCTTTCTCTAGTTGCGGCGAGTGGGGGCTACCCTTCGTTGCGGTGCGCGGGCTTCTCATCACGGTGGCTTCTCTTGTTGCGGAGCATGGGCTCTAGGTGCGCGGGCTTCAGTAGTTGTGGCTCACGGGCTCAGTAGTTGTGGCTTGCAGGCTCTAGAGCACAGGCTCAGTAGTTGTGGCGCACGGGCTTAGTTGCTCCGCGGCATGTGGGATCTTCCCAGACCAGGGCTCAAACCCATGTCCCCTGCACTGGCAGGAGGATTCTTAACCACTGCATCACCAGGGAAGTCCCTAACTATATTTTTTAAATAGTAAAATATAAGCACTGAGTAAACACTATGGGATATAAGTTTATCCTGAATTTTTAAGGCACTAATAGTCAGGACCACAGAATTTGTTGTTTGATGATACTTTCTTTCTCACATGTTATTGTGCTCTCTTCAACTAGACTGTAAATTCCAAAATGTCAGGAACTATGCTTTATATTTTCTAAGTCTCCCTTTGCATAACAAAACTCTGAGCAATAATACCTGGTGGTTAATTGATGGAATTTATTTTGGTAATGGAGTTTTTGACCTTGGAACTTGCCTGATGTCTCTCTTTTAATAATCAATTCTTTGCATTATCTTTAAGTTACTCCTCTGCTTTCTGCCATATCATGCAGCCATGTAGTGTTATCATGTCCTGATAAACTATAAAAAGTCCCTGACTCAGCAACTGCTATCCTTATATCATGTGACCCACCCCATCCCTGCCTAATTAATCAACAGGATGATCACTTGCCAAATATGATGACTTGCAGGTTACATATAATTTACAAGAATCAATATCCCACTGAATATCAAAACAGCAACATGTTATGTTTTTAGAATTGATTTAATCAGAGTAGTTCTTGAATAGGCAATTCAGAAGAAAATATTACCACAATTTTGCTGCTTATTAATCAATGTGACATATTTAAAGTTGTGAAAATATACAAGACAGCCTAAAAGCCTAATTCAACATACTCTTTTGAGTAAAAGATTTATAGAGCATAACAACAGAAAAGTATTTCAAGTATAATACTTTCCAAATTATGGGGAAAATATCCTCCAATAAGAAACAAATGATACTCAGATCACCCAAGCAAGTTATTGAGCAATAATTATTTTTTAAATTATTGTTATCAGATACATTTTAAGTATTTTTCTTTACTTAAAGGAGGTACTATATCAGATCAGAAAGTCAAATATAATGTAGTAGTCACTGTTTTGTATTAAGAACTCTTCCCACTAGAAGAGTATTAGATAAGAAAATAATTTTATTTCATACATAAGAAGTCTTAGGAAACCATATTTTATATAAGCAATATTTAAATAAAGCAAAGAGTAGGCTCCTTGGGAAAGCTAAGAAGATAAGCTTTAAGAAGTAAAGCTTTTCTTTTTTTTTTTAAATAAATAAAGCTTAAGAAGAGGATTTCTGAGACCATGGATGAACGATCCATGATCATGATCAGAAGAATCCTGTGGGAGAAGTGGCAGAAGTATGTGAGTTAAATAAAGAAAAGAATTAAGAGTTGAGAGATGCAACAGACGCTGTGTTGGGTAGATGCTTTGTCTAAATTATAGTGCTTCTAGGGACTTCTCTGGTGGCACAGTGGTTAAGAATCCACCTGCCAATGCAGGGGACACGGGTTCGAGCCCTGGTCCGGGAAGATCCCACATGCCGCGGAGCAGCTAAGCCCATGTGCCACAACTACTGAGCCTGTGCTCTAGAGCCCACAAGCCATAACTACTGAGCCCATGTGCCACAACTACTGAAGCCCACGCGCCACAACTACTGAAGCCCGCGCACCTAGAGCCCGTGCTCCGCAGCAAGAGAAGCCACCGCAATGAGAAGCCCGCGCACTGCAATGAAGAGTAGTCCCCACTCACCGCAACTAGAGAAAGCCCGCGTGCAGCAACGAAGACCCAACACAGCCATAAATAAATAAATAAATAAATAAATTTATTTTAAAAAAGAAAAAATTATAGTGCTTCTTAAACTTTTTGGGGTGACAGGCCCTTTGAGTATATGCTGGATGCTATGGTCCTACTCCCCAAAACAAAACAAAGGGAAAGGACCCCAGATTAAGAAATCCTGGTATAAAAACTCTTAACAGAAATTCCACTAACCAAAAGATCACAGTTTATACTAACTATAATGATGATTTTTCCAAACAACTAAACCTCATTATCAAATTAACTCTAAAATCCCTTTGAAAAATACACAGTACCTATGTATTTTATTTTACCAGATTAGATCTGTTTTCATTGGAGTTATCATACCTGAGGATAAGGAATTATAAGGATGAAATGAATGAGGCTCAATGAAGAAAGAAAAAAAGGAAGGGAGTGAGAGGAGGGAAGAACTAAAGGAAGGAAATTTTTCAAAGGAGGAATGAATGATACAGAATAATTACAGAAATCACAGTGATGTTTCACTGTACATAAATATTATTTTTGCTATTATTTATAATCCTATATACCTAAATGTTTAGATTTATGGTAGAAAAAGCTAATAATGTGGCAAACCAACCTACAGAATATCATAATTTTTTGTTTTCATTCACTGAAGCAATTTATATGGCTATAAATTTCTAATTTATGTTCTGATAAGAATCTGCCTTATATTAAATGTTTTATTAAGTATTTTAAAAAATAGCTAACAATGATCAAATTGAGAAAGAAAATTGACAGAAGTTACCTAAATTACTTCATGTTCCTTCCATCATAGATTTACAATTGTCTGATTTTCTGTCAGTAGGTCTCATTTTAGTGAACAGTCAGATGAATAGATTTAGACCCAAACTATATCAGAAAATGTTTTAAATGTGTACTTTTTCATGGTTAGACAACTTACTAAAGAAACATTTAAACAATGACACAGCATAGAAACCTGTTATACCTGATTTGAATACAAACAATCCCAATATCAGATTACAGTGCACTCAGAGAGACTGAAAGAATATTTAGAAAAAAGAAAGATAATTGCAGAAGGCAAAATTATCCAAAAAACAACTAGAAACAAGGAGGAAAAAATCACTGAAGGAAAAGACAGAAACGCATTTTGTTATTTCCAATAACAGAATTTTAGAAATAGAGGGGCCCTTATAAATCATATGTTCTTAATTTCTCATTTACCTATGACAAGGCTGAGGTTCAGAGAGTTTTTATGTCTTGAACAAAAAAGTAATATCTTTATTTAGTGGCAGGAGCTTGGCCTAGTACTCAGGTTCAATGGCCAACAACCAGTATCCCTAAATTAGGATATAACAAACTTCATAATGATACTACTTTAAATTTCTGTACACATAATCATGATTTGGGACTAAACTAGTGATAAAAGTGAAGGTTATATTGAATACATTTCATGTATCAATATCTACAATTGGTTTTCTCTCCTTTAATACAAGTAGATGTGACTTTAATAGAAACTTTTCAATGAGGTTTAAAACTTCTTTAAGAGTCTATAAACCAAAGAAAAGGTTCAATTTACACTATACTTATTATTTTTTCCTACCAACTTCCCCAAATAAACAGGGAAGTAATCTTCTTATTTCACCTATCTCTACGCCAAACTACTCACTCAGTTCTTTGGTTCCATAGTATCCCAACTGTTTTCAAGCCACTGAAAATACTTACATTTAACTAAACTTGCACAATTTTTCTAAAATTGTTCATATAATTTTAACTGTAAGAGAATGCCTTTAAATTTACTAAGAATTTATATATCTATATATTTTTAAACATGGGAAAAAAGTAGTTTTTAAAGAGGTATAACTAAGAAAAGGCCAGAATTTTTACATCTAGAAGTGGTGAGTCAAAAGTGATCTTTGGATTGTGATTGGGGATGAGGCAAGGAGAAGAAAAGATGACAGATAAGTAAAACAGGCAAGTCTACATACATTTTATTACTTGCTAACTGTGTTGATACAATTTTTATAACTTCTCTAAGTTTAAGGCTTGCAGCAAAAACAAAACTGTCCAGATACAAAGGGGAAAAGGCCAACGTTTAGAGACACAGAAGACCTCATTGTGCAAGGAAAACATTTTCAATGTTTATAGCCTGAAGGTGCTCCATTTCCAATTAAAATACTGTTAATAACTCATTTTGTGGACTTCCCTGGTGGTGCAGTGGCTACGAATCCGCCTGCCAATGCAGGGGACACAGGTTCGAGCCCTGGTCCAGGAATATCCCACATGCCTCGGAGCAACTAAGCCCGTGCGCCATAACTACTGAGCCTGTGCTCTAGAGCCTGAGATCCACAACTACTGAGCCCGAGTGCCACAACTACTGAAGCCTGTGCACCTAGAGCCTGTGTTCCACAACAAGAGAAGCCATTGCAGTGAGAAGCCCACACACCACAACAAAGAGTAGCCCCCGCTCGCTGCAACGAAGACCCAACGCGGCCAAAAATAAATAAATCTATTTTAAAAATTATTAAAAATAACTCGTTTTGCCTTTCAAACATCTAATCTCATTCATTCATATCACCAACTTAAATAAATTCACCTAACTACTAAATAACAAATTCAGACAAGACACTAACCTTTTTGAGAGCTCCCGTGTGTTTCCAGGCTGACCTATCTTCCTCACTGCATTTAACTGAAAGTGCCACAAGACCTTGCGTGTACAATAGGGTAAAAAGCACCTTCACAATGCAGGTGAAATGGTCTACAAGAGAAAGAGAAGATCATTATTTCTTTGGAATCTAGACATTTTGTACTCAAGATAATTTCACAAATACATGACTTTCCTTGCATGTGTAACTGGTTTTTGTTCAATATTTAAGTAATAAAATAACAATGTGATATTTGCTACCCAACAGATCTGAAATTATGAAATCAAATCTCCTTTATTCATCTACACAATATGCCAATAAAAGGCTTTTAGCAGAATGAGAAGTGTGCTCTGTTTCAACCTCAAAATAACTGTGTACCCTTGGCAAATCCCCTTACTGGGCATCATGTGCTTAATAACAATGTCTGGGAGTCTGAGTGCTTAAAACCAACACTTTATCTGCTTCTAATTTGATATATATCTTATAAAAATTAATACAATACAATATAGAACTTCTAAAGTAAAAAAAAAAAATCCCAATATTTTAAGTACTGTAATTGAATTTTAAAACTCAATGAAAATTGTAACAGTGCAAAAACAGTAGTAACAATATGTAAAATGCCTTGCACATATTAGGTACTTAATAAATGGTAGCTTAGTCATCATAATTAATGTTTATATACAGCTAATAACTTAGAAAATTTCTTCAAATGTCTCCTTTCAATTCTCATTAACAGTCTCAGTTGGACAATTGAGCTTCAAAAGATGTGCCTGTGACAACAAAGCTAATAAGCACCCACATCTGAACTTGAATCCATACAGATCATTCAGTTATCCCTTCTATTATATTATGCTACTCCCCTAGTAAATAGTTACCACCACTTAATCAGTTGCTAAATTCAAAAACTTGTAGACATCCTTGATACTTTCCTGTCTCTTTCTCCCCACATTAAAACAATCACCAAATCCTGTCAATTCTTTTTAAATATCGTTCAAGTCAGTTCCAACACCCCAGACCATGCTTCCATCGTTTCTTGCCTAGACCTATAAATTCCAGCCTAAATAGTTGTGTTGGGGGTCCCCAAGACCACTTCCGGATTTGATGATTCACTAGGAAGACTCACAAACTCAGCATATAGTCCTATGATTTATTACAGCAAAAAAATATATATATATATAAAGTAAAATAGCAAAAGGAAAAGGCATATTGGGTTAAGTCCAGAGGAAACTTTCAAGAGTCCTCTCCCTGCAGAGTCACACAGGATGTGCTTAATTCCCCCAGCAATGTGTTGTGACAGTACATGTGAAATATATACCAGGGAAGCTCGTTAAGAAACTCTGCCCAAGATTTTTACTGGGAGCAGGTCACATAGGTACCCACTGCCTAGCACATACCAAAGTTCTAGATTCCCAGGAAGAAAGCAGGTATGTTCAGCATAAACCACATTGTTTGTACAGTTTAGGCACAGAGAGCCATTCTTATCAGTGGGATGGTGGAAACTCTCCCCAAATCGAAGTTCCCAGATACCAGTCAAGGGCCAACCTTGGAAGCAGGCCTTTCAAAGGATAGCACTCAGGCCTTCTTTATTAACTCTTTTCTGCACAGTGGTTTATCAGCATTACCTGCCCCCTGCAATCTTTTTTGTCTGTTTATTACAGCAAGACTGATCTTTTGAAAAGAAGTATTTGGCATCCTTCTACTGGGTCTCTGTTCAAGTGGAATTACTCCCTCCTTGTAACCTGGCTAACTCTTAAATTAGTCAGATGACACCTTAAAAATCATGCCCTAAGGAAAATCTTGCCTAATTTTAAATTTGTGTGTGTTTCTGTGTGTGTGTGTGTATGTGTGTGGTGTGCCTGTGCACACATGCATACACATGCACATGCTTTCTCTTACCAATGTTTATGGGTTGGGGTGGGAACTTGATATAAGCTGAGCCAGTCAGAGTACCTATCTGGGATTTCTCTAACTGGAGGCAAAGGGAAGGTGTAAAGATGTGAGTCTGGAAATATCAGAAGTCATGCTCCTAGTCTATGGCAGAGGCTGTCTAAGGCAAGGCTGAATGAAGCAGATCCACAGAGAGACGGATAGACCCAAGATGGCAAGAACCCTGCCAGCATCTGAAGCCATGGTTCTGGTCATCCCTAAGACTACCAATTCCTACAGTTTGGTTATGTGAGTCCATCAGTGCTCTTTCTTTGTGCTTATAAGCTAGTTCTAAATGGATTTCTAAATATCTTAACACCTAACGCATGCCAGGTTATAGACAATAAGGACTTGGAGTCTGGATGGTGAGAGAGACAGATGACTATATGTATGTACAGGGTGTGATGGGAGCAAACAGGAGGAGGAACTAATACAGACTAAGGGCAGGGAATAGAAAAAATTCAAGCCTCCTGCCCCAACGAGGAGAGTTAGTCTTGAATGATGAAGAGAAATAAACCATAATAAGGAAGGCAAAGATGGAATGAGGCAAGGAAAGGGGGATTCCAGACAGAGGAAGCTGTTTGTACAAGGGTCACAAGAAGAGCCCAAGACTTACAAGAAATGTAAATTGTCCAATGTATCTAGACTATAAGTAGCGATCTACGAGAGATGAAGCTAGAAAAGTAATCTTTATGCCGAAGACCAAAGGTTGCAAACTGAAGGCTACCTGTCTGAATGCAGCCTGGAGAGATGTTTGGTTTGTCTTTACCCTGTTTTGTCTTTAGTTACTGACATTTAAAAATCAGATACTTCTTGTAAAAGTCCAGATTTCCACTTACTCTTGAAAAACAGGAAGATCTGACAATACTGGGTCCACATTCTTACATGATGACCGCTATCTGGAGCTGAATAGTTAAGTGTCCTCTTCGGCCAAGCATGCATTCTCTAACTTGTCACAGTCCCCAACTCCCATTTATATCAAACCAAAGACATTATTGTTAAGAATGAATTTAGGCTATGAAGGCAAATTGTCTAGATTTAAATTGACTCTTCTGATCTTAGGCAAGTTAAACACTCTGCTTCTATTTTTTCATCTGTTAAATGAGGATAATATCACCTGCTTTAAAGGGATTAAGTTAAATGCTTAAAATAGTGATTGGCAATGGCAATCAGTAAATATCTGTTGTTATTAATATTACTATTTAAGTTACTTATTTGATATCTGTAAGCATTTGATTTATAGAATCTAGACTGGGCGATGAGAAGTAATTTTAAGCAGGATAGGGATAATATTAGATTTGAATTTTAAAATATTCACTGCTGCTTCTTAGGAGAAAGGGACTAAAACAAGACTAGAGGCAAGAACACCTATTAGCAGATAGCAAAAGTACTCTAGCATATGTCAAATTAGATGGCCTGATGGAAAGAATGGGTCGAATTAGAGAAGTATTTAGATGACAGAAATTACAGCATTTGGTAGAGCTTTGGAGGTAGAAAATAATGGTAGACTCTCATTCTACAAAGAGTAACTAGTAGTAGTATTGACTAAAATGGAAGACAGAGGAAGAGAGCAAGTTTGGATGGGAAGAAAATGAATTAATGTTATATATGTTGAGTTTGAGGCATGTGTAGAAATCTGCAGCTCACCAGGGAGCTGTAGACTGGAGCTAGAATATTTGGGAATCATCAAAGAACAGGTACAGATAATGCTATAGGAAAGAAGGTAAAACTGAGAAGGGGTCAGGAACCAAGGAACAACTCAAAGAATGGGAAGAGGAAGAGGTGAATGAAAAGGAGCCTTGAAAATGAGCAGAAAAATAGATACGAGGAAAACCAAGAAAGGATGGTATCATCAAAATTAAAAAGAGTATTTCATGACGATTAAATGTTTTAATAGAATGATAAAAATTAGAGAATTTTGTCTACTAAGCACAAAACAAAATGATTTTAACCAGTAAGTCATTTACATGGCCTAGAAATACCACTCACATTTAGTTTCTTCTCATTATAAACTACATAAATTAATTCTTAATTAAAAAGAAATGATGCATTTAAAAAAATGACAATGACTTTTTAAGCATAATTTTAGCTTTTTGTTGTAGCAAACTACTAATTTTTTTTTGTTACTTTGCCTTGATTATCATCATTTTAAAAATATTTAAACTGGAAGTTTAAAGTCACAGATTAAACTTAAGTTCTCACATTCACTCATTCATTTAAGAAATATTTATTTACTGAATACTTGCCATGTGTGAAATCAATGCATTTTAGGGACTTAGGGAAAAAACAAGGAATCACTCATTTGAGGTGTATACTAAGTCAACAGGTTGCTGTCTTCCAAGGTTACAACAGAGAGCAAAGCCCTTCACATGTAATTATCAAAATTTAAAAAGGAGAAAAAGGAATTGGATATCTACTCTCAATCTGTTTTTTAAAAAAACCAAAAAGCCACTATCAACTTACCTGAGGGTAAACAAAGGAAGATCAATATCTATTTTAAATGCCTTAAAAGCAAACAGACTTTAAACAATGGTACAGATTTTAAGTTTTATAGTGCTACTGTGTGACAGGAAAAAGGAAGCGGGTAGGGAGACAAGGCACTTTCAAGGGCTCAATAATTAAAAGCTTGCCCCTACTGATCACATAAGATAAAGAGTCTGGTAAGGTAGAAATGTTGGCCTGAGGCTCTTTAAAATGTGAATTTTTCCTTAGAGTCACAAATGAAAATTATTTCTTTACTTCGTATTCTAAATTGCTGTGAGGACTGAACTAGGTAGATGCCACATCTATCTCATCACACTATTTCAGAAGATGAAGTCATCATTTTGTTGTTAGCATGCAATTCATCATTGTTAAAAATTTGCAACATTATAGTTCATGAAGCAACTTTTTAAATAGATATCACATGTAAATCTTTATCCATATTTCTGATTTTTTTTTCATTAAAATAAAGATCCTAAAACAGGAATATAGTTCAAAGGATACTGATGTCAAGCTGAGACAACAGCTTGACTCTGGAATGATATAAACAAAATCTAAGTAAACCAGATTTTCTTCAGTGGGTAAGGCATGAAAACACAAGAAATTTTCAAAAATCAGACAATTAAATATTTAGTGAGTACGCACTCTATGCAACAGTATTTGTGCTGTGTTTTGCAAGAGTAATCCAGGGAATCTATAATCTCCTGCAGAGATACAGTAACATCCATTTATTTACTGGCTTGCCTACAAGTACCAGGCTTAGTGCAGGTGATAAACAAGAAGACAAACAGGATTGAGATGTCTGCAAAAGTTTCTTTTCCATAAACTGTTTTAGAGTTAAGGTGACATAAAATGCTCCAAGTTTCTTTTAGGACAAGATAGAGTACATATAAAATAATAAAACCCAAATGTGAAAAATCATACAAGTAAATAGGACATAATCTGAAGGCAGTATCAGACTCTTTATTCTTTTCCTAAAATTACCATGAAAAATTAACAAAACAAAACAAAAAAGGTAGCCTACTGAATGGAAGAAGATATTTGCAAAGAATGTATCCAATAAGAGGTTAATATCCAAAATATACAAAGAACTCACAGAACTCATACAACTGCGGAACAATAATTAATGTGTTTCTAATATAATATTAATTCTGTTA
Organism: Balaenoptera borealis; assembly: GCF_965194805.1. Taxonomy (NCBI): domain Eukaryota; kingdom Metazoa; phylum Chordata; class Mammalia; order Artiodactyla; family Balaenopteridae; genus Balaenoptera; species Balaenoptera borealis. The sequence continues at coordinate 62,664,056 of NC_138863.1, forward strand.
ATATCATACTAGTATGATATTAACACTAATTAAAAATAATGGGTCATCACATTTTGAATAGCTCTATGATACTACTATATCAAAATATGTATGTATGCATGTAGATAAGGTAGAGGCATTAAGGCTGACAGTTTGCTCTATTTTTCACATTTTGTATCATTTTAATTTTTTAAAAACAAAGAGTGATTTCCCCATGTCTTTACCTTATTATTGACTAAAAATCTAAAAATAGACCCATAAGGGAAAAAAACTAATTCCCTGTCATCTTCTTTAGATATCTATGATTACAATGCTATTTACCTCAGAACATTTCCATCAGACTGAATGCTATATTTATGCTTATAATTTTTAGAATATTCATTATGTATATACAATATAATCTAATAATCTAAATTATAAAGACATACCTTTGCGTAAGGGTTGTGGCATCATTAAGATCTGGATAAGCAAAAGGGATGTAACGTCATGATAAAGAATTGGAACCTCAGACTGTTGCTCCTCATTTCCCAGCCTAAAAGAAAAATGCATAATCACTTTAGACAGTATTGTATCTTCCTTCTAATTCATTTTATATTTCACATATATGTCTATGCAACAGAAATCAACTTTCATAAGCAACTGAGAAATCTCAGAAGAAAAAGTTAGAGCCATATTTTTGGCCTAAAAATAAAACCTTTTAGGCTAACATATTTCCTTGACTCTGCCTAATATGAAAAAATTACATAGAAAATTAGGTCTTAGGATATATTAACTTGGTAATGATTAACTTTCTGATCTCTTAGATTACAGAAATCAAACAAAGCATTAAACGGAGCTTAAGAGAATTAGTTTCACTACAAATGGGGTGGCACTTAGGACACTTGCTATGACAAACTTCATACTAAAGAAATATTCATGTTATAAGAAAAACAATTCACAAACAAGTTACATTGAAAAGGCATGGTCAATATCTCGTTAAAAGTTGTTTCAACTTTATGACTAATATAAAATTCAAATAAAATCTTTACCAGTTTCAAAGTTTCAAAAAAAAAAATAACCAAAGCAGAACTTAAAATACACTATAAAAGATAAAATAGTAAATCTAAGGAATGTATAGTACTATAAAACACATAGAATATATTATAAAGCAGCTCTTTTCACTCTAAAAGAATTTTTAAAACTCCTTTAGAAGTTTCAATTTTTGGTCATAGGTTTTATTTTTAATGTCAGAAAAAAGTTAATCTTAAGCTTCCAGAATTGGTTAAATTCTGAAGCTACACTTCAGACTAGACTTGGGATAAACAAGAATCGCTCAAATCTTTCATTAGGCTCCATCACTCAACAAATATATAGTGATTACTTAACTGTATGCCAGACACTGGACACATATGTGAGTAAACCAATCTCTGCTGCTGTGAAGCTTAAATAACTGCCAGACGACAGCTCTTTGAATGTCTCTATTCTCTACAAATATCTCTTTAATATACTTGTTTTTCTCTCCAAAGGTAACCTTCCATTAATGCCATGAATCCTAGTATTTCTTGTCTCTTAAGTCTCTCTGGCGTCTCTTCTTTACATGACCAAAGTTCTTATAAAGAAAAAAATCGAGGGGACACCATTTCCTCACCTATTACTCAAATTCCCACAGAAATGGTTTTCCGTTGATTACACAAGTGGTAGCATGAAGTACAGGTTTTGTACGTTTGTAAATTAAATTGGGAGTAAATAAATAAATTAGGTATATCGTTTAAAGAATTTTTAATGATGTGGGAATTTGGTCGGTGATATTTTTAAAAAGCAGATTCTAAAACTGATACAATATGATTCAAACAGCTTTTTTTCGCATTTTTATTTACGTATGTATGTATTTATTTATTACTGGAGTGTAACTGCTTTACAATGCTGTGTTAGTTTCTGCTGTACAGTGAAGTGAATCAGCTCTGTGTACACCCACATCCCCTCCCTCCTGGACCTCCCTCCCACCTCTCCCCCACATCCCACCCATCTAGGTTGTCACAGAGCACAGAGCCGAGCTTCCTGTGCTTTATAGCATGTTCCACTAGCTATTTTACGCATGGTATTTCTGTGTGTGTGTGTATATATATACACACACACACACAGAGAAAAAAAGAGACTGCAAAGAAATGTCTCTCATTTTTATGAGACATTATGTTTCATTTTTATGGTTCATGAGTTCATTAAATGTAATAAACTATATATAGCAGGTAGGTTATGAGATTTTAGATTGTTTCATTTTCTTTCTCAACATTTTTGTACATTCTAAACATTGTACAATAACTACAATTTTATATTCAGGAAAAATTTACTAAAACAATAACCTGGAGCTTGTTGGCTACTAAGATAATAACAATCATCTGAGGACACAGGAATGGATCTCTCCTGGCACACAGTAAGCATATATTCTGAATGAATGAATGAATGAATGAATACACCCCACTGTAGAGAAGACAACCACAGTTTTGGTTTTTTTTTTTTAATAAATAAATTTATTTATTTATTTATTTATTTATTTTTGGCTGTGTGTTGGATTTTCATTGCTGCACGCGGGCTTTCTCTAGTTGCGGTGAGCAGGGGCTACTTTGAAGTGCGCAGGCTTCTCATTGCGTTGGCTTTTCTTGTTGCAGAGCACGGGGTCTAGGCACGTGGGCTTCAGTAGTTGTGGCTCACGGGCTTAGTTGCTCCGCGGCATGTAGGATTGTCGTGGCCCAGGGCTCGAACCCGCGTCCCCTGCATTCTTAACCACTGTGCCACCAGGGAAGTCCCAACCACAGTTTTTTAATGTGGGGTTTAATATCATCATTGTGATAAGTATCTGTTACATGCTTAGTATTTTAAAATACGTAATTATCTCTATCTCAAAGTTTTTAGGTAATCTTTAAAATCCAGATTATAAAAACTGTACAGTACTATTAATTCCATGGATAATAAGGGGAAATGGGTGGGTTAGACTTAATAGGCCTAATTTTCCCATTTTTTTTAAACCAAAGTGATTATCAACACAATGAAATTTATAGAAAATAAGGAAATAATTTTCATGAGGATTACAGAAAAAAGTGTATATGAGAAACCTATATCATTAGACATAGAATTTTATGTTGTAAAAGGATTAAAAGTGAGAATATAGAAAAAGATACTTCCATTTTTAAAACTCTTATACAGAAATGAAACGCAGATGACATAATCAACTGTAGTGAACTAATGAACCATAAAAATGAGAGCAAATAAGAAGGGGAAAAAAAATCAACCAGATTTTCCAGAAATTCCTCAGATCTCTCCAAATCTTTCTGATTCCAGAGCCTAAGTTTTTAGCTATTACTCTATGCTTACTTAGGTTCTGGAATCAGAAAGATCTGGATTCAGATCAGCTCTATTCCTTCACAGCTGTGTGCCCCTAAAGAACATGTTAATTAACTTTTCTAAGCCTCATGTTCCTCGTATGTAAAAACTGAGACAACAATGGTGCCTAGTTTATACAGTTATGGTGATGATTAAATGAGATTATATATGCAAAGCACAAAAACGTGTAGCATGATGTAAATACTGGATAAGTGTTCGCAGCATTTACTACTATCCTACTCGTCTTAGGGCTATAAAAGGACACAACCCAGCAATCAGTAATATGGAAAGCAGAGTACCTCTGTCTGGTCTTTAAAACTTTTAATTCACCAATACTACACTTAAGAAACCTCTTGTTTGCTGAGTATCTTTAGACTCAGAGAGTTAGGCATTCTAATACTTCATCTGCACACCATCCCTGTCCTTGAGTATGCAAGTCTAGCTAGGAAAGAAAATTACTAGCTACTATCAAGAAAAGTGATTTATTTTCCTTAGCCAGAACATACAAAATACTCAGAGCTTACTAATTTTGTCTACAAACACAAACACACACACATACAATTTTTTTTTTCTGAGAAGTAGCGGGATTTATTCATAGCCTCAAAGTATACCCCCACCAGATAATTAGTAATTACAAAGGATGAAATAATGACTTTACGGTGGAAAAACTTGGCAGATACCACATTAGCCAAATGATCAGCGTTATTAACATCAATAACAAGACAAATCAATAGCATGTGCCTCCTGATGTGACACATGAAAAAGAACACAATATTACTTCTGCGGTATTTCTGCCAAAAGTTTATCACCTGAATCTAACCACAAGGAAATACTGGACAAAAATAAACTGAGGGGTTCTACAAAATAATTGGCCTGAGCTCTTAAAAAAAAAGTCAATGTCATGGAATACAAAGAAAAAGTCAGGAACGATTTCACACTGAAGGAAATTAAAGAGACATGAAACTAAACACAAACACAATCTTGAATTTTCTTTGCACTGCATTTGCATTTCCCAGGATATTACTGAAATCACTGGCAAAATCCGAATAGGTTCTGCATGAGGTAGAAGTCAATATTAATTACTTCTCATATAAATATCCAACTAACCCAGCTCCATTCACTATAAAGACTGTGCTTCCCCAACTGCTCCACAGTTCCATCTATGCTATAAATCCAATATCCACATATGTATGGATCTGGTTATGTTTTGTTTTATTTTAACAAGCAAATACAAATTTATTTCTCATCTCCCCTTGATTACACAAGTGGTAGCATAAAGTACAGATTTAGTGCTCCTGAATTTGTTTTTCTTTTAATATTGTACCCGAATGGAGATCTTTCTATATCAGTAAGCAAAGCACTTTTGCAACTTTTCTTCCGTTTCTCTCTCTCCTCTCTCTTTGCGTACATGTCTTAATTTACTTATGTAGGGAAGGCAAAACAGTAGGATATTTGATCTCTATATGGCAAAAAATAAGATTGAATCTATTCCTTATGCCATACATTATGAAAAATTCCAAATAGATTAGAGATCTAACTGTAAAAACTGAAGCCACAGAAATAGAAGAATCATATATCTGATAAAAGGTTAATATCCAAACTACATAAAGAACTCATACAACTCAATAGCAAAAAACAATCCAATTAAAAAATGGGCAGAGAATCTGAGTAGATATTTTGGTAAAGACATACAGATGATGACCAAGTGCATGAAAAGGTGCTCAACATCACTAATCACCAGGGAAATACAAATCAAAACAACAATGAGATACCACCTCACACCTGTCAGAATGGCTATCATCAAAATGAAAATAAACAACAAATGCTGGTGAGGATGGGGAGAAAAGGAAAGAAACTCTGGTGCACTGTTGGTGGGACTGTAAATTGGTGAAGGCACTATGAAAAACAATACAGAGGTTCCTCAAAAAATTAAAAAAACAGAACTACTGTATGATCTATCAATTCTACTTCTGGGTGTTTATCTGAAGGAAAGGAAAACACTAACTCAGAAAGATATACGCACCCCCATGTTCACTGCAGCATTATTTACAATAGCCAAGACATGGAAACAACTTAAATGTCCATTAATGAGTGAATGGATAAAGAAATTGTGGCATATATATACCATGGAATATTATTCAGCCATAAAAAAGGAAATCCTGCCATTGGTGACAACATGGATGGACCCTGAGGGCATTATGTTAAGTGAAGTAAGTCAGACAGAGAAAAACAAATACCATAAGATCTCACTTACATGTGTAATCTTAGAAAAAAACAAAGAAACTCCTCATAGATACAAAGAACAGACTGGTGATTGCAGACAGGGGTGGGGGATGGAGGATGGGGATGGGTGAAGACGGTCAAAAGGTACAAACTTCCAGTTATGTAATGTACATATAGGGATGTGATGAGCAGCATGGTGACTATAGTTAATGACATTGTATTATATATCTGAAAGTTGCTAAGAGAGTAAATCTTAAAAGTTCTCATCACAAGAAAAAAATGAATGAATCAATCCTTTTATAACCAGGTAGTAGGAAAAGACCTGAGTCAAAATGGATCAAGTTCCAGAATTAATTTTTCAAAAAAAAGATTAATAAATATGACTACATTAAAAATAAAATTTTGCATGGCAAAAAAAATCATACACACACAAAAAAGACATTAGACAATCTGGTGAAATATATTTGCAACTTATCACACAAAGGACTAATATCCATAATCCATAAACATATTTTTTAAATAAAGAAGAAAAAGACCAACAACTAGATTTAGGGAGTTCACAAAAAGAAATGCAAATGGACAGAAATGAAAGACATATATCTCTGAATTTACTTCATTATATAGTTTTTACTTTGGAAAAAATATGTTTTACATAATTAAAATTTAAAAATCAAGGGAAAAATGGCAATCTTTTCAGAGTTAATAACATTCTATAGTTTGTTTTATTATTATTAAACAAAAATAGAATTATAACAATGATTTTGAAAATTTTGCATTTTTAATGTATCTTTTTTTGCCTTTTAAAAAAATTTTTATTTTATATTGGAGTATAGTTGATTTACAATGTTGTGTTAGTTTCAGGTGTACAGCAAAGTGATTCAGTTATACATATACATATATCTATTCTTTTTCAGATTCTTTTCCCATATAGGTTATTACAGAATACTGAGTAGAGTTCCCTGTGCTATACAGTAGGTCCTTGTTGATTATCTATTTTATATATAGTAATGTGTATATGTTAATCCCAAACTTCTAACTTATTCCCCCCCCTTTTTAAATGTATCTTACCGATCTTTCCAGCATATACAAACCTACGTTCTATTCTACAGCTGGGCACTATTGCTTTAAATATTGAGGGGGAAAAAAGAAAACAAATTAGCCTGACTATAAATCAAGCTGACAGCATAACCACACAAGAAAAAGTTACTTCAAATGACTTAGAAATTAGTATTTTGTCTGTACATCCCTAGTGGTATATATTCTAAGGACAAAAAGAAATTATAATTAGTACTAATATTGGTATTAAAAAAAAATAATTGTAGTTATACTGTAGGTTATGCAAATGGTAATACTGTTATTAGTATCACTAGGAACCAAGATTTCCAGAATAAGAGAAAAAAGATGTAAATAACAAAAAAGTTAAGAAACAAAATATAACCTTACAATCTTATGTGTGAATTGCAAACACCAGTAAGAACTCAAGATCTTTCTCCTTAAAAAAATATTTCCTAATCCTGTCCACTGGAATGGCCTATAAGCAATAATAGCACAGTAGCTATGGATACCCCTTAGCACCCAGATTGTGATATCTAAATACCATTTCCCATTAAAAGGAACTACATGGAGAAATGGCTGATTCCAGGTACAGAGTGGAAAATGTACAAAATAAACCCAGGTCAACTTACTGTGTCAGAAAGCAAAGGCATTATCAAAGACTACTCTGATCATGTTGAAGTACAATAGCCAACCTAAAGGGATTCGCACTAACCTAAAAGGAAGCAATTTGCATTGAAAAGAATGTCTGAAATGGGGCTTCCCTGGTGGCGCAGTGGTTAAGAATCCGCCTGCCAATGCAAGGGGACATGGGTTTGAGCCCTGGTCCGGGAAGATCCCACACACGGTGGAGCAACTAAGCCCGTGCGCCACAACTACTGAGCCTGCACTCTAGAGCCCACGAGCCACAACTACTGAGCCCACACGCCACAGTTACTGAAGCCCGTGTGCCCTAGAGCCCATGCTCCGCAACAAGAGGAGCCACCGCAATGAGAAGCCCGCGCACCGCAACGAAGAGTAGCCCCTGCTCACCACAACTAGAGAAAGCCTGCTCACAGCAACGAAGACCCAACACAGCCAAAAATAAAGAAAGGAAAAGAAAAAGAAAAAAAATTTTAAAGAAAAGAATGTCTGAAATGGAGTGAAACACATCAAGTATGTAAAAATCCATGAGATCATAATAACCACAACTTATCAGTCACCACTGGAAGTTGCTAGGGTATCAACTCATTTCTTTGAAGATTTATAAATAGGGAAGAATTAAGCATTCATCTTGCCAAACTATGTTTCAGGGTAACCAAACAGCTGATACTGGGAAAGTTTTTCTTTATAAAAACAACCTAGCTTATAAATCATAAGGAAAATTTTTTGTGGTTTTTTAAAATCACTATTTCTCAGTACCTAATGAAATACTGGATTTAGGCAAGAATAATCACAGGTTTCAAAAATCATTAGGTGAAAGGCTATGGGGAACTTTACAATGACAGGATCAGTCTACGGTTACCTGAACCCACTGATCAATTCTGACATAAAAAGAAAGACTACCAGCCATTATGTGCCTCTATCTGAATATTTTGTCTGCATAAAAACCAATGAAATTCTTTAAAAGACTTTCTCACTTAGTAGGAATTTTTAGGCAATTTTTACAGAAAGTATAATGGTAAACTGTTTTCAGTTTTTATTATATATTTCTGTGTTTCATAAGGAAAATTCACATATTTATAAAGAACTTCAATCCTATTTTTATACTTAACTATTTTTCAAAAACAGTTTTAATTGATTTTAATCTTTCAATAATACTTACTGTGAATTCATCTCTTCTAGTAACTGTGTGAGCTTTCTCCAAGGATTATACTCAGAATCAATGCTGTAAAGCCGCATGTGCAAGGCTAATACATGGAACAGTTGATCTAAAAAAATTGAAGAAAAGGTAATTAGAAGGTTCACAAAATTTGTCCAGAACAATATTCAGGCAAAATTTCTAGCTAATTTATAAGGAAATGTTTCCTATCCTTATAATTATAATTCACCAAGTTTAAGTACCAACTACTTCATGCTCTCTTTTAAGGTAAACTCTGAAATATATATCCAAATAAACTGTACTAGAATTTGGACTGTCCTTATGCTCAATCTTAATACAGGAATGGTTTGTTTTCTTCATCTCCTGTCAGAGACCTACTTTTCCTTGGCTTTATGCTTCAGGCTTGGTAACTTGTACTTCTCACTATTGTGATCTCCTAACCAAAATTCACTATTATCTTCAATACCCTACTCTGAGTAATATGGACAATAACTTCCATATAAACCACTGTTAGGTAAATATCTTTCTTTACCTAATATTTTCTCCTAAATATTCATTAGATTTAATTGTGACTTAATCATCTTTTGATTCAACATTAAGAAAAAATAATGGAAATAAGATTATTTAAAAGGATTATTCTGGCTATTTTCATTTCTTCTACCTAAACCATGATAATAGTCTACCAGTCTTAGCTTTCAACAAAATTCTGCTATGGCATTTAGAAAGAAAATTTTGTTTAAAATTTTTTAATTATTTGGGGAAAAAATCCTAAATTCTGCTTTCATATCACATGTCCATTTTCTGGTATAAATGACAAGGACTGGACTAAATTATTCTGCTGCTATTACTCAATATTTGAATTAAAATGAATCAAAATTCACTTTCTAGAAAGTTAGATAATACTTTTTTGACATGTGATTAAAATTAATTCTTAAAACCAGAAAGAAAAAAGCCAAATGACACAAACATATTGTTGTCACCCTCTAAATTAAAATATTCAAAACTAAACAACATTTTGTTTCTCTGAGCAACTGACTTGGAAATTAACTATACTTGAGAATAACTTGAGATCCATCACTATGAGGAGGAGGAGGAGGAAGAGGAGGAGGAGTAATATTAGTGGTGATAGATAGTAGCTTGGGGAAGTTATTTATAAGACATGAGAGCTATAAGATGAACAAAATAAATGTTCCACTCTGTGGGGCAGGGTAGAGGAAATGGGAGGTGGGCAGGGGAGCTGAACCTAACACTCTGTACATACAACTGTTTCAATCTGGTGTCTCTATAACAAACAGAAGAATCTAAATACCATATCCTGTTTCACCTTCTGTCTATAAGTCAATGTATAGTCTAAATCCTCTTAAAATTTCTTCATCCTATTAATGGTTAACACTAGCTGAGTATTTATTAGCGCCAAGCACTACTTAATAATCACTTTATATGGATTATCTCAATTTATTTTCACAAAAATTCTACCAGGTAGGTAACACTGTTATGCCCAGTTTTGAGACAAGTTTCCCAAATTTTCAGTTTTTCTAGTAATCTGGTTCCATTGATAACACTAAGAACAAGAGACATTTTTAGCAGAGAAATAACATGATGAAAAATATATTGGTCATTTTAATTTTATTTCAATTCAATTACACATAAGAGACTTTTTTATGAAGTATATAATTTATAACTTTTAAAAAAGTGTCTAAAACCTAAAAATGTTTTAAAAAAAATAAATTCCTCTAGCAGAAAATATTAAGATTAACTCAAGTTGCAAGTTGAGGAGTTTTGCATTCTTCTTATATAGGTTTTAAGTGAATCAAAGGGCTCTCTTTAATATCTCCTTTCAAGATGAAAGTCAATTAACTTGGAGTTTTGATTTAATCAAAAGCATAGACATTGCAATTTTACTAACCTGTTTTGCACTGAAACCATGGCCAGCATAAAAGTAATGTTGTAATCTGCCTACTTTCCTAGCCTTTACCATAATTAAAGAAATACAAATGTTAGAAGAAAACTTTTTTATCTTCTTACATTGCCTCATTCTACACATGAGGAAATAGGCCCAGAGAAAGGAAGTACCTTGCCAGGTCACCCTAATATTTATTGGAAAAGCTAAGAACAGAATTCAAGATTTCCTACTTGTTAGTTATTTCTACCATTCCAGTTCTCCTTGGGGTTTTTATGATTAAAAGAAAAGTATAAAATTCCTTTTGTAACACACACACCCCTTTCCATTCCTATGAAAAACTGAGACTGTAACCCTGCAGCATCTTCTAAAGCTATAATACAATAAATAACAAGAGTCTTTGGTATTAGTTTTAACTAGAACTGAAGGATGATAACATATCTAATGAGGTACATCTACCTTTCAAAAACAATCCTGGAAACTGCAGATAACTTCAACAAGAAACAGAATAAGCCAAATAACAATCAATGCTTTTCACTATGTTTATATAATTCACTGTGTTTTTAAAATTTAGTCTGAGACCTATCAGTAAGAATGAACTCTAATATTTATTTAGCAACAAAAATATCTTTGAGGGAATTCCCTGGCGGTCCAGTAGTTAGGACACTGTGCTCTCACTGCCAAGGGCCCGGGTTTGATCCCTGGTCGGGGAACCAAGATCCTGCATGACATGTGGGACAGCCAAAAAAATTAAAAATGATAATAATAAAATAAATACCATTCTCTAATAAAGGAATCAGGGCTTTAAAAAAAATCTTCTATAGTAAACACATATTGACAGTAGCAGACATAGGATGAAGAGAACCTTTGATCATATCAAAAAGTTAAAGACTAAAAAATAATAGAAAAATGTATTAAACACCAACTATGTTCATGACATTTTAAAAGTTGAAAAGCAATTATACCAAGAAAGCACATTATTAAAATTTTGAATAATAACAGCAAAAGAAATAGATAACTTTTTTTGGAATGACAGATTTTAAAGTTCTAAAGTTTAGACCTACATTTATAAAAGGGTTTAGAAATGAGAAACATCATTAACTTATAGGTGTGCTGTGATTTCAATAAACAGGCACCACTGCCTAGTAGGACCCAGGAAGTCCTGGCTTTGAATCCAAGCTCTGTACTAGCCATGTGTCCTTGGGCAAATTACCTTAGTTTTATTATCTGCAAAACAGGGATAATACCAACTTTCTGGGCTGTTTTAAGTGATAGTAGTTATGGTAAGAGCATACATCTGTAGTATGTAGACAGTGTTTATATACATGTACATACATATATGGTTTCTAAGGATAAATTCCAAAAAAATAAATTTAATACTTATAAATGAGATAATACAGCTAAATTAGAGATTATGACTACATTAGACACATTAGGTCTCCACATAAAACTACCACTTTATACAAAATATTAACATATATTTTTAACCTCTTCTCTCTCCTCCCCTGAACTTTTGGTACCACTCTTCCTTGGTTCTCCCCCAGCTTCTTCTCAATTACTTGTAAGTGTTCTTCTTCCTCTACTGAACTCTAAAAGGTGGCATTCTCCATAAGAAAGGAAAAGGGATCCCTTTTAAGCCCTCTTTCCCTCTCATTCTGCACACGCTACTTCACATAAGCTCAACTTCCACTTCTACCTGTAAGTTTACAATTCACAAATTTTTCTAGCACTTCAGATGTTTGACAGGCACCACAAAGATCAATATATCCAAAACTAAACTGATTATATAGCCCAGCCTAGCTCCAATATTCATTTCCTCTTATAATTCCATCTGAGTGAATGACATCACTGCCCATACAAACATCCAAGGAAAAACTTGGGAGTCATCTCCCACATTCTTGCCCTCCATAGCCAGTTGATTACCCATCCTATTGGTTCTGCCTCCTATGACCCCTCTTCTACTCTACTCCACCCCTACATCATTTCTCAATTAGATTACTCAACAATGTCCTCATTCAGTTTTACGTCTTTTGTTTCACCCCCTTCCAATTCCTGTAAACAGGAAATCTATTCATATTATCTCATAAATGGTTGGTGAACCACTGAAAGAACAGGCATAGAAAGCGCTTCATGAGATAACCCCTATCTTCTTTTTCTGGTTTATTACTTAACCTTCTTTCCTCCCTTTACTTTAGCAACTATTCCCTAATGTGTCATATTGTCTCACTCTGTCTTTGCAAGATGTTCTCTCAGCCTAGAATAGCATCTTCTTGTTCTCTAGGCAAACCTGATTCATCTTTCAAGAGCCAGTTCAAGTGCTCCTCTGTAAATTTTTCTCTAATACCACAACCTGAGACAGATGTGATCATCCCCTGCTTTATGCATTCTCTACACTTGAGTTACCTTTATTTTAGCACTTCTAATACAGCCCTGTAATTATTTTTCACATTTTCCTCTCCTATGAGACGGTGAAATCTCCCTGAAAAAGACAATTGTTTCTTTTCCTCTTTGTACTTCCCAGGCTAGCACAGTGCTTGACATTTAATAGGATTTTTTTTTAAGCATGCTGAATATTGTATGAATATGTCAACAATCCTATTTTTTAAAATCATACAATATAAGCCTAAAATTCATGATGGATTTATACTCTTCCTTTTCTGCTGTAATGACACACTGGCTTAGTAACCAAGAAAGAGGCCAATTAACTAGCCCTAATTTCACTGCCCCAAAGAGAGTGACCTCTCAACTCTAACTACTAAAGTAGTGCTTGACTTACTTGCTCCCACTGTCTTCTTCCCCATGTTGGTTGCCGTGACAACTCACCTGGGACAATGAACTCTATTTTCTGCAATACCTAATCAAATTCTTTACAACCGGGACAAGTCTGAGGTATTATAATGTACTTAATCACAAGAGAAACATATCATTACTAAAACAGAAAACACCATTGAAAGACTGATTTGTCGTTGAAAAAAACCAAAGATTTAAATATAAGAACTCTCAGCTGGAACAAAAAGGTAAGATTTAGCAATCTCTTTTATCTGTATCAGTATTAAAGTAAGACTATTATACCAAAAAAAATCTATAAAATAAAAACATAACTCCAACTTTATTGTAAAATTAAGAGTTTTACACGTATGGCTATGAATACCATACACACACACGAAACACCGTTATGCCAATTTTTATGACTTGGGGAGTATCCACTTAAGGAAATTGAACGCGAAGTTGTTACATACGTTTTTGTTATATGTTATATGTTTTTCATAACATATTTTTCAAAATGCTTTCGAAACAGATGTTTACTGAGCTCAGTACCAGCTTGGAAATTCTGTGTCTCTGTCAGTCATTTCTAAACATGTAAGAGTTCTAAACAGGCAGATTATTTCTTAGTATAACACTCATACTGGTCATTAAGACAGAAATACATATTAAAGGAAAGACTTATCCTAAAAACTTTTAGAAATTGGTTCTGTCTAAAATTGTACCACTGTTAAAATTTACCTAAGGTAAACTTAACTGGGTCTGCATTTCCAGATCATTCAAAATTTTAGTTCTATCAGTGCAGTTATCACTGCAAGTATTAAATACTTGTCAATGAAAAAACTTTCAACTAGCCAAATGACTCTCTAAATTACCATGAAAAAAAAAATTTCAATTTCTCTCTAACTGAATAATCAAAGTAAGGAAATGGTTCTGACCCATTTATCCTAGGGGGAATATAACTGGTGTGGGTATACACCTCTCACAGCAGAGTCAGCTTCCTCGGTTCCTCTACACAGTCCTGAGAAATGACCTGTGGAAAGATGGAGGGAACTCCCAAGTGAGAACCTGAAAACTTTTTTCAGCTCCTGCTGAAAAAAAGGAGCTGCCCTGCCCTAAGCCAACCAAGATCTCAGGACCCCTACGCCCTGACAGTGGAAATTATTATCTGTGGAACTTAGTTCCTGGAATAACCACACCATTAACACAGGAAGGCCTACAGGATGGGCCACAAAGCACAGGCCCACAGGATGGGCCACAAAGCACAGGACCTGCAGAAAAACTTCAAAGAATAGCTGAAGCCACTCTTCTTAGCTCAAAATCTTAAACCACAGCTCTAACCCAGGCCACCCCAAATTAACAATGTATTTTGTTCCCAATAAATAAGCTATATCAGTCTTTAATCCCATTCTGTCCTTCTAACTCCATCTTTTAACAGGTCAAACTTAAGGTTTGTTAAGTGCTTTCCTTAAAGAAAAAAAAAGACTAGGCTGAAAATTAACTTTTATCTTGCTTCTGGCCCCCTTACCCACCCCCACCCCCAATTTGATGATGGTAGTATTAAAGTAGTAGAAACAGTAATGTTGAGATTTACAGTCTATGAAGACTTGAACATACATTGTAAAACTGAGTTCTTACAACAATCCTCTGGTTGGATACTATGAAGAACAGAAGCCATGAGATTAAATAAGCTTGCCATTAAACTATTTGCCCACTCATGAAGAGTGGAGTCTGAAGGCAATTTCTACATTTTTGTATTAATTTATGTACTTTGACCACTATAATAATTTGGTGGCCAAATTTTCTTCTTGTTACGGGATAACAAAAAGAACAGAACAAAAGTTGTGATCCAACCTATTTGTAGAATTCATAGTTTTTTAAATCTGAAAGGACCTTATTAAGCCATGGATATCAGAATTTTACCACTGTTAAAGAATAAGATTAGACTACTTAATAGCAATTTTGTGATATTAAACAATATCTTTATGAAGCCTTACTGCAGGGTGAAATTAACATCAAAATAATTTTCTCTAACTCTGAATTCTCCAAAAATTCATTCTTTGAGCAACTAAAACTACTTTGAGCTGCATGCTGCATGCACACATCTAAGCTGGATTGCTTTCTATGAATAACAAACACAGGGGGCAGTTTTCCACTGTGTGCATCATTTCTTGAAAAGATCATATATTATGTCAAAATTAAGTTAAAGCACCTCAAATGAAAATGTCAAAGCAAGGGTTTGCCTCAACCTTTCTTGACTAAAGTTTAATTTTTATCTCTATAAAATCATGAAATCCATTTGTGATATGAACTTTGGCTCCTTAGTTAAACCACAGTAATAAGCAGAAAGCTCAGACTCAAAGATATAGAAAGATGTTGATCTAACTAAAGATAATTTTAAAAAAATTATCCTCCAATATTAATAATTTATCAATGACACCTCTTCCTCCCAACCCCACCCCAGCCACTGGTTTCAACAATTTCTGTTTGAGAAATACACTAAGAATATCATGGCAAAAAGTGTTGAAAGCCTGTGAACTTCACTGGAATCTATGGCGTTCCATGTCTACTTTCAAATCACTTGAATGAAGAAATTAACTGAGTAACTTTAATAAAATATTCTTAATAAAAAGTTATGCCTTCAATTTTTGCATCTGCTTTGTCCTACATCTGTTGCTAACCAAGTTGGTGGTACTTATCAGTATATATACCAATTTGTAACAAAAACTCCAAATTCACTCATCTTTCAAAACCATGTTCAAATGCCATGTCCGCCAAAAGCTTCACTGATTTTACAAGCTAGATATGATCCCAAACCTCCAAATTTTCTAGAACTTTATCCATACCCCACTTTAGAGCTTAACACTTTCTATCTTACAATAAATTATCTAGAATCAGTCTTATCTGCTGAATACAACGTCCTTAATGCCTGACCTTCCAGTGAATAAAGAGGAGGTCCACAGCTCGGACCTAGAAATCAGGAGCAGAGCTGCATGTGGGAGCTGATGAGATGGCTCACACCAGGAGCAAGGGGGAACCAGCCAGCAAACTGGTGAAAAATAAAGGAGAACCAACTGGTATCCAAGGAAGAAGGAATGAGGACTTGAGAAAATGTCTGAAGGAGTGGCCCAAAACAAAAATAGAATTCACAGTGAATGGCTGGCAAAAGAAAATAGGCAAGGTAACAGGAAGGATAGCATGGGAGATCCTGGAAATATTCCAAGGCAACAGTGTGCAGTAGGATATCCTTGACTAAGCCCAGGGGTGAAAGTTTTTAAAGGTTCTGCATCTTTTGGGACACTTAAGGGCAAGAGATATGTCTTACATAACTGAATTTAATGTCAGAGAACTGGGTTCAATTGCAAGCTTTGACATTTCCAACTATATGACTTGGCAATGCAATCACTCTGAACTCCAGCTTTCTTTTCTATGAAAAAGAGATAACACCTATTTAACACGGTCATTCTAAAGACTAAATAATTTATGTGAAAGCACTTTTTAAACTTTAAAACTGCAAACGTAAGGTATAATTAAAATACCATAGTATGCTGCTGTGTGAATTAATTTTACTCATTTTTTACTGTGGAAAATTTCCCAGACATGTCTTTAGGAATGAACTTTTACTCTGATTGGACTGGTCATTTTATCTCAATACTTCAAAAATTTGTTTGAATATGGAAGTGCTGAATGGCATTATTCCACGACAATTTGATTTCTCAGTAGAAATTTGGCCAGTAATATTTTCTGCTTTTATTGTTGTAAATAGGTCAATCTTGTGCCGTGCCCCGCTCCCACTGTGTGTGTGTGTGTGTGTGTGTGTGTGTGTGTGTGTGTGTGTGTCCATCGATAATTATCTATCGGGCATTACACAAGCCATTCAAGACAAAATTTATTAAATTTTTTCTCAACTAAACTAAACTTCAATTTCATCAGGGATTTGTGATGGAACATTACTCCAAAAGTGTAACTTCCATTATCATTTGCTTAATTAGTGGAGCATTTTCTCATTCTCTTTCACCAAAATATTATGAAAATGAGAAAAGACATTTTAAAAATGATATATTTAAGAGGCCATAGAAAGTAATGAATGGGAAAAGGAAAATACTAACTTATGAATAGGCTCTAGAGAAAAAGTGAAATTTTTATTTACTAATACCATTAGAGTTCTACTGGAAAATGAAAAAAATGAGATATTTGATCTAAGATCCTATGAAACACCTTCAATATGCTCTTGCATTAAACTTAAATTAGGTTTGAGTTAGGCTTGAGTAAATAACAAATACATTAAGTTTATACACTTGCAAAATCGTGGGATTTTATAGAACATATAACATTCTGCATACATGATTTATAGAGCTCTTTTATAAATAATTAGGATAAATAATGCATAAGTAACTGAACAATACATCATATGAAAACTAAAATCAAAAAAATCATGTACAACCTAAATATATAAAATTTTTTATTTGTCAATCATACCTCAATAAAGCTGGGGGGGAAAAGAACTAACATAACTGATAAGGAAAAAAAGAAAACTAAAAACAGTATTAACTTATATTTAGGATAAGCTTCATCACAACCTCTTCTATACTGGCACCTTGAAATCTCTTATTCACTAAAGGGGAAAATAAAAAGAAACAAAAGTCTGGAAGTAACTATCAATTTAATAATTTAAATTAAAATTGAGGGTGATAATTGAAGTGGCTGCTGCTAGACTTTTACTACTATTTTTAGCATTCTGGTTAAGTTCATCATTTACAAGCCTCTGTATAAATTTAAGTACCTCAGAGGGGGGAAAAAGTAGCTTTCTAGCATAAAACTAAAATTCCTTTACTAAACACTTTCTCACATAACAGTTTCTGGAATATTATCAGCCAATGCCAAACAACAAATTAACAAGAAAGAATAATTTATGTAAGTGAAATTATAGTTTCTGCCAATTCAAACAGACTAGAAGCTAAAACTCCTATTTATCAACAACTTCTATAAAACATTTTAAATCACTGGGCACAAGTAGGGTTTAAGTATATACATCAAGGGGTCAGTAAATACTGAATACTCAGTAAAAAATAAATTCCAAAACCTTAAATTTCCAGGAACAAAGTGATACCACAAAATAAAATATCAAAATCTAGTACAACTAGTAAGAATTTTAAAAGTAACTTGGTTAAATTTCACATAAGTTCATATCTTTATGTTAGAAATTTCAAGGTGTTTTTGATCAGTCCTTTGCTCTGAAATCATTCCAAAATTACATATATATCTTCTTAAAATAATATACATGTATTTTTGAAAAACTAATATATATTGATAATTTTAAATAATTACTAATATTTTTAGCATTTAAGAAAATATATTCATTTTTCAAAAAAAATATTATGTTTTAAACAATTTTTATTTCCCATATCAATCACATTAGGAAGTATTTTAACTCCATTGATTTGGGACCAATAATTAACTGTACATGACATTAAATAATATTACCCCTAGTATTCACATTAATTCTCTAAATAATGACTACACAGTGATAGCATCAAAACCATGCTCATGAAAAATCTACTTTAAGTTCCAAATGATACTTCTCAGAAATATACCCTTACAAAAAGTACTGAAGAATCATGCTCAGTTTACAATATAAAGCATATTCGTCAATAAAAGTAAACATCTACAATTTTAATACATTTGTGCACATCACAATACAGTACAAATGCCTTCACTGATTAAGAGCAGCTATTTATATAGAAATCTGTAGGTGATACAAATTGTCTTTATAAAAATTTTCTTAAGTCCAGACAACATAAAAATTCTTTAAAAGAATTTAAGTTTGAGGAAAATTTTTTATCGTTGAGAATAATACACTGTTTTAATTTTGAACCAATGTAATTCTGATTAATTACTATGACATTTATTTACTGACCAATCATAGTATAGAAAGAGCTAAATGTTCATGATTCTTCTAAGATTAACCATTTAAAGCATATAATCACTATTAAAATTGATTATACAAAACATAAAAAGAATTTGAAAATACATCAAAAGACCACTTTGCCTTTATATGCTTTCAAAATGAAATAATCAGAAATTTTTTAAAATTTAGCACTGCTTAAGACTTACTTAAACAAGACCTTTTACCAGCTGTGCTTGCACCACCTGAACATAAATTCCCTCCTCGATGAATTAATTCAAGTTCCAAATTGGTTCTGTAAGCAAAGCATTAAAAAATATCTCAGTCATTAGATTGAAGTAATACTTTTTGTTCTATTGATATGTCTGAATAAACCTAAAGTTCTTCAACTTTATTATATGAAAAATTATAGTTTATGCAATATCAGTAATAATCGTATTTTATCTGATATTTAGAAATTTAAAAGGGGAACAGTTTATCTACCCTTACTTATATGTTCATATTTATACCTGCAAAACTGCACACGTCACAGTGTAATTGTTGCAAAATCCCAGATGTTGGCAAATACTAAAAACTAGGCCTTAAGGAAAAAAACTGCAACACATTTCAAAAACCCTCATATGAATCTGATGGAAGAATCTGTACTCTGGCAGCCACTGATTAGGTGGTTACTGGCATATAACACACAAGGGCATACCAATTTTTCTATCAGAGAAATAGTTATCACTCACTGGAGCTCAGATGGCATCTAGAAACCATTATTAAGAAACAAAATCACTAACATCAAAGTGGCTATAAACAACACATATAATTAAACAGCAGTCTCCTTTATAGACTTCTAAAATTACAGTTTTATTAAAATACATTGTATAACTATTAACACTGCTAAACAACAATATTGTTCATATAGATTTGAAATTATATTTAGCAATTATTAGCTTACAGAATAGCAATAATTAGTAAACTGACATTTCAAAAATCAAACTGATGCGGAATCTAAAGATTTACTCAAAAGCAGTAACAGTAAAATAGCCAATCAATTTTGACAAAATAATAAACGAAAATTCTGAGTGACAGTGTGTATTTTTATTTCAACAGTATTAATAAACTTAAACACACCTTTATTTGCCACAACTAAAACTGAATAAACTAGTTTATATCCAAGGTATGTATATATGACACTAAGAGTGAGATATCCCCCATCTTAAAAAAAAAAAAAAAAAAGGCAACGTTTCAAGCTTACTCTTTGCAAGTGAATTCAGGAAAGAATAGAACCCTATTTTATTTAAAACAAAACATTTTGAGCTGGTTTTGGTTGTATCTTGAACACAGAATGTTTTGAAATGTTATTTTCATATATTTACTTATAAATGCAAACTGTTAAAAATATTAATATTTCTAAACCTGTATATTTGCCACCCATTTCTAAAGGAATGCTTTAATCCTCTCTACTCAGGAGGGAGAAAAAGCAATTTAACACTGATAATGTTCCTGTTCAGAGCTCCATCTGGTTGCCGCTGATAAGGGCATCTGTGTGACAAGGGAATTTTCCACCCTTCAGGTGATTTGCATTGCTCACTGAACTTCTAAAAACCTACCAGCAAGGAAGCAGGGACAAGGATTTCATATTAGTGGACAGAAAGCGAGCGGAGACCAGCATGTGTTCCTTCATCAAGGGAATATAAATGAGATCAATACATTTTGTTTTCACAAATCTTCTGTTGCCTAATCTGTAGAAAAAAATTAATGGCTATATTCTCTTATAATAACTAAGATTTCCTAGATAGTACTTTTAAAAGAGCTAACCAGAAACGCGATTAATTCTTACAAATGATCGTCAGAACCAGAATGTCAACTTTTATTTCAGCATAATATGCAAAAATATTCATTAAAATATAAATACAATAACAAGTCTATTTATTTAATCATCAAATAAGATACTTTAAAGGGTGATAAACATGTTACCAGAAATTTGATTTTAAAGAATACTTGAAAGAAAACTACCAAATGTAATTAATTCAGATTATGGTTGGAAGATCTCCTGTACAACATTCCTTCTGAGTTAAGAAAACAAAACTACCTATCCAAAGGATTCATATAATATCTAGGATTTAAAAAATCAATATGTCAGAAGCCCTAGCCATCAGCTTCTCCTTATTTAATTTATAACAAAATTGGCCCTTTAAGTCTTGCTAGAGAAAAGAACACACAAATGTGTCACATGCCCCATGTCTGCTTTTCCCTCACTGTTGAAAATCGTAACGCAATATTCTGTTTCTGCCCTCCTGAATGGATGATATAAAAATTAAGATGTATTGGGAGCAGAAGTTTTCCAAGCCTTTTTGTTCTTGGAGAAAAGTAGACTCAACTTTCTATATTTTCTAACACAAACACATTCAAATTAGTTTGGACAGGGAATAAAAAAGAAGAGAAAATCTCTACATTTGAAAGAAAGATTGCTTAAAGCCTATCATGGTGGCCACCTAGATACACCCATATAAAAACTCCTCCAACTATGCTCCAGTTTCTTTTTGCTTGACTAAGTATGCCTTCTACCCCTCGTTTGGCACTAACTTATATTTTTAGAGCTATAATTTGAAAAACAAACGTGTGTACAAACACACACACACAGAGACTCAAACACATAGTGGTATAGTGTGGGTTCAAGGCCTGAGCCTACCCCAACTAGATGACCAATTAATTCAATTTCTCAGAGAAGAAAAGATCTTCATCCATACCATGGCCTGGCCTATATTATCGAATACTCAGCTCAAGCTCTAACTCCTCCAAGAGTTAGGGAGAACTAACTCCCTTTTCTTGGAACAGGAAAGAAGCGCTTCTACACACTTTATATTTCAATTTGCTCATCTTCCCTTTTGAAGTTCTACAGCACTTTCTCAATATATCCATTTAAAAAATATATATTTTTTTAATATTTATATTTTTAAATATTTTATAAGTTAAAAAAAATTACATTGTTTTATACAGATTGATGTATATTAGTTTTGTTTCTCCAACTAAACTGTAAATTCCTGGAGACCAGGGACCATTTCAGATGCAGCTTCTATATCCCTGATGGTACATATAGCAAAGTGCTCAAAAAATTCCCAGGACCTGAACACCTCTTTGTTTTGATATGTAGCCAGTGATAAGATTCTCTAATCCCTGCAGTTTATTATCTTTATCTTGTTGACCCTTCCTTTAGTTTTAAAAAGGATTCATAATTTGGTGTTTTAGCAAGCATTCTTCTTATTTCAAACATAATTAGTTTATAAAGTTTAAACTTATAATGCAACTAATGTATAAAGCAAGCTGCATTCACTCTACTGAACAGTTTACCCACTTATGACTTAAAGATGTCTCTCCATCTACATCTCAGTTACTCACATTTCACCTTCTTTCCATTTCCACGTTTCTCACACATACAGGCTAAGTGCTACTTACTAATAACTCTAGGCTATACATAACTTGGGTCCAAAATCTTTGGAAAAATCAATTACTCAAATTAGTGTGATTCATTGTTTCAATAATGAAATAATGAATTGGCATTGAAGTGAAGAAAGCTTTCTTCTCCAAAATTAATTTTCCATAATCCATTTGAATGACTGATATTTGCAATAGAATGTTTTTTGGAAATACATTAAAACTTGAATATAGTAATTTTGATTGATTTTAATGCAACAAAAAGAGATCATTCCAACAATTTCTTCTTTGCTGCCCTCAGAAAATCCTCCAAGGCTTCACCTTGCAAATAAAATTAAAAACAAAGAGATACATATTGTCCTACCAAAAAATAAAAAATAGCTCAAAAACAATTATTAAAGGACACAGCTTTACACGCTAGTTACCCACTAGAAATATTTTGTTTCTAAACATCAAAAAATTTAAGCTCCCCAAAGAGCAAACAAAATTACTTATTCAGCTGGGAGAAATTCAGTCCTGGGAAACTAGGGTTGTAGCCCATTCAAATTACTAATGTCAAATACAAATACATTTGCACGTTCTAAGGAACTATACATTTAAGAATCACAACATTTAATTCAAAAGTTAAATAACTGAAATTAATTTTACTTCTAAATATTTTACTTACTTAACCATTTTAAATACTGCTAAATATTTCAATGACTACCTTTTAGGCATAAAAATGATCATAATCTGTAATCATAAGTATTTAATGAAACAAGGTTATACCTGGTTATACCTGGTTTCCTACCTTGAAAAAGTTACATTTTATTCAAATAGAATACACATGCTTTTTTCCTTTAACTCATGTTTTTGTTAATTTTTAGTCAATTTGGTTTTTGTGTTTCTTTTTAATGATTAAGTAAAACTTAGAGAAGGCATGCAATCTCACTGTGAGAACATTGCAATGCCCTGGGTAATTTTAACCAAGGATAACGTTTTTAAAGGTTATATACTTTCACTTTTGGAATCATTATATTGTTGCTTTAGAGTTTACCACTAAGGATCAGAGAAGGATGGGAGGATGGGAGAGCATATTTTCTCCACTTCTCTATATACACCCTTAGTAAATAACATTTGACATCTGTCCCTGCTTCTATATAAAAGAGAAAAACAAAAATATGTTGATTCAAAAAGTCTCCCATTATCACAGCAAGCTTTCTATAAATATTTCTATTAAAAAATTATATATATATTCTATAAATTATTTATATATTTAAACAAAGAAATAGGAATCCAAAACTTCTACCAAACTAAATTTAAATCAAATTATTTGATTTATCATACTACAGCAAAATTCCATGTACAGATCATTCCCATTCAACCAGGATTTTCTTACAAGGTCAATACTAATAAAATCAAAGGCATAAATACACAAGTGACATAAATATGTGTGTGTATATACATGCATTGAGTTGGTCTACATCCATGTCACTTTTCTACAACATGATTACCATAATATTGTACAGAACTTTATAAAACCTTGAAACCTGGCAAAATTAAATTATATTCAATTTAGTTTTCACATAAAGTATATTTTATTGCAAGTATGTAATTGGTAACTCTTCAGAGACAAAATGTTAAATTAACTGTTATATCTTCCCCCAAAGCATTCTAGATAAATAACAATAGACTAGGAATACACAGACTAGTTACTTCCCAATCCATTAGATCCTTTTACATCAATCCATGTCCAGCATTTGCATTCTTAGACCAAAAACTAATGTTTCCTTATCCTGAGGTCTAACTTGCTTGCTGCAATTTTCTTAAGTCTGGTTCCATTTTTCCTGGGTTCAAAAGAGTACATAGTTCATTCACTCTTTTGTTACCCTCTGTTCCAGGAATGGGGCAGAGAGAATGGTCATGATGAACTTCATGTATATATGACTTATAAAAGCTGAACTAAGGAGAGGAAAAAGGAGAACAGTAATTGAAAGAACACTATACCTCAGCTCAAGAAATCTGAGTTCTAGTCCTACTCTACCACTAATTTGTTGCATGACTTCAAGTCACGTTATTTCTCTAAATCTTACCTATTACAATACTACTTGAACAAAATACGAAGTATGCTTCTAGAGATATCCAAGGGTCTACAATATCAGATCTGGCAGAATGTGTTTACAATTGTGCCTGCTTCTCTCCTATATTTTTTTTTTACGGTTCTCCATTTTCATTCAATTAAGTTTTCTAAAATTCCTATTCGGAATTATTTCTTAGGTATTGAACACCTACTCAGTAGATTAGACTATTTCTACCTAATCTGAAAGATGAGAAGCATTTACCTCTGTTTTCTTGAGATGCTGGTAGCTACTCACAGAAGTTTAGAACATGCCTGATCTCTTGTTTCCTCTCCTTTATCTGATTTTCTAAACCACCTATAGTCTTCTAGGACATTACTAGATCTTGCATGAGCTTAAAACAAACAAAGTTAGTTCTTCTTACTGTTCTTATTTTTTTATAAATTAGAAGTATTTAACATATTACAATGTTTTAGTTCTTAGTATTATCACTTTTTTGACAGGGCTTAAACAGTGATTTCTTAACAACACCCTTCATATATAATACTCACATGCTTTGAGGTAGACATCTGTCCCAAATGTTAATAATATACTTTTCCTCATATATCCTATAATGCTTAATAATACTTAAACTAATATTCCATTAAAATAAAAACTCCTCAGAAAAATGAAGGAAAACTCTACTTTTACAGACCCTCTAGCAGGTTCTAAAACTAGCCATAATTTCAACCAACATTAAAAATATGCAACCTTTTTTCAAATAAATATGAATGAGAAATAAAATAAAATAAACTATTAACATTAAGTAAATATAAAAGTATATACTATGTATACCTACCTAGCAACAGAATACATAAAGAGAAAATCATTATCTGGTGAGCCTGGAGTCTTGCTATAGTCTCTATATTTCTTCTGAGTGGTATTTTTGATATCTTTCATTACAGATTCCATTTCTTTACTTAAGTTGGTTTCTGACTGTAAAAAACACAAACATACATATAAAGTTTATGTATATTCATTTTCTCTAATAATAGTCTAACACTACATTGTGTATTGTATGAGCACACTAGGAAATTAAGGTTTAAAAGTCAAAACAGATGTACATTAGCTATGCACCATAAATATATTAAGTGCACAAAGATAAAACAGATCAAGAGGTATTTTCTCTTATTTTAGGGACCTTTTATTCTAATTTTATATTGTGATCCAACCATGAATTAACCACACAAACTATACTCTAAACAAATGAGTGTATGTCATTAAAATATCTTAGAACAGTTTCCATGCTTTAAAAAAATATTTCATTTAAGCTCATTTTTTCAAGTTTAATATTGATGTCCCTTACTTTAAGCATATTTTAATCACATAAAAATCTGGATTTAGACAAGAAAAAAAAAAACACATAGACTCAAAAATTAGTCTTCAATTGAGGAAAGGAGATGAATCTTTCTGATTAGCTTTAAACTATGAATTTCTGTTAAAAAAGTCAGATATTCATAGTTTTCATAAATTTACTGCATATACTGGGCATAGCTGTCACTCCTCTCAGGGACCATAACATAAATCTATAATGAAGGTGAAATATTTAAGAATTTAAATCAAATAAATCCTACTGGATGAGATAAAAGATGGGTTCACTTAGACCAAATCTCACAGTAAAATAGACTGACTTATGTTTCGATCATATATACAATATTTTCTCTCTCTAATACACACACACATACACACAAATGTATGTGTAAGTCTATAATTACACACACAGAAAGTTTGCATGTGTGTGTGTAAATACATCATCTAAATTTTAATATACTTAATGGGCATATTTTTAAATGATTAGATTGTGCTTTACATTTCAAGATACATCTATATAATGCTGGACTTTGTTTTTAAATATTTCAACATAACCATATCTAAGCTTACAGGATATTTCATGATCTGGAAGATGTATATTAAAACTATAACAATGTAGACTAAGGAAAAGCATAGCCTTTAGTAATAATTTGTTCTATTACTCTCATTTTTGTTTTTAATAACCACCAACAAAAGAGTAAAACCTCTAAAAGCAATTTCTACTAAATATATAAGGTCCAGAGTAATTTAGAAATAGAACAAAAATTAAAGCTGAAAAGCAGAGCTGAGTTAACCAGGATATTTCTGCCTTACACTGATGCTTACTGGGAAAGCTCCCGGACGTCCCTGCAGCTCCTCCACTTCCTTTATGAGATCTTGTATGCTTTTGTTACTAGGACGTTGCCAAAGGTTGTTTTCGACATTGCTTCCAGGATAACAAGGAAGAACACTGTTAGCAAACTGCCTACAGAGAGGACATGTGAATTCTCCTTTGTCCACTGAGAAGCCCTGAAGAACCTGGTCATTCTAAAAGATGAAACAAACATACAGCTATATGATGCACACGTTTACAGAAAACAAAATTAACACCATTACATTTTATAGTAAATAAATGAACCATACAAAAAAGACCTCTAATACATGTCATAAAAGCATAAAATCATTTAACTGAAGATTATCAAATCACTTCTTACATCATGGCAATCATGCAACACTTGCCATCACCAATGAACTGCTTAAGTATCCTATTCTTCTCTCAGTATGAAACATTTAAATAATGATGCAATCAATCTGAAATGTGGATTTAAGATAGAGAATAACTCAAAAAGCAGGCCACATTAAAGTGAATCACCTTCCTCTTACCCCATGCCCCTGTTTTCTTCACCTGTAAGTGACTACTGGAAAGATTCTCCCAGTGCTCATGTTATTTGATGTAGGACAGACAGCTTTTGAGAGTATTTAAGCCTAAAAAAATGTAGTGTGTCTTCCAAGGTGTCTAATGGCCGAACACAACTGATTGGACTTGATGCAGTGGGTTTGTTTAGGTTTAATGGATAGGGGAAAGAGTCAGTTAGAATACTCAGAACATAAGGGTGATAAGGAGGGGAATTAATTTAACATCCTCTCCTTCAGATGTTCCTGATAGGAGAAGGAAGAAAAATGAGAATTTTTGAAACAGAGACACATAAAGCACATATGCTTAGGAGGAAACTCTTGCTCATGAGAGGTTGCAATTCATGCTAACTAACCAGGATTTAAGGCAGGAATCCAGGCTGCTATATTTGTTCCTTTCTTTTGCCTGACACCACCCACGTGTATTTTGCTCTTTCAGGCTACTTCTATTGTGTAGTCCTAACCACTATCTTACTCTTTTTTTCCAGCAGTCTCTCTTATTCTGCCACTAACCTAATGCTTTATCTCAAAATATGTTTTTAATGTACTAATATATGTATGAATGCTACAATATGACCATCATTACTAATAAGACAAAAATAATTAGAAAAAAGGATACAAAGAAGAAAAAATGAATTTATTTGCCCATGGTTACAAAGGTAGTTAATGACAATGTCAGAATGAACTTAGGTTTCCCAACTCTTCAATTTAGTGTTCATTTCACTGTATCTTGGATTTCAAGTACTTTGGCCAAAAGAACTGAATTCTATTTTTTTTTTTTACTCTGTGACACTTATTTTTTCAATTCCTTAAAAATCTAACACCATGTCTTCTTAAATCCAATTCTATAAACAAATGCTAAGCTCCTATCATGTGTCAAATACTGCACCATGTGACAGCAAAAAGAGTTAAGAGACATCTTCATTTAAGGTACTGACAATTTAAAAGCAAATAGAAACAAATTATAACAATAGTGTGATAAATGCAACAGAGAAGGCTTTCCAAAGAAGACTTGTGAAATAACTTTTAAAGATATATAAGAGGAGTTTACTAAAAGGTTGGGGCAAGGGTCCTGATCGTTGAAGGACATTCTATGATAAGCTTCCCTGTAGCCATAATTTTAAAGAATGCTAGGTCCTCATCCTAGCCTTGACTGAAACTAGGTTCTTTCCTGAAGCATCACCAGAAGCCCTCTCAACTAGGCACTGCTCATTTTTCCACATCTCTCAAACCTCAGTATCTTTCTCATCTCCAGTGCTGGCTCAAGATCATTACTCTTGCATTCCCAGTGTGGCTCATGCCATTTAGTGAGATCACCCTTTTTCCTTCCTTTTTACTGTCATCCATTGCCCTTAATATCTGAAGACTTTGGTACCTAGATCAGTTTTCCTCATCACTCCAAGTCCTGCCATCCTCATACACAATTTCAATGTATGTAGACAACCAATCTTATATCTTAGTCCCTTAGCTCCTTGACCTCATCAACTCCAATGGCTTTGACCTCCACTCTACCCTAGCGCCTGTTACCATGACCACACCCTTATCTTGTAATGGCCAAAAATTGTCCATATCTGAAAATATTAAATTCAAACATCTTATATTCTGTCAACTCCTATCTCTTTTAGTCCCTGCCTTTTCTCCTCAGTTTATACGGTCTTTCCTATCCTACCATACACCATGATATATCATTTTAAAAACTCTCAACACTTCTCGTTCTCCCTCCATATGTCCTTCTATGATACACACCTAAACAAAATCTTCATACAAAATTAATCCAGTGTATGACTTCCAATTCTGCATTCAAACTGAGTGCTGTTAGAGAAAACTGAAGTAGCCTCTTGCTACAAACTGCTTCCCACCTCAACTTAGCCCTGAATACTTCCTGGCAATCTTTCTCCAACATCCTATGAAGCATTCTTTCACCCAATTCCAAAGTGGTTTTTCTAAACTGTCTCCTCACTTGTCAAGTCCCTTTACCTACCCCAGCTTTGCCCCCTCTACTCTAGGAACATAAAGCTACACCTCCTACTTCAGAAAGAAGAGGGTCATGGCAGTGAGACAGGAGGAAAGGGGGCAGGGCACAACCTTTAAAAGAAAGACACAGCTGTTGAGGATACGACAAACTGGTTAGAACCAACTAGGTCCAAGATGGTGTAAGATTCGACTTCCAGTAGACCTTGAGCCTCATTATATGCTCACTGTAATATATTAGCATATGCTAAATGACACACCCACCAGTGCCATGACAATTCCAAGGCTAACCATAAAAGGCCAAAAAGTGGGTGATGGCCCAATTCCTGGAAATCCCCACCCCTGCCCCAAAATAGTTGGAATAATCCTCCCACTTGCTAGAGCCTATGAAATTCCCAGTCCATAAAAACTAACCACCCCTATACCCCAGGGTGCTCTCACCCTCTGAGAAGGACTGCATTCTGCCTATGGAATGTGTACTTCCCTGAATAAATCCCTTTCACTTTATTATGGCTCGCTCTTGAATTCTTTCCTGAACAAAGCCAAGGACCCTCACTTGGCGGTCTGCCCCAGGGACATGCCCGAGACCTGGGACATTGACCATCCTCTCGTGCCTGCCCCATTCGCCTGCAACAGCAGCTCCTTCAGCTTCCTGCCTTCTCCCACCCCAAATATCTGATTAATAAATCCCATCAGTCCTTCCACCCACTTTCTTCCTTCTACTCCCTTTGCTAATATCTCCTAACTAGTCTCCCAACCATATCCCTGCCAGTATGATCTACCTAATGTGAGATACTTATTCCCAATCAAAATCTTTCAGTGATCACCATCACCTCTTACCTTAATTCTTTCCTCCCTCTTATGCTCCACATGCAATCTCTCACCAAGTCTAGAAAATCCTTCTCTAAATATATTTCAAGCAACCTAAGTGTCCATCGACAGATGAATGAAGAAGATGTGGCACATGTACACAATGGAATATTACTCAGCCATAAAGAGAAACAAAATTGAGTTATTTGTAGTGAGGTGGATGGACCTAGAGTCTGTCATACAGAATGAAGTAAGTCAGAAAGAGAAAAACAAATACCGTATGCGAACACATATATATGGAATCTAAAAAAAAAAAAAAAAGGTTATGAAGAACCTAGGGGCAGGATGGGAATAAAGACGTAGACTTACTAGAGAATGGACTTGAGGACGTGGGGAGGGGGAAGGGTAAGCTGGGACAAAGTGAGAGAGTGACATGGACATACACTACCAAATGTAAAATCGATAACTAGTGGGAAGCAGCCGCATAGCACAGGGAGATCAGCTCGGTGCTTTGTGACCACCTAGAGGGGTGGGATAGGGAGGGTGGGAGGGAGGGAAATGCAAGAGGGAAGAGATATGGGGATATATGTGTATGTATAGCTGACTCACTTTGTTATAAAGCAGAAACTAACACACAATTGTAAAGCAATTATACTCCAATAAAGATGTTAAAAAAAAAAAATTTCAACTCTCTAACCTCTTCTCCATCTTCACTGCCATGACTAAGCCCAAGCCACCATCATCTCTTACCTCCTAAATAATATACGCTATCACCATATTCTTTCTTATTCTCCTGCAATCTCACACCCTAAAATCTACACAACCACCACAATAACCTTTCTGAATGTCATCTCTCTGCTTAAGAGTCTTAAATGGTTTTAATGGCTCTCTGTAAGGAATCTGTCTAAAGTACAAATTCCTTACATGGACCACAAGACCCTTACAATATAACCCCTAATTACTTCTCCAGTCTTCTCTCTTATCACTCAAGCACCTTACTTCATCAAATTCTGGAACTTGCAGATGTCCCAATAAGACCCTGTGCATACCTCATAACTCTTAGCACCTATACCACAACAATTTGTTTATTTCTGTCTCACACAATGCATAGTAAATTCCTCGAGGGAAGAAACTGTCTTATTCACTGATGTATCCCCAATGTCTATCACAGTGCCTGGAACACTGTAGGCACTGAATAAATATTTGTTGAAAGATTGACTCAATACAGAAGTATGAAAAATGCATAATGTGCTTAAGTAACTATTAATTAGTTTATTAATGCTGAATTGATGGAAGACAAAGCTAAAGTAACATGCAAGCCCAGATCATGGAGTGCCTTGAATGCCATTCAAAGAAGAGTGAACTTTATCCCAACAGGAAGAAATCAGTAAAGAATTTTTAAGCCAACAACTTGTCACCAGATTTACATTTTAGAAAGATCGATGTAATGAATAAATTAGACTTGGAATAAGGAAACTGATAAGAAAGCAATTGCAATAGTCAAGATGAAAGATGGAGGCATATGCAAAAAAGAAGTGGGAATAATGTAGGCAGAATGTAGTCAAGTGAGATTTAGGAAATGGAATCAATAGAATTTGTTATGTGACTTAATGTGAGAGGTAAGGAGTAGGAAGGGAAAAAGAGAACTCTTCTGCTTCTGAGTTAGGAATCTGGGAATAGGGTAGGCCATGCTTTTAAGAAGTTGAGCTGAGAGAAAAAGAAAGACTGCAGCTACATGGGAATGCAAGGTCAAGGGAAGGAATTTTGAATGCCAGAGGCTTGAGCATCTTTATGAACTGAAATGAAGAGACAGAATGGGCAGAAAAACTGAAGACACAGAAGAAAAAGAGGTTACTTATTGATAGACCAAGGCCCCTGAGGTGATGGGGAGAAAGGAAAACTAGAGCATAAACAGAAAATTATTCTTGAACAGAAAAAGGAATACTACCCTCAAAAGTAAAAAAGAGGGGACTTCCCTGGTGGCGCAGTTGTTAAGAATCCGCCTGCCAATGCAGGGGACACAGGTTGGAGCCCTGGTCCGGGAAGATCCCACAGGCCGTGGAGCAACTAAGCCCGTGCACCACAACTACTGAGCCTGTGTTCTAGAGCCCACGTGCCACAACTACTGAAGCCTGTGCACCCTAGAGCCCGTGCTCCGCAACAAGAGAAGTCACCGCAACGAGAAGCCCGCGCACTGCAATGAAGAGTAGCCCCTGCTCGCCGCAACTAGAGAAAGCCTGCACACAGCAATGAAGACCCAACGCAGCCAAAAAATAAATTAATTAACTAATTTTTTTAAAAAGTGAAAAAGAAAGGATTGGCTGGGATGCAGTCACTTATCGGGGAACAGAAACGCAAGGTAGGAAGCTAAGGTAGTATGTGACAGACAGCCACTGTTGTCTTGGTGCCATAGGAAGAGACAGATCTGATGAGAGGAAAGGCATCTTGGGATTTAGGCAAAGAGTCTGGGATAGAGGAGGCAAAGGTCTGGAATAGCTGCTAAGGAGACTAGGAGAGGAAACTGATCAAAGACAGGTAAATGAATTGATAAGCAATATCTACAGTCCACGACCCCAATCTAAGCCACTATTCTAAGAAACCACGGATTTGTGGAGGTACCAGTTCACCTAGTTTTATGATTTTCCTAACAGTGCTAGCTGACTGGGTATAAAATCAAAGGAGGTGGATTAAATGACTGGTATTAAGAGCGAATGGGCATAGTACAAGAAAGTGAGGCAAGGAAAGAGCTAGTGTACTAGGAAAATGCAAGGGGCTAAAGGACTAGAGATCTTGAGGTCAGAAGTAAAACACACTAATAAGAGTAAAAATAAGAGACTTTGAAGAATAATCACATAATGATATGGTAGGATGTTAAAGCTTACTATTTTTGAGCTGGAATAGCAAAGTCTAAAATTATAGCTGTGGAAGTAAGTTGCTAATGTGAAGTAAAAAAATGAAATCCTTAAAATTGAAGAGGTCAAGGAAATGTGAGGCTGAACAGTCCAAATGGCAACCATAATCACCCAAGATGAATTAGGATGTATATACTGTAAAAATATTTAATACCTGGAAAGACACATACACCTTTAAAATGTTTCAACTGACTTACCCGTAATGATTCCATATAAGATTTATGACAGTCTATATGTAATGTGTGGCCACAGGTTTGTACATAAACACCTCCTTCCCAGCCAATTGATACTGCCAAGAGACAAGAACTCTTAAAAAAAGAAGAAAAGGACAAAATACAATTAATTTTAAAGAAGTAGAAACATATCTAAACAAATCCACATAAACCTCTCAAAGATTTCATATTGTTATACTAATGTGAGCTTTGTATTTCTATGATGTAAAGAAACACCTGACTTGACAGCCCTGAGGCAATATCTTTAAACTTGGAACAGAGTTTTAGCTTCCAAATAACTATACTCATAATGAAAGAGAATAATTATTAACTAGCCTTTCTCTACCCCATAAGATATAATAAACTATACTGCTACTGACTATTTTACCTGTTCGACATGGTACTTGATTTCTCTGTGATATCTAACCTTAACAACTGCCTTCTTAAAGCACCTACTTCCCTCTAGCTTCCATAATGCTACTCTCTTTTGGTTTTTTTTCCAATCTCTTTAACCATTTGGTTTAGGCCTCCTTTTAAGACTTTTCTTTCTTCGTCTGCCCCTTCAAATGTTTAAATTCCTCAAGGTTCTATTCTTAGTGCTATTCTCTTATTAAAACTATTCTCCCTGAGTGACTTAATCAGTAAATTCAACTACCCTCCAAGCCTGGGTCTCTTGCCTGAGTGCCAGATAAAAATGTTCAGCTGCCAACCAGAAATCTCCAATTTGAGGTCCCTCAGATAATGTAAAACCAATGTGTCAAAAACTTTCATTTTCTCTATGAATCTTTCACTTCCTATTGGTTTAAAAACTCCACATCTGTTTAGTCACCAAATCAGAAAGCTACAAGTTATTCTACATCACCCCCTTTCCTTCACACCACAGAATCGGTTCCCAAACCATATGAAATCCATCTCCTAAATAATTCATGATTTTGGCCTGTCCTCGCAAGCCTGTGTCATTTGCTGTGGGGACAGGGTTCTTAAATAAAGTTTCTTGTCTCCATGATGCATCCTGCACACATCTTTCTAAAGTACAAATGTGGTCATGAGAATAACCCCAAAAAGTGACTAAACATTTACAAGGGTTTAATATAATAAACAATAAAAAAGGGACCCAGATTATATAAGCAAACTACATACCCTTTTGAAATTTGTTTTAAAAGTTAATTGCTTTCATCTTCTCTTTCTCTTTCAAATTCTTCTCTGCTAATTCCTTCCCTTCAACCTATAAACAGGCTTATTAGATTTTTCCTCCTAAAGTAATTTTCTTTGAATTTCATTTGGCCTCTGTCAAACAGCATTTCAGCCTGAACTTAAGTTCACCCTCTAGAGTCTGTAGCAAATAGATGGCCAAGCCAGCGCAATATTACGCACGAGGTCTAACGTGACAGCATATGATGAAAGATTTGAGAGCCATCAAAACTGAGTAAACAATTAAATTTTATTTTTATGTTGGAAAAAAATTTATACATTATAATGTAAGATGACCAAATCATCTTTAAACAATAGTAAACAGAGTTCTAGTATTAAATCAAGACTCTTCATGAGTATCTGAAAGTTAAAAATAATACACAGTGTAAAATGCCTTCCCAGACAATTCAAAGACGTGCAACAGCACAAATCAAACACTCACAGCAGGTGAGCTAGCTTCTACTGTTACACATCAGAAAAACAACAAGAGACTGGCTCATCTCTGTTTTATGTTTTGGAGCCATCTGAAGTAGAAGCAGATTTGGGTATTAGATCATTTTAGAACAGTTGGTAGGCAGCTAATAAACAAGCTGCTCTCTTTGGCAATGTATTATAAAAATGTAATTAATCTTTCTTTTTAATAAAAGCAGTTAGCTTTTAAAACTGCAAATAGTAGGTCATTTGTCTATGTAACTGTTAGATGCCTTATTTTAATCTGCTAGAGCCAAAAAAGCAGGAAATCACTTACTAATATGAGACCTATATTTTAGGAAGACCTATATTCAACAATGTGCTCACCACTGTGCTGTGTTTCACACTGAATCTTCACAACTTCAATATTTATTAAAACTTCATACAGTAAGTGGTCTTATCCCTTTTTATAAAAAGGGAGTGAAAAGCTGACCAAGATCACTCAGTTAAAAGTGGTAGAGCCCAAGTTCAACCCTAAGTCTATCTGACTCCAAAGCTCAGGTTCCCTCCCTACTGTGTCATATCTCTCAATAACACTTCCAATTTCACTAGTAAACATACCATGTTACATGACTGAAATTCTACACATCAACTCTATAAAATGCATGCATTTGGTATGAAGAGAGCAGAATTCATGCAGTTGAATTCTATAATCAGTATCAGTGTCCACTGATAGCTCTTCTGCTCTGTATGGTCTGTCTGGCTACAAAACTGAAATACAGTAAGCATCCACAAGACACAAGCATGTGCTAGTCCCTGAGGGGATGATAACCAATAGAAGAAATGGCCCTAGATCTCCAGAGCTATACAGTCCAGGGAGCACACCATTTATAAATAAAATAACCATTATGAAAGTACACAAAAATATTAATGTAGAAATAAAATCTCACAATCACTCACAAAAGCAAAACAGAGATTCAGTCCAGTTCAGAACTTTTTTACAAAAAAGATTTTTTTTCTAGAAATGAATAGCTATTCTGACTGCAAGAAAGAGATACCCTACTTTTTCTCTCCTTTATTAGATCTCCCCTTCAAAATTATTATGCTCTTAGGTCTGGGTTATATTTTGACTGAATAAGTTGAAGAAAAAATATAAAACTCTGGAGAGAAATAACCATCAGTTTTTCAGACAAAAATACCATTTAATAAAAAAGGTTACTTACATCCTTAAAATAACGCTGTAATAATGAGAGCCTCACGTCATGAACTGCTGCACATGTATCCCAAGGGTAAATCTGCTCCTCTTCAGTGATAGGCAACTTTTTTGGCTCAACGTTGTCACGGCACTGCCCCAAAACTACATTAACAACAGAGATAAGAGCTCATTAAAAAACCTACATGTAGACTTTATAAAACCAAGAAAAGCAGAGTTATTTACCATAAGCTTCACTCAGTTTTTCACCATTACAATATTTTTAAAGACCTAAAAAAAAAGTGATATTCTAGTTTTCTTCTACAGAATAAATAAAGCTTTACATATGGCAATACTTATTTTCTAAAATAATACCAAAATATGAGTATGAACTCTGGATGGTTTCCAAAATCTATCCAGAGAAAAAGCCTAGAAGTTATGACTCACCAGTACAAATAAACTTCATTTCTAAACATACTATTTTTCACCAAAAGGAAACAGGTATCACTGGAGGAAAAGCTAAGTCCAGGGTTGGGGAGAAGTGCAAGGTGAGCCTGGAATTGTGTGTAATAAAGAGTAAGGAGGTATTCAAACACTGAGGGGGCAGGTCATGAGGACCTAAAGGAGTTCTGACTAGCCAAATCTGAGAAAATTTGAGAATCAAAAAGAATGATGACAGTAACAGATAACACATTTCATTGATTCGGGCAGGGAACATCAAGTAAAAGAGTATGATGTTAGGCTCTCAATGTATCATCCTACAGAACACCGACCAAGTGATTAAACTTGGTTAGCATCACCAATAATGGAACAAACTGTCACTATGAGCCTCCTAATGTGATGCAACGGGAAGGAACATCATCATAATAGTGCCCTTGCCAAAAATGTTTAACTTGAATCTAATCATAGGGAAACAATCATAAATCCAGAAAATGACACAGTCTACAGAACTGACCCGAACTCTTCAAAATTTTTAAAAGGGCCTGGAGAAACTGTTCTGGATTAGAGACTA
Source organism: Balaenoptera borealis (assembly GCF_965194805.1). Taxonomy (NCBI): domain Eukaryota; kingdom Metazoa; phylum Chordata; class Mammalia; order Artiodactyla; family Balaenopteridae; genus Balaenoptera; species Balaenoptera borealis. The sequence goes on from NC_138863.1 coordinate 62,700,970, forward strand.
ACAGGAAATGACAACTAAATGCAACATATGATCTTTGCTTGGCTCTTGGATCAAGAAAAAAATATAACTGCTATAAAAAATATTATTGGGACAATTGGGAGAATTTGAACATAGACTATTTGATTTTATTAATATTAAATTTCTTGGGTATGATAATGGTACTGATGTTATATAAAAGAATATCTTTGTTCTTAGGTGATACATCCTAAAGTATTTAGGGATAAAATGTCATGATGTCTGCCATGTGTGTGTCTGTGTGTGTGTATGTATAGATAGGTATGGGAAAGAAAACATAAATATGACAACATATTAACAATCAGTGAGTATAGGTGAAGGGTATTCAACTTTCCTGTAGATATAAAACTCTTCAAAATGAAAAGTTGGGAAAGAGGTATTTTTATAATTATAAAACATCATAACGCAAAAAAAGGAAGTGGGGATATAAGCATACAGTGCCACACATTACTCTAAGATTCAATAAGCACGGGAAGAGCAATTCTTAGAGAAGGGAATATCAGGCACAGCACCGTGGGCCCCAAGTTTTGGGGAGATTTATGGCAGCAGCAACAGAAAGAATAGACAGAAGCAGGTAGATGCTGGCAACTAAAATATAATTAGCCATGATGTATAATCCTCTTAATACACTGCTGAATTTGGTTTGCTAGGATTTTGTTAAGGACTCTTACATCTATATTCATAAGGGATACCAGTCTATCATTTTCTTTTCTTGTGATGTCCTTATCTAGCTTTGGTATCAAGGTAATGCTGGCCTCAGAGAATGAGTTACACAGTGTTCCCCGCCTCTCTTTTTTTTTTTAATATAGAGTAGTTAGTTGGGTTTTTTTTTAAATTTATTTATTTTATTCATTTATTTTTGGCTGCGTTGGGTCTTTGTTGCTGCGCATGGGCTTTCTCTAGTTGCAGCGAGCGGGGGCTACTCTTCGTTGTGGTGCGTGGGCTTCTCATTGTGGTGCCTTCTCTTGTTGCAGAGCATGGGCTCTAGGTGCGCGAGCTTCAGTAGTTGTGGCACGCAGGCTCAGTAGTTGTGGCTCTTGGGCTCTAGAGCACAGGCTCAGTAGTTATGGCGCACGGGCTTAGTTGCTCTGCGGCATGCGGGATCTTCCCGGACCAGGGATTGAACCCATGTCCCCTGCATTGGCAGGCAGTTTCTTAACCACTGCGCCACCAGGGAAGTCCGTCCTCTGCCTCTTTTTTAATTTTTTTTTTTTTGGACAAATCTAAGGAGGAATGGCATTAATTCTTTAAATGTTTGGAAGACTCACCACTGAAGCTACCTGGTCCCGGGCTCTAATTTGTTGAGAAGTTTCTGATTACTGATTCAATCTCTTTACTGGTTTAATGTCTGTTCAAATTTCCTATTCTTCTTGAGTCAGTTTTGGTGGTTTGTGTATTTCTAGGAACTTATCCATTTCATCTAGGACATCAAATTTGTTGACATAAAATTACTCATATGTCTTTCTTATTTCTGTAAAGTCTATAGTAATGTCTCCACTTTCATTTCTGATTTTAGTTATTTGTGTGTTCTTTTTTTCTTGGTCAGTCTAGCTAAAAAAATTATCAATTTTGATGAAATTTTCAAGATTTTGGTTTTGCTGATTCTTTCTATTGCTTTTCTGTTCGCTATTTCATTTATCTAGGTGTGGTATTGGCACAAAAACACACATATGCATCAATGTAACAGAATAGAGAGCCCAGAAATAAGCCCACACACCTAATCAATTAATCTTCAACAAAGGAGGCAAAAATATACAATGGGAAAAGGACAGTCTCTTCAGCAAGTGGTGTTGGGAAAGTTGGGGACAGCCACATGTAAATCAATGAAGTTAGGTTAGAACACACCCTCTCACCATATGCAAAAATAAACTCAAAATGGCTTAAAGACTTAAACATAAGACATGACACCATAAAACTCCTAGAAGATATCATAGGCAAAACATTCTCTGACATAAATTATACCAATGTTTTCTTAGGTCAGTCTTCCAAGGCAACAGAAATAAAACAAAAATAAACAAATGGGACCTAATCAAACTTACAAGCTTTTGCACAGCAAAGGAAACCATAAACAAAATCAAAAGACAACCTACAGAATGGGAGAAAATATTTGCAAACGATGCAACCAACAAGGGCTTAATTTCCAAAATATACAAACATCTTGTACAACTCAACAACAAAAACACAAACAACTCAATCAAAAAATGGGCAGAAGACCTAAGGAGACATTTCTCCAAAGAAGACATACAGATGGCCAATAGGCACATGAAAAGATGCTCAACATCGTCAATTATTAAGAGAAATGCAAATCAAAACTACAATAAAGTACCATCTCAAACCAATTAGAATGGCCATCATTAAAAAGTCTACAAATAACAAATGCTGGAGAGGGTGTGGAGAAAAGGGAACCCTCCTACACTGTTGGTGGGAATGTAAATTGGTGCAACCTCTAAGGAAAACAGTATGGAGGTCCTCAAAAAACTAAAAATAGAATTACCGTATAATCCAGCAATTCCACTCCTAGGCATATACCCAGACAAAACTATAATTCAAAAAGATACATGCAACCCTATGTTCACAGCGGCACTATACACAACAGCCAAGACATGGATATAAACTAAATGTCCATAGACCGATGAATGGATAAAGAAGATGTGCTACATATGTACAATGGAATACTACTCAGCCATAAAAAAGAACAAAATGTCATTTGCAGCAACATGGATGCAACTAGAGATTATCAAACTAAGTGAAGTCAGTCAGAAAGAGAAAGGCAAATACCATATGACATCACTTATCTGTGGAATCTAAAATATGACACAAACGAATCTATCTATGAAAGAGAAACAGAATCACAGACATAGAGATCAGACTGGTGGCCGCCAAGGGGGAGGGGGTTGGGAGAGGGATGGAGTGGGAGGTTGGGGTGAGCAGATGTAAGCTTTTATATACAGAATGGATAAATGACAAGGTCCTGCTGTAGAGCACAGGGAACTATGTTCAATACCCTATGATAAACTATAATGGAGAAGAATATTCTTTTAAAAAAGAATGTATATATATGTGTAAATGAATCATTTTGCTGTACAGCAGAAATTAACACAACACTGTAAATCAACTATACTGCAATTAAAAAATATTGATTAAAAAAATGTTCAATGAACCAATTTCTTCAAATGGTAAAATACATTTGGGGGCAGGGAGACAGGCACAGGAAAGATGAAAAGGGAACCTATTAATTAAAAGACTACAAGGGGCCCCTACAACTATAAATTAATTAATTAAACAAAATAAATAAGAAGCAATTAGGGAATTTTGAACACTGACTATATATTTGATGATATTGAGGAACTAAGTTACTTAGGAGTGACTATGGTTATGTTTTTTTAAAAAAAATCCTTTCTATTCAACAGAAACAGTGAAATATTTATAGATGAAATAAAGTGATATCTGGAATCTGCTTCAAAATAATTCTAGGGGGAGGGAATAAATAAGCTAAAATTAGCCACAAGTTGATCACTGTTAGAGACTGATGGGGACATGGAGGTTCATTTTACTAGTCTCTTTACATCAGTACATGGTTAAAAGTTTCCATATTCAAATGTAAAAAGATAAAAGAAAAAGAGAAGAGACAAATCAAAATAAATAAAGAATTCAAAAGTAAGGAAAAAGTAAAGAGGGGTAAAAGGTGAGAGGATGTCAGTGGGAGGGTGAGACTCAGAAGGAAAGGAAAGAAACAGCCAGAGATTTCCCCAGCTATAATTCCCAGTTAAAATCACCCTTGAGGTTTAATGCTTTTAATGGTAGTTTCTTATTCTTTTTCTCCTATCTTGAAATGATAAAAGAGCTGTGGTATAGTGGAATTATCTAATATCAATAAATTTAGATAGTGTACAAAATTGTTAAAAGGGGATTAAATGAAGTAACAAGTCAAAGCAACTTTAAAAATATAAAATAATGAACAAGTAACAGTCTAAAACAATAACATAAGCTTCATTAGGGCAGGGATATTGTTTTGTTTTGTTTATTGTAACAGTGGTGCTCAATAAATGTATGTGAAATGAATGAATGAATGAATAAACAAAACATTAAGTTGGTGATTATACAGTATTTGGTGAAGAAGTTACAGAAAGTCAAGTGGCAATAATCTAATAAACTGATTTCCTTACAATAGTAGAAAAGATAAGTAGCTGCAAAATTAGTCAGTACTCCCACACATTTCCTTTTTAGTAGGCATTTCTGGTCTTGACAGCTCTACTCCAATGTCCTATTCAGTGAGGGCTTCCCAGATCAATTTCATGTTTAAACAAGGAGAGTAGTAAGAGGAGAAACTAATCTACCAGGCACCATATTAGATCCTTTTGCCTATATTACATTACTTAACCAACACAACAATCCTCTGAAGTCAGTATCTCTATATTTAAAAGAAAGCAACAAACTTGGCCAGATTATGTCAAGCAATACCTGTATTTGAATTCAGAGGAATGTCTTATATCTTAACTCTTTCCACTTTACTAATTCAGAGAGTAAACACCCTAGAAAAAAATGCTCTGGAGAAATATGTAAGTCTTTTATTTCTCTTTGCTCCACACATACTCCTGTGGAAAAAGGATTACATCCATTAGGACTGGAGTGTCATAGTTATCACTACCTCAAAATACTTCAATATGGCAGAGGATAGAGAGCATTCAGACAAATCCTTCAAAATTTTTTTTTAATTGTTCTAACTATAGATTGGCAAACATATCAATCTGCAGGCTGTTTCAAGAACGAATGCTTCTAAGCTCAAGAAATAAGGGCAAAGCTACCTGAATATGCCTTATATAATTAAAATATTTAAATTGACAATATTTATGAGCTTAAAATGCTTCTAGATTTTAGATCAATTAAATTGCCAAGAAAGCTGAACTCAGTTTTTGGCCACCTAGCATTGGTTATATTCCATCACACTTTAAAGAAAACGATTGTGTAGCATATTCTCTTAAACGCTTCTTCCAACACTCATGTCCAGGAAAGTGAGATAAAATCAGATTAAGAATCTCTGCTAAACAGATCTAAATAGATCCTTGCTATAGATCTATAATTATTATCTAAACAAAAATATAGCTTTTAGTTAACAGAGATATTTATTAATCTATTGTAAATACTTCATCTCTAAAATGGTCCCACTAAAAAATTACTTTGATTTTACCTGAGGATGCTTGTAACAGTACAACCAATCCTGTAGGTCTGTCTTCAGAGGAGGGGCCACTCTGTCCACAAATAACACAATCATATACTGCCTCAGAAACTTGTGGTTCTGCTGTGGTGATCTCCATAGGAATATCACTCTCTGGAGAATCTGAGGGGAAAAAGTTGCAGCTTTTAATTCCTGAAAAGAAAAATCTCTCTTCGATGAAATTATGGAAAACAAAAACAAATCAAGCTAAAATAATTTTGAACTTCAATATCAACAAATGTATATAGTAATAAAACTATGGGAAAGTTATCTTGCTAAAATACTCAGAAAAAGACAAAAAATGCAAAGAATTGATATAATGAAAGACTTTAAATAATATATGGTTAAATACACTTGATGTTGTATCATTCACATATAAAATTAAATCTTAAAACACAGACGCAAAGATATTTGTATCCAAAAAATTTTTTTTCATACTATAATTTAAGGAAATAAGGGGGAGATCATTTGTCTTAATTTTCTTTGAGGCACCTCAGAGGGGAAATTTATAATAACATGGCAGCTCTTGGAAAGAAATGGCAATATTTATTAGGAGATAAAAGAGGAACAAACTATTTCTCCTTTCTTTTAATTGTAGTGATTATATCTTAGTGATAATAATTATCAATATATATTTATTTATGTAGGGAAAACATTTATATATGACCATATATATTAATAAAGGAGGACTATTATAGAAAATAACAGTAATCTTTTGGTGATATGTCATTAACAGCAAGAAATAAAATATTGAGTCAATAATCATTTCCAGATAAAAATTCTTAAATTCATGAAGATCAGTGACATCCATAGTGGCAAAGAAAGGAGTAGGAGTAGAGGGGACTAGGAAGATCAGGGAAGCAGAAATGATTTATGACATGTTTAAAAGATGGAAGCATATCTAAATAAATATGTTAAAAAATGACAGACAGCGAAAAAGAAAGATGTCAAGTTAGCATATGTTTTAATAAGAATTCATGCAGATAAACATATATCTGATATTTATTAAGACTGAGAGGAAAAGGGGCAGAAACCTAAAACAGAACTTTGGATAATGCTCAAAATTAATGGAAATTAAAAAAGAAGCCAATGAAAAAATCAGAGAAAAAACAATCAACAATATTTGAACAGAATCAAAACCAGAAAGCTCAACGTCTATGAAAACAAGATTAATGGGTCAAAATGAAAAGAAGATTTCAAACGAAGTACCAGGGGACATTAAGATTTGACATGTGATTACTTTGTTTTTTAGGGGAAAATTTTTAGTACAGAAAAGAGGGGATGTGTCTGACTGATCTCAAGTTTCAAAGAGGGGATGTATCTGATTGCTCTCAAGTTCAAATACAGAAATACCTGATTAAAGTGACATGAAATAATTCAGTCTCACGTTAAGTGCCAAAGAACTAGAATTTCATTAACTCTATCTCACACACAAAGATATTTTTCCTTCTTTTATATCTTGGTACAATTAACTTGAAAACTTCAAGGAAATCCTAATACCAAAATTGTTATCAAAGAGACTGCTAGGGCTTCCCTGGTGGCGCAGTGGTTGAGAATCTGCCTGCTAATGCAGGGGACACGGGTTCGAGCCCTGGTCTGGGAAGATCCCACATGCCACGGAGCAACTGGGCCCGTGAGCCACAACTACTGAGCCTGTGCATCTGGAGCTTGTGCTCCGCAACAAGAGAGGCCGCGATAGTGAGAGGCCCACGCACTGCGATGAAGAGTGGCCCCTGCTTGCCGCAATTAGAGAAAGCCCTTGCACAGAAACGAAGACCCAACACAGCCAAAAATAAATAAATAAATAAATAAATAATAAAAATAAAGGAATTCCTTTAAAAAAAAAAAAAAGTCTTTAAAAAAAAAAAAAGAGACTGCTAAGTTACCTTTTCTAGAGTTTTTAAAAGTAAGGCTTTACAATATTCTACACGCACAGTATTTTTATTTTAATTCTAACTTTAATAATTACAGACACTAATGTCCCTTTTTTCCTTCAAGAAACTAAAAAGATTATAGTTTACTTCTTAAAAGAGGAAAATTACTGCTTTATAGAACTCATTAATCCTACAATGAATTAAAATACATTATTGGTAATTTATGATTGATTCTATCATTCCAGTACCCAATTTCAAAATTTTAGTTAAGATTTTAAAAGGACCTATGACCAAATGTAATTACTGTTTCTCACCTATAGATAAAGACATGAAAAAATATCAATTAAGAGCACCCTATTCTGAAGAAGTCAGGCTCAAAAGAATGCATATTAGACATAAATGGCTACATAAAGAACAAAAACAGGCAAAACTAATGTATAGGATTAGGAGTAAGGACACTGGCTACTCTTGGAAGAGACAGTGACAGAGAACATGAAGAGGGATTGTGGGATGCTGGTAATGTTCTGTTTCTCAATCTGGAGGCTGGTTACACAGTGATATTCAGTTTTTAAAAACTCAAAGAGCTCTATACTCGTGACACATGCACACTTATATGTGTAATAGCTCTATACTCATGCTAAATGAGCATTTCTATGTATATGCTATATTTCAATAAAAAGGTTTTTTTTAAGCCCAATTAAATGAACAGCATAACTGGGTATATTCTATAATAAGTATTAAAATAAAGATACTTAATTCTGCCAACTACATGTACACATCAACATCTGCACATATTTTCCACACCAAATAAAATCTAAAAGGATGTGTCCTACAAATTGACACAATGAAGAGATTACAAAGATTTTCTCTAGGTAAACTAAATGGAGGCAGATACAAAACTGATAGAGTAATAGTCAAAGATGATAAATGTAAGTGCTACCAGAGGCCATTCTAATAATGAAAACATTCTTGCTACTAATAACCCTTTCAATTCTTAAATTCTACTTTGACTTCCAATACAATTAAAATTTTAAATGCGTTTCGGTGTAAAATTGACACTTTCTCTTTTAAAACAAAAGTGCCTGTTTTAAATTACTGTAATTAATATTATTATAATAAGGCAAAAAAAATTAATAAAGCGATAGTTACCTCATCTGTTTGGTTTAACATGAACAGACAAGAATCTATCTGAATTAAGTAGGTGATTCTTCTGAATGTTATTTCAATTCACCAAATTCTACTTACAATCATTCTGTTAGAATGACTGCAAAATGGTCCCAATTCTCCACTCCTCCCTGTATCTAAGATCTTTGCAAGGTAACTCTGCAACTTCTCCCAAGAGGTAGAATTTATTCCCCAATCTTTGTACATGGGCTGCCTTGATTTGCTTTAGACAAAGAGAATGTGGCAGAATAACATGCCTTTCCAAGACTAGGCCTAAAGTGGTCTTGTATATTCTCTCTTAATAGCTCTCCCTCAAAATCTCTCCCCCAATATCTCTCTTTCCCTCTCTCTCTCGACCATACCACTTACGTGAGAGTAAGTCTGGGGTAGCCTGCTGGAGAAGGAGAGAGCCCACCTGGAACACAGCCAAGTTGTCCCACCAGCTCAGGCCAATCCCAACTAACCAACTATCAGATCATTCTTGGCACATGTTTTGTTTTTGTGTTTATGGAGTTTTGTGGATGCATGGAGAAAAGAATGGGAAAATGATGTAGGGATGATATATTTAGTGCCCTCAGAATCATGGGAAATATATTTTTGTTTGAAAACATTATCCCTCCCTGAGGAATAGTCAACTGCCATACACAAGTATCACAGGGCAAAGTGTGGTCTGCAGCCCAGTGGTAGGCACGGAGAATTTTCTTTATTGCATAAATTGATGCTTGGTTTTAAGAACACACAATACACTTTAATTTTTAACTACAACTGAGTATTTGCTAGTAACCTACCAGGTGAGTTACTATTTATAAACTAAGCACAATACTAGAGTTTACTGTTTTCTACTACGAAGCCTGTGACAACTGCCACTATTGTAAAACTCCTGCTGTGCAATATCATTAATTCTGGTAAAGATGTACAGGGCTGTCCTGAACTGATCGTCATTTTTATTACTAACATTCTTGCTTTCCTCTTCTTCTTTTTACGTGGTACAGAGAGGAACTTCTCATTCCCTTTTTAAAAATAATACCATTTAAAATAATTTTAGATTTGCAGAAAAGTTTTGAAGCTACTACAGAGTTCTCATATGCCTCACACCCAGTTTCCCCTTAAATCTTATATTAGCATGATATGACTGTCACAGTTAACTAATATTGATATATTATTGAGCAATTTTTATTGATATAGATTAAAGTCCATATATAGATTAAATATAGATTAAAGTCCATATTTTCTTCAGATTTTGTTAGTTTCTACCTAGCGTCATTCTTCTTTTCCAGGATCCCATCCAGGATACCGTATTACATTTAGTGTCATGTCTTTTCCAGGATCCCATCCAGGATAGCGTATTACATTTAGTTGTCATGTCTTTTCCAGGATCCCATCCAGGATACCGTATTACATTTAGTTGTCATGTTTCCTTAGGCTACTCTTAGCTGTGACAGTTTCTCAGACTTCCCTTGTTTTTGATGACCTTGACAGTTTTGAGGAATACTGGTCAGGTATTTTGTATAACATTCCTCAATTGTAATTTGTCTGATGTTTTTCTCAAGATTAGTCTGAGGTTATGGTTTTGAGGGAGGAGGACCACTGAGGTTAAGTACCATTCTCATCAACATCCTATCAAGGGTACATAATATCAGCATGATTTATTACTGTTGATATTGACCTTGATCATCTGATTTAGGCAGTATTTGCCAACTTTCTCTCCTGTAAAGTTACTTTTTCCCCTTTTCCACACTGTACTTTTGAGAAGGAAGTCGCTAAGCACAGCCCACACTTAAATAGTACAGAGTTAGGGACTTCCCTGGTGGTCCAGTGGGTAAGACTCCGTGCTCCCAATGCACGGGGCCTGGGTTCGATCCCTGGTCAGGGAACTAGATCCCACATGCATGCGGCAACTAAGAGTCCAATGCCACAACTACGAAGTCCGCATGCCGCAATTAAGAGCTGGCATGCTGCAGTGAAGGTCTCGCGTGCCACAACTAAGACCCAGAGCAGCCTAAATAAATAAATAAATTTTTTTTAAAAAAAAGAGTAGGGAGTTATGTTCCACCTCCTTGAGGGTGAAAATCTATATAAATTACTTGGAATTCTTCAGCATGGGAAATTTGTCTATTCTCCCTCATTCGTTTATTTATTCAATCCTTTACTTACGTAAGTATGAACTCATAGGTATTCGTTTTATACTTAGGGTTATAACCCAATACTACTTTATTTTCTTGTTCAAATTGGTCCAACTTGGCCTTTGGAAGTACTTTCAGTCAGCTTCTGAGTCCCTCTGACATACTGCCCCACCTCCCACCCACCAATGTGTGTGTGTGTGTGTGTGTGTGTGTGTGTGTGTGTGTTTTAGTACTTCCTAACTTCCTAGAGCTATGAGATGCTCCAGGCTCATCTTGCATATTCCCTGCCCCGGTTCTAGAAGTAACCATTTCTCCAAGATCTGCTTCCTTTTTATTTTAATTTTTCATATATTTTTGGAGAACTGTATTAGAAACCAAGATCTGGGGCACTGGGTGTGCTTGTTTCTACTGGAGTATCTTTACTTCTAGGCCCTCTCCACTGACACAGCAAGGAAAACTATGTCTGCATACTAACTTGTGTATATGCACGAACCCATAAATATTTATACATATGTAATTTCACCTGTATCTATATTAACCTAAATGTGAGTTCATACTGATGTCTCCAACTCTAATCCATTAAAACATGGACATTCCAGCTTCTTCCCTTGCTTAGCTGTAACCTCCCACTCCAACAGTGAGAAATCAAGTTCCAATCATCTGCCATCTATTTACAGGCATACCTCAGAGATATTGTGGGTTCGGGTCCAGACCATGACAATATAGCAAGTATGACAATAAAGTGAGTCACATGAATTTTTTGGTTTCCCGGTGCATATAAAAGTTATGTTTACACTATACTGTAGTCTATGAAGTGTGCAATAGCATTATGTCCAGAAAAAACAACGTACACACCTTCATTAAAATATACTTTATTGCTAAAAAATGCTAACCACCATATGAGCCTTCAGCAAGTCTAATCTTTTTGCTGGCGGAGGGCCTTGTCTCAAGGCTGACAGCTGCTGACTGAGCAGGGTGGTGGCTGCTACAGGCTGGGGTGGCTGTGGCAGTTTCTTAAAATAAGACACCAGTGAAGTCCGTCATATTGATTGACTCGTCCTTTCATGAATGATTTCTCTGTAGCACGCAATACTGTTTGATAGTATTTTACCCAGAGTAGAACTTCTTTCATAATTGGAGTCAATCCTCTCAAACCCTGCCACTGCTTTATCAACTAAGTGTATGTAACATTCTAAATCCTTTGTTGCCATTTCAACAATCTTCACAGCATCTTCACCAGGAGTAGATTCCACATCAAGAAAGCACCTTCTTTGCTCATTCGTAAGAAGCAACTCCTCATCTGTTAAAGTTTTATCGTGAGATTGCAGCAATTCAGTCACATCCTCAGACTCCACTTCTAATTCTAGTTCTCTTGCTATTTCCACCACATTGTAGTTACTTCCTCCACTGTAGTCTTGAACCCCTCAAAGTCATCCATGAGGGCTGGAATGAACCTATTCCAAACTCCTATGTATGTTGATATTTGACCTCTTCCCATGAATCATGAATGTTCTAAATGGCATCTGAATCCTTTACAGAAGTTTTCAATTTACTTTGCCCAGCTCCATCAGAGGAATCACTATCTATGGCACCTATGGCCTTGTGAAATGTATTTCTTGGGACTTCCCTGGTTGCACAACAGTTAAGACTCTGTGCTCCCAATGCAGGGGGCCCGGGTTCGATCCCTGATTAGGGAACTAGATACCACATGCGTGCCACAATTAAGAAGCTGGCGAGCTGCAACTAAAGAAGCTGGCGAGCCGCAACTAAGGAGCCTGCCTGCTGCAACTAAGACCCGGCACAACCACATAAATAAATAAAATATATATTTTTTTAAAAAGAAAAAAAGAAACGTATTTCTTAAATAAGACTTGAAAGTCGAAATTACTCCTTGATCCATGGGCTGCAGAATAAATAGTGCAGGCGTGAAAAACAACATGATCTCATTCATCTTCATCAGAGCTCTTGGGTGACCAGGTGCATTGTCAGTGAGCAGTAATATTTTGAAAGGAATCTTTTTTTTTCTGAGCAGTAGGTATCAACAATGGACTTAAAATAGTCAGTAAGCCATGTTGTCAACAGATGTGCTGTCATTCAGACTTTGTTGTTCCATCTATAGATTAGACTTAGAATGACTCTTAAGGGCCCTAGGATTTTTGGAATGGTAAATGAGCATCGGCTTCAACTTAAAGTCACCAGCTGCATTAGCCTCTAACAAAAGAGTCAGCTTGTCCTTTGAAGCTATGAAGCTAGGCACTGACTTCTCTCTAGCTATGAAAATCCTGGATGGCATCTTCTTCCAATATGAGGCTATTTCACCTACATTGAAACTCTGTTGTTTAGTGTAGCCACCTTCATTAATCATTTTAGCTAGATCCTCTGATTAATTTGTTGCAGCTTCTACATCAGCACTTGCTGCTTCGCCCTGCACTTTTGTGTTACAGAGATGGCTTCTTTTCTTAAACCTCATGAACCAACCTCTGCTAGCTTCAAACTTTTCTTCTGCAGCTTCCTCACCTCTCTCAGCTTTCACAGAATTAAAAAGACTTAAGGCCTTGCTCTGGCTCAGGCTTTGGCTTAAGGGAATGTTGTGGCTGGTTTGATCTTATATCCAGACCACTGAAACTTTCTCCATATCAGCAATGAGGCTGTTTTGCTTTCTTATCATTCGTGTGTTCACTGCAGTAGCACTTTTAATTTCCTCCAAGAACTTTTCCTTTGCATTCACAACCTGGCTAACTGTTTGGCACAAGAGGCTTATCTCGGCTTTCGACATGCCTTCCTCACTAAGCTTAATCATTTCTAGCTTTTGATTATAAATGAGAGACGTGCAGTTCATCCTTTCACTTGAACACTTAGAGTCCACTGTAGGATTATTAATCGGCCTAATTTCAATATTGTTGTGCCTCAGGGAACAGGAAGGCTCAAGGAAAGGAAGACAGACAGGGGAATAGCTAGTCAGTGGAGCAGTTAGAACACACAAAACATTTACTGATTCAGATCACCATCTTATATGGGTGAATTCGTGGCACCCCAAAACAATTACAATAGTAACATCAAAGATCACTGATCACAGATTACCATAACAAATATTATAATAGTGAAAAAGTCTGAAATATTGTGAGAATTACCAAAATGTGACACAGAGACACAGAGTGAGCAAATGCTGTTGGAAAAATGGCACCAATAGACTTGCTCAAAGCAGGGTTGCCACAAACCTTCAATCTGTAAAAAACACAATATCTACAAAGTGCAATAAAGCAAAGCACAATAAAATGAGGTACGCCTGTACGTAAGTGCTCAATTTCAGTATACATGTACAGTGGTTTCAGAACAGTTAACCCATTCACCATGGCAGAAACTTTATCAACTACAGTACAATGCTTATGTGCAGTTCCTTTTGCCTTCAGTCTTAAGCAATTCCACTCATTTCCAAGTTAAGTACCTTTTCTCCCATCCCCTTCAGTGAAGTTGTTTCATACGTTTGTAATATACAGTTAGATTCTCGTGATACATTCTGTATTCCATCCTGAGACCTCCAACCTCCTAAATGACTTTTTAATTTGCATACTTAAGATTCACTCTGTTACAAAGTTCTATGGGTTTTGACAAAAGCATAGTGTTATGTACCTAACTTTACAGTATCATACAGAATAATTTCACTGCTCTAAAAAATCCCCTATGCTTCACCTATTTAGCCCATTACCACTCCCAAACTCTGGCAACCACTGTTTGTTTACTGGCTCTATAGTCTTGCCTTTTCCAAAATGTCATGTAACTGGAAACATACAGTATGTAGCCTTTTCAGACAGGCTTCTTTCAGTAAGCATACGCATTTACGATTCACCTACATCTTTGCACAGCTTGATACAGCAGTCCCTTTTATTGTTGGACAGTATTCTATAGTATGGATGTACCAGGGTTTGTTTATCCCTTCACCTATTGAAGGACATCTTCACTATTTCCAGTTTTGAGCAATTATGAATAAAGCTGCTATAAACATTCATATGCAGATTTCCATGTAGACATAAGTTTTTATACCAGTTGGGTAAATAGCTCAGAACATGATGGCTGGATCATATGGTAAAACTAAGTTTAGCTTTATAGGAAAATGTTTAATTCCTAAACGAAAAAATTTCGGGAGAAAGAACTTTTTGTATCTTTAATTGACAATAATACATGGAAAAAAACCTGAGTTAATGTCAGATTTACATCACTGTAACTGGTTCTTTAAAATTATTAGTTAATACGTATTAAAACTATATAAACACTTATCTCCATCTAGTGGCTACCAAAGAGTAGATATATAAAGTGAAATACCAATTTCAGAAACTTATGTTGACTGTTTACCACAGCACTGTTAGTTATAGCAAAATAAAAAACAAACTGAAAACAAAGTGAATATCCAATAATAGAGAGGTGGCTGAGTAAAGTACTTCATTATGGGCTATTATGAGCTTTCCCTCCATCCCCTCAAATAAAGGAATGGAAGGAAAAGAAACAAATTAGAGCAGTGGTTCTCAACTCTGGCTGCACATAAGAATCAGCTGGGAACTTTCAAAAGGTTCCTATGACTGAGCCCCACTCCCAGAGACTCTTCTTTAACTAGTCTATAGTGGATCCCAGGCACAGATATTATTTTACGGGGGATACAATGATTCTAATGTGCAAAGTTGAGTACTACTGAATCAGAACTACTAGAGAACACCTGGAGGTATTACTGAGGTAGAGAGCAGCAAAAAGTGATCCCATTTGGTAAAGCAAACAATGATCAAAATCAAGGAAGAAAGAAAGGGGGAGAGGGAAGAAGGAGGGGAAACCTGATATGAACATATAATTGTAGTATGTTTGTATATAATTATATAAATACAGAGAAAAGCACAAGAATACACAAACCAAGCTGTAATCATGGGTCATGGAAGAAGAAAAAAATAATATGGATTAAAAATATTTATATTAATCCTGTGTATATAACATTGCATACATATGCAAGCACATGTGTGCATAATGATATCTGGGATTAAAAGAGATCTACAGATACTAATTTGCAGGGATATTCATGATACATTGTTAAGTTTTTTAAAAAGGAAGCTGTACCCCAATGTTCACAGCAGCATTTATAATAGCCAAGATACAGAAGCAATCTAAGTGTCCACTGACCGATGAAATGGATAAAGAAGATGTGATATACATACACACACACACACACACACACACACACAGACAGAATAATATTCGGCCATAAAAAAATGAAATCTTGACATATGCAACAATATGGATGGATCTAGAAGGTACTGTGTTAAGTGAAGTAAGTCAGAGAAAGACAAATAACTGTATGTTCTCATAAGTGGAATGTAAAAAAACAAAACAAAATGAAAACAGAATCATAGATACAGAGAACAAATGGGTGGTTTCCAGAGGGAAGGGGAGTGGGGAGTGGGAGGTAAAATAGCTGAAGGGGATTAAGAGGCACAAACCTTCAGTTATAAAATAAATAAGGCAGTGGGATGTTATATATAGCATAAGGAATCTGGTCAATAATACTGTAGTAACTTTGTATGGGGGCAGATGGTTACTAGACTTAAAATGATCATTTCACAATTTATGCAAATATCAAATTACTATGTAGTACACCTGAAACTAACATAATATTGTACACTAACTATATTTCAATTTTTTTAAAAAAGGAAGCATGGGACTTCCCTGGCAGTCCAGTGGTTAAGGCGCCGTGCTTCCAATGCAGGGGGCACGGGTTCGATCTTTGGTCGGAGAACTAAGATCCCACATGCCGCACTGCGCAGGCCAAAAGAAAAAAAAAAAAAAAAAGGAAGCAAACTGTACAGCATTATATACAGTAAAATTTTATTTCAGGAAAAACAAATAGAAACAAAATGTATTCATGTGAAACAAGAAAGCCTGTTTATAATGGTTTATCCCGGAGGGGTGAGATTTAAATGGGAAGGTAGGAAGAGATGATAAGCTTTGCTTTCATACAGTTTTGTATGATATGTTAAGCATATTTTTTTTTAATGTCTTGGATTGGTATCAGTGGGTCTTATTTATGGAACAAATAACCAAAACATAACTTACATATATGGGCTGTATTTTTTTTTTTTTTTTTGAAATATACCACAGCACAGATGCCTGACTTGAAATGACAGATGCAGCACCATCCCTCAAAAGTGAACAAATTTACAATCAGAGCGACCAATATAAAAAGTATTCTATCCACGAGATCTGCTTTCTAATTTAAGTGAAAAGAAATTCAATTAGTTTCTATTTAGTTGAGAGAATAAGAATTTCACAAGTTAACATAGCAAAATTTACAATAATTTATAAAATAATAACATAGATGCAACAGCCATAGATACATAGGACTAATGCACTATATGCATTCCAACGTCACAAGTAGATCGGTCCTACCTAAAACAGAGCAAGTCTACAGCTGTGCCTGATTCCAAGGAAATGTAAGAATATAAAAGAGGCTAATTTATGATAGAATCAACCCCTAAAGCAGCAAAAAGATGTGTTGGGGAATAAGAAGCAGTTAAAGATATAAACAGCATCCTTTTTCATAATAAGAGAAATGCTAATTAAAATTAGACCAGATACCACTTCTTTTCACCTACCAGATTAGCAAAAATACAAAAGTTTGACAACATATTCTAATGACAAGTATGTAGGGAAATTGATACTCTGACACACTGTTGATGGGAATGCAAAATGGTACAACCCCGTAAGGGTAACTTGGCAATATCTAGCAAAATTACACATATGTTTACCCTTTGACCCAGCAATCCCACATCTAGAAATCTATCTTACAGATATATTATCAAAATACAAAAAGATACATGCACAAAGATATTCACTGCAGTACAACTTGTATAACAAAAGACTGGAAATTACCCAAAGGTCTAATAATAGAAGACCATTTGAATAAACTATGGGGGGGGGGTGGTATTGCGGGGAATCTACTATACAGGTAGAAAAAAGAATAAAGAACATCTCTATACACTGCATGATGGGTTCTCCAGGATATAATGTTAAGTGAAAAAAGCAAGGTAGAAGAATTATACATAGTATGTTATCATTTACCTAAGAAGGGGACACTGGGGATGTAATTATTTTTATGTCTCAATATATATATATATCCCCAACCCCCTTTCTTATGTAAATTATTAAAAAATAAAACGATAAACCTCAAATTAAACTGTATTATTAAATAGCAAAATAAACAGCTCCCTCCACAACTAACAATAATAAGAGGTCAACCAAATCCTGATCTATGCCAGCTCCTGCTTGGACTACCCCACTTTCCAAATGAAATCTTAAAGGATGGGTACTGTGGACAGTTACTATTTCTATCTACCTAGTATCTACTGTTCCATCTGCTAACAGCAGGACTCAATTTTTGCTTAGAGAATCATACCATCACCACCCACTTTTGATTCATATGATTGGAGTGGGGCTGACCTTATAACTAGGCTAGACTCATAGTGTCACACCAAGGATTTTTGTTTCAGCTACTGGAAAAGAACTATTCTTTTCATTCTGGTTTAAAAATAAATAAATAAAACTTTCCAAACACATTGAATATCCCTTCTATCTTGTACCTTGTGCCTCAATCAATCAATCAATCATCAGTCTATTAATTCTTATTTTGCAACTATTCTCATAACTGTCCCTTTCTATCTCCGGGCTACCAACTTGGGGGAGTAGGGGAGGGGAGGGACTTAACTGCTCAATTTGCTTCAAATATGAAAAAATAGTAAAGAGCAGGCAAAGCTTGTTGATTAACAGCCCAGACTCCACCATTTACTACTGTATAACCTCAGACAAATTTCTTAACCTAAATTTAGGCATCTTTACTGGAATACTACCATCTATCTCATGGGTCTATCAGGACAAATAAGTCAATATACAGAATGTGTTTAGCATAGTTCTGGTTACACAGTTAACATACAAAAATATATATCATCATCATCATCATCATCCCCCAAAATTCATACTTAGACCCAGACCCAAAATACGGACAAGGTTTTGTATATACAATGCTTATAATAATTTAAAACATTTTAAAACTAAAGTCCAATTATGATGGGATGATTAAGTAAATTATAGAATAAAAGTAATAACAGTAATAGCCAATGCTTATAAACACTTATTATGTGCGAAGCACTCTGTCTTAAGTGTTTTAAATGTACTAATACATTCAATCTTCACAACAACCCTATGAGGTAGGCAGTATAATAATCCCTTTTTAACTATGTGGAAACCAATGTAGAGAGAAGTTCAGTAAATTACTCCAGGCAATGGAGTGGCTGCAATATGAACTTGGCAGTAAGGCTCCAGAGTCCATGATGATAACCACTACCTGCTACCTCTCCAACGAAGTAAAGCCTTTAAAAATCATAGTTACCAGGAGTTTTAATAATAATATAGGGCTATGTTTACGCTAAAATGTTGAGCAAGAAGACATGAAACCAAATTGTACTATGCAGTATCATCTGTAATGTACATGTCTTCTGGATGGTGGGATTAGGGATAAAATTCATCCTTCTTTATGTTTTTCTGTACCATGTAACTTCCACGATTAAATGTAGTATGTTTAAGATAAGAAAATAATTTCCAAAATAAATTTACTCTATATTAAGCATCTAAACTCTCACTTGAAACAATTATGTTGGATTTCAGTCATATCTATCTGATAAGCCTTAATGAATCAAGGTCTAACATCCTGACTTCTATACCTAGATGGCTAGTAAAAACAAATAATGGGGTATAGTAATCAGGAGACAAAGACAGAAGGAATTGCAGAGGGAGTCTTTTCATATAGAAAATTTGATAACTACAAAAAGGCATTATCAACATATAAGAGTACTAATCACAGAGTAGAAATCTGTTGCATTCAGAGAGAAAAGCATTTGTCCTTAAATTTTTACCTAATGATGTACAATATTTGATTAGAGGACTTGTAAAGTACTGTATGTTATAAATTCGAAATACTCTACATGTTACTAGACTAGAAATCTTGGGAGAACATCCCTCATACACAAAGATAAAGGCAAAATAAGAAAGAAGCAACTACAGAATGCTTACATTTACAACACAGATGGGAAATAAGGCAAGAAGACAAAAGGTATCTGACAAATAAAGCAGAGGACTGGACTGAGATTAAATTGTGTCTGTATTACTGCTAAATAGTACCTCAGGTGTGGGCCCTGCTTCATGTGTTAATAATATTATAATACATAATATCAGATGTAAATAAGCAGAGTAATCAGAGGCAGTGAGACATACAACTCTGTAATTTTTATCTTGGGCATTGTATGAAAATGGGATCTCAAACAGGTTCTAGGGGTCAAACAGATCTCTTTGGGAAGGGAGTGAGATATAAATAAAAGGAATATGCAAATCTGAATGGTCCAGAATCCCACTGGCATGGCCATAAGCAACATAAATAAACCAAATGCTCATGAATCTATATTACCTCACCTGTCACCACTGCAGCATGCAAGAACCGGGACTAGGAGAGAGCGGAGCCCATTATCCTGATGGCTTCTGTGAATTGCCTCTGTTTGCTAGCAATCATGTCTGCCTGATCCCTCAATTGTTGTTCCTGTGCCCTGGCTACTGCCAAAAAAGATCAAACCTTCCAAAAAGTAGTAAGATTTAGGACAGCGAGTCAATAACTTTGCAGACTAATGACATTCAAATATATGATTGTGAACATAACTGGTTCCTAAGCATTGCTTATCAATTTTTATACTTAGCCTGGGTGAGCAACATCTCCCACTCTCATTAGCAACTATTCCAAACCTCAGGTGGCATTCTTTTCACTCAGCAGAACTCATGTTTTACTTAGCCCTGAAAACTGAAGCAACTGAGTGATCACCTGAACTTCCCACTTCCCCTGCCCCTAATGGAACTTACCTCTATCTCCATCCACTCTTTCCCTCTTCCCTCCAGTCTCCTCAGGGAATGCGGTGGCCATTCTCCTATTCAAGACAGTACTACCTAACATCCTCTGGATACTTTGCTTAATCAATTCCTTAGAAAACTGTTGTTGTTCTGTCTCACTTGGGAGTGGGAGGCAACAGATAAAAACAATTTCTAAAAGCAGTATTAACTAAGCTTTTTTTCTTAGTTCCTAAGGTTGCCAACAAACAAACAAACCAAACTGTACATCAAACTGGTTACACTACCTCCCCCCAAAAGACTGCTCTCAAGTGACTTCAGAACACAGAGCTTTTGACTACATACCCTTAGTAGAATTACCGAAGGACAAAATGATCTGTAAACAATTTTAAATTTTTTAAACTTAATTCAATGATTTCATTGTTTAACATAATATCCAGGTTGGTATTTGAAGCTATTTACTTTGAAAGAAAAAGTAATTTTCTTACATATGATGTATTGTGCTTGAGTAGGAGAATATTCTCAATCCTAGGACACGTATGTTGAAGTATTTAGGAGTAAAGTGTCATGATGTCTATAACTTACTTCATTTAGTAGAGACAGACAGAAAGAGAGGAAAAGAACAAATAAAGAAAAATGTTAACTAGGGGAGGGTTATAGTGGTACATGGGAATTTATAATACTATTCCTTCAGCTTTTCTGTATGTTTGAAATTTTTCATAAGAATAAACAGCATGTGTGAAATTAACTCATTTTGGTTTAAAAAAAAAAAAGCATTTATATACATATATACTCAGAAAAAGATTTGTAAGGATACAGCCTAGGTTAGGAAATCTGATAGTAAAAATATAATATTATTTTCTTATTTTTGATTATATGTGTTTTCTAAGTTTCTATAATAAAAATTTAATGTTTTTGTAATAACAGAAATTTTAACTTTATATATTATAATAACAAATATTAGTAAGTATCTAATCAAGACTGCAGACTCAGCACAGGCTTTTGTCTCCATTCCTTCTAAAAAACCACTGAAATAAAAGTAGAGAAATACATAAAGAAATATTTCCACAAGAATATAGAAAAAGGATGGAGTTGTGGAAGAGAGTTTCACCAACCAACAAATAAGAAATGTCAATAAAATTTCCAAAAGATTGGAGAAGATGGAGACATGCTGACAATGAAAGAAAGTCATAAAAGCTGCAACCACTTATGTATTATGAGAAAGTTACAGAAAGGAAGAATTGATCTGTCCATTTGAAGAATGTCAACTCTGGGCTCAGAATCAGTCGGTGAGGCAGAGGATAGGAGTCATAAGTATTAAGCGACTCTGAAAACAGAGTAATTAATCAGAAGTCCATATACAGAACTTCACTACTCAGCACCCCAATTCCCTCTCCAACTTTGACTGACAGAGCACTCAGATAATTTGACATTTACCTCACGGAGGAAAAAAAGACTATTTTTCTCCAGAGGAACTGAACAAGTCACTTGGAGAGCACTGGGGTTTCTAATTGCGTGTTAACATCTGGGGGCCCAAACAGAGTAGTCTGCAGTCCTCCCACCAAAATCTAAGTCCGACAGTCGACACGCCTCATCCATACTCAGGCTAAAGAGAATTACTAGAATCAAACCTACTTAGACCTCAGCAGGGTAAACCCAAATTAACTACCCAGACCACCTTTCCAGGAGAGTCAAGGATTATCAGGCAAATAAGGAAAACTCAGGGTAAACCCAAATTAACTACCCAGACCACCTTTCCAGGAGAGTCAAGGATTATCAGGCAAATAAGGAAAACTAACAACATGAAAGACTAACTTAAATTTCTAAGCAATTTAGAAGGATAAAGGATAATTGAGAAAGAGAGAGAGAGACATTCAGAAAGATTTGAGAAAAAATTCTATAGACAAAGTAAGACCAAGATATTGAAGAGAAGAAACCTCTAGGCATGTAAAGCAAAAAGAATACATGATATAAAAAAGATATAACTGATGAACCTAGTGGTAGGGCAGGAATAAAGATGCAGACGTTGAGAACGGACTTGAGAACACAGGGGGAAGGGGAGGCTGGGAGGTAGTGAGAGAGTAGCATTGACATATCTACACTACCAAATGTAAAATAGATAGCTAGTAGGAAGCTACTGCATAGCACAGGGAGATCAGCTCAGGGCTTTGTGTCCACCTAGAGGGGTGGGATAGGAGGGTGGGAGGGAGGCGCAAGAGGGAGGAGATATGGGGATATATGTATGCATATAGCTGATTCACTTTGCTGTACAGCAGAAACTAACACAACATTGCAAAGCAGTTATGCTCCAATAAAGATGTATTAAAAAAAAAGACATAAAAGATTAAAAGATCAATCCAGGAGATCCAATATCCAAGTAGTGAGAGTCCCACCAAAAGAGAATAAAGAAAATATAAGGAGAAAAGTATTATAATAGTTTCCTATTGCTGTTTCACAAATTACCACAAAATTCAGTGGCTTAAAACAACATTTATGGGCTTCCCTGGTGGTGCAGTGGTTGAGAGTCTGCCTGCCAATGCAGGGGACACGGGTTCGAGCCCTGGTCTGGGAAGATCCCACATGCCACGGAGCAGCTGGGCCCGTGAGCCGCAATTACTGAGCCTGCGCGTCTGGAGCCTGTGCTCCGCAACAAGAGAGGCCGCGATAGTGAGAGGCCCGCGCACCGCGATGAAGAGTGGCCCCCGCTTGCCACAACTAGAGAAAGCCCTCGCACAGAAATGAAGACCTAACACAGCCATAAATAAATAAATAAATAAATTTTTTTAAAAAAATTAAAAAAAAAAACTTTAAAAAAAAAAAAACAACATTTATTATCTCACACAGTTTCTGAGGGTCAGGAGTCTGGGAGCAGCTTAGCTGATGGTTCTGGCTCGGCATCTCTCATGAGATTGCTATCAAAGTAACAGCTGGGCAGTATTCATCTGAAAACTTGAATGGGGCTGGCACTTTCACATCCAAGTTCAGTCACATGACTGTTGGCCAGAGGCCTCAGTCCCTAACCACACAGGCCTTTCCATAGGGCTGCTCACAACATGGCAGTTGGCTTTCCCCAGAATGAGTAATCCAAGAGCAAGAAAAGCCATCAAGAGAGAAGCCATAGTATCTTTCATAACCTAATCTCAGAAATGACATACCATCAGTTCTGCCATATCCCAGTGATCAGGTATACCAATTCTGGCACAATGTCAGAGAAGACTACACAGGGCATAAATACTAGGAGGTATGGATCAAGGGTCATCTTGGAAGATGGCTATATTAGTTATCAAGAAAATCACAGGAAAAATTTTTCTCAGAGCTTCTGATACGTGAATCTTCAGACCGAAAAGGTCCATTAAGTACTAACTAAGGAGAATGAAAAAAGATCCACCTAGATACATATCATAAAACTTCAGATCTCTAAAGATCAAACAATTATAAAAGTGTCACAGGAAAGGGAAAAAAATGCTCACCCACAAATGAATAAGAATCAAACGACCACCATACTTCTTATCAAATTAATGGCAAAAGACAAGGGAGTATTGCTTTAACAGTTGTAACAGAAAATGTGTATCAACGGGGAATTTTATGTTCATCCAAATTAACAATCAAGCGTGAGAGCAAACCAGAGTTCCATCTGGAAATCTAAAGAATCAGAAAGTTTAGCTTCCAGCACAAGCATTATTGGGAATACACTTGAGGCTGCACTCCAATAAACAAGACTCCCAAAAAGACATAAGATGCAGGAAGCCCCAGATCAACATGATAAGAGGAAACTCCTAAGGTAACGGCCGCAGAGCATGCCTACAGAGCCATGGACCAGACTGGGACAGAATTCCACGCAAAGGACAGTATGACTGAGTGGGCAGAATAACAGGGATATCATACAGGCATGTTAGTTCGAAAAAAAGGCCGTTGGAAACTTCAGGAGAAACAAAAGACAATATAACAAAGTAATGGCCCAAACAGAAATGAATAAAGGATGGTATGGTTTTAGCAATTGCAAGACTGTGAGAAAAGAGGCTATATACTAAACACAATCTCCTTAAAGTGCGCTAGGAGTCAGGCCACTGAACTCAAAAAAAGTAAATGAATACTAGGTTATCTTTTAGCCCTGTATTCAACAACATTCAAAAAGTTATCTTAACTGTTTTTCAACGTTTAGAATAAACCTTTGGATGGAAGACTTGACTGCAACTGCAAAACAAAATGTTGGCAACCTTAATTGAAAAGAAAAGAAGTAACTAATAAAATGTAGAAGGTAGAGATAAGGAAAAGAAAAATGAAAAATAGGGGTGCTTATTAGTTCATTTTATATGAAGAGATACGAAGAAACTGGCTATAGATAGAACACTTAATAGAACACTTAATTGTAACACTTACTACAATTATCTTTAATCTGTGAAAACCAAGAATTATATATAATTATTAATTTTTGGAAAGAAGGAAAAGAAAACACAATGGAAAAAGTGAAAGCAGTGTCAATGAACTAAATCTTCCTATTTCTTATAAGAAAGTCAACTGATAGCAAGTTAATCCAATAAACAGAATTTAGTATACTTTACATGAAAGTTATGTCCTGAACATAAACTCTACTGTTGATGGCTTAGAACACATTATGCTAAATCTGGACTGACCCTCCTCTTCACACCTCTTCTGAACATTAGTTATATATTGAACATTAGTTAATATATATATATAACTTTAGTTGCATGTGCTTATGTGCATGAGACTGTATTTGCATGTCTGAATGCACATATGTGTATATATTTTAACTAAAGGCACAACTTCAGTGTATTTTCTTTCAGCATTTTTGTCTAAAAGTTAAAAGAAAGAGAGAAATCAATGAAATGCAAGTAATAGTCAGGGAAGGGAGTATCCTGGTTAACTGAAGACTGAGATTAATTGAGATTTAATCTATTTCTCCTATGTTTGTGAAAGATTACTCATAGCAATCTACCATCACACAGGGAAATGGCATCCTCTCTCATTGTACAAATGCTAATGCTAATCCTAATGGAAGTGAGAAGTGCACCTGATTTTAAGAAATAGTGAAGGGGTGGGCGGCAGGAAGAGACACTGAAAGTATCTGAAAAGTATTTTAAGGATCTTAGAATAATTTCACAGGAAAAAATCAGAATAACTAAATTCATATTGATGAACCTCACAAATCTAAAGGACAGTTTAACAGAAGAAAGCAGCAGAAGAATACTGTATTACTACCATCAGGAAGAACTTTCTAACAACTGTAGCTACTCAACAACAGAATGGACTGTCTATAATTAAGGTCTGATCTTCCATCACTCTATTGTTTAAATAAAGACCAGAAATCATCTGTCTGTAATGTTAAAAACTGGTGGATGATTGGACTAGATAATCCCTAAGGTAATAACTGTAAGTATGAGAGTTCTAAACTAATAAATTTTGACTTACCAACATCCATTGCAGTTTCCATGAAGCTTTTCTGTCGTGAAGCAAATTCTGCAAGCAATTTCTGCTGCCTCTCTCTGGCCTTTTGTCGCCTACATTAAACAGAAATAAAGTGATAAGTACCAGACGTGCTTAAGACATACCTACTATCTTTCAGGAGTATATAATGTATGAAAGGCCCCCGGCACACAGTTAAGAACAACCAATTTTCTGTACTATGTATTAAATTTCAGGTAAAATTTTACTGTCCTTAAAAGGATTCTGCTGCTTTAAAATAGTTTGAAAATCACTGGGCTTAAATAGGTAAAAATAAAAGCCACGATTTACTTTAAAATGTGAAATAATAATTAAAGTAGATAGAAAATTTGGATGTCCAACAACACAATTTCCTAAATATATGTCAGTTCATAGCAAGAACAAGAAGAGTTTTAGCTAGGAATCCACAATTTAACCCCAGGTACAAATAATAGCAAACTCATTGCTAGAAGAAACTATTATGTTAAGCTATGAACAGAATCTAAAAGTTAAGAATGGTCAGATTTAGGGGACTTCCCTGGTGGTCCAGTGGTTAAGAATCCCCCTTCCAGTGCAGGGGACGCGGGTTCGATCCCTGGTTGGGGAACTAAGATCCCACATGCTGCCAGGCAACTGAGCCCGCGCGTTCTGGAACCCACACGCCACAACTAGAGAGAAGCCCGCACACCGCAACAAAAGATCCCATGTGCCGAAACTAAGACCCGATGCAGCAAATATTAATTTATTAATTAATTAATTTTTTAAAAAAAGAATAGTCAGATTTACTGTTACCTTAAGAACAGGTCTCTTCCTAAAAGAGAAATAGCAAAAAGCCAGGAAGTTTTCCAGTTTCTACTAGGAAATATTCCAAGTTTGGTTTATTTTGTTTGAAGTAAAAGAATATGAAAGAGTCTCAAATATAAGATAAAGATAAAACTATATTCCAAATCTAAGCGTAAATATTCCTTTGGATTAATTCACTTTATTCTATTTATTAATTATCCCTTATCTACTTCCAAAGAGCATTTTAATTTGAGGCTAGTTGAAAAAGAAAAAAAATGACTATAACATAAGTATAAGAAAATAAAAGTAAACTAATAAAGACAGGAGATAGGCTTCCCTACATTTAAAGATGCTAGAAATACTAATAAGCATAAAATTCTACCCCCAGCAAGGTAAGGTTAATACAGTAATTCAAAACAAGAGAGGAGGGAGAGGAAGAAGAAAAAGGTTATAAGTTATATATTAACTCATTGGGAGAGATAAACTTTTTACTTGAACTAAACTCAAAAAGGGATTTATCATATCCCATGATACAAAGGACATTAAAAACATAATGGATGGAGTATACTATAGCAGTTTCTTTTAGTGACCATTTATTATATCTATATACTACAAAAGAATTTTATTAAACTGAGATTCTATGAAGTAATTTCTATGGGAAACATGAAAGAATTCTGCTATTAGTCTGAAATGATTAAAGGATATAGAATATAGAATTTAGAAGAATGGAATGCTGATGGTAATTTTTAGATTATTCACACATCCGCTCTGACCCATTTAGTGGAGATAATCACAAACGTCTATAAAATCAAGTACTGTGGTCCAGCTTACCATGAAAAGTTACATAATTTTGCCAATAAAGTTCAAGAGATTTTTAACACTCCTTTTCTAACATTTACTTTAAATGTAATTTAGGCCCCACTTAAGAAAACCACTTTATTACCTAATTTATAAATACAACTCTTATTTTTTATATTATATTTTATATTTTAAGCCAATATATTATTATCCAGGTTGATCACTCACCTTACTCATCAAACTGGACTCTCAATGACATTAGCCATTTCAAAAAATTAAAAACCACTCCTGTGCTCTCTTTCCTTCCTGAACATGGAAGGTGGCACAGTGGCCTAGGACAGGGTGTCAAGACCCAACAGCCTGGCACAGGAGGGCATTCGTGTGGGGGAAAGTTACAAGAAATTGGTTATACACAAGGGAATTAATCAAAAATTAATACATATTAAGGATTATAGGGGCCAGGTTTCTCACTATGGGAGAAGAGAATTACAATTATGAAAAGAAGGAAAAGAAGAATAAATCCTATGGTGTTGGATTAGAATTGGGATTATCAGGTTGAACTCACAGTCATAGTTTTTAATAACTCTCTCTCCCCTCCCTTTATCCCCCCCCATACACACACATTTTGCCCACTAACAGGGTCTGTGAATGAGCTCATTAGAATGAGCACGTGGACTGTGGTTTCCAAATAAGATTCTTTACTAAAAGGAACCAGGACTCTTTGGAGAAATGGCTAATACCAAACACAAGATGAACCTGGGCTATCTTCTTGACCCAGAAAATAATTGAAAATGCTCAAAGAATGGTGGGGAGAAATCCAAAGAACACAGAAACCAGCTTGAAGGGACTCCCACTGGTCAAATCTAGAACAATTTGAGCATCAAAATGATTAATGAGGAAGAAATTATAACCCATAAAATAAAATAGGAATCCATAACTCCAAACTGATATAAGTAAATAAATGAATAAACTGAAAGTCGATGGAGATCAGGATATTGCGGCATCTCAAAGTATCTCCCCACAAATTACATATTAATTACAAAGGGGGGAAAAAAGAGAGGAAAGTTACTAAGGGTAACTTGACAGTGAAGAAGTCTAACAGACACCCTCATAATCAAGTGATCAAAGTTAATCACCAGTAATGAAACAAATTAAAATCATGTGACACCTGATGGGATGCAGTCAAAAAAAAACAGCAACACTTCCTTTTTTTTTTTTGGCCAGGCCGCGCAACTTGCAGGATCTTAGTTCCCCAACCAGGGATTGAACCCAGGCCATGGCAGTGAAAGCCCGGAATACTAACCACTAGGCCACCAGGCAACTCCCCAGCAACACTTCCTTGATATTCCTCTCAAAGGTGCATCACCTGAATCCAAACATAATGGGAAAGGAGACAAGCCCAAATTGAGGGACATTCTACAGTGTCTATTGCTCTATAATCTTCAAAAGTGCCAAGGTCAAGAAAATAAAGGAAAAACTGAGGAAACTATTCCATGCTGAAGGAGACCAAACAAACATGACAACAAAATGCAATGAGTGATTCTGGACTGGATCTTTTTGCTCTGAGACACGTTACTGGGACAACTGTCAAAACTTGGGATCTAAGGATTTTATCGTACTAAATAAAATGTTGATTCCCTTATTTTGAAAGGTGTATTCTGATTAGGTAAGAAAACGACCTTATTCCTAAAAAACACGCACTAAAGTATTCCAGGGTAAAGCAACTTACTCTGAAATGATCCAGGAAGTTCACTGTATTATCCTTGAAACATTTCTGTAAGTTTGAGATTTCTTCAAAATAAAAAGGTTTTAAAAATTAAACCCATCCTCAAAGGACAAAAATTCGTCATCAAGGAAGAAATGGAAACAAACAAAAATGTGCCGTAGATGCTCAAAGACATATGAGACCTCCAAAAATGTTTAAATAATAATAGCACTGATAGAATATGTTTGGTCTCCTATACTACTCCTTCATAAACTTATAATAAACTTATAAGTTTCAGTATGTTTCTTTAATTAAAACAATGAGCTACGCACTCTACAGCTCACCTTTAAATACATACATGTACATTTACATTTAGAATACATATGGCTGTCACCATGTGTATTCTAAATGTAAATGATAACTCAACCAACTCAAGCATGCTAAACGCACAAGCACTGACTATCTTTGATTCCATTTATCTTACAAACTAATCAGCTGATAAACATCCAGGTGATTAGCCTCAGATGGCCAAAAGTGGGGATGGGGGGTGGTAATATAAAATCTTCAACTGTACCATACATTAGTTTAAAGCATTAAAAATAAAAACTACCTTTCTTCTTTGTCCAGTGTTTTCTTCTCTGCAGCAGTGATCTTTTTGGGTGGTACAGGAGGGGTCACTTTTCTACATATCTCTTCAATGATGCGTTTGTTCATTCTGCTTTGCAATGCAGCTTTTAGTAAAATTCTTTCTACTGCAGTTATACCATCTCCATGACTATATTTAGGTATTTCCGGTTGGATTAAAATTTCTATGTCATCAAGCCAGGGAGGATAGTAGGAGTTTTGTTTTCCTGAGAGTTTGTGGTGAAGTTTAATTAACAAAGACAATATGCTTTCTTTAATTTCCAAAATGGCTGTAGTTAACTGTGGAGCTGAACCAGGTGCAGACCATTTATTTGAAGTTTTAGGACGAACCACCTGATTTGCTTCACTGCTACTGCGATTGATGATCTCCTGAAACTTCTTTCTACGCTCTGCTACTAAGCTGAAAACTTGAGCTGTACCAGAATTCTACCGTTCAAAAGAGAAAGAAAGAAAAATCAAGAGAAGTTATTCAGTGTCAAGTTTAAAACCATATTAGTACTACATTTTCAAAAGGGAATGTTCAAAGTTTCATCCAAAGATTTATTTAATAGATTTGCTCTTAAAGTAAATCTGTCTCTTCACTTCTCTCAAATATACTTAGTCCCACTCAACCTGGAAACATCAAGGAGAAAGGCGATTATCCACAGTAACACCTCTTTTACAACCTCCTGGGCCTACCTACTAGGGAAAATAGACAAAGCTTGAGGAGTTTCTACAGCCATATTAAAGAGGAATCATAAACAAAGTCCTTCATCAGATTAAAGGAATAAAAGCTATTCTATCCAACATTCGTCAAGAATACTATACTCTTTACCAACTTCCAGAAGACCACGATATCTTCCACTTAAGAAAATTATAAATTAATTTTTTTCCAAGTTAATGAATCTGAACTGCTAATTAATTTCATTTTTAAGGAACTTCAAAAGTTTGAAAATTAATTCTAACACAAATGCTTTAAGTTACTGAAATGAAATATAGAGATGAAAAATCAAACTAATCTCTTTCATATTTAAATATCACTATAATTTGTTATTTGAACAGATTTTTTAAAACCATTTTTCTCAATAATTTATCTTCAAACTAGCCTTTTTTGCTAAAGCAGTCAAACTGCATTAGGGCTCTTAGAAATCATCTTTTAATTAAGATACAAGTTAGTTTAATGGATTTCATTAATTTTTTTTAAGCAAGCATAGAAAGGATGCTTCAATCAGTTGAGCTTTTTATGAGCTAAATTATAACATACATTATTTTTTTTTAACATCCAAGCTGTTTTTCAATGTACTCTCTACCAGCATTAGAGGCAAAGGCTGCCGCTTATAGATTCCAATATTTTAATCAAAATTCTTTATGGTGTTCACAGCAAAAACATATTGTCAAAGACAAAGAAAGTTCCTACAAATGGACTCTTCAACAAGAAATGTCTGATTCAATGTTCTTCACTTGCAAAAATCTATATTGTAGGAATTAGAGGTATTTAAGTTTAGTTACTTGTCCTGTCATATCAAGATTTTTCATTTCTGCTTTCTATAAATTAATTAAGCTACATGCAATGAGAGAGCTGATTTTCAAAATGAGTCCAAATACACAATATATGGAGTTTAAGATTTCTGTGGGCTTATTTTATCAAAGTTAATTAACTGCCATAGGAGCAAAAAAAAAAAGTTGTGAATGGGCATGCCACCAGCAACTAAAGATTAAATTTATTTTGATTTAGGAAACATTCATTTTTAAGATGTTAGTAACAATGCTAAATGTAAACAGACTGAAATGTGCCGCTTATAATTGGCCCAAAATACTAACACTACTAAGAAAAACCCACTATTAAATACGCAGTATTATTTTTTAAGTTCAATAATATGAATTTTCTTTAAAATTAAGCCTAAATTACTGCATTTAAAACACACACACACACGTTAAACATTTTTTTAATCTAACCATATTAATTAAACACACACATATACACACAAATACTTCAGCATTTGTCCCCATTTCCAGTTAAAGCCATATTGCTAGTTAATGCAAATATTATATACATCTACCTCTCTTTGAAGAACTTTAGGCCGACGTGAACTCTGGCAGATTAAAGGAAAAAGATGGGTGAGGCAAAAGTTGCTTAGATATATCAGAGGAAATAAAAGACAATTTAAAGTTATCTACAACCACATTTATTTTTCTTTTGGATATGATAGGATGATCTAAATGACACAACCCAACATAACAAAGTCTTTCCTTTTTTTTGTTCTCTCTTTTACACTTACTTGTAAAGAACCCAAGCTATCAGAGCTGGTACTTGCAGGTGAGTCTCTCTTCACTTCCGGAGCAGTCTCTGGAACTCTCACTCTAACATAATTTATAAAGTGTCGCATGTTCAATACTAAGTTACTACCAGGAAACCAACTGTCATGACAACGTTCTGGTCCACCTACTGATGCCTAAAACATAAACATAATGAATATCAAACCTTGCCAATCTGGTCTAAGGTACAATGGAAATGTAACAAGCCCAAATAATAGTCTATTGCCTGTCATATTCCTGAATCCCTTATAGTCTCATTCACAAATCACAAAGTGCTAATAAAACCAAATACAAACACAAAATTTTAGAACAAATTTCTCAGTACTAATATAGGTAAGTCCAATGGAAGTCAGCTAAGCTTCTCCAGAAAAAAAAACATTTTTCAATTTGGAAATACTTAGTACAGAATATTATTCATCAACCATTAGGAATAACTCATAATACAGTCAAATAATGCTAATTTGGACTAACTGTAGAAGAAAGTCTGAAAAATCAACCAAAAGTCTGACTTAAGTCTTAGAGGAATCGTAATGACCCTTTAATATCTATGAAAGAATATATGTTGACTCAACTTAGAATATAAAGTACAGTCTAGTCTTTTTACTTGTCTGTTTTTTTCTTGTTTGTTTTTTTGCTGTTATTACGTTGTGTTGTATTCTGTCTTTTTGGAGGGAGGGGATGAGGAAAATATCAATTAATTATAAAATCAATTAGTAGTGACAATTACTTTTATGTAAGTGATACTTATAAAACCCTGAAACAGATTAACAAACAACTTGCATTCTTAAGTAAACATTCTCCCTTATAACAATACTTACTCCATTAACTTAAAACCTTTACAGAAACAATTTGCTATTCAAAATTAATCCCTAATCAAATTAGTAGAATTTCTAGACTGAATTCCTAACATAACACTTATTTACCAGTAATCAATGCTATTAGCATAACACCAAAAGTGCACTAACCACGTTTCTTAGATCTACGTATTATGAATTACGAATTTCAAATTCAATAATTCTACAAATGGAGTTTAATGTATTAGTGAAACCTCTAAAAGAACATATGTATGTGAAGATTAAAAAGGGCCTTTTCCAGTAGTTCTTAGGAAGATTTTCATCTGAGTATGATGAATCCATAAATACCTTTCAAGATGACATACAACCTTTTATTAAGGCATGTCATAACTTTAACATTTAAAAATACAAGAAACTACTTACCTCTTCATCTGATTCCTCTTCAGCTGAATTTTCAAGTCCTAATTCAATCAGATATAAAACCATGCAGAGTACATGTTCTGACAGATTTTGATGATCCATCAAAATCTTTAAAAAGGGAAAAAATGCCCTGTAATTACTTTTTTCCATAAAACATATTTCACTTAAATATCAAAAAATATTTTAACGTTATAGATGAAAGTACATTAAAATATATATACACATATATATGTGTATGTATGCATATGTATATATATACATATATATACAAAATTCATAATCAGATACGTAAGTAAAGCTATACCTTGGTGAAAAGACAAAACTAAAACCAGTAAAACAGGTTCCCTCTCAAGATCACACAGTATTTTAGGCAATATCCAGAAATATTAGTTCACTGATTTCCTAAAGGTTAAGACATTACATAATCCACTAAAACCATTATTATAAAAATACTAGTATCTAATAAAGTAATTTAACAAGACTATTTTACATCCTAAGTTGCTGACACTCTTCTGCTGATGACAAAGATATCAGATAAATGTTTGTTAAATAGGATAATTCATGCAAATGTGTTTGGCATAGTACTTGGCATATAATTGGAAGCAAAATAATTGTTTATGGAACATTAATATTTTTAAAATCTGTCTCTAAAATTAAAGTTCTGAACCTGAGTGTTTTGTGCTGTTGTGTAAATGTGTATGCAATGTGTGGTTTATATGAGTGAGAAAGGAAAAAGGAATGCAAGCGGTTAGGAGAGAGGCTTCTCTAAGGAAATACTGATACATCTGACCTTATACATGGAATACACAGTGCAAGCCTTACACATTTTATGCAGGACTTTGGGGCTAACCTACACCAATCACTCATTCAATATGATGCAACAAACTATTAACCAGAAGACACATAAAATACCATAAGAAAAAAACAGCCTGGTAGCTATCATGTTGTCTTCATTATTTAAAAAAAAAAAGCCATCTGGTCAAACTATGGAAGGGGTAAGAGGAAGAGCTTCTGCAGGGAGTGGCATTGTCAGCTGCAGATGAGACTAAAGAGAACAAAAAAGAGGCCAGTCTAGGCTGAGCCTAGCAGAAACTGCCCAAACGGCAGAGGGAGCTTGGAAAGGACTTAGTCACTTAGGAGCTAATCTATTGTGACTAAAAAATAAAGACTTTCAGTTCACTGACTTTTTAATGCTTATTCTGACTACTGAGAAGGCTTTTCCATTCATATTTTGTGTGGCACAGTGGTGAGGAGAATAGACTTTCAAAACCTTTTAAAAACCTGATTTTTTATACAAATTCTGTATATACTTAGCTATTTGACCTTGAGCAACATCTGGCCTTAAGTTTTCTCATCTTTAAAACTAGAATAGTAGTCCAGAATTATTGCAAGGATTACATGATTACTATCTGTAATTTGCTTCATACAGTATCTAGCAATTGGTGTTCAATAAATAGTAGGTAGGTGGTACGGATAGTGGGAGGAGCAAGAACAGCAGTAAGAGGGGACTGAAGGCTGGGAGGCAACAAAGGTCATTTTTTCTAATCCAGTACTTTACAGGGAGGAAACCAAGGCTCAGCCACACACTCAGCTAGCACAAGCAATACTAGAACACAGTTTCAAACTCCCAAGGATTGCCTATCATTACTACTCTGCCTCCTCTTAATAAATAAAGCATTACTAGCTAAAATCAAATAAATTTTGGCTTGAAATCCTATGGCATTACATCTTACAGCTTCAAATGAGTAACTTAAAGGCTAAGAAAAGAAAAAACTTTATTAGGTACTACAAAAAAAAAATAAATGGTTTCTGGGGATTTTTATCAACATGTTCTATATTAAAGTCTTTTAATATTAAACATGGCAGGAGATGAAATGGTTTACTGACACTGATTTTTAGAAAGTTGACCTGCCAATGCAATGTCAATTAAAGGTTCTTCTATTATCATAAAAGTCATGAAAGCTATTACAAAGTTGAGATTTTAAAAAATTTGTTCATAATAATCTTGCAACAATTAAATATTGCCTTTCTATTTTTCATGAAATATTCTTTTTACAGTAAGCAAATAAAAAGGTTGAAAAAACTTAACTTGAAAGAGGACACAAATCATTTGCAGTAGGCTTCTTTAATTTTTAAATCAAGAATTACTGACATTTATTATCCGTAAGATGTTACGGAAAAACACAAACTTTTTGCCCAACCCAATACATGTACTTAGCTTCACTATCTGAACTAGTTATTTAATCTCTAAAACTTAAAAATCATATCTGAAAAATGAGAATAACAACAGAACTTTCACTCATAAGGAAGTTTCCTAGAATTAAACAAAGTAATGTATATAAGTGTATATAAAGTACTTGAAACAAAATCTGGCACTAAGTAGACATTCAAAAAATATCTATTTGTAAAAAATCAAAACCACAAATATCTTCTTAGTAAGAAAAAATATTCTACTTTTCTTAATGAAAAAAAGAACATTTTAAATCATTTTACTGAATAATTCTCTTAGAAATTAATGAAAATAAACCATTCAAGATGTTTTTTTGAGGCGCATGTCTAAAATTTTAACAGGAGTAATTTTTACAAGTAAAACGAAAAACTGGTCATGGGGTAGAGTTAAAAAGAATAGGGGGTACAGAAATCTAAAAGCTATATTTGTTTACACAGCAAACAAGAAAAAAACTAAAGTGTCTACTTAACTAAATTTAATGTATATTTTCTTAAGTAATTTAAGTAATGTATATGTAGTAATTGTAAATTTGCCTAACAAATAGGCTTACTTTTTTATTTAATTTAATTTTTAATTTTTCAAATTCTAATTAGAAAGAAGAAACAATCGTTTTTTTTGTATCTAACTGTATAATGTTTATTGTGTCTAGTTACTTTATAAATGTCTATAGTTATTTTATCTATATAACATGAGTATAGTTTGTCTTTCATCTCTTATCCAGGTTAGAACATAAATATGCCTGTTATATATATATACACATACTCCATGACATTATGTATACAATTTTTGAGTACACAACTAATGTTAGCCTAATAAGTAAGTCAGTTCTGTGTGAGAAGACCCAAGGATAAAACAAATTCTAGGTAATAAAAAAGTAAAAGCATCACCTTTTGAGTTTCTAAGGTATTTAACAAAAGAAAATCCTTAATGTTGTCACATAGGAGCCCATTCAAATCCCTCTATGTCACATTCCTGATCAGAGGAAGAAAGCCAAGAGAACAAGCCTAAACACAGGGTCACTGGCTCCTATGGCTGCCATGTTAGTTTTGTCACTTTAGTGGATTCTGGTGGTTGTTTGGTCCCTACTGTTCATTTCATTCTTCCTGTACTCACATAATATTTCACTTCTTGTGGCACAGAAACCATAAAAAAATATTCCTATCTGAAACTGATAAGATGAATAGTTTCCCCCCAAAAATGGTATAGCTCTATTATTTTCAACTTAGATTTGAAATTACATAAAGAATACAATTCATATATATGTGATTATGAAATATCCTCACACATCTTAAACATATAAATACACTTTGCTTTATAAATAGTATTTTTATGTAAATATTATCCTTTAGCACTTTTATGTAAAATTATGGTAATAAATTCTAATCTGAGTCTTTCTATTCAAATTACTACTGTACCTTGTAAAGCAGAGTGAATAGCACAATGTGTAAAGTTTTACAGTGCAAAAGTCTCATGAGACCTTTATAGCTGGGATGGAGTGGCGTCCTTTTCTTATAGGGAGGCCAGGGATTTCCAGGGAATTTTCCACTCTGTTTTAAACTGTAAAAATAAAACAAAACTAAAATTAGATGATAGACTCAAGATTAAAATGTAATTTAAATGGTGATTCCATAGCTTCATCACACACTATATATATGTTACCTCAGCACTTTTTGGAATAGCCTTAGGTACAGATCATAACTTCCTCTACCTTTTTCTGGATGTATCATATTAGTGATTCATTACCATTGAACTCACAGCCAACAGCACTATAACAGCCTGAACAAAGCTTATCTGACTACAAATTTTCTCTGTAAGGCACATCAAAGCCTTCTTGCCCTCTGGAACACTAAACAGCACTTTGGCACTACACTTGGGGACCATTTTAAACAGCGAAATCACCAAAGGACAAAAATGCAAAAACATAGCACTAAATTGACCATGAAAAGGACACATGTTTACAGTATGAGCTGGAACAAGAGGGTAGAGTTTTGCTTTGTTCCACTTTAACCTAGGTGCCCTCGGCATATCCATCGAGATCTGTGACTAACCAAGAAATTGCTCCGAGTACTGATTTCGGGCATAAACATAAATTTTACCAAGTAGCCAAATTTGTAAAATAGAATTGGCAAATAATGAGGATCAATTGTATATGACAGAATTAGCATTACAAATCAGTGAGAAAAGGATGGATTGTTCAATAAATAGTCCTGGAGCTGGTTTTCTGTAGGGGAAAAAAAATACATAAATCACTACTTCACTCTCTATATAAAATTCAACTGCAGGTGGATTAAAAATCCAAATATAAAAGTAAAACTTTAGAACTGATAAACTTTAGACAATCTAACAGAAAAATCATCGAAGAATAATCCATACACCAATCTCATACCAAGAATCATGAAGGGAAATTAATAAGTTTTTTTTTAAAGGCTCAACCTCACCCAGTAATCCAGAGAATGCAAGTGAGTTATACATTCAGCACTTGAAGTTAAAATGACAGAATGAACATAAATATTTAATTTTACTTTCACTCAAAACTCCAATAAAAATATAGTAATGGTATTTCTTATAGGATGAAAAGCACCAGGATGAAGAAAATCCGAAAAAAAAAAATGCAAAATTTTGTCAGTCAGAAAGCAAACGGATACATGTTGACTCTAGTAAACCTAAGAAAGACAAATCACAGGAAGGCAATGGGGACAGCTGAGAATCAACCCCAATTTCACTGCAGAATCCTCAAAAGGCTCAGAAACTGGAAACACCTGGTTCTTCAATAACTGGAGTTGGGGAGATAGGAGGCTAAAATGAGGATTGGATGAAAATTGCTTCTCCCCCACCCCAACAGAATTCTGGCTAGAGAATTCATCTCTGGAGAAGGTAAAACACAAGCACAGTTAAGGGTAGGAGGATGGGCGATTAAAATCATCGTATACCTAGAAAGTCCAGGTGTCCTTTGAGAGCCACTGAGATTTCACCCTCTTTATGCAAATTTCTTCTTAGAAATCTTTGTCTCTGAAGTTTTCTTAAGCTATGGTATTGACCTAAAACAATAAGAGGAGGTATGGCCAGGACCAAACTGCTTGAGTCCCATTATTCTTGCATTTGGAACACTCTCTACGGCAGACTGTATTGTTGTTCCCAACTGTTGGATCACTTCCTTAAAAGAGGAGGACATCCCTGCTCATTGCCATATGACATGAGGTGCCTCACTGCTGGTATATTACATATTTCCACCCCATTACCAGGCTTGATGTGAGCCAGTAGAAAGTGAGAAAAATGACAGAGAAAAAAAAGAAAGTCATCATATGCATTTTGACTCAGAGCACTTAGGCTCTGACTCCATTCAGTTCACAAAATAATGGCAGCCAGACCATTACCTTCTGGGCAATATTTGAAAATACTTCTCTGAGGAATCTGACAAAACCAAAAAGGAAGTTCTAAAGAGACTAACATAAGGGCTTCTCAACAAACCTGCCTACCCAAATCACACTACATTAAAGCTCAGAATCTACAAAGATCCACCAAGGCACTGAGAGCTCCTCATCACAAGCAGCCAGAATTATCAGACATCCAAAGAATGCAGCTAACATAAAAGCTAGAGACTGAACAGTAGAAAACTCAACTTGGAGGAAACAAATATCATGTAGGGAGGGGGGAAAAAATCTTAAAAATAATAAATTACAAGGAGAGGCAACATGGTTTCCTGTTACATGGGTCTGGAAGGGGAAAGTCAGTACAGCCCACATACCCCGTGTTAGCAGAATTTCCTGACATCTGTATGAGGTAAGAACACCTAGAAACAGGAAAGAATGAACTCATAGTTTGGTCTCCATATAGGAGATGATTTTTCCTGAATATCTTCTGAGACAAGGACAGGAAAAGTTGGCCTTTTCAGCATTTCAAGATCCTTCTGCCTGTGGGTATGTTAGGAGCAAAGGCATATTCTCAAGATGCTGATGTGATTCCTCAATGTAATATCGATGAGAAAATGACCCAGACAAGAGGAAGAAGAGGAGGAAATGGCAGCTTCTCAGGGACTGTTGACATTCCAGGATGTAGTCATAGAATTTTCTCAGGATGAGTGGGAATTTCTGGACAGCACTCAATGGGAATTGTACAGGGATGTGATGTTAGAGAACTATAAAAACCTGGTCTCCTTGGGTCTTGTCTCTGAGCCAGACCTGGTCACCTTTATGGAGCAAAAGAAGGGTCCCTGGGATGTGAAGGGAATGGAGACAATAGCCATACACCCAGGAACTGGGGCCCCCCACCCAGGTGGAGGATGGTGACTTCAGGCTGAGCATAAGATTCCTGGGGCACCACCCTGTTACCTCACCACCAACCAACCAGAAGAAAGTCACACAGCCTACAGCCCTCACCCCAAATTTTGCCTATAAAAACTTCTCCCTGAAAACCATGGGGGAATTTGGGGTTTTTTACAGCTCTCCTTGCTTAGCCCTGCAATAAACCTTTCTCTGTTCCAAAAAAAAAAAAAATTACCATCTACATACCAGAGAAATGAACTGCATCTATGATTCAAGAAGAGGATGCCATTAAGTTTGCTTTAAAAAAAAAAACTGGTTTCGATATAATACTATAGTGGCTACATATAAGCATAATTTTCAAAGCAAGCCCAATAGCCTATGCTTAAATGTTCCAATTATTCTATTTCATTTGGCATAGAAAAGCAATTTTTAGTTTTTATTTTGTTTGTTTGCTTTAAGTACTAGGCCCCTAAATACGCAGCACCTAGATTAATAAAGTGTTCTGAAATAAAGGTTATATATTTGTTCAAGGCAGCAGGTAATACATCATTCTGACTGCTCTTTTCAAAATCATTAATGAAATAATGCAAATGAAAAGCTACATGACAGCAAAAAAAATTTTAAGTGACTCAAACCAACACTTAATTATTGACTAGCTTGAGACAAAAATGACATATATAAACTCATACATCATACTTTAAAACATGGGCCAGCAGCCATTAACCTTCAAGATGGGAGACGGGAAGCAACAGAAATATCAGAAATTACAGTTCAAAAAAATTTGCTTTCCAGCTGAATTTAAAGTAACCACTATATAAAAATCACATTTGTCTTTCGGAAATGGTCTAGACAATAGTTCCAACACTGCCATTAACAAACGTATTCCACTGAACTTCTCTGGACCACAATGTCCTCATATGTAAAATATAACACTGGGCTTCCCTGGTGGCGCAGTGGTTGAGAATCTGCCTGCCAATGCAGGGGACATGGGTTCGAGCCCTGGTCTGGGAAGATCCCACATGCCGCGGAGCGGCTAAGCCCGTGTGCCACAGCTACTGAGCCTGCGCGTCTGGAGCCTGTGCTCCGCAACAGGAGAGGCCACGACAGTGAGAGGCCCACGTACCACAATGAGGAGTGGCCCCCGCTTGCCACAACTAGAGAAAGCCCTCACACAGAAACGAAGACCCAACACAGCCAAAAATAAATAAATTAATTAAAAAAAAAAAAAAAATATATATATATATATAAAACACTGAATTGAATGGATGGTTTTCCAACTGTTGGTTTGTTTTTGCTCTTGTTGTTTTTTGTTTTTGTTTTTCTCATTTTAAAAGCTGAATTGCCCATTAAGGGGTATTTGGAAGGGAGTGAGGAAAACGGGATGAGCCACCTCCACTCTCTTAGGCCTTCTGTTGCTGTTGCCCAACCCCCTCTTCCAGTGATGGCTCCCAAGACATTTCTACAGAAGCTGGAGAGAAGATCTTGAAGGGCTTTTCCAGCAATAAGATCCTAAAATTCTAAAGGTCTAAACATCACACAAAGAAAATGGCTTATTTTCACTTAAACTCTCAGCACAAAAAAATTTTGAGAAACTTACTTTTCACTCATTTAGCAATTACTGATTATCTACAAAGTGCCCTGCATCAAGGTAGATTCTAAAGACACAATAGCGGGACTTCCCTGGTGGCGAAGTGGTTAAGAGTCCGCCTGCCAAAGCAGGGGACATGGGTTTGAGCCCTAGTCCGGGAAGATCCGACATGCTATGGAGAAACTAAGCCCATGTGCCACAACTACTGAGCCTATGCTCTAGAGCCCATGAGCCACAACTACTGAGGCCGTGTGACACAACTACTGAAGCCCGCGCACCTAGAGTGCGTGCTCCGCAAAAAGAGAAGCCACCGCAATGAGAAGACTGTGCACTGCAACGAAGAGTAGCCCCCGCTCGCCACAACAAGAAAAAACCCACACGCAGCAACAAAGACCCAGCACAGCCTAAATAAATAAATAAATAAATAGAGAGGGGCCTTCAAGATGGCGGAGGAGTAAGACATGGAGATCACCTTCCTCCCCACAAACACATCAGAAATACATCTACATGTGGAACAACTCCTACAGAACACCTACTGAATGCTGGCAGAAGACCTCAGACTTCCCCAAAGGCAAGAAACTCCCCACATACCTGGGTAGGGAAAAAGAGAAAAGAAAAAACAGAGAAAAAGAATAGGGATGGGACCTGCATCTAGGGGAGGGAGCTGTGAAGGAGGAAAGGTTTCCACACACTAGGAAGCCCCTTCACTGGTGGAGACGGGCATTGGTGGGGGGGAAGCTTCAGAGCCACGGAGGAGAGTGCAGTAACAGAGGTACAGAGGGCAAAGCTGAGAGATTCCTGCACAGAGGATCGGTGCCAACCAGCACTCACCAACCTGAGAGGCTGGTCTGCTCACCAGCCGGGATGGGTTGGGGGCTGGGAGGTGAGGCTCCTGCTTCGGAGGTCAGATCCCAGGGAGAGGACTGGGGTTGGCTGCGAGAACACAGCCTGAAGCGGGCTAGTGCACCACAGCGGGCCAGGAGGGAGTCCGGGAAAAAGTCTGCACATGCCTAAGAGGCAAGAGACCATTGTTTCAGGGTGCACGAGGAGAGGGGATTCAGAGCACCGCCTAAATGAGCTCCAGAGACGGGCGCAAGCCGCGGCTATCGGCGTGGACACCAGAGACAGGCATGAAACGCTAAGGCTGCTGCTGCAGCCACCAAGAAGCCTGTGTGCGAGCACAGGTCACTCTCCACACCGCCCCTCCCAGGAGCCTGTGCAGCCTGCCAGTGGCAGGGTCCCGAGATCCAGGGACAACTTCTCCGGGAGAACACACCGTGCGCCTCAGGCTGTTGTAACATCACACCAGCCTCTGCCGCCGCAGGCTCACCCCGCATTCCATACCCCTCCCTCCCCCTGGCCTAAGTGAGCCAGAGCCCCCTAATCAGCTGCTACTTCAACCCCATCCTGTCGGGGCGGGGAATAGACACCCTCAGGCAACCTACACGCAGAGACAAGGCCAAATCCAAAGCTGAACCCCAGGAGCAGTGCAAACAAAGAAGAGAAAGGGAAATTTCTCCCAGCAGCCTCGGGAGCAGCAGATTAAATCTCCACAATCAACTTCATGTACCCTGCATCTGTGGAATACCTGAATAGACAACGAATCATCCCAAACTTGAGGCAGTAGAATTTGGGAGCAACTGTAGACTTGGGGTTTGCTTTCTGCAGCTAATTTGTTTCTGATTTTATGTTTATCTTAATTTAGTATTTAGGGCTTATTATCACTGGTAGATTTGTTTATTGATTTGGTTGCTCTCTTTTTTTAATATATATAGATATATATATATATTGTTTCCTTTTTCTCTTTTTGTGAGTGTGTATGTGTATGCTTCTTTGTGTGATTTTGTATGTACAGCTTTGCTTTTACCATTTGTCCTAGGGTTCTGTCTGTCCGTTTTTTTTTGTTTCTGTTTTTATTTTTATTTTTTAGTATAGTTTTTAGCGCTTGTTATCATTGGTGGATTTGTTTTTTGGTTTGGTTGTTCTCTTCTTTCTTTCTTTTTCTTTTAAATTACTCTTGTCTTTTTTTTATTTTTAATCATATTTTTTTATTTTTTATTTTAATAACTTTATTCTTTTTAAATTTTCTTTCCTCCCTTTTCTTCTGAGCCATTTGGCTGACAGGGTCTTGGTGCTCTGGCCAGGTGTCAGGCCTGAGCCTCTGAGGTGAGATAGCCCAGTTCAGGACACTGGACCACCAGAGACCTCCCGGCTCCACGTAAATTCAAATGGAGAAAGCTCTCCCAGAGATCTCCATCTCAATGCTAAGACCCAGCTCCACTTAACGACCAGCAAGCTATAGTGCTGGACACCCTATGCCAAACAACTAGCAAGACAGAAACACAACCCCACCCATCAGCAGAGAGGTTGCCTAAAATCATAATAAGGCCACAGACACCCCAAAACACACCACCAGATGCAGTCCTGCCCACCAGAAAGACAAGATCCAGCCTCATCCACCAGAACACAGGCACCAGTCCCCTCCACCAGGAAGCCTACACAACCCACTGAACCAACCTTAGCCACTGCGGACAGCCACTAAAAACAATGGGAACTACGAACCTGCGGCCTGCAAAAAGGAGACCCCAAACACAGAAAGTTAAGCAAAATAAGAAGACAGAGAAACACACAGCAGATGAAGGAGCAAGGGAAAAACCTACCAGACCAAACGAATGAAGAGGATATAGGCAGTCTACCTGAAAAAGAATTCAGAGTAATGATAGTAAAGATGATC
Source organism: Balaenoptera borealis (assembly GCF_965194805.1). Taxonomy (NCBI): domain Eukaryota; kingdom Metazoa; phylum Chordata; class Mammalia; order Artiodactyla; family Balaenopteridae; genus Balaenoptera; species Balaenoptera borealis. Next base: position 62,744,975 of record NC_138863.1, read on the forward strand.
CAAAATCTTGGAAATAGAATGGAGAAAATACAAGAAACTTTTAACAAGGACCTAGAAGAACTAAAGAGCAAACAAACAATGATGAACAACACAATAAATGAAATTAAAAATTCTCTAGAAGGAATCAATAGCAGAATAACTGAGGCAGAGGAATGGATAAGTGACCTGGAAGATAAAATAGTGGAAACAACTACTGCAGAGCAGAATAAAGAAAAAAGAATGAAAAGTATTGAGGACAGTCTCAGAGACCTCTGGGACAACAATAAATGCACCAACATTCGAATTATAGGGGTCCCAGAAGTAGAAGAGAAAAAGAAAGGGACTGAGAAAATATTTGAAGAGTTTACAGTTGAAAACTTCCCTAATATGGGAAAGGAAATAGTCAATCAAGTACAGGAAGCACAGAGGGTCCCATACAGGATAAATCCAAGGAGAAACACACCAAGACACATATTAATCAAACTATCAAAAACTAAATACAAAGAAAAAATACTAAAAGCAGCAAGGGAAAATCAACAAATAACACACAAGGGAATCCCCATAAGGTTAACAGCTGATCTTTCTGCAGAAATTCTGCAAGCCAGAAGGGAGTGGAAGGACATATTTAAAGTGGTGAAAGGGAAAAACCTACAACCAAGATTACTGTACCCAGCAAGAATCTCATTCAGGTTCAATGGAGAAATTAAAACCTTTGCAGACAAGCAAAAGCTAAGAGAATTCAGCACCACCAATCCAGTTTTACAACAAATGCTAAAGGAACTTCTCTAGGCAGGAAACACAAGAGAAGGGAAAGACCTACAATAACAAAACCAAAACAATTAAGAAAATGGTAACAGGAACATACATATCGATAATTACCTTAAATGTAAATGGATTAAATGCTCCAACCAAAAGACACAGACTGGCTGAAGGGATACAAAAACAAGACCCGTATACCTGCTGTCTACAAGAGACCCACTTAAGACCTAGGGACACATACAGACTGAAAGTGAGGTCATGGAAGAAGATATTCCATGCAAATGGAAATCAAAAGAAAGCTGGAGTAGCAATTCTCATATCAGACAAAATAGACTTTAAAATAAAGACTATTACAAGAGACAAAGAAGGACTCTACATAACGATCAAGGGATCAATCCAAGAAGAAGACATAACAATTGTAAATACTTATGCACCCAACATAGGAGCACCTCAATACATAAGGCAAATGCTAACAGCCATAAAAGGGGAAATCAACAGTAACACAAAAATAGGGGACTTTAACACCCCACTTTTACCAATGGACAGATCATCCAAAATGAAAATAAATAAGGAAACATAAGCTTTAAATGATACTTTAAACAAGATGGACTTAATTGATATTTATAGGACACTCCATCCAAAAACAACACAATACACTTTCTTCTCAAGTGCTCATGGAACATTCTCCAGGATAGACCATGTCTTGGGTCATAAATCAAGCCTTGGTAAATTTAAGAAAACTGAAATCGTATCAAGTATCTTATCCAAACACAACACTAAGAGACTAGATATCAATTACAGGAAAGAACATGTAAAAAATACAAACACATGGACACTAAACAATACACTACTATATAACCAAGAGATCACTGAAGAAATCAAAGAGGAAATCAAAAAATACCTAGAAACAAATGACACTGAAAACATGATGACCCAAAACCGATGGGATGGAGCAAAAGCAGTTCTAAGAGGGAAGTTTATAGCAATACAATCCTACCTCAAGAAACAAGAAACATTTCAAATAAACAACCTAACCTTACATCTAAAGCAATTAGAGAAAGAAGAACAAAAAAACCCCAAAGTTAGCAGAAGGAAAGAAATCATAAAGATCAGATCAGAAATCAATGAAAAAGAAATAAAGGAAACAATAGCAAAGACCAATAAAACTAAAAGCTGGTTCTTTGAGACGATAAACAAAATTGATAAACCATTAGCCAGACTCATCAAGAAAAAAAGGGAGAAGACTCAATTCAATAGAATTAGAAATGAAAAAGGAGAAGTAACAACTGACACTGCAGAAATACAAAGGGTCATGAGACATTACTACAAGCAACTATATGCCAATAAAATGGACAACCTGGAAGAAATGGACAAATTCTTAGAAAAGCACAACCTTCCGAGACTGAACCATGAAGAAATAGAAAATATGAACAGACCAGTCACAAGCACTGAAATTGAAACTGTGATTACAAATCTTCCAACAAACAAAAGCCCAGGACCAGATGGCTTCACAGGCGAATTCTATCACACATTTAGAGAAGAACTAACACCTATCCTTCTCAAACTCTTCCAAAATACAGCAGAGGGAGGAACACTCCCAAACTCATTCTACAAGGCCACCATCACCCTGATACCAAAACCAGACAAAGATGTCACAAAAAAAGAAAACTACAGGCCAATATCACTGATGAACATAGATGCCAAAATCCTCAACAAAATACTAGCAAACAGAATCCAACAGCACGTTAAAAGGATCATACACCATGATCAAGTGGGGTTTATCCTAGGAATGCAAGGATTCTTCAGTATACGTAAATCAATCAATGTGATACACCATATTAACAAACTGAAGGAGAAAAACCATATGACCATCTCAATAGATGCAGAAAAAGCTTTTGACAAAATTCAACACCCATTTATGATAAAGACCCTACAGATAGCAGGCAGAGAGGTAGAGGTAACTTACCTCAATGTAATAAAGGCCATATATGACAAACCCACAGCCAACATCATCCTCAATGATGAAAAACTGAAACCATTTCCACTAAGACCAGGAACAAGACACGGTTGCCCACTCTCACCACTATTATTCAACATAGTTTTGGAAGTTTTAGCCACAGCAATCAGAGAAGAAAAAGAAATAAAAGGAATCCAAATCGGAAAAGAAGAAGTAAAGCTGTCACTGTTTGCAGATGACATGATACTATACATAGAGAATCCTAAAGAGGCTACCAGAAAACTACTAGAGCTAATCAATGAATCTGGTAAAGTAGCAGGATACAAAATTAATGCACAGAAATCTCTTGCATTCCTATACACTAATGATGACAAATCTGAAAGAGAAATTAAGGAAACACTCCCATTTACCACAGCAACAAAAAGAATAAAATACCTAGGAATAAACCTACCTAAGGAGAAAAAAGAACTGGATGCAGAAAACTATAACACACTGAGGAAAGAAATTAAAGATGATACAAATAGATGGAGAGATATACCATATTCTTGGATTGGAAGAATCAACATTGTGAAAATGACTCTACTACCCAAAGCAATCTACAGATTCAATGCAATCCCTATCAAACTGCCAATGGCATTTTTCACAGAACTAGAACAAAAAATTTCACAATTTGTATGGAAACACAAAAGACCCCGAATAGCCAAAGCAATCTTGAGAAAGAAAAACGGAGCTGGGGGAATCAGGCTGCCAGACTTCAGACTATAGTACAAAGCTGCAGTAATCAAGACAGTATGGTACTGGCACAAAAAAAGAAATATAGATCAATGGAACAGGATAGAAAGACCAGAGATAAACCCACGCACATATGGTCACCTTATTTTTGATAAAGGAGGCAAGAATGTATGATGGAGAAAAGACAGCCTCTTCAATAAGTGGTGCTGGGAAAACTGGACAGCTACATGTAAAAGAATGAAATTAGAACACTCCCTAACACCATACACAAAAATAAACTCAAAATGGATTAAAGACCTAAATGTAAGACCAGACACTATAAAACTCTTAGAGGAAAACATAGGCAGAACACTCTATGACATAAATCACAGCAAGCTCCTTCTTGGCCCTCCTCCTAGAGCAATGGAAATAAAAACAAAAATAAACAAATGGGACCTAATGAAACTTAAAAGCTTTTGTACAGCAAAAGGAAACCATAAACAAGATGAAAAGACAACCCTCAGAATGGGAGAAAATATTTGCAAACCAAGCAACTGACAAAGGATTAATCTCTAAAATTTACAAGCAGCTCATGCAGCTCAATACCGAAAAAACAAACAACCCAATCCAAAAATGGGCAGAAGACCTAAATAGACATTTCTCCAAAGAAGATATACAGATTGTCAACAAACACATGAAAGGATGCTCAACATCACTAATCATTAAAGAAATGCAAATCAAAACTACAATGAGATATCATCTCACACCAGTCAGAGTGGCCATCATGAAAATACCTACAAACAATAAATGCTAGAGAGGGTGTGGAGAAAAGGGAACCCTCTTACACTGTTGGTGGGAATGTAAATTGATACAGCCACTATGGAAAACAGTATGGAGGGTCCTTAAAAAACTAAAACTAGAACTACCATACGATCCAGCAATCCCACTACTGGGCATATACCCTGAGAAAACCATAATTCAAAGAGTCATGTGCCACAATGTTCACTGCAGCTCTATTTACAATAGCCAGGACATGGAAGCAACCTAAGTGTCCATTGACAGATGAATGGGTAAAGAAGATGTGGCACATATATACAATGGAATATTACTCAGCCATAAAAAGAAACGAAATTGAGTTATTTGTACTGAAGTGGATGGACCTAGACACTATCATACAGAGTGAAGTAAGTCAGAAAGAGAAAAACAAATACCGTTTGCTAACACATATATATGGAATCTAAAAAACAAAACAAAGAAACAAAATGGTTCTGAAGAACCTAGGGGGAGGACAGGAATAAAGACGCAGACGTAGAGGATGGACTTGAGGACACAGGGAGGGGGAAGGGTAAGCTGGGACAAAGTGAGAGAGTGGCATCGACATATATACACTACCAAATGTAAAATAGATAGCTAGTGGGAAGCAGCTGCATAGCACAGGGAGATCAGCTCGGTGCTTTGTGTCCACCTAGAGGGGTGGGATAGGGAGGGTGGGAGGGACACGCAAGAGGGAGGGGATATGGGGATATATGTATATGTATAGCTGATTCACTTTCTTATAAAGCAGAAACACACCATTGTAAAGCAATTATACTCCAATAAAGATGTTAAAAAATAAATAAATAAATAAAGATTTTTTAAAATGCTAAAAATAAAGACACAATAGCTTTAATTTACCTAATTATTTTTCTCTATAATTTTTCAAAATGCCTTTCTATTACCTTCTTGAAATAAAAAAGAATCACACTAAGTAAATCAGTTTTGCCACTTTTGTTCCTTAAAACTAAAAGAAAATGAAAATGACCAACAGCCAATAAGCCCTACACTTTAGGGTTATTTCCCAGTTGTGTTATAATAAGAACTGAAACGGTCAATTATACAGTCATATAAGTGATATCACATAAAGGAAAGACATGTTATATTTCATATACAAAATAAATTTCAAAAAAATTTAAGTTTTACATGGAAACAAACACATTCTTCACGGATATATTTATCTTAAATATACAAAATATTGTTGGATTAATATCATATTGCACATAACATTTCAGAAATTAATTTATAAGAAAATGATTTTAATCTGAAGTTAAAGTGTATTTGTTATCTGGTACTATTCTTTTATTTAAATACACATTTCTTTAAACAAAGATTTTTAAACTGCCAAGAAACATTACAGCAATTCAGACATATTTCTAAGAAACTATAGAGACATTGTACAGGAACTCAAAAGCCAAATGAGGAGAATGAGATTATGAGAAAAAATAGACAGCAAAATAGGAAAGAGGAAAATTTAATAAAAATAGCTCTACAGATATGGTTTTCATTTTTCAGCATGAACTACTCAAATTTATTTACTCAACAAATATATTCTGAATGCCTATTATGTGCCAGCACTGAGATAGATTCTGAAGATATAAAAGAGACACAGAGACAAAAATATCTTCCCTCAAGTAACTAAGAGTCTAGTAAAACCCTACAAAGCGAACAAATAGTTACAAAGCTACACAAAAAGCATAAAAAGAGGTTGCTAAGAAAGCAGAGAAAGGAGAATCTCAGACTATTTCCCCACGGGTTTTAGAGAAAGGTAGAGAGAGATGCTGAACTAAGTTTTGTTTTTCGTTTTTGTCTTTCTTGGGGTGGGGTGAGGGGAGGGGAGAATATGCTAAACTTCTACACTATAAACTTTCTTCAGAGGTATCTATGATGGTTCTTAAATTCAGTATATATCTATTACTGCAAAGTCTTGGCAAAAAGAAGTTTCAATTACACCCAATATCTGCATTTACACTTTGATGGTTATATGAACAAATATTTTCTCAAGATCAAAGACATTTATATCATTTTAAACTTGTTTTCAAAATGTTTAACTAAGCACAAATAAACTGAGCACAAATAAAAGGTGATATCCTATAATGTTCAACAATAGATTAACTAATGTTTTAAAATAGGAGGAAATAATACATTAAAAAATAGTCTATGACAATAATATATAAAACTGAATTCTCCATTAAAAAGATATCCTTCAAAATTTTTCAGCAATTATCAACATTTTAACTACTTTGTTAAATATTTACAAATGAAATTCATTTTACTTTGGCTGTTTTCCCAGTTGTCAAGAACACAGCAATATCACCACACTTTTTGTACCTACCCATCATCTCTGACATCAATTTTATTCTCTTAACTTGTGCCTCCTCTACTGCTTTAAAAGTAGAACAACACAAAACCAAGCTTTGAATTCTGCTGGTCAAAGAGCAACTAAATAAGTTTGTTATTTTTTTACGTTTATTTGTGATGTTTTATAAAATTTATTTTTATCAGATTAATGTCAGGTTTTTGGATCAAGATCTTGAGAACATAAATCTCAGCCAGATTATTTTTTTAATCTTAAAATATTTTCTCCTCTAAAGATTGAGTATATTTTAATGAGAGCATATCACATTTGTGTTATAACTGAAATTTTTCTCTATAAACACAAGATATCCATTATTTTACTGACTAATATAACGTACTTACAATGCTGTGTATCTGTCCATTGCAGACTGCACGTCTCTACGGTAAACTGTTCGAAGAATGACCATGACGGGGTCAAACTCGTGATCCCAGACTTCAGCTATTATTCAAAAGAGAGTAGAAACAAAACACTGACTTCTTAGGAATAAAGTCAATCTCTAATGACTAATTACATTTAAGTATATCTTATATTTAAAAGATGGGAAAGTTTAATTTGATTATATATGTGCCTTAATAAGCTTGATGCAATGACCACTTTTCTAAATTAAAAATCATTATTTCATCATTATAATATTCTCTTAAGTTCAGCAAGAACTAGTGAGCAAAAAGTTTTATAATGTGATAATGCCTCATCATAAAAGTTTAGCTCACTTTTTTTTGTAAAGTGCCAACAAGAAAGTAAGAAACACAATGCATTAACATTTTTGAAAGTATTCGAAGATAAAAATGTGAAAGCTAGATTAAAAAATTAATGAGCCGTTGATTTTCAAGAGCTTAGTTTATAAACACTTTTTGGTTTATAAAAGATTTTGTTCTTTTGCTATAATTGATAATTGATCTCCTTACCTTCTCCACAATTAGGAACCATTATCCCATGTGTGGTATATGTACAATTGGTGGTACACAAGATGATTTTAAGTATTAAGTGCACAAAGCTTATGTTAATAGCTATATAATTACATTAACGTGTACTAGAAAATTGCACATTGCAAATAAAACCTGTGATCTCATTAATACTCATGCTTAGGATGAGGAGAAGTTTAAAAATGTGAATCCATTTAAGAAAACGCAGCATACTAAGTATATAATAGTAGAGATGGTATCTGGATGTGATAAAAAATCTAAAACATGGCCTGAGAATAATTTTAGAAACCACTGCCTTAAGAGTGTCTCTTCCCTAGATAAAATTTTCTCCCCTCTCATTCTCTCCAGCAGAATTCTTAACATTTCTTAACATTTGAACCTTAAGCATCTCTCTACACATCTACTATAATTTCAACTTTCTGGCATTAAAAAAAAAAATGTTAACAACTGTCCCTATTTCATGTAACAGGCCATCTTAAATTATCCTAAGTATGATTTAAGATCCTTAAGATAGGCCTTCAAAAAGACATAGAACCTTTGTTATTAATTCTATTATCTGTTTTTGTCAGAATTATAAAACCATTGAAATGGAAGAAAACTTCAGTGATTAACTAACTGGTCCAGGAGGCTTCAGTGTTCCAAGAAGTTGGATTTCAACAGAGGTTTACCAGGGACCACTTTAGGAGCAAGGAGATGGTAAAACAGATGAGAAGCTATGTCCACTAACCACACTCACTTTAACAAGAGTAGGTTTGCTTTTATTGCTTTTGTGTAACAGAGGCTTAGTTCACTTAAGCCTTAGTTCCCCAAAACTAAAGGCTTATCTTAAACACTTTTTAAAAAAGCTTAAAAATCACTCATCTATTCCAACTCACTCATTTTACAAATAAGAAGTCAAATCCAAAGATAAAACACTGACTTTCTCAATATCACACAACTGGCTAATACAACTCAGTACTGCATCTGAATATGACACCCAATTTCTTGATTCTAATCTTCAAATGTCCAGTGCTCTGTCTCAGTGTCTCAAACTTTATTGTGCGTGACAATCATCCTTTAGAGCTTGGTAAAAAAGCAGATTTCCAGAATTCATCCCCAGAGATCTGGATGAGAGCAGATTGGGGTTGAGGCATAGGAACCTGTATTTTAATAAGGACCGCGACTGAGTGACACAGGTTATGCTCACATCACACTTTATTAATAAGCGCTGCATTATACAAGAACATCACTCTACTTCTAAGCTCATCTAAATTTTCGATACCAAGTGTTCTCTACAAGAAAGAAATACTGTGCTTTTCCTTTAATGGAATACATTCCAACCAGAGACTCTGGATTGTTCTTGCTACCTTTGTGAACTCTCTGAAAAATCACACATGATAAGGTTTTGGTGTGTTTTACCAAACACGGTACATGCTATTTACAACTACAAAGTGGGCATCAGTTTTTCACTTAGACAATGAGTGCTGAGGGGGGCAAGAAACATGTAACTGCTACTTCCTTCAAAATTTTAACTTAGATTAATGAAAATGTGAAAGAGAAGAAAAGACCATGAATCAGGATTTCACCTATTTCTGGCTTTTGTCAAGCATGTCATCTACAAATCCAGGGGGAAAACTTTAGAAAACCAACCACTTACGGAAAAGGTTTCTATGTATTTACACAGGTTCAAAATGTATGAGAATGTTATCAGTATTCCACATAGATTTTTAACTGTTTCTAGTTAAAATTTGGGTAGTGAGAACTATTTCAAAATCAAATTTAAAGGGCAAATACATTCAGAATGTCTGTAAGTATATATTTTGCTTCATAATTTCTGGTTCATTTACAGTTCATTCACTTACAAAAATAAACTGGAGTTCATATATAAAGTTCCTTTTATAATTCAGAGTCATCTAAGAAGTCTTACTGTAATATAAACCATAGGTTTGTAAATAAATGGAACCAGTATCACTGTACACCATAAAAGACAAACATACATCTATAAGAAAGTTGAGGGGAAAAACCAAAGCTGAACAAATAAAAGGCAAACATTTTGTTTCAGTATACACAACGAACCTTCAGAAAACTGATATTTGAAAAAACACATTTATGTATATAAACATACCTTTAGGAGTATACATGCCTTGTTGCATAGAACCTCCAGGTTCAAAAACAGGAGCCTTAAAATCAGCTACAGCTGATAAAACTGATTCAAAGCTATAACTTCCTGGAATAATGCCACTTTTGGGATTTGGATTTTCTGGAATATGATGTATGTGTCAAGAAAAAAATTAATAACTAAAAGCCAGATATTTAATCTTACCAAGGTATTCTAGTTTCTAACTTCCCTTGCTAAAATATGCAGAGCAATTGGCTGTAATACATAAAGTCGGCCACAAGAGGGCTATATAATACAACGGTTCAATAATAACTTTTTATTAACTGAATTTTTAAGATAGCTTAATCTAGAAGCCTACTAATAAATTACATGCTGAAGTAGTTCTGAAGTATATTTCCCCCAAAACAAATTAATACAGTTTCAGGAATTAAAAAAAAAAACTTTTAAAATTAATCTCCATTTTCATCCTTTTGCAAATAAACTTGTACTTTCCCTTAGAAAATCAAACACAGTATACTACAAATCAGCCCAGATTTTTATGAGCAAAGATTATTTTTCCAAAAACACAAAATGTCATCCTCAAAATAAGAAGGAAAAAGATACTAAGCAAATTTTTTAAAAAGAAGAAAACCACAAAGATTCTTTCCTCTTGGTTTCACATTAAAGCTATATAATTCTTCTAAATTCAAAGTTACAGAGAATGCTTTTGCTCTTTTACAGCACTAATACACAGTACATAATGGCTGAATGACATCATCAAACAGTATCAAATTGTTGGCTGCTTAAGAAAATCTTCAAGGTTATCAAATAGGCATTTCTAATAGGAGCTATTTCACAAAATTTAGCCAATTATTTCAAACATAATCATAATGTACAAATTAAATTTAGTCCAAAATTCACAAAATAAATTTTATCACAACATGATGATCTTTGTCTAAAATTTTATAAACAATAAATTAAAAAATAATAAAGTGTCCATTGTATGCTCAGTCCTATACAGAGAACCATAAGTTTTTAAAGTTTGTAGACAACAGTCTTTGCCCTTAAAAACCTCTTGGTTTACAACTGAATTCTAAGAAAAAAAATCCTCAGAATGCTTAAAGCTCTGGTAATAATAATTATACCTCTAAATTTTAACCATGAATTCCAGCCTGGCTATAGAGATAAAGTAGACCTAGCTGCCTTTCACCAAGTGTCCAGCTCCCTTTCACTATTGTTGTCCTTAAAGGTCAGATCCTGAGGTGCCCAGAGCCACCAGTCCTGATGCCTAACCAAGGTCTAACAAGAGTACCCTGAGAGACGACAGAGACAAAAAAAATCTACCAGTGGTCTTGAACACAGAATTGAACAAACAATTGGAGTTTTTCTCCATATCATTTTTCAACTTCAAAAAAAAAGTTTTAATCAAAAAGTGATATATCTCTAATCTATAAATATTACTTACAACTTAGATCCTGCAACTAACAGAAAATTAAACTTTTAAAAGGATATGAGGTCCAGCAATGAACTATGTGTTCTGTCATTCATACACAGCTGGGCTACCATCTCTGCTCTGAGAATCTCATCATCAGACATTCCTAAAATTAAAAATAGAATTAATAAATCTGAATATCTATATATTATAAAGAAACAACTTACCACACAATTTATTAAGCGTAAATACCAAAAATGAGATGCTTCCAAAATTAAAGAGCAAAGAATACAATGCCCCAATATAACTGCAGTTTAACTACCCTGATATTTGCAGTTCCCTTAAGGGGTTTTTTAAAGGATATTCTAAAAGGAGTGTCAACGGTAATACATCCTTTCCTTTTTTTCCATAAGCCAGTTACTACCACAAGGAGAGGGGAGGAAAGGGAGGTTAATAGTTAATACCCAAGTATTTGTATTAGTGCTTTTTACCTAAATGTAAACGAAGACTCAAAAGAATCACAAGAAATGTAAGAGCGCCTTCTAACATGGATCTCTCATGCTCTGCATCAAGTACTGTGTTTTGATGTTGTGAAGCCATTGTCAACAAATCCACTACCTTAAATCTATTAAAAAAATATTTGAGACAGATTTTTTAAAGTTAAAACAAAATTAGTTTAAATTCCAAATACTTCCTAATACCTGTCTTAATAAAATTATGCTTACCTTTCAAAGACAGATGAAATAAAATAATCTGGATCAAGTCTAGATGCACAAACCTTTAAAAGACAAAAAATAAAACCCACAATCTTTATTTCTCAATATTCAGTTTTACTTCTTTTTTTCTTTTTCCAGCCACGCCACGTGGCTTGCAGGATCTTAGTCCCCCAACCAGGGATTGAACCCGGGCCACAGAAGGGAAAGCACCAAGTCTTAACCACTGGACCGCCAGGGATTTCCCTAGTTTTACTTCTTGTGTTAATCATGTTTTTTATTTTCTGTATCTTCTGATGTTCTGGCATCTAGGGGGGGGCCCTACAGACCAGGAGAGAAACTACCCTTCTAAAGGCTAGCTAATTCCAAAAGACAACAAACAGCTTACCTGGGAGCGAGTCTCTCATATGCAAGTCACTCATGTCCTTTATTTAACTCACATACCAAGCCAATATTCCCCCTGGCCCCCTGCCCAGGGCAGGTACCAGATAGCCTTTATGCCCCAGAACCCACCAAGATTATTCAAACTAGCCAATCCTAAACTACTTCCCCTGCCCTGCTTTGCCGTTCCTATGGAAACCCCAATAAAGCTTCTGGTCTAGGATTTCCCCTCACTCCTTCTGCCTCCTGACCAAAATCTAACGCTTCCCCTCTGGTCCTGCGTAGTGTGGCATGCCTCCTTCCTTTGGAAATTATAAGTAATAAAATTCTTCTTTCAATAGCATTGACCTCTCCATGTCATCATTTAGTCACCTCTATAAATTAAAATCCCACAGGTACAAATGAGATACTTCTAAAGTACAACATCTGCATCATCAAGTTGGCTTACCTGTAATAGGTAAATGTCAGGATCAATCATGGAATTACAGAAATGAGACTGGACATAGGTCATGGCTTGTCCTTTGATTTGCAGACCATTTCTTACCCACATATTGCTATGGATTTCGGCAAGACTTGCCTAGTAAAACAAAAATTAAGTAAATTGGACAAAGAAGTCATCTAAAGTCAACCTTTATAAAATCATGTTACAATAAACAATCATTTCAAAATATTTCATAACTTAATCACAGCATAAGCCTGACATTCTGTCCAATGTTTAAGATATTCAATTCAAATATATAATTGTGAATTTTATGATGCTCATTATATTTTATACAGTCCCTTCTTCTGGAGTTTATACATGAGTCAGTTTTCCATGATGACTCCTGGATACATTTATAACAATATTCACTGAAATCTTTAATGAGGAATCACTGACAATTACATTTAACTTTTTCCACTTCAAAAAAAAAAAAAAAACATACATAATGCTTAAAGAAACACAGGAATAAGCATCAAACAAGCTAACTGTTCACTGTTCAACATCAATGAATATAATCTGTCTTTAATTCACCCTAACTCAACCTTCAATCTAGTCATTTTCTAAAATTCGGCAAGAGCAGATCAGAATAAATTTTCTTACTATATTAATATTTAATTCTTCATGTATTTATGTCCTGTATCAACTAAAACTAAGCACAGTCATAACTTTATCTCTTATTTGTTCCTAACTCCCAGAGGTAAAGTTCAATAATGATTAACAAATCTAAAATTTCCAGGAAAAATAAACTGAAGTGCAAATCCCTCTAATGTATATAAAAGGTGGTCCACAAAATCACAGTGTTAGAAATGAAAGAAACCACAGTGCATATGTAGGCTAATTCTTCTCTCTTTTCTCTCCTCTCACCTTATAGATGGGGAAACTAAGAATCAAGTAGGTGAATCACTCCAAACAACGTAGATAATAAAATAGTGGTGGCACCAAGGCTAGAATTTGTTGGGTCTCCTGACTCCCAAAACAGTATTGTAGTATGTTAAACGCCCCCATAAGTAAATATAGTGAAAAGAATTCCTGGGGAAATTATAACTAAATGTAAATCTCATTTAAAAACAAAAAACAAAAAAAAACCAAATATAATCTGGCAAAAATACAAAAACTAAATTTTTTTAAAAATTTCAAACATTTTGGCTATAATAACAATGATAAAGGCATACAAATAAAATAAAGGAAGAATCACTTAACCAAGGAATTCAAAACCTTGTAAAAGCCTGAAAACATACCTGAATTTGGAGTGGATGAATCATTAGTTTCATTAACATTTCCTGATCTGGTAAAACAGAATCCAAATCTAGTTCTTGACATTTCACAGCCTAAAAATTATGATAAAAAATGTTACTAATTCAATACGTATTTCCCAATATTCAAAAAACAAACAAACAGAGTTGTTTAATGACACTCTTACCTTACTCAAAAACATAGCATAATAACGATGTAGTGGCAGATGAAAAGTGACTTGGTTAGGTGCTGGCTGGAAATAAACAAACAAAATCCACAAGTCAAAGAATCCTTTACCGAATTCAAAGAAGGTTTTAAAATGCTAAAACCACACTTTCACCTTGATTTATTCCCCTATACTTTCTAATCAGAAAGTACAATTTTAGAAGTTATAGCTTAAAAACCCACTGTAGATAAAATTATTCCATTTTAAATGTAAGTTCCTTAAAGGCAGAAACTGTATACTCCTCAACATTGAATCCTCTGAAGCATCTAGCACAGAACAAGGGATGGAATAGATTTCCCTTTACAGTAGGCCATTTGGGAATCTTCAAATGCATGCATACCAAACATGACGATAGTAACAAGAACAATAATTACAGCTAACATTCACTGAGCACTTACTATGTGCCGGTCACTGTGCTAATAAGCACTTTATTCAGATTTAGTTTAATCCTAGGAGAACCCAATGGGGTAGAAACTGAATATTCCATTTTATAAATAGGGAAATTCAAGTTTAAAAAACTTAAGTAACTTCCTAAAGTTAACAAGTAGTGAACTGAAAAGCTAGCCTGAACTCCGCTGTTACATTCAGAACGGTAAGAGGCTCTGACTACAGCCCTAAACTAAGGTGCAGTTAAAAGGCTTACCTAGTTGGGTGAGATGCTCCCCATATCAGTGGTGAACACACAGTTTCTATAGGAAAGCTTAGTACAGTATACATCAAAGACCTTTGGTATCCTTGTGAATATTATAAAAACTGTATTTTAAATCTGTGACTCCCACGGGTCACGCTATCACTACAGGGAAAAAGTACAACACAGTTGTCCTTCTCAAACAGACAAGAAAAATTAAAAGGTATTATTTGTTTTTAATGCTTCTATAAGTTTTTAGTAAAGTTTTCTCCTGTTAAAAAGTTTTACCCAAAACACTCAAATACCAGTATAGAGTTATAAAGATGTGCAATATGTCCCCATCCCTGAAACAGTCTTTTCCAAAACCGATATGAGGAAAAGATCTTCCTCAACATGTGAATAAATGTCTAAAGAAAGTTGTTCTAATAAATAAACGTTTGGCTTCCATAAAAAGGAAGGAATTTCTGACACACACTGCAATATGGATGAACCTTCAAGATATTATGCTAAGTGAAATAAGCCAGTCACAAAAAATAGATATACTGTATGATTCCACTTATATGAGGTACTTACAGTACCTTATAGAGACACGAAGTATAATGATGGTTGTCAGAGGCTGGGAGGAAGGGAAAATGGGGAGTTTATTGGGTATAGAGTTTCAGTTTTGCAAAACAAAAAGTTCTGGAGGTTGGGTGCACAACAATGTGAATACACGACTGAACTGTATACTTTAAAAAAGGTTAGTAAGATGATAAATTTTATTTTATATGCATTTTACCACAATCAAAAATAAAATTAAAATAAGTTTGCCCTCCATTACTATAATCATTTTAGTAACATAAACTATACTAACTAGCTGAATCAGAATCTCCTGCCATTTCCTTCGAAGGCAGGCATCAAGAACAGTGGTTAAGAGCAGACTCTTAAAAGCTGGATTTGCAGGAGTTCAAATCCTGATTCTGCCACCTACAGCTGTAAAACTGTGAGCAAGTTACTTAACTTCTCTGTGTCTAAGTTGCCTGACCTGTAAAGTGGAGATAATAAGCAGTTGGATGGCTGTGAGGATCAAGTAAGAGAACATAGTACCCAACACACATTTCTATTAATTACTAAGCCATAGACTCTATCTTGTCTTTTAAGGCTTGAGCATATGCTAAACACACACTCTACTACAGTGTTATATTCCATAATCCCATCTTGTCCAATGTCACAAATTAGTCACTTGAAAAACTCTTCTTCCACTCCTTCCATATATACTGAGGTGGTCCTCAGATTCCATTCTTAGCTTTCTACTCTTCTTATTCTAGGTGACTTTATCCAGTTCATAGCTTCAATTGCCAACCCAAGATGACTCCCAAATCTCAGCAGAAATCTCACTCCTGAACTTCAAACCCTACATTCAAGTGTTTACTGAATATCAACACTTAATATCCCGTGGGGACCACAAATACACTGTGTCCAAACCAAACTCAGCATCTTTGCCCTAAAACTCAATCCTCCTCAATGTTTCTTCTCCAAATTCCCAGTAATACAAATCTGAAATGTAGACTCCTTCCTTCTCTCAAACCTCCTACCTTTCATAAGGCACCAAAGTGTGTCTGATTTTCTAAATACCTCTTAACTTTACTTCCTCCTCTCTTTCCATACTGCCCCTAACTAACCTTAGCTCAGGCCCTCAACATTTAGTGCCTAGATTTCAGTGCTAGGCTTTGCTTCTATTCTTACCCTCTGTAAGAAACTTTCTGTGGTATCTGCCTAGCTCACAACCTTCCCCATCTTCTCAGAATGTCCCTTCCTACACCACCTTCCAAATACACACACACAGGGACTGGAGCCTGACAGTCAAGTTACAGTAGCCACATCTGACTGGATCAGGGCAGTAGATACCTAACCCATCGTGGGCAATGAGGCCCTCTCTTCACTTGAAAATTGAACTAGATTTAAAGACATCTGCAGAGAGTCTTAGAGTATGGCTGAAACTGCAATATTAGGCAACTGTAGGAAGGTAATATTTAACCACATAGGCAAAAAAGCACAGAAAACCAATCGACAGAAAGGGAAGAAAAAATGAGGCAGAAAGGCCAAAGCAAAAGCAAGAGACAGGAGTTCCTGTTCAGCTTTCCACTCAGTTCCTGAAGTCCAGGTGCCATACGATCCCTGAAAGACCTCTCTGTACTCATAATAAATTATTCCTCCTTTAAATTAGGCTGCCTCAAAAATGTTTTTTTCCTTGTATTCAAAAGAACCTTAATTAGTACATCTATTTAAACCTTGATATATTGCCAGGAGGTGGTCTTACCAAAACATTAATTTAACCTTGTACTTCTCCATTCATCATCTTTTAATGGCTCCCTATAGTTTTAACTTCCTTTAACCTTCTGACTCTTGAGAGACAGGGCTTACCTCTCCAGCCTCATCTCCTGTCATATAAACTCATGCACCATAGGTAGCGCCTTTGTATATGCCTTTCCCTCTGCCTCAAATACTATACATCCTTGCTCCCACTGGATTAACATACCTTTAAGACTTTGCTGAAGTGACATTTCTGCTAGGAAGCTTTTCCTGAGTCCCTCACGGTAAATCAGATGCTCCACTCTATTCTCCTCCATAGCACCTTGGTCACAACTTTACAGAAGCCCTCTGATCAAATCAGCCATTTATTTGTCTTCCATTTCCTTAAATTGGGCACCGTTTCATCACTGTATCCCCAGTGTTTAGAACATAGTAAACATTCGATAAATATTTGCTGGATGAACACATGTTCTACTTCCATCTTATAAGAGACGACTCTAATCAAACCACTCATAAACGTTGCTATATACTCATAAATGTTGCTCTGCTACATACTCATAAATGATATTCAGTATTTGAGGATTCTTAAATGGCCCGTACTTTGGGAAAATTTATTCCATCCTGTCTTTCTAAGTGACTGTTTGATTTGGCTTAATCCAGTTCAAAAAAATATTATTTGCTTATTCTGTGCTGGATTACTGCAATAACTTCTGACCTCCACTCTCAAGGCTGAAAGAAGAACAAATATTTATCACACATAAAATATGTGCCTCTTAGTCAATCCTCATTGGCTAATATTATTATCTTGAATAAACAGATGAGGAGATGGACTCGGCAATGCTTTAAAAAAAAAACAAAAACTGTCCAAGACCAAGATCACATAGTGTCCACTCAGGTATGCCTGACTCTAAAGCTCCTTCCACTGCCAAAGCCAGTACAGTTGAAATACGACCAGACGAGAAGTTGAGAGATGTGGGATCTGGACCCAGAAATACCAGGAGTTTGCCATACAACTAGAGGCAAGTCATTTAATATCTCTGCATCTCCATTTTACATCTGAAAAAAAGGGAGTGATAATAATATCTTCCCTACTTCACAGGGTTGTTTTGAGAAACAAATATATCAAAGCACTTTAAGAAAGAAGAAACTTTTAAACATCGTAAAAGATATATTGGTTGATTCCTTAAATTCTACACTTATTTTCTTTTCTATTAAAAATCTATAGAAATTTTTGCAACATTCGGGACTTCCCTGGTGGTCCAGTGATTAAGACTCCATGCTCCCAATGCAGGGGGCCCAGGTTTGATCCCTGGTCAGGGAACTAGATCCCACATGCCACAACTAAAGATCCCACATGTCGCAACGAAGATCCCACATGCTGCAACTAAGACCCAGAGCAGCCAAATAAATAAATATTTAAAAAAAAATTTTTTACAACATTCAGTATCTTCCTAAAATATTTCTCTGTAAAAAACAAATATACTGGGGCTTCCCTGGTAGCACAGTGGTTAAGAATCTGCCTGCCAATGCAGAGGACACGGGTTCAAGCCCTGGCCCAGGAAGATCCCACATGCCGTGGAGCAACTAAGCCCGTGCGCCACAACTACTGAGCCTGCGTTCTAGAGCCCACGAGCCACAACTACTGAGCCCACACACCACAACTACTGAAGCCCGCGCACCTAGAGCCCGTGCTCCGCAATGAGAGAAGCCACCGCAATGAGAAGCCCGTGCAACACAACGAAGAGTAGCCCCCGCTCGCCACAACCAGAGAAAGCCTGCGCGCAGCAACGAAGACCCAACACAGCCAAAAATTAATTAATTAATTAATTAAAAAACATATGTGTGTGTATATACATACACACATATATATGTGTGTATATACATACACACATACACACACAAACTATTTCCTTGAATTCAGCTGCTCTGTATACCATACTTGATTCTAACTATCCGTAAATCCACCCCAAGTTCAACCGTGGATTAATTTCATGTCAAATACTACCTAACCCTCTGTGTGTAATAATAATCTCCCCCTAGTTCAATCTTCCTGTTGTCTTAGTGATGCCACCATTTCAACAATAATTCCTAAAGTTTCAAATACTAATGAGAATTGGATTGAGAGAAGCTCCAGCTGAAGCCCCAGCTGACGGACCAATCCTCGGACGGGGTGAAGAAATAGTGAAGCAGGTTAAAAGCAGGATGGAGCTCTGTGGAGAATGGAGAATGTTTTCTTTAAAGACTGACTCATTACCATTTATATAAACAGAGCTTAAGCTTAAGTACCAACATTTAGACAAGATAAGAATCGGTGATTCGGGTGAAGGCAGAATCAGAATCCAAATGGACAAAATGGCCAGGTTGAAGGCTAAAGGCAGGCACAAATACTGGAGGAGGAGTCATCAGGGATGGAAGATAAATTAGTTTGAGGCAGGAAGGATGAGAGTTAAAGACAGTAGGAGGCTCTTCCCTTCATAAATAATTCAGTCCTAAAGCCACTGGTGGGGGAGGTGTTAAGAGGCGAAATAAACCAAAATAGGCATCTATAGGTGAGGAGCCTGAAAAGGGGTATCAGAGCCCAGGGTGAGGAGGACAACTGTGTGTGCTGGGGCGGGGTGGGGGGACATGCCAGTGGTTTTCCAGGGTGAAGAGTATCTACACAGAAGTGGGGTGTGGCCTGGCATACGGAATCAGGGCATCCACACAGCAGGGCAGCCCCGTATACTATGTCAGAGCCAATCGGGGTGAGGAGAGTGGGGACTGACCAGGGATGAGAAGCCAGAACCTGACAGAGGTAAAGAGGGCAATGACACAGGGCGCCAGCCTGGAATAAGGAATCAAAATTCAAGCAAGGTGAGGAGATTATCCACAGGTGGAAAGGACCCAGTATGGGGCATCAAAGCCAAAGCAGGATGAGGAGGGCAGCCAGAATGAAAAAAATGCCTGGTGTGGGAATTCAAAGCACACACAGGGCGAGAAGGATTCTTCACGGAAGGGTAGTCCAAGGTGGGGAGTTGGAGTCCAAGTGGGATGAGGAGGGTGTCCATATGTAGGGCAGGGTGGGGGACAGAATGCAGGGAGAAGAGGGCATCCATGTAGGGAAAAGGGAGGTAACTAATACGAGAAATTGGTTCTATGTAAGAGGATTGGTCAAAGAAATAAATATATTAAGGATAATGGAAGCCAGGTTTCTCACTGTTAGAGAAAACTAGAATTAAGTCCTGTGCTATACGGGAATTTAAAGTATCAGTTTGAACTCACAGCTTCCAATATATATAATAGAGAAATAAATATAGATGCAGCTTTGTACATGTATATACATAAATGCATACATATATTCTGAACCTCTGTTCACTGAGAAGGCCTGGGAGCAGTTAATACCTCGATAGCAGTGAGCACACCAAGCATCCAGATCTTGCTTTCTCAATACTGTTTTCTCTACGAAAAGGAACAAAAGATCCTTAAAAAAATGACTGATTCCAGGGGTGGAATAGGGAAAATATAAGGTGAGCCTGAAACATCTTGTTGAGCCACTAAGAATAGAAGTGCTCAAAGAATAACGGGACAAGTCAAAAGGACACAGAAACCTGCTTGAAGGGGCTCTCACTGGCCACATCTGAAACAATTTGAGCATCAGGTAATAGTAGTATTGGATTATAACCCAGTGAATAAAAGAAACTATGAATCTCCACAGAAAAAAATTAGTGAATGAACTAAAAATTAGATGAGAAAACAGATGTATTTAAATAGCTTTAAAGCACGTCCTCACAAAATACTTTATTAATTACGATGAGAAAAAGGGTAACTTTATGGTGAAGAAGCCTGGCTGGTACCACCTAATCAAATGAACAAAGAGAACATCATCAGTAATAGGACAAACAAAGATCATAAACCACTAAAGAGGGTGCAATGAAAAGACTGCAACATCACTTCTGTAATATTCCTGCAAAAGATGCATAATCTGGACCTACTCATAAGAAAACCCAAATTGAGGGATGTTCTACAAAAATAACTGAGCTGTATTCTTCACAACGTTATTGTCCTGAAAGGCAAAGAATGAGAAATCATTCCAGGAGACTAGAGACATGATAACTAAATGCAACATGTGACTCTAAATAGGATCCTTTTGCTATATTTGCAATCAATGGACAATTTGTAAAACATGAATGAGTTCTAAGATTTACATAGTAATAATATAATAAAGTTAATTTCCTAATTTTTATGGTTGTCTCTGTTTATATAAGAGAGAGAATGCCCTGGCTTATAGGAAATGGATACTAAAGTATTTGGGAGTTATGGGCATCAAGTTAACATGTTAACTCTCAAATAGTTCAAGAAAAAGTTCTGTACTCCACTTCCAACTTTTCAATAAGTTTATGATTGTGTAAAAGAAAAATTTTTTAAGGAAAAGAAATAAATAAAAGCCCCTCCTCTCCGCGCCCCGGCCTAAGACACGGGGAGTTGCATCTGCCCAGAGTTCAGAAATCAGATAAGGAGTGCTCTTCCTTCCACATCTGGCAAATTTTGACCCCACTTCGTAAGAGGAATAAAAGGGGCTTCTGATAGGAAACTTGGCTGACTAATTAACAGCAAGCCCTTATTTAATTCTTCTCAGTTCATTATCAACAACAATCATCCTTACTCAGCCATAAAAAGAAACGAAAATGAGTTACTGTGGATGGACCTAGAGTCTGTCATACAGAGTGAAGTAAGTCAGAAAGAGGAAAACAAATACCGTATGCTAACACATATAAATGGAATCTAAAAAAAAAAAAAAAAGGTTCTGAAGAACCTAGGTACAGGACAGGAATAAAGACACAGACATAGACAATGGACTAGAGGACACAGGGAGGGGGAAGGGGAAGCTGGGACGAAGTGAGAGAGTGGCATGGACATATATACACTACCAAATGTAAAATAGATAGCTAGTGGGAAGCAGCCGCATAGCACAGGGAGATCAGCTCAGTGCTTTGTGACCACCTAGAGGGGTGGGATAGGGAGGATGGGAGGGAGACTCAAGAGGAAGGAGATATGGGGATATATGTAAATGTATAGCTGATTTACTTTGTTATAAAGCAGAAACTAACACACCATTGTAAAGCAATTATACTCCAATAAAGATGTTAAAAAAAAAAAATCATCTTTATTCATGCCCAGAGGAGAACACTGACCAATTAATAAAGTTGTGATACCCTTTCCATCAATCTCCCCTATTCTGTTCACATTTGCAGTCACTTTTATCTCTTTGAATGAACTCCTGAGAAATATACATTTAATAACATTAAAAAAATTACGCCCTTCTCTAGGAAATAAGCAAATACAGTTAATGCACTGTAGAATCTCCTAAGTGTCAAACAACTGGTCTCTTACGTCTCCTTTTTTAAAGCCTAGTGATTTTATGTTTATTCCAACACCTTTCCCTTATCCCATGAAAAGATATTCATTATTTTCAATGTTAAATGAGATCTAACACTTTTCTTAAATGCTTTTACATATATCAAAAATATACATACCTCATCTACGAAGTTAATAGCATCAAACCAGTCTTGAAGAGCTTCAAGGCAGTATCTCACAACATTTCGGGTATATTCTTGAGTTTCCTAAAATAATAAGTTATATAAATTTACAGTATATAAATACGTATATGTTCAACTTCAAAGTATATGCAATATACAAAAAGTTATGTGCATTGTATATATAATGGTAGAATATACATATTTTCAAAATAACCACATTTGTCATTTCAGGGAATAATCCTTTCACAAACTAATAGTAACAACTAGTGACAGTTATGAAAATGAACTAACCTGAAATGAGTCAAAGGTGAAATAAATTTATGTGATGTAAATTGGGTTCCATTTCAAAAGATCCTAAAAATATAAGTTCCCTACTGTTATTAATGGGTAGAGTTTCTTTTGGGATGATAAAAAAGTTCGAGAAATGGATAGTGGTGATGGCTGCACAACATTGAGAATGTATTTAATGTCATTGAATTGCATACCTAACTGGTTAAAGTGTTAAAAAATTTATATATATTTTGCCACAGTAAAAAAAAAAAAGAGGGCAGAACATATGAGTACTGTAAGCAGCCTGTGAATATCTTGGCTTGCAAAAGAATCTAAAAGAAGGAAGAATAGGAATGTGCCACTTAAAATAAAGGTATTGTGAAAGAAAACTGTAATGTTTTATGGAGAAATTGATCCAGTGAAATAGGCAAGTATTAAGTTAAATGGAAAAATAAATCGTGATAGCCTCTCTTTAAAAAAATAGGCAAAGATTTGAACAGACATTTCTCCAAAGAAGACCTACAAACGGCTAATAAGCACAAGAAAAGATGCCAACACTATCAGTCACTAGGGAAGTGCAAATCAAAGTCACAATGAGATACCACTTCACACCTACCAGGACGGCTATAATTTTTTAAATGTAAAGTAAGTGTTGGCAAGGATGCAGACAAACTGAAACTCTCATACACTGCGGGTGGAAACATGAAATGCTGCAGCCACTTTAAAGTTAAACACAGCATTACCATATGACCAAGCAATTCTACTCTCATATACCCAAGAGAATTGAAAACATACATTCACACAAAAATCCATATACAAATGTTCACAGCAGTGTTATCCACAGTAGCCAAAAAATGAAATCAACCGATGAATGGACAAATAAGTGTGATATACCTATGCTATAGAATACTATTCAGTCATAAAAAGTAATGAAGTACAGATAAATGCCACAACATAGTCAAACCATGAAAACATTATACCAAATGAAAGAAGTCAGACACAAAAGGTCACATATTATATGATTTCACTTATATGAATGTCCAGATTAGGTAAATTTATAAAGACAAAAGGGAGATTAGTGGTTTCCAGTAGATGAGAGGAGGCTGGAATTGGGAGGTACGAGTTTTCTTTTTTGCCGGGGGCGGGGGCTTAGAAATGTTCTGGAATTAGTGGTGATAGCTGCACAACTTTGTGAATATACTATAAACTACTGAACTGTATAGTTTAAAATGATTAAAATGGTGAATTTTATGTTATGTGAATTTTATCTCAATAAAAAGTTTTTTTAAAAAGACATTTTGGGACATCAATGCAGAATAAAAGGTATCATCACAGTCTCATCAGCTACATGTATAAATTACTCTGGACTTTAAAAAAAAAAACTACAAGCCTCACATCCATATCTAAAAATAGCATCTCTGGGGACTTCCCTGGCGGTCCAGCGGTTAAGACTCTGTGCTTTCACTGCCAAGGGTGTGGGTTTGATCCCTAGTGGGGGAACTAAGATCCTGCAAGCCAAAGGATGTGGCCCAAAATTAATTAGTTAATTAATACAGCATCTCTTATAAAGTAGATATTATCATCCCTTTCTTTCAGAGATTTACTTCTCCTTCACCCAGTTCAGTCTCCATATCCTGTTAATTCTTCCTCAATATTGTCATGTAGGTTCACTTCCATTTTCTCCTATTTCTGATACCATTCAGACAAAATATCACTTAACTAGTTCCCCTGCCAACAGTCTCACCCTGTTTTAATCTATCCTATATGAGATTTATCCTTCTCAAAATATTATTTTATACATTCTGTTCCCTATCTCTTACTGAAAAAAATGTAATGACACTTTAAGTTACCATAAATAATGTGTCATAACCAAACTAAAGTTGCAGATAATTCATGTATAAAGAAACATTTAAAACCAAATGTTTTCCTATTTAATCAAAGGTTTGAGTAAAGGGACACCACTATATCCTCTTTACACAAGTGTAAACTGATAAACTCTTCCAGAGAACAATTTGAAAAGTAGGTATATCAAGAGTCTTCAAAAAGGTGACCAACTAATTCCATTCCTAAATACAGCATACTTAATAATCATGTTCAGATCATCTCTCCCACCTCCCCATCACTATCACACCCACCCCCAAAAATTCAGTATGCGTGACTTACTAGTGTTATGACCTTGAGGAAATTACTTGAATTTTATGAGTTTCAGTTTCTCCATACGTAAAACCGGGCATAATACTACCTACCTCCTAGTACTGTTATGAAGAAGCAAATGAAATAATGTACATAAAATGCTCTATGTCACAGTCTAGCACTACATCTGACAAGTACTACTTAAGCGCTCCAAAGATTCATGGCCAGACTTAACTTCTGTCAAGCCTGCAGTAATGTAAAGTTGCCACTAGACGGAGATTTTACAGCTTATTTGTTCTGTCCAGAAAGCAAAAATTAGTAAAATTCTAGAAATGTGCCATCCCTTTATCCAAGCTATCTGTTATTAATCTAGTATAACTTGTTTAACTATCCCTTAGCATTTTCAAGAACCAAATAGCATACAGGGCAATCAGACAAAGAAAGTAAGCTATCAGGTGAAGTTCCTTTTTTCTATTGCTAATCCTTTAGTTTTATATTTTATAATTAGAGAACATAAACATAAAGCAATAGCTTTGTTTTACTTAAAATAATAGTCTTTCTTCTAGTTTACATTTCTAAAACCTGACAACACTGCTGCTAAAAAGCTCTAGACAATCTTGCCTAAGGGACAATTATAGCAAAGTGATAAAGAGCACTGGTTCTGAAATCAGATGGATTTGTTTTCAAACTCAAGCTTCCACTTGCAGCTGTGTAAATGTGGGCAAATTATTTAACCTCTGAAAGAAAGGGATGATACTATCTACTTCATAAGAGATGCTATGAAGATTAGATACAAACATAATGTAAGCAATATAATGTAAAGAACAATGTCTGGCATAGTGTAGGCTCTCATCAAGAGAACGTCTTATCTAGGAACTAGATGCTCCTTTAGCTAAGAAACTACTCTCAGATCCTACCAGAACACTATGAGCTCGTTTTCTCTCTGTTGTCTTCACTTCTTAGATTAAGAAAACCATAACACATTGCAATCCTGGCCTTCAAAACTGAAAAATAAACTACTGCCTGAAAACAATGATTTCTCATTATCACATAGATAAACATAGCCCCAGCCTTATAATCCAAAATCATCCTAAACACAGTTGTCAGAATAATCCTCCTAAAATACTGACCTTTTCATATCAACATCGTATCAATCCTCCCTCCTAAATCACCATCTTTTCTGTTGGCTTATATGATGTTGCATTCTCCTGGTTTTTCTCCTCTCCCTCTCTGATGTCTAAATGTTAGTTTTTTCTTCAAGGTCCATTTCTCTTCTTCCCCTGTTTGACGTGATCCCATCCCCTGGCAATAAATGCCATTTTTATTCCCAAGGGTCTAAAATTTATAACCCTAGTCCAGATTTCTCTTTTGAGCACAAAACTCATATATCCAACTGACTATTCACTATTTTCACTTGGATGTTTCAGAGTCATCTCAAACTTAACATATCTAAAACTAACTGTGATCTCTCTAAACCTTTTCTATCGATCTTTTTCACCTCTGTAAAATTACCTCCATACATAGTTACCCAAAAGTCTATTTCACTCATCAATAACATACAATCCATCACCAAGGCTTTTGGTTCTACCTTCAAAATACATCTTCAATATCCAAAATGCACCTTTAATGCACCTTGAATTTCAAACCTGAATTTCCTAGATTATTATCACAGCATCTTAACTGGTCTATTTGCTACTAGTCATGATGCTCCCCACGCTCCCCTCAATCCAGTCTTTCCAGCAAACAGAAGGATCTTTTAAATGTAAATCTGATCACATCAAACCCCTACTTTAAAATATTCACTGGCTTGTCCTTAAAATTAAATCTAAGGCTCATTAACATGTTCTATAAGAACCTGCATTAATAATACAATCCCTGCCTATCTCTCCAACTCCATCTTGTTCTGTGGCTCCAGCCACAAACTCCTTAAAATGACCAATCGCTTTCCTACTGGAGGTAGGTTATTCCATACTATCTCCCCTATTCCCACCACTAACCCCACTTTTATACTTCATATAGCTGGCTTCTTCATTCTTCACAAAGACCTTCCCTGATCCTCAAACGTAACCAGCCTCCACACTCATTACTCTCATAGCAATCTGATATTTTCCTGTAGAACACTTACAAAAGCTTGTACAAAATAAACCTGTGTGCTTGCTTACTTAATGTCTATCTCTCCTATTAGACTGCTCCATGAGAGCAAAAACCACATCTATTTGGTTTGACACCAAAAACCCGAGCATCTAGATAGCATTTGGCATAGAACAGCATTCAATAGATACTTTTTTGAATGAATGAACAAACGAATCTCATATTAGATGACAGTTTTTTTTGATAAATGCTACAATGGAGATTAAACGAGGTACTATAAAAACAGAGACTGGAATCATAAATATGAAAGAATTTAAAGGAGCAGATTACATATCAGCTGAGTCTTATGAGTACAATTTTTGAAGAGCTCACACTAATTGTTCTTCATTCCAGTTAGAATCACTGCCAAAGTCCTACTGCACATCAAACCAAAATCTCTGACAGTGAGACTCAGGCACATGTATTTTGCAAGCTTCCCAGATGATTCTCATATAAGAGAAGCACTGGACTAAGCAGAAAGAATGAGCTCATTTGTCAAAAAAGGAACTAACTTGAACAAAACCACTGGAATCAAGAAAGGAATTGCATGTTGAGGAATGCTAATCCAATGAAGGCACGGAGGTAGAGGGGGTATAGGAAGGTGAATTACGATAAACAAGTTGAGGGCAAACTGTGGAAGGTCTTAAATGACTTTATAGGAAATATGGACATTATCCTGTAGACATAAGAACTTGAATGATTTTTAAGCAAAGGAGAGATAAGCACAGAGCTTAGCAGTAACTTCAGTATTAGGAAAAATTACAGTAGGAAGAATCTAGAGGCAGGAAAACCAGTTAAGAAACAACCCAGATTTTAAAAATATAAAGAAATAAATAAAGACAGAGGAAAGAAGTGGTAGAGAGACATTTCTGGTATGAGAGAAAATTCATGGTATCTGACTATAGCTTGAACACACCTGGTACAGCAAGGGGAGGTTTCTGTATTGGATAACTGCATCATTTAAAACACCATACATAAAATGACATAAAGAACACAGCACAGACAAATGTTTTTAAAAAGTTAGTTTAGGAACCTGAGAAAATTCATGTAACCTATAAGGAGATCTACATGAATAACCAGAGCTGTTGTAAATTTCAACCTGGCTAGACTGTAACAAAGTTGTGAGTCATCTGCATTTAGAGAAAGCTGGAGTCATGAGAGAAAATAGAAATCCTCGGACACCAAGGGGGGAAAGTGGAGGGGGGTGGTGGTGGTGGGATGAACTGGGAGATTGGGATTGACATATATACACTGATATATATAAAATAGGTAACTAATAAGAACCTGCTGTATGAAAAAATAACTAAAATTCAAAAAGAAAATAGAAATCCACTTAAAGGAACACATACATTTAAAGAATATATGTAAGAGAGTCTCATAATAACCCTGTGAGGAAGAGCAGGCTTTGCTGTCCCATTTCTATTTTGTTTCCTTTAGTTTTTTAAAAGAAAAGGAGAAAGACTGACAAGTTCAAATAGTTTTAAATGATTTGACCAAGTCACCTAAGTCAAAAGAGGCAGAGCCAAGACCACTATAAAATCTTGTGCAGCATGCTTATTGGTACAGGCTAGCAGGTTGGACTTCATGGGATCCATACAGCAAAATCTTAGTCAAGTCCTTAGTTTAGTAGGGTCAGGAGATAACAAACTATCCAAGGATTCTGGAGACCCATCAAACGAATACTTTAAAATGCAAGGGTAAAATATATATTTGTACAGAAAGACATAAATGCATGCAATTATAAGCGAGCACTTCTTAACCAATTATAAGAATTTATGTTGTTGCTATGTACCCTTAGGTTCTTTTTACAAACAACTGTAAGTTGTATGAAATGTATACTGATTTTGTGCTTAGAGTCTTAAAAGTGTAAGCTTTATTGAGGACTATCCTCATCCCTTGAGAGACAAGAAACATTAGGCAACTAACTGATAATGGGTAAAATGAAACAATAAAGATGAATGTAGAGACTTATAAAGCTCCAAATACTATTCACAATAAGGGAAGGCTGGAATGATATGATAATTCATTTATATAAATGAATTCTAACCTGCCTAAGAATAACAATTAACTGTCTCAGGTCAACAAGGTGAATTCAGAATTAAACACTGCATATTATTACACACAAGTAAACAAATCAATGTTTTCACAAATAATTTTCTTAAATAATTATTTTAAAGGTAAACACAGAAATTAACAAAACATACCCTAATTTTACAATGTGATAAGAGTCCCCACATTGGCTGTGCACAGGCCTCAAGTTCAGCAGCAAAGGCAGCATAGTAGGTCTGAGATTCAAATTCCACATGCTCATTTAGTTCTCGCTTATTTAAGTTCATACCTTGCAAAAATTAAAACAGATATAAACCTTGCCAAATGGAAATAAACACCGATATTAAAAATCAAGTAAAATATTTCCTAGTACCAAACACATTTTAATGCATACAAATGGCATAATGACACAATATATATAGAAATTAATAAATTATTAAAAATAAAACAATCTGGTCCTTTTGGAATTCTTTATAAACTACGTTTTCTTAGAAACATTTTGTGAACTGTCTCTTTCTTATATAATATAATTGAATATATTAAATAAAGTCAAAACTATTTTAATTGATGCCGGTTGAAATTTTTATGAAAGTATTATGAGTCTTTCTTAGAAAACAGATTAGAAATTTCCAGATTAATGCTTTCAAATGCTTTTAAAAACTACACTCCTATTTCCTATGTAATAGTTTGACCTTCTTCCTAACTCTGATATGTTTTCATGAACACTTTATCAAAATACTTACAAATATCAATTAATTAAAATGAGACATTTCACATGTAACTGAATGATGTGCTATTATCTTTTAATTAGTGTTTGACAGTTTAACATTAGGCATTTTGTAAGCTAAAAAAAAAAAAAAAATTTAAAAATCTGAAATTGATACCTTGAAAGAAAGATACAAAGTTCATCCATGTCACTAACAAACCATGGTCCTCCAAAAATCTCTTAGCCACACTTTGATGAGAAAGGATATTAATAAAATCACTGACAAGAGGCCAATAAGTGTTATTCTTCAGTAATGCTTCTCCACAATTCACTACCACATGTAAACTATTTTCTTCATCTAAAATAGACACACACACACAAAAAAAATTAGTTTAAAAAAATAGTTTTACCAATGATACAGATTATACATTTTAGAATCAGAGTCACCTAAATTGAAACCCCAGCCTGCCATTTAATAACTATATGGCTTTAGGTATATTACATAGCTCTGAATCAATTTCCTCATCTGTAAAACAGAAAAAGACACATATCTTAAGGGAATTAAATGAAATGTTAACATAACACTTAGCACATCATTATAATAATTATTACCACATGTCTAACATATTACATGATATTTAGTTACATGTTTATAAAACCTTATTATTTTCTTGATTTTAATGATATAATGCAATATTTTCAGTTCTAATCAATAAAATGTTTTTATCCCTAGATTAATCTCATTCTATCTTTTCAATCAAATCTGTATGACTTAAATGATATATATTTAATTGCTTTCTTCTATTCAAAGGACATGTAAAAACAATTTTTAACACAGTATTTCAAAAATGAAACAACAAAAAACACACATAAATCTCTTAAGCTTTAAAAAAAAATCCTCAAAGTTTAAATACATTGCTGGAAGGAGGAGATGGGGAGGATTAGGTTTGTACAAAAACTTTACTATTAGAAGTTATAGCATGTATGCATTAGCTCTCTTGACCTATTCCAGCTTAACTGATTCACTGGACAAACAAGCCCCCCATTCCCACTGTAAAACACACTAATATCCATAATACACAGAATGCTCAAAGCTTGTAGCCTATTCCCTAGTACACAAGCCCCAAGGTATAAGCTTATCCAGAGTCTGTTTTTGCTTCTGTTCATACTAATTGTTCTTTTTACTATAATTATAAAATTTAAGTTACAAATAATCTGATAAAATATGAATGCATAAATAGAGGTATAACAAAAACTGGATCATAAGCTTTTGAAAGACAATAAAAGTGCCTACGAAAATCTTGGAGGAGAAAAATCACAAAAGTCTAGAAGGATTTTGCACTCAGATTGCTTCATGAAAATCTTTATGTTCTTACTCTACTTTAAAGAAACTGAAAATGAAAATCACAGATGCTGCTTTACAGATGTGGTATATACAAGAAGGACGACGGAGAACTCCAGTAAAGAAAACCATACCTTACAACTGCTTTGCCCAAAATTAAAAGGTTGGAAAACAAACATACATTCCTGTGGTTTAAGTTAAAATCCACCGTTTAAGATACGTATGTATCACTTTTTAACAATGCCTCACTTTAACCAACTTTTCAAATAACCACCTCATTGTCAAACTCATCAGTGAAGAGGGCTTCTACTGCACTTATTTCCATAAATTAAATTTAGGTTTCAGTCCATGAAATTACTTTACCCAACTCAAATTTAACAAGACATAAGAACAGGACCCACAACAGGATGAGAGAGGGTATAACTGAATGAGGAAGTGGGAGTAAGGGAGCTTTTATAAATTACCCACACCTGAGATTCAGAAACGCCCTCTCTGACAACTACTGCCACTGTGAGTTGGTGAGCAGCTGATGCTGATGGGACAGTGCCTAGGGATGCTGGGATTTTTTAATTTTTTAAAACATTGAGAATCACTGTTCTATTTAATTGAAATCAGAGGATGAATAGGCAGAATATAATTAATCAAAATCACTATTTTCCTGACACTGCTTTAAATACTACTGTTCTTGCGAAAAATACCTTGGAATTTTTTATGAAATAAAATGATGAGAACTTCTATTTTTATCCAACTGATACTTTTCCAAATATAGATACAGAGAGAGCAATGATTCAGTGTTAAATGCTATTCACTCATCAACAAATATTTATTGAGCTCCTACTGAGGGTCAGGTATTCTAGTAAGCTCTGAAAATAAAGCGGTAAATAAATCAAGATTTATACATTCTCTCTCTCTCCACTGAGGTTAATATCTAAGAAAACAGGGTGTGGTAAGGTCTGTAATAGGAAAAGTACAAGAAGTCATAAGAACAAATAAAACTGGTCTACAATTCAGGAAAAGAGTTTCCTGAGGAAGTGATGTTTAACTGAGATTTACAGAATGAAGCAGAAATTGGGATTAGCCAAATAAACTAGAGATGGAGAGGAAATGGTGTTCTAAGTAGAGGAAGCAGTATAAAAAAGGATGGAATTACTGGGACAAAGAACGCAGAGAATAGGTGGCACAAATGAGTCTAGATGGCCTCATAAATCAGCTTCAGGAGTTTGCAGTTCATGTGAAGAGAATGGCAAGCCACAGAGGGGGTTTTAAGAGAGAGGACATGACTAGATGTTTAGTGTGGAGACTGACTATACAGGAGGGTGCTGATGACTAGTAGTAGAAGGCCTAGAGATGGCGATGGCTTGAACTATGGTGTTGGCATGAAGATGCAGAGATGAAAAGAATTGGCTATTCTAAGATATTCAGAAGGATTTAAATGACAGACCTGGTGATGTTCACTATTTCTACAAAGAGTAAGAAGTCAAAAATGACTCCTAGGTTTTTAGGTTGGGGAACTCTGTAGATGGTTAGAGTGGTACCAACACACCGACTTGAGTGCTAATACACACATACATATATACAAATACACACACAGGCACAAATGCAATAGAAAAGAAGCAGGCTTGATAGAGACAGAATGGGTTTTGGTGTTGACACTGTGTGTCTGAGTTGCTTGTAGACATCCAAAGTATATAGTTTAATAAACAATTTGATATGCAGGACAGAAGATCAATCTGGCATTATTAGCAACTACAGACATTGCTATAGTTATGCAACACATGGTTTTGTTTTGTTTTTTTTTAACTTTATTCCTTTTTTTTTTTTTTAAGTTAACCATTTTTTTTTTAATTTATTTATTTTTGCTGTGTTGGGTCTTCGCTGCTGCACGGGTTTTCTCTAGTTGCAGTGAGCGGGGGCTACTCTTCGTTACAGTGCACAGGCTTCTCATTGCAGTGGCTTCTCTTGTTGCACAGCATGGGCTCTAGGTGTGCAGGCTTCAGTAGTTGTGGCACAAGGGCTCAGTAGTTGTGGCTCATGGGCTCTAGAGCGCAGGCTCAGTAGTTGCAGCACACGGGCTTAGTTGCTCCGCGGCACGTGGGATCTTCCCTGACCAGGGCTCGAACCCATGTCCCCTACATTGGCAGGTGGACTCTTAACCACTGCACCACCAGGGAAGTCCCACAACACATGGTTTTAAGTTTCATTTTAAACAGACAGTTTCATAAGACAAACTGTAAACTTTCAGGGATATGGAAAGTTATGAGTTATATTTGGAATCACAAAGTAGTATGGTGCAGAAATGAATACAACAAAGTAAAAGTATAAGGAAGGGAGCACGTACTACTAGAGGCTTTTTCCTTTTAATCTTCAGCTATTGCTGTGGCCATGTGAATTCTCATTGTATCAGCTCCTACATTTACTAACAGTGTGGACAGAATTTTCAAATACTGTCTAATGACAATGTATACAAAGGCTAGATAGGGACTATTACAAAATAAGAAGTATAAAGAACTTGTGCAATATCTGTAGCTAGTTCAATATATTTAAAGCTCATTCCAATACTCTTCATGTAAAAACAGGGAAAACATATGGTGCTTTTAGAAAACCAGTAAATATGTAACATGAAATGTTATGTTACTTTTGAAAGAGGAAAAAAAACAGCATAGGAGCTAAAGATAGTTTTAGACTTGGCTTAGAAATAATGTAATTTATTGTTAGAAAAAATACATTTATACTTAAAGATCTTAGCAATGTTACTTATAGCTATTTAGCTTTTGGAAAATTCAATTTGTGTAAGAATTTCCAGGACAGACTAACTGCATTAGAAGGAGGTATGTGTAGAAAGCAACTAAAACCATGTAATACGATTTCAGAAAATATGGGAAAAGTGAGAAACACAGAGACAGCAAGACCAAGTGCCAAGAAACACCAACACTGATAGAACAAGTAGAAAATAGTTTCATGCCACACAAGGAACAGAGAATCAACAGTGTAAAATGATAATGAAAATCAAGCAAGATAAGGTCCAAAGTGTTGCCACTGGCTTCCTTATCATGTAGTCATAGAAAGGGTGACCATATAATTTATCATATAAACAGGGACACTTCTGAGAGTAAAAAGGACTGTATGAAAAATGATGTCAAAATAACAGGCATAACTTGGAGCTGTTCTGGGGAAAGTAGGACATGTGGCTACTGGAGTCATGGACAATTTTGGAGACAGCAATAGAATGACGGAAGCAGACACTAGATTGAGGTGGGTTAATGAGTGACTGGAAGATAAGGAAATGAACATAAAAACTCTCTCAGGAAAGATGCCTATAGAAAAAAGTGGGAGGCAGACTCATATACATCTTCCTCCCAAACATTCTCCTCTGAAATGCAAACCATATAAAATAAGCATAGCTAAACCACTTAGTCAAGAAAATAGACTCAAGATTCTTTTCAAAAGAGTAGATACTTCTAATTTTTTAAAGTTTTCCAGTTTATAAATTAAAAATACTATACTTGTGAAAAGTCCTTTTCTAATTATATAATTCTACACGTAAGAATATCACTGATATAGCTGAATGATGATAGACACTATTTCAAAAAAGAAAAGAGAAAGTAATATACGTAGCTAAATCTCTAAGAAAGAAAAAGTCATCCTACACAAAGACAGAAAAAGTACAATACAAAGCAGCTTTTAATTTTTCTTTTAAAAAGGTAAAGAGGTATACTGTTCAATGTAAATAATGTATTATTCTCCCACTATACCTACAATGGGAAGGCAGTTACGCAGTGGGTCAGAGTATGAGTTAGACACCTAGCTTTACCACTTACAGCTATAAAACCATAGATCACTGACTTTTCAACTTCCTAAACCACAAATGCCTCATCTATAAAATGGAAAGAACAATATCTACTCCCCAGAATTACTGATAAATTAGATAATACATATAAAGTACTGAAAAAAAAAAGCATGGTATACAGTTAGTGCTCGAAAGATGGTAGCCATCATCATTATTAGCAAGCTATTATTATATATAAGGCATCATGCCCTGTACTGAGCCCTATATAAATTTTCAGGCTATGGTATTACATCTGAGAATAGGCAGACTATCAGTATAAAGAGAAAATAGGAGCTGATATGCAAAAGGAGACAACAGTAGAAGGCAAGTCTCAAGTATAAGATCTCCCATCCAAAGAGAATGGAAAGGTCCTAAGATTTAATTTGAGGCATTATTTGTTGTTATTTTTTAAGTTTAGCTCCAAGTGCCAACAAGTTAAGACACAGTCCTATTAATGTTGGCCTGGCTGTATTGTGGCTAAGAACAAAGATTCTGACATCAGGAGATATAAAGTCCTTCTTGGCTCTGTCATCTACTAACTATATAATCTACAGCAAATGACTTAATTTCTCTAAACTTCAATTTACTCATCTTTAAAGTGGAAATAATAATAACGCCAATCTAGAGAGTTGTTCAGAAGCTTAATTGAGACAACATATAAATAGTATTAACACAGTGCCTAGTACACAGCAAATACTCAAATAATATAAACTATTACAAGGAGGTGAAGTCAAGATGAAAGACCACAAAGAAATAAGAATGGGAGGAATTCCTAGAAATGTTATGGCAATTTGAGGAGGCATAAAGGAGGAAAATTAAATATCACACTAAAGGAACATATAAAAAAGGCAAGATTTATTCCAACTTTTAAATTATAAAAGTATATGCATATAAAATGTCTAAAGCTGACAGTAACAAATTCATGATTAAAAAAACAGAAACATATCTAATTAATAAGAAAATGGTTAAATAATGGTAAAGTCATATATTACTACCTGCAATCATGAAAGAACATGTTCTTGATGTGTACACTTGATAGCATATTTTACAGTACATATTCGCATCTGTAAATATACTCACATCACACAAAAAGACAGAAAGAAATATCCCAAAATATTTGTTAATATTAAGTTATTTGTGAATAACAAAATATAGGTGATTTTAAAGTTTTTCTTTAAATTTTGCTGAAATTTTTATAAATTTTTCTTTAACAAACATGTATTATTTTATAATATTTTTAAAAGCTATTTTTAAGCATAAAGGGAGTTTTTAAGATTAGTTATACAAAGTATACTTATAAAACTAGTGAAAATAATTCTGTGTTTACCTTGTAGCTCACTTTTAATAAGGCAACTTTCCATCATGTATAACAGCACAGTGACCATAATATCCAGCAGCTGACATTCTTCTGTTACCTGTCTGGCTAGCTCCTCATTGCTGAACAACTGAACACTAATATGCACAATTCTGTTAGACATTGTGTCTGATTCATGACTTTTCTTCAGTGTTTTCATAATAAAAGCATAATGCTGAACAAAAGTTTTTGTAAAAGCAACCTGTAAAATGTTTTAAATAGGAAGAAAAAAAACACAGTTTAAGTTTTACAACACATTTTCCAACACATTATACTAGCATTTTTAAGCTATGATTAGCTTGTGATGATATCCAAGATAACTGGAAAAATAATTTCAGTAATGATGGTAGGCTTACATTTGTCCTTTTTTGGAAAATTAGCAAAATACTTTGATGGTTAAAAAAATGTTCAATATGCATTTTAAATTATTAAAGTTTTAAAGCAATTACAAAGATAGTCTAAAAATACAAATCTTCACTTTGCTCACAAATATATCAATTCACTAATGTCAAAGTATGTGTCTTTGTCCTGTGCTACCAACTTTAACAACAAAATCTAAAGCCTCACTTGAAAACCATCAGAGTTGTTTATATAACTAAACAATAAGTGAGTCAACATGACTACTCCGAAAGAAATAATATCTTTTCCTATTTGATCTGAAAGCCAACCACCATTCTGACTAAATATTCTCTTCTGTATACCATATACACTTCCTCTATTGTTTTCTTAAGCAGGTATAAAGACACAAAATAACAGCATTATTAAAGTGTCACTCCTAAAGAGGCTTTACTACCTAAACCATAAGAACTATAGCATGATTTATTGTCTTTTCAGACACTAGGTTGTGCAACTTTGCCATAACCATACAGTAGTAACAGGTGAGTCCACACCCTCTGAAACTAGAGACTTCACCTATGTACATGTGTACATGAGTCAATACCATTGTGTCTTTAACAGTCATGGCCAGCAGCTACAAACTCCATGCTTTTCCCATGCCTAACCATACAATCTAAATTCAGTTGCCCCCATTAAACATTCTCATAGCACCTTGTACCTTTCTCCTTTAGAGAACTTACTACAATCTGTAACTACATATTTATTTGTACAACTGTGTTTTTGTTTGTCCCCCAGCAATCCCTTTGGACCAAGTTTCATGCACAAAGGCAACCCTTAGAAATCCTGCTCTGTAATGGTGCTTTGACTCAGATCTACAATACTGTGCTTTTTGTGCAGGCCCTCTTTTGGCAACAGAGCTGAGAAATATATCAAAAAGATTTAGTATTGAAAAGGCAAAGAAAGAGGAGCAAAGTTCATAAAGGAAGGAAAAAATGTAGATACCTTATACTCTTGATCTGGAAGCATGTTGAGTAAGAAAGTCACCATCTTCTGAGGAAATTCATACTTTATAGTCCAAAACAATAGTTCTTCTAAGAAACTTTTATGTTTCAAAACATCCATTATGGATTGATCTACATAAGAAAAATAAAATTTATCACCCTAATGATTTAAGTTGCTCATCTCAGTAAACCTTACTATGATTAATAACCCATCAACCTCAAACATCTGAACGTACCTAAAAATTAAGGCTATCCTTTCAATAATTCAAATGATAATGCTAACAATATCAAGCTAAATTTCTATAGTGTCCACAGTATATAAATAGTAAAATACTTAATCCTTATAATTTAATATAAAGCAGTTACTAGAAAAATAAGTAATTACTTGCCCTTAAACATAAGCCATTTATCTAAAACTTCTACTAAGATTTAAAACAATTATCTTACAAGAACAATATTCATGGCACTTAATTTAAAATAGTAATAGTAATTTTAACCTAAAAACATACTTTTAAGGACATAAACTCCAAAGTTATCTAAATTTTTTATTTTTGAAAAAAATCTTTATGGATGAATAATTCATTTCTCTAAAATTATCCTTCATAAATGAAATATTAACTTCACTAGAGAAGACAATCACTAGTGCATTGCTTACTCTAGTATACAGAAGCAGTTACTTTCTTCTGGTAGGAACATACCAGGAAACACATAGAACATTAGATATGCTTACTTGCACTGGACTCAAGATGCCCTCTTCATGCATAGAGGAAACAGGAAATGCATGCCCCTTTTGAATAAAGGTATTCAAAGGGGGGAATAAAATTATTTACTGGAAAGTCTATTTTCTAAAGCCAAGTGCCACTCCTTGAGGGTTAGGCTGTCTCTTGCTTATCTCTGCCTCCTTGCCATGCTTAATCAACAAAAAGGTCTCAACTGCTATATGATGAATTGAAATTTTTTAAATTTTTATTTTACATTGGAGTATAGTTGATTAACAATGTTGTGTTAGTTTCAAGGTGTACAGCAAAGTGTGAACTGAATATTTTTAATACTTTGGCTATCTCTTTCCTCTCACTTTCTCTAATTTTTTTCCCCTCAAAATGAACTAGAAAATTCTATTAATCTTTATTGGAGCAAATTATCTTGGGATACTGCTCTGGATCATCAGCTCTATATAAGGGCATCAAGAAGATAAGGGCATCAAGTGTCAACTATGAATGGACTGTTTCAGTGACAGTGCTTAAGCAGAGACTAGAGTTAGATGAAAGATTTGAAAAACCAGTATCACATGAACCAAAATACTCAGGTACAGCCCTAACTATATCACAGTTGAAGTAGTCTTGCAGGGTAACCCTGTAGTTTTTTCAATTAACCTTACCCCAATCCTACCCCAGTGTCACAGTTCTTCTATTATTGAGTAATGTGTTCATACCACATCTCCTCAGGTAACAGGTCTAAAAGAGTAACAACTCAGTATTTAATCACTCTCTTGATTCTTTTGTAAAACACTGAGTTTAATAAGACTTGAATCAGATATTAAAATTAGATGTAATTTTAACCCCATGTTCGATTAATAATTAATAACCCATTGATTTCAGAATAATAATTTCATTAATCTAGAGACACTACGATTTAGATTACAGAGAGACCAAAGTATCTGCTAATCCCCTACCTAATTCCCTTTCAGTGGTGCCTTTAGTATAAGCCGTATGTAGTAGGAGTAAAAGTATAAATACAATTACACTACACATCCCTTTATTGGAAACAATAATTCTTTATTTTCCAAATCTCAGAATTTTCTACTTGTAAAACAGAAATCTCTTCCTCCTGAAATAGATCATTCCCAGGATACGGCAATGATTTAAAAAGAGACATAAACCAGTCCTGCAAGAAATGAGGTAAAATATATTCAAAGGCACAAGCTGACAGATTCAAAGCCAAAAAAGTAATAAAATTAGGGACCAAATGAATCAGGTGACAGGAATATAAGGATTACAATTAAAAATTAGAATATAATCCACAGCACACATTGCTGAAGCCAATTTAATTCTCAAAATTCACTTGGTACTAACATGACTGAAAATTTCACAAACTACCAAAAAAATAAAACCCTCACAGAGAAGTGCTTCTGAAAATAATTACAAAGTTGAACAAAACTAGCAGTATTTATCCTAAAATTCAGTTATAACTCTCTGCAAGCTTGTATTAGCCAAAGAAAAGCCTGAAGCTACCATAATTATTATATGTCAAGCATTAAAAAAGAAAGATACATTAACTTTGTTTTAAATAAATAAAACAATCTGAACGTACCAGAAAAGCTATGGCTTCTACTAAAATGCTGCAGTTATGCTGAAAATGGCTGCAGTTATGTACAATCCAATTTTTCTAACTTCAGACATAAAAAAAAGGGAGAAAAACCCACAATGTCTTCACTGTTATTCTTAAAATAAATGATATCAGTTTCCCAAGATATTTAAAGCATGTGTTATGTGTTTTACATGTTATGTTATGGAAATGTGGTTAGAAATGCTTCCATTAGTTACGTATGATTATTTACCTTTAAAATCTTGATTAAATTGTCATGACCTTTACAACGCCTAAACAACTCAAGCCAAATTGTAAAAAGAGATTTTTGAAGAATCAGTATGTGGTACAAATGCATGACAGCATTTAATTTAGACAATAGAGTCCAGCCTCTGCAACTCACGAGCTCAATAATCTTGGCCATGTTAGCTGAAGCCCTCTAGGCCTAGGCCCTTCACCCTTAAAATTGCGGTTTTGAGAATAGGCAGTGATGTGTTTGTTAGCACAGTGCCTCTCCTCTTGCCTATCATTACATGTTTTATTTTCAGCTCACTTTCAAACTGCTGAATCAAATTCTTACAAAAACTAAACCACTCCCTGAACTTCAGACATTTTCAAAAGCAACAATCACTTTTTGAAAACAGAGGTTCTACTAATTCAAAAAGCCTCACTTTCTACTTTTTCAAAAGCCACTTCTTCCACATACATACTTAAACCAAACATGATAACTGATCAAGTCTTAAATCTCTATACCACTTCTTACCAGTAGAGGAAGGAAGAGAAAACAATCAACCTCAAATGCAAAAAAATTCATATAATAGAAAATCAACTTCAACATAAAGTCTGCATAAAAAGTAACTTCAGCCAGACTTTGACCAGGCTGAAGGAAAACAATGACCTCTTACGCCGTAACAGGTATTTTCTGAACATCCCTGAAGCTTAAACTCAAGTATATGCCTAACAATCTCTTCCAACTCAGATGTGTCTCAAGGACTCAGGTAAACACATGGACAACTCTGGTAAGTCAAGGGGCCAGTTAGCCATATGGATTTCTAATTTCTTTCAGGCATTACAGGTTCTCTGCTGGGCCACGAAGAAAGGGAAAATGCGCATGTTGGCCAGCAAATCAAATTTCATGCCCTTTGCTAACAGTCTGTAAGTTAAATGCAACAACATGAGTAACTAAGTACAGACTTACAAAATGAGCCTCAACGGAAACTGCCTGCTTGCTCCACCTTCCAAGCAGTCCTAAACTTTCCACAAGACACACTTAGCACCAGAAGTAAGAATCTTTTCATCAAAATAATATTTTAACCTCTGGAGACTTTCTAACAGACCATACTAACCCAGAAAATAGACTATGTTAAGATTTGGAAATCCATGGCAAAAATCCAGAGCACAGGCAACTAATAACAAGTACTCTAGAAAAGCTTTTAGGGAGGGTCAAGAAAATATAGTGACAAAGCATTTAAACTCTGGATTTGAACTAAGGACCTACTTCTCATTAGCTGTTAAACCTAACATGCCTCCATTTCCTCATTCATAAAATAGTAATAATAATAAAACCCGCTTCATATGGTTACTTGGAGAATTAAATGACACAATGCATGTGATGTGATTAGCACTATGTCTAGCATATATAAAAAGTTCAAGGGCTTCCCTGGTGGCGCAGTGGTTGAGAGTCTGCCTGCCAATGCAGGGGACACGGGTTCGAGCCCTGGTCTGGGAAGATCCCACATGCCGCAGAGCAACTGGGCCCGTGAGCCACAACTACTGAGCATGCGCGTCTGGAGCCTGTGCTCCGCAACAAGAGAGGCCACGATAGTGAGAGGCCCGCACACTGCGACGAAGAGTGGCCCCCGCTTACCGCAACTAGAGAAAGCCCTCACACAGAAACGAAGACCCGACACAGCCAAAAATAATTAATTAATTAATTAATTAAATTAAAAGTGTCATTTAAAAAAAAGTTCAATATATATTACTTATTACTAATCTATTCCCTCACTACAGGCAATATCTACTTCTTCCTTTGCAACAATATGTATTGAGTCCTTTCTGAGCCCTTAATATGTGGTAAGTGCCATTCATTCTCATTCTCACTCTCTTTCACTCTTGTTACTTTTTCTCACACAAACACCCAAAATCTCCCTCTTGCTCATCCTTTAAATCAAATTAAAGCTTTACACCAAATATGCTGGATCCAAATCAAAGATTCAATGAAGAGACTATTTTTCTGGCTCAAATATGATGTTGCTCATTTTATAAAGAAAACAAATGAACAAAATCCCAACAGTAAGGGTTTTACTTGCTTTCGAGGTCCCCCACAATCATGCTCTAACAACACTTTCTCCATATTAGACAAAGCTAATAACATTACTCTCCCTTCAAGTGCTCTTAATGATTAAGCATTTTTTTTATACAAGGAAAAAACAAAATATAAATACCTTTGGTGTTACTGCTTAGTTTGACCCTCTTTCTCTTGCCCAGACCTTGACTCCCATCCTGATCCTCCTGGAGAAAAACAAAATTAGCATTATCTATAGTCCTATTCATGAATTTATACATTTTATGTAAATATAAATATGCTTATAAATTATGTTAAATATAAAATATAGGCATGCTTACATATTATTAACCAACGATTTTATGTATTTGCTGTCATAAAATATATTTTAATGCTGCTAACTTTAAATTGAAAATTAAATTTAAAATTAGCATTATAATTAAAATATATAAAATATATAAATATAAAATATATGAAAATCCTTAGGATTAAAATATAAGAGTTCTTGAACTTAATCTGTGCTTCTAATGAAAGACTCTTAAATACCCCAAAATGCCAAAATAAAAATTTTCCTAACCTTATAAATATAATATCAAAGAAGCTAAAGGTGAGGAGGGAGCAGATTAGCATCGGAAGGAAGGAGAGAAGGAGAAGACGGTTAAAACAATGAATAGAGGAAAGGCTTTGAAGAGTCTAACACAAACAAAATGAGTTCAAGAGATCAAGTTCTGAAAAATAAGCATAGCATATTAGAAGCTGGAGTTGACAGTCAAAAAAATAATAATAAAAACAAATTAAAATGTGCTTAGGAAAAAAAGCCAAGAAGAAAATACATGCATTTCTGCTCACATGTGATATATTCATTCCTGAAAAAAACCTCACATTAAAAACAACAAGGCAGACTTCCCTGGTGGTGCAGTGGTTAAAAATTTGCCTGCCAATGCAGGGGACATGGGTTTGAGCCGTGTCCAGGGAGATCCCACATGCTGTGGAGCAACTAAGCCCACGAGCCACAACTACTGAGCCCGCGTGCCACACTACAGAAGCCCGCGCGCCTAGAGCCCGTGCTCCGCAACAAGAGAAGCCACCGCAATGAGAAGCCCGTGTACCGCAATGAAGAGTAGCCCCCGCTCGCCTCGACTAGAGAAAGCCCACGTGCAGCAACGAAGACCCAACAACAGCCAAAAATAAATAAATAAAATTTTAAAAAATTTTTAATTAAAAAAAAAAGGCTTATAGGAAATAAAAGGGTGAGGGGCAGACCACTCACAACCTATTTTGTAACCTAGAAAGTTTGTAACCAAAGAAGTAACAGAAGCAATAATCACTACCTGGGGAGATCATTTGGATGCCCAGGCAAACATCTTGGAGTGATTTGAGGCTGTCTCAGGGGATGTTAACAACCTACCACAACAAAAAAGTGGGAAGCTAGCTGGCTGAGACAACACAGAGGGGAGAGGAGCAGAGGAAGCAGCCTGCTACTAGAGAAACCAACAGTGAGGCTAGCGATGTGCCTCTTAGGGAGGGAGCCATGGGTGCAGATGCTCGTTTCTGATTTCCTTTGAATGTTGCTAAAAAGGTTCCTGCTGCCTTCACAGTTCAGGGTTTTTTCCCCTCCAGCTAAAGGATATGATTCTACCCCACTATCCCAGCTCTCCTGAGCTAGGAAAGATTGCATAGGAATCCAAAACTTCCATGTTATACTGACAGCTTTTTCCTATATTTCCAAACATTTATGAGCCAACTGGTATTATAAAGACATGTGGTAGCATTTTGGCACACAGTCTGTTGTGCTAACCAATTATGTTGGTGGCAGGTTAGAAGCATGGTACAAATTCCCAGACACTTGCTCAATTAAATCAAATCTCCAAAGCAGAAAAGCCTCGGCTTTAAGTTGCTGCTCTGCCCATTGGTGTAGTCTCCTTGGCCTGCGCACCACAGACTTAACTCCAGCTTTCTGCCAAGTCCAGCATCAGTCCTCAGGACCAGTCTGGGGTTACCCAAAGACACTACTTAGCTCAGTCATTCAGCATTTACTAAGCACTTCAATATGCTCTCCCTGTTAATTCCTACTAAAGCCAGGCCTCTATGGTCTACCTGGCAGCAATACTGACAGTCAAACTACACTCTCCTCTTCCTCTGCCACCCTCACCTTGCCCTTAGAGAAACTCAACCAGTATGAAATTTGGAGCCATAAAAGACAGACATAAGAATGTAAAACTATGCCACAAGACCCAGAAGGTTCTAAAATTTGAGATTTTAGCTAACAGCCATTTATGAAACTGCTCTCCCAGCCCTGAGAGAAAAGAAAAAAAAAAAAAAGAAAAACTTCTAATGTTATATTCCAG
This sequence comes from Balaenoptera borealis, assembly GCF_965194805.1. NCBI lineage: Eukaryota > Metazoa > Chordata > Mammalia > Artiodactyla > Balaenopteridae > Balaenoptera > Balaenoptera borealis. The sequence continues at coordinate 62,789,538 of NC_138863.1, forward strand.
GTTAGGATTACTTCATAATTTCAAATACAAACTTCCTATGAAAAGAGTATCCTTGATCAAGCAATAGTCATGGCAATACAAGTTTTATAAATTTCCCAACCTTACACTTTAAAGGACAAGTAAAATTAGCCAAGCAAAGGAAAGGAAAGTCATTCCAAGAAGACACCATGAATAAAAGCACAATGACAAAAGTCTAGAAACAAAGATCAGCTTGACATCATCATAGATATCAAACTCAGCTAGGAAGGGAGTTTATCTCCATCTAAACTGGTGGGAAAATGTGTACTCTTGTACATCGCTTGAGAGAGTATATAATAAAACTATTATCCTGAATGGCAATTTGTCAATACACATGTCAAAAGTCGTTAAAGTATATCTATCACTGGAACAGAAATTCCAGTTCTAGGAATTTATCCTGAAAAAATAATCAGACAAGTGAATAGGGACTATATGCATAGATACTCATCACAATGTTATTTATAATAGAAAAAAAAATCTTTGGTTTCCAACAGCAGAGCAGGGGTTTAGGTAAATAAATTATAGCACACATATATCCTATGAAGAAAAACAATACTAGAGGGCTTCCCTGGTGGCGCAGTGGTTGAGAATCTGCCTGCCAATGCAGGGGACGCGGGTTCGAGCCCTGGTCTGGGAAGATCCCACATGCCGCGGAGCAACTCGGCCCGTGAGCCACAATTACTGAGCCTGCGCGTCTGGAGCCTGTGCTCGGCAACGAGAGGCCGCGATAGTGAGAGGCCCGCGCACCGCGATGAAGAGTGGCCCCCGCTTGCCACAACTAGAGAAAGCCCTCGCACAGAAACGAAGACCCAACACAGCCATACATACATACATACACGCATACATAAAAAGAATGTAGGCAGACAAGAATAGCATTAAAAAAATAAAAATTAAAAAAAAAAAAACACAATACTAGAGCACTATATTCACTGTAACCAGATAAATGTTCAAAAACTATTACCAACTACAAACTATTACAAAACTATTACAAACTAATACAAATGAGAAAAAAAAAAACATGCTATGAAGAATAGCATATGGAGTATGAAACCATTTAAGTACTGATAATACACACAAATAAAATCTCTTAAAATATAGCCCTTGCTACAGATGTTCAAAACTACCATTAGTAAGAACAGCAGGTTACTGAACAGCATATATAGCATGGAGCCATTAAAATATACTATATATAGAATCTGTTAGAATATATTTATTTACAGTAAGTCACCTCTAAGTGATAAAGTAATAGGTAATTTCATCTTTTTGCTAATATTAATTTTCTATTTATTCAACGATGACAATGAATTATAGCTTTAAGCTAATAAATATGTTTTTAATACTAATTCTGATTGCCAATCCTAACTACAACAATCTGCTCAAGATAATGGATTACTGTGTTACCTATTACAAGTCCCATTTTTTTTTATTTTGAGAAAGAACAAAACTTTTAACAAACAGGAATAACTTCCAGTGGTGGGATATTCAGGCATTAAGGAAGATGAAAACAATTCCGTTATCATGACAAGACCCCACCCACCCCAAATTCATGATAGGGAGTTATAGTTCTTTCCCATTTATCCATGAGAAAACAGTACAGAACCCTGGGAGAAAATGATGGTCCAGCGGACAAAAGAGGAAATAAATAACCTCAACCCAGACAGCATTTGTACAGCCCTCAGAAACACTTTCCAAACCTTAACTAGTTCCTGGGCACAGAAGTAGACAATATTGCTATGTGTGTTTCAGGCATAAAATACATATACAAGTCCAAAATGAGAGAAGAAGACCCCCCCCAAAAAAAAAAAATCAGATTCAAACTCCTACCCTGCAAAAATTACAGATGGTTTTTCAACCCAAATTAACCTTTCTTTCTTTCTTTGATGAATTTACTGGACAGATGAAAAAAAATGTGAGCTCCATAAAACGAAGTCAAGTAAATTCACAGCTGGTTAAAACAATACTCAGAGAATGTTAATACAGAATACACAAAGCTAAAAGGAACATATAAGGTTATAAAAATAAAATCCAAAGGAGATCTTGAGAGACTAGAATGAAATGAAAACAACATTTATGTAAGCCACTGTAATATGAGACTGTTTGCTTTAAATCAATTCTACAAATACAAAGCAGAGAGGGAGCTCTCAAACTTGTCCGAGAGGTGAAGGGGTGGGTGGGGTGGGGGACCTGGGCATTTCATTTGACCACTGGGGCTCCCGCGACAGTCTAGCATAGCTGCTAAAAGGCTAACAAAAAACCTTGGGCCTTAAGGAAGCCACAACATGCTTCATGACAAGATGTCCTTATGACTCTATACCAAATCAGATCATAGATTTTAAAAGGGAATAAACAGATGAAAGAGCTATGAACAGCAGGGGTGTCTTAAAGGGGTGTCTTATGGGAGTAAAAATTAAAATATTTCTACAGGGGAAAACAAGAAGAAATGTGTGAAAATTGTAATATTTAACACAGTATTGAGAAGAGATTCCTAATAATTAGAGCTATCAAACAAAGGAACAAGTTGCTTCATAAACTGGGTAAGCTCCCAACCACTGGAAGTGTTTATGGAGAGGGTTACCAATTGTCAGGAATGCTGTAAAATCAATTCCTAAACTGGAAAAGAAATATATTAGATATTTCTAAGGCCTTCTCACCAAAAGTTTCTGTGATTCCCCACCCTACCCTTTACCTTTAATGTAATTTATGATAACTAACTAATTAAAATCAAATCTTATACCTCAAAATAAAACAGTATTTTTCTTTTACCTATTCATTTATGAAAAGCTACTCTGGCTTTCAATTTCAATAATCCTGCTTTTGCTGCAAGTTTTGACCAAATTAGTTTTAACTTTTCATTGCATTCTATCTTGAATAAAGGCAAGAATATCGACAGCACGTCTACATAGTAACTTTTATTTTGTTAAGTGCTTATTTCTCAGTTATGTAAGAGTATGCAAAACAGAAGACTAGAGGTAAACAAGCAAAATTAATAAACAATGGTTATCTCTGGATAGCACAGCTGAAGGTAAATGTTTTCTTTTTTTATTCTGTTTTTTTCAATTTTTCCACAACAAACATTCATATTTTTATAGTTACACAGGGGGTAAAGTGTTTTAAATGATTTCACACAGAGATTAATGATCTGGTCATTGCACACAGAAAAATGGACATTGCTATGGTAATGGCCACAGTGAATATAATCTTTCCTTGAAAAGCTATCTTGATCTAAGAGGTCCTATTTTCTCTAAGAAACTCTCTATTACACCCACGTACATATAATTCTAGAGATAATTTTCTTCTGAACTGAATTATGTGATGGTTATAAATAAATCTAAACAAAAAAATGAATAAACACAAATTTACATTTTAAAATACTTAATGAAGTTAAAATGTGCTCCTATTTTCTTTTCTTTTTGGTTCCATACAACACAAAGAACATTTTCTACTCTTATTACATATTAGCTACACAAAAAAAGAGTAAGAAATAGTAGTATGAAGAATGTCATGTGTATAAATAGCCCTGCTGAGTACATAATGTTCTCTTACTCTAGGGACAGCAGGGACAAATACCTGACACAACTTGTGTGAATAAAATTAAGTAGACAGTAATAGTATACCCATTCAAGTAAAACTTTACAAACAGGGAAAATCTTGCTGCTGTTAAGAGTTTCAAACCTGTTTCTTCATTTTTAAAACAAAGTGGTAGGACTAGATTACCCCTAGGATCTCTTCCAATTCTAACTTACAACATTTTTTAAATTGTTACAATTCCCTCTCTATAGTAGTTTTTGAGATGTCACTGCCCTCTTCTCATCCTGTCTTCCTTTTTATATAATTTGTTAAATTATAAGAATGAAATCACAAAAAGGGTTTGTTCAATAATCCCATGGGCCTGTAAGGTAAGGGTGTAGAAATTCCAATCCTTAAGACACATTCAGCTCTTCATTAAATTTCAAATATAAATACTAAAAGCAAACAATCATTTGTGCCTGTAGTTGCAAACTAAAATGCAATATGGCTTTAAAAGCTTTAACGAAATTTTTAAATGGCATAAAATAGGTTTTTGTTCAAGAACATCTGTATCTGGGTACTCTTCTTCTATCATACTCTTTCCATCTACCTTATCCTTTCATCTAATTTCTCCTTTATCTATTCCATCCTTTATTAAATTTAATTTGCTTCCATTTTCACCATTTATATATGTAAAAAGTGCTTTGAAAAGAAGTACAATACAAATTTAAAATATTAATGTCATTAGTTTTTTTTAAATATCATTAGTTTTTAAGTGAGTAGGTGGAAATTCTTGTATTTTCCCTCTAAATATATCACACTAAAACTCAATTAACTTAATTCTTATTTATGATATCTAGGCACAAAAGGAAGCTTTTTCCATGTAGGTCACTGGTCCTATTAAAATAATGTTTCTCATTTAAAAAATAAAAGCAGAATAGGAGACCCCAAGAAGAGATTAGCAGAAGAGTTACACTAATTTTATAATTTCAGTATAAATTAAATGCAAATTTATAATTCCAGTATAAATTCAATAATTTCAGTATTAATTAAATTCAAAACTATATTTTGTTCCTTAAACTGCAATGAATGCTTGTAAAACTTTATTATATCCCCTTTTGTTTTACAAAGGTAAAGATCAACTTTTTTAAAACTCTTACAACTTCAAATATAAGCTTTCACTCTCTTGAGGTACAATAATAACTACTATACTTAAGGAAAACTTTGTGATCTTAGTTAAAACCCTACAGTAGCCATTTCTAGCTACAGTGGTATTTCATTACCATGTTATAGTTTTTCCCAACAGACAAGTACCACTGAAATAGATGGAAAAATACATACTCAATTATTGGTATGTTATTTAGCTATAATCACGAGTCATTTCTAGGATATCAAGAGAATCCAGGGAAAAGAATGGCAAATGTCACATACTGGTTGTGGAAGTTTTGAAATGTATTTACAAATTCTTTGACACTCCTCCCTTCGAGAGACAGGATTTACCTCCTTTGCCATTGAATCTGAGCCCATCTTAGCAACTCACAAGGAACAGGATGCAGTGGAAGCGATACTACGTAACTTCCAAGGTTAGCTCAGAAGAGGCTCCACAGCTTCTGCTCTTGAGCTACTCATCCTGGGAGAAGCCGTAGCTATATGAGAAGTCCCAACAACTTGAGACCACCATACTGGAAAAGCCACATGCAGGCTGAGCTCCCTGTGCACAGTCAGCATCAACTGCCAGCTCTGTCCATCAGCCGTCTTAAATCTCCATCTCAGCTGAGCCTTCAGGTGACTGCAGTTGCAGCCAACAACTAACAGGAATCGCATGAGATAACCAAGTGAGAACTGCCTGGCTGCCAGTCCCAAATTCCTGAGTCAAAGAATTGTGAGCAAAACAAAAAATGGTAATTTTAAGCCACAAAGTTTAGGACAAATTTGCTGTATAGAAATAATAATAAGAACAGTGGCTTATCTACTTCACATAAAAAAATCAAGACCAGCAGGGAGGAGACCTAGCGACCATTTGCAACTCCACTACTAACTAGACGAAATTCACTTGCCTGAGTGAATCAGTTAATTCTTTGGAATTCAGCTTCCTCATCTATAAGAGAGTTAGGCAAGATGAACTTTAAGGTCTCTTTTAGCTCTAGCATTCATTAAATTTTTAAACCTGCAAATTGCCTCCTCCTGATTCTCATTTTTGTTTCGTTATATTATACAACTTTTCTGTTTCTAACTCAAGATTTGACTTCGTAGTATATAAGTCAATAAAACATAAATGAATTTTTTGTATAAAAAATTACGATCACAATCTTAAAATAGAAAATTTCCTATCACTAAAACCCTTCTATGATTGGCCCTGGGTAATGGTCTTAACTTTGTACTTTTCCATACTTCTCATTTTAAATATGTGTGTGTGACTTTTATAATCAGAAAAATAAATCTAATAAAATTTAAGATATGCCTACCCTGTAATCTAGCAATGCCATATCTTAGAGAACTATTTGCACATCTGCACAAAAAGAAATATAAGCATTGTATCTTTAATTAAAAATTGGAAATCATAAAAATGATTGGATAAACTGTTGTTTATTCATATTTCAGAATACTGGCAAAACAACTACAATGTATTTGTGTGATATTTGGGTAAATTTTTAATTTAAATTTTTAAAGATAAACTTCATTACTCTTAAACCATGCTTTAATAAACTATTTCCTCTGGAAAGATGAGCAGAAATGTCTATCATATGACCTATGATAGCTCAAAACTTCAGTATTTGAACCCCTTCTACATATAAAGCACTAGGACAGAAAACATTTATCAGGAGCCTAATATGTATCTGGTTCATAATAGGTAATCCATATGTTATCCCATTTAATCCTAACATTAGAATTATCACCATTTTTTCATGAGGAAATTGATGTTCAGAAGTTTAAAACCTGGCAGAAGGCACAGCAATATTATGAGGCAATATTCAAACTCAGATCTGCCTAACTCTGAAACTCAAATTTCTCTTAAAGAAAAACCAAAATAGATATCCCTTCAATCCACTTCCAGCTAAACAACTCTACTTCAAATTCTTAAGCTTTCAGATGTCCAAATGACCCCATTTTCATCCCAATTGGAAAATATGATAAATATATAAACTATAAAAAGTAATTTTAAATAGACTAAAAGTTTAATTATAAAATATGATTTAAAGATCAAAAAGTCTTACTGTTTTTAAATATATAAGTCAAATATAATTCACATACTCTAAAAGTAAGTGTTCTCAGCTACTATTATAAAGTGTTTTATGAGAAAACATACTGAAATGAAGTATTTTTTTTAAATGAAGTATTTTGAAGTTGTCACCATCAAAAAGCATTTACTACAATATTTACACTGAGACATAATCATAATTAAGAAACAAATGATTATATAAATTATATTACACACAGAAGTTGCTGAAACAAAGAATCTAAGAGAAGTGAACAGAAGGAACAGAAGAGAGGACCTAAAAAGAACAGAGTAAAAGCAATGGTAATGAGCAAAGAAAGGCCTATTTCAAATCCTCTGATATCCCTCGAGAAATTATTTCTAGAAGAAATTCAAAAGCCATCCCCCCAGCCCCTCCCCCCACTACACACAGGGATCTCCTTCTAGCACCCTACCGTAAAATATGGTGTTGCTGCAATGCAGTTATGTACAATTAAAGTAGCCACTGGAGATTTAAAAGCTAATCTGGAGAGTTTAGGCCAACAAATGACTGTAACGTTTTTCCTACATAGAGGAAAAAGTATCTATATTGAAGATCAGCTTTCTGCATTCTCCAAAATCAAATTCAATTCATAAAAATAAAGTAGAATTATTAGCAGACCATTGGATGCATAAAATAGGTATACTAAAATACTATGAAGGTTTTAACCTACCATATAAACACAAACATAAAACTAGATTTTTATTGTTCTAGATCACATGAGGATGTTTAGATTATTTTAATAAAGTGTTTTGTAATATCACTAGACCATTTCATCATGTAATAAATAGTCTTCTAAAGTTTCTACTGATGGGACTTCCCTGGTGGTCCAGAAGTTAAGACTCAATGCTTCCACTGCAAGGGGCACAGGTTTGATCCCTGGTCAGGGAACTAAGATCCAGCATGCCACGCAGTGCGGCCAAAAATAAATAAATAAATAAAATAAAGTTACTACTGACAACAGATTCAAGGTTTCCTTCTTGTCTCGCTGGCTTTAGCCAAGGAAGGGTCCCCCTGCACCCATTCATATTCAACTCCTAGTATTCCGAAATCTCGCCTTTGAGAGATCATTCCACCTCCCCACAAAATGCCCTTAAAGAAAGCAGAATAACCAATTTAAAATCATATGTCTATCTATTATCTAATCACTTCCTTCTTCGACATCTGAAGAATTAGCATTCTTACCCCCATTACTCGCTTCCCCTAGCTTCAAAACAAAATTATTACTGTTTTAGTCAATAGTGTATATATTTTTGAAAGTCTATTTTAAATATCAGCAAGTTTTCCCCATTTGTCATTACAGCAGCAGTGTTCTTAGAAGTAACTCTTTAAAGCTAAAAAAAAAAAAAAGCAAAAATTATAGCTAACCATTTACACAAATTTTTTTAAACAATTTTATTTTAATTTATTTATTTAACAAACATACATATAGTGTTACAATATGCCTGGCACTACTGCTCTAAGTGCTTACATATATTAACTCATTCAATCATCATCATAACCCCAGGCATTAAGTACTATTATTACCTCCATTTTACAGGTGAGGAAATTGAGGCATGGAGAAGTTGGTACCTGTCCAAAGTCACACTACTAATTGGTACAGAAGCCAGATTCAAACCCAGACACTCTATTTCCAGAGTCAAACTCGGAAGCAGTATACTAAACTACGTAGGGACTTCCCTGGTGACCCAGTGGTTAAGAATTCTCCTTCCAATGCAGGGGATGCGGGTTCGATCCCTGGTCCGGGAGCTACGATCTCACATGCTGCGGGGCAATTAAGCCTGCATGCCACAACTACTGAGCCAATGCACCACAACTACAGAGCCCGTGCTCTCTAGAGCCCACACACCAAAACTAGAGAGAAGCCCAGGCCACAATGAAAGATCCCACGAGCTGCAACAAAGATCCCACATGCCGCAACTAAGACCCAATGCAACCAAATAAATAAATAAATATTTCAGAAAAATAAATAAATAAACTGCCTATCCAATTTGTTGAAAACTCTTTAAAATTGTTAGTCCAGGGACTTCCCTGGCGGTCCAGTGGTTGACTTCGCCTTCTGATGCAGGGGGTGTGGGTTCGATCCCTGGTTGGGGAACTAAGATCCTACACGCCTTGCGGCCAAAAACCAAAATATAAAACAGAAGCAATATTGTAACAAATTCAATAAAGACTTTAAAAATAAATAAATAAATTTTTAAAATAATAAATGAAATAAAATTGTTAGTCCAAAATGAGACTCCACAAAATGTTGCATTTTGTGGGAGCCTTCTTAGAGGGGAAATATACTATTACAAAGTTTAAATTATAAGGCATTAGATCAATTATAAGACCTCCATAAAAGAAATCATGTTTTCAAAAGAAGGATACTTGGCTTAGTTCATATGATATTATCAAATCAAAATGGGTTTTCAAAGGAAAAACATGTAAATGTTTAAATGTTTAAAAACGATTTAGTTTTTAAAATTTCAATCGTTAAATATATAAATCAATAAAAATATGAAATTTAGGTTTTACAGAAACCAAGATTATAAAGAGATATAAGTCAAAAACCAATATTTGCTTATAAATTGTATACTAACAAAATACAGGAATGTTATAAGGAATTTATTAGAAATATTTATTATTAATAAACACTATAAAAGTTGAAATTACAAATTTCAAATTGACATTCTATTTCCCAGTACATTGCTTTTTTTTAATAACCTTTGACATATTAGATATAACTTTATTATGAGATTAGAAAAGAAGCTACATTTCACATTCTTCTAGTAAATTATTCTAGACTTAGCTAAATTTTTTTTTTTTTTAAACTTTTTTTTTGGGTTTTATTTATTTATTTATTTATGGCTGTGCTGGGTCCTCGCCTCTGTGCGAGGGCCCTCTCCAGTTGCGGCAAGTGGGGGCCACTCCTCATCGCGGTGCGCGGGCCTCTCACCACCGCGGCCTCTCCTGTTGCGGAGCACAGGCTCCAGACGCGCAGGCTCAGCAATCGTGGCTCACGGGCCCAGCCGCTCCGCGGCATGTGGGTTCTTCCCAGACCAGGGCTCGAACCCGTGTCCCCTGCATTGGCAGGCAGACTCTCAACCACTGTGCCACCAGGGAAGCCCCAGCTAAATTTTTTAAAAACAATTTCATTGTGCATATGACAACTTGGATAAATTTGGAGATATTTTCATAGGAGAAATATCTCTATGTCTTTCTATCTCCCATTTCTAAACTGTGAAAAGAGAAATGAATTTACAAACAAGAAGTAAAAATCTAGTTGTAGTTCTCGTCCTGTCACTAAGTAACTGTGTGACCTTGACTAAGTTATTCCACTCTGGGGTTCAGTGTCCATGTCAATAAAATGAGGAATTCCAACTAGATAATATCCACAAATCTGTATGGTAGTTCTAAAACTTTTAAAATTCTACTTTTAAAAAGTTTCAAAGGTTAAATCTCACCTCATCTGAAGAATCTAGTTGTCCCAATGTTCCTGTTGCACCTGCAAAACCTTTGGAAAGGAGAAAAAAGGTTGCCCTTCATAATTGTTATATATTGCTTTACTTTAAAATTATTTTGAGACATAACAATAACAAAAAACTAAGTTTTGTTAAGACAACTCATTCTAACAGTTATTTTGGCAGAATTCAACATTTATCTTTAATAAATTTGAGCCTAATAGGCTTATACTTCAATAGGAAATCTCCAGTGAAAACCCAGATTTAATAATCACACACATGGTGTTTCAGAAGAATTGCTTTCTTTTACTTTTAAACCATGGTTTACTAAAATATTGAACTACTAAACTTTAGGGCTACTCTTAAATAGCAACTGCTATATTTTTCATGAGTTAGAACCAGAACCTCTGATAAACTAACCAAATTCCACTTAAGAAAAATGAAATATCGTCTTTGACCAACTCTATCCTTTCTTGCTTCCAAATTTTTACTACTTTTACTACTTTCTTACAAAGAATGACACAGCACTTAAATTTCTTCAATGAGTAATGTTTGAAGGGTTTTTTGTTTTAGTACAGAAAAGTTATCATTGTTCAAATTAAATATTTAAACAAACCTTGAACTGCCAGAGTGCTAGTGCCAGCAGATGGTTCTTGTATACCATATACAAGTTTATCCTCAGGATATGTAAGTCCAGAGCTCTTCAAAGCTATAAGGTATTTTTCATGACTTTTCCTTGCATAAGCATTTTCTCCAAGACCTAATATTTAAAATAAATTTAAAATCAGAAAAAATATTCCATTCAAAACATAAGTACAGCCATCTCAATAACTAATGTATACACATATAAAATAGATGAATATTCTAATGGAAGGGAAACCCTAGAATGAATAACATAAGATAGCTTCAGACAACATTTTTGTGCTCATATTTGGCATTAACAATCTCAGAATGCACAGCATGTTTATAACAAATAATGAAATCCACTAAGTAACTGGGCATCTAGAATATGCCAGAGATTACATACAAAATACAGGGGGTGCAAAGATTAATAAGACATGATTCCTGCCTTCAAGGAACTTAAAATTACTGTAAAGAAAGGCAGATAATATGGTAAATGACAATTATGTAGCAGACTTCACCATCTGGTTTAACAACTGTGCTCTCATAATACCGTACAGCCAGACTTACCCAAAGCAGTTTTTGGAAAGGCTTCCTAGAGAAGATAATGCCTGAGTGGAATTTTCAAACACTAACTGAGATTACTAATTTCTGTTTTACCAAGCATAATATGTTTTTATAATCACATTTAAGGATAAAAGTATAATTTCTACGGAAGTATCAGTTAAAACAAATTTATTCCAAAATTTTGAGAAGTTTAGGTTCTAGAATTAAACAATCCTAGGTCTTTCACTTTAGCATTTGGGCATATTAATGCCAATTTTGTCTTCTGTTTTTTAATATATTATGGAAAATAGAATAACAATAAAATAAAAATACTGACATTTGAAAGTTCTTTAAAAGGAAAAATTACTCTCTGTCTGAAAGCCAAGTTACCATGTCATTTGCCACCTCTTAAGCAGATTATATATCTTTAATTAAGGTTTCAATCTCTCTGATTATAAAAATATATAGTAAATGAGTTTCTTTAGTATTTGTTGAGCTTTTCTCAATTTCCTCTCTTTGCTAGCCTCAATAATTGCAATAGATTAGTTTTGTTTTTTAAATCTCTGCCCAATGTCTGTCTGGGATAGTTTAAAAAAAAAACAAAAACCAAAAAATCCTTCAGCACAGATTAAACAGATAGGAATACATCTATCCTTCAATTCAAGTCCAAAACTAAAAACAACCACAGTTAGTCTATAAAGAATAAAGGACTTCTAGGGGTCCTATGTAAGAAATGACTATATGTCTCCTGAATAATAAAAGCCATGTATTTATCTCAATAATAATATATGAAATTTTTGTAATACTTTTAATTAACAAAATACACTTCATCAACCCCTTACAACAAGCCTGAGAAAAATGAACATATTATCACCATTTTTATAAGTGAGGAAACTGAGGCTTACAAAGATATAATAACCAGTGAGTAAGCAAGCAGTGATTAGAAATGAACCTAGACTACAAATTTTAAACTTCTGAATCAAACCTAATGTAATTTCCATCACTACAAGTTAGCTAAAGATTTCTGTTGTTTTGTTTTTCAATTTCAAGAAATAAGAATTTAAAAGAATTGTAGAACGAAAAGAAGACAATTACCATAAATCATTCTCAAGGAATACATTCTTACAATGATTAAGAACAACTTGCTGTTCTTTTTCCCAACAGTTGATAGTTTCTGAATAAAGAACCATATTCTAGGTTGAAGAAATAACAGACTTTCAGGTATAATTCTGATATCTCTCTAGCATCATCACCAAAACTCAAACACAAGTGACCATCATTTTATCCTAGGCTGCTGCACTTGAGCTTCTGTTCTTGCCTCTTCCCATCTATTCTTGGCAAAATAACAAGCCATCTTTTTAAAGCACATATCTGATCATGTCACTCTTCAGATTAAAATATATCCATGACTTCCCACTACATTCAGGATAAGATATAAAACCTTAAATAGCTAACAAGGGCCTACCTAATCTAGATCTAGCCTAATGTGGTAGCCTTATTTGGGCCACTATCCCCCTACATTCATTTCATTTCAACCACGATAGCCTTTTTTAGTACCTTTTAAAAAAGTAAGCTCACTCTCACCCATAAATATTTCCACATGCTGGTCCCTCTGCATGGAATCTAGGAGGTGCCTAAGTGTTATGTTCTTTATAAATATTTATCATGTTTGGGGTTCAATAAGCATCCTGAATCTATAAACCAATGTTTTTCATCCAATTTGGGGAATTTTAGTCATGATTTTTTCAAATGTTTTTTTCTGCCCCATTCCCACTCTCCTGTCCTCCTGGGAGTCCAATTACATGTACATTAGGTCATCTGATTCTATCTAACAGGTCCCTGAGGCTCTGTTGTGTCTTCTCTCTGTTCTCTAGATTGAATAATGTATTAATCTGTCTTCAAATTCACTAAGTCTTTCTTCTATCCTCTCCAAACTGCTGCTAAGTCCATCCAGTGAACTTGTCAATTGCATTCTACAGTAATTGTCAGTTCTAGAATTTTTTTTTGTTTACATTTCTTCACTAAGATTCCTGATCTCTTCACTCATTAACATCGTATTTTCCTTTACTTATTTGACCATATTTTCCTTTAATTTCTTCAACATATTTATAATAGTTGCTTTAAAGTCTTTAACTGCTAAATCTAACATCTAGGCCATTTCAAAGTCAATTTCTATTACTGTCCTTTTTCTTGGACATTCTAATGACATGTTATCAAAGATTCTGGATTCTGTTACCTTCCTTTGAAGAGTATTAATTTTAATTCTACAAGACATTCAATAAACAGCCTGATCACCTAGAACTCATAAAGACTTGGTTTTACACTTTGTAAGGGGCAGATTTATAGAAAGCCTGAGATTCTTAAAAAAGCCCTGCAAATTAACAGCAGTAATCTCCAAACTCTGTCAGGGTTCTAGGCTTCATTAAGGCTGACCTAGAGTAGAACTTACTCTCAGGTGTGGTCTTCTGGTGTGTCAACTTGATGCCTAGGGTACTGGTAAGGTCTCTCTAGTCTGGTTGAGCTGATACTCCAATGTCTCCCAACACTGCCTAGCCTTTATCTTTAAAAGCTGCTTTTAACCCCATAGCAGTAACCCCACAGCACTCTCTAATAAGCCTTAGGTAGTCTCATCCTGTACATGTGTATCTCAGTTCTCAGCCAAGCACTTTTAGGGGTCCCTCATACATGTACCCCACAAACTCTTGCTATTTTTGGAGACTTTGTTAATGTCATCTCACTCATTAGACCATAAGCTTTATAAGGGCAGAGATAGGAGTACCTGGCTTACTACGTACCTTCCCTACTCCAAGCTCTAATACCTAGCCCAAAGCCAAGCACACAGTGGGTGCTTAATGAGTACTCACTAAAGAAATAAATACATCAGATAAGACTATCTCTAAATAATACATGGTTAACAGTACACATAAAAACTTCACCACTCTAAAGAAAGAAGATACACTTCAATTTTCAAAACATGCTGTTCATGAGCCAGCATAAAGAACACTATTTAAACTATTTATAAGATTTTTAAATAATTGATATATTTACCATACTATAAATTTGAACTAAACTAAAGGTTTAAAAACTAAATTATTTTATATAACAGTACAAATATACTTAATAATTCCAAGTTTTATAACTTAAACTCTACGTCACTATAAAATCCTAGGCCACACAACACAAACGTTTAGAATAACAAAAATGAAGACACAAAAGTGGTTGCTGTTATTGTCTGGAGAAGGGGAAGTGGAATATAATTACGAATATGTCACACCAAATTTAGGAAACCTGGGTTCTAGTCCCAACTCTAAAATCAGTTAGTTGTGAGGTCTTGAACTGGTCATTTAATTTTTCTGGGGTTCAATTTCTTCATCCATAAACTAAGAAGTATTCTTAATAACTTCCAGCTTTAGCATTCTATTTTTAAAAATCGACATTTTACTTTTAAGTTCTAAAATACACAACTTTTTAATTATTTTAGTAATATAAGTAAATTTTAACTTTCTTCTCTTCTAAATTTTACTCACCAGAAGTCAGATCTTTGTAGCTTTGTTGGTTTGTCAAAACCTGAGTAAGAACAGACCGCATTGCTCCTCCCATTTTAGTTAGATCTTCTAAAAAGGAAATTTGAGGTTCCAAAAGCTGAAGGACTTTGTTAAGGTCTTTTTCTGATGGTACATCAGCTGCTAAAAAAAATATAATCAACGTTCTTTAAAATATTTGCTAAGAACAATATTTTATTCTTTAAAATTATGATGACTTAGATGACAGTATTTTATAATCAAAAAGTTAATATAAGAATTCTCTTTAGAAAGCAGGCACCCACCAAGCACCCAGCCTAGTATAGACTTGTTTAGGAAGTCAGTCCTCTGAGAAAAGATTGATGGGGAAAAGAGATGACTTCATAAGGTATTAAGCACTTAATTTGTGTAAGAAGCATTCAATTTAGGGTCTTAAACTTCCAGATATATATATGTAATCATAAGATCATCTCAAAATTAGATAAACAGTGTTTAAGAAAAAAGTTAAGATCACTCTCTAAAATAAAACAGGAGAAATGAAATATATTGAGATAGCATAAGAATATTAGGACAAAATTATGTCAGCTCTAAATTTAAACCTGTGTAGCAAATAACCCATCCGCTATCATATTCCAAAAATACAGATTCATATTAGCTAGAGGTCAAAGCAACTAAAATGAAAAATATGGATGTTTTTACTGAAACAATTTTAAAATACAAGGCAAGATATGCTGGTAGAGGGGGAGAGAAGAAACCTGGACAGCAACTAAAAAAGAATATTTAAGAGGAAAAGAAAAAATGATGTTTTAGAGAAACTGAGGTCTAAAAGGAAGAAGTGAATAAAGAGATTTAGAGTTTAGCCATAACTGGTTAAAAGAAGAATACATATAACGGAGCTAACAGGGGGCCTGTGTGCCCAGAAAAGGGGTCATCAAGTTCATTCAATATTTATTCAGTATCTACTACACGACAGGCACTGAGAAGCAGAACTAAATAAGACATAGTTCCTACCCCCAAGGAACTCACAACCTAGTTCAAAGATAACCTGTGAATGAAATTCTAGATAACTGAGTCATGGGACCCAAGCCAAAAAACCTTACTTTCTCAGTGGAAAACCAATACCGTATATTATTCTTCTTTATATTCTCCCCAATGACTTATGTAGTAACATAGTAGATATTTAATTAGCATTTGTTCTTGATTTCCAAGGGCTCTAACACTGGTCTAAGGATGGTAGGGTGAAATGGGAAATGGAATTCAAGGCAACTGTCAAACCACAAGATTATCTGAGCTTCCACATCTCAGATTAGATGATTTCAAGTCCTTTCTTTAATTTTAAACAGTGATCTCTGCAGAAAGTAATGCAGAGATTTTGCATAGACAGAAGAAATTAATGCTGAGCACAAGTGGTAATATAGAGAGGAAAACTTCATGAACCTAAGTTCATGAAACTCATCTTAAGACAAAAAAAGTACTTCCATTCATTCCTTTATGTTTTCAGATAATGGTAACATAATTATCAAAGCTATGTACGTATGTCATCTACCACTTATAACTGCTAAATGTCACCAAGGAAAAAATAAATATAATACACTCATATGAATTACTCTTTGATTAAACTAATGGTAAGCTTTATGGTTCTCACAATAAATGATTTCTACCTACTACTTTTCTAAAATAGAACACTTGTAGTACAAAATGTAAACATCCAAAAAATCTGTTAACTAGCATATGAGAAATAAAATGGAAGGCAATTTCAATAATCCAGCTGGTCTCCACTTCCTTCATTCCAAAGAGAGAGCAGTTTGGGACTAAATCAAAATAGTATTTCTTTCTATATTTTAAGACATACTCTGAGAGGAACAGAAGTACTTGACAAAAGATTGTATATTTTGCTTAAAATGTAAAAGTGAAGAACTATAAGTATTTGCTCACAATGCAAATAGCATGATAGTTCTAGAAATGATGAAGATACTATATTTCTTCACACTTTTAGGATGGAAAATAGAAGATAAACATGTGTGCCATAGTTTCAAATTGGATTTAAGATTTATAGAATTAAATAATTTAAAAGCTCTAAAAGTAATGCAAATGCAGTCCCTTAAATGATAAAAATGCAAATATCACTAAAAAGGTAAAAGACATCATAAAAAGTTAATAAATTCGTTTCATACCACTAATTGATATCTGTAATTCACAATGTCAGACTGAGAACTTTAATAAATGTTATCTAAATACAAATATTTAACTAACGCATATTAATCAAGATTGTGACTAAATCTTAAAAGGTAAGAAGAATATCTGTAATTTGCATGGTTTTTTTCTCTTTTCAATACTATTAGGATGCTTACACCCATGCATTCTACCGGTAATATGGGAGTAAGCAATTTGACCCTCTCATAAGTTATTATATATGGAGGGGAATAAAAATGTATAGACCTCTACAAAAAAGAGGCGGGGGAGGGGAGAGAAAGATATTGGTGAAATTTTTATCTTCTAAAAATCTAAGTTAAAGTCAAACATTCCCAGGACTTCTTAATTATGCTCTACTATAACATAATCACAAATAAAGTCACTTTAATCCCATAAAATAATTATTTCCTCATCTGCAAAAGGCCAAATAAGTTTGATCAGAAACATTTAAGATCCCAGCGGCAGAGATTGCCAAACTGTGCCTACTAGAAGTATCAATGAGGTTATATAATTGATATTTAGTGTGTTTTTATTTAGTCTCTGTATTTCATAGTCATTACATAAAAAATGTTATATGTAAGCAAAAAAATGGTATCTGAAAAAATTCACCTCATTATTAGTGCTAAACTTTGCTGAGAACTTAAAAAGAGTACTAACGAAAAGTGGATTAAACATACCTGGTTCATTATAGCCTTCTCTTAAGTACTGAATAAGACAAAAAATAAATCTTGGAAGAACAAATTCAGACATCATCAGTAAGTCTTTGGGGACACAGGGAATATTTGAACTTGATTTAATTTGATGCCTTTTGCAAAACCTGTAATATGAAAAAGAAAAGAATTAATGGCGATGTCGAATCTGCTAAGAATCTATTACTTCTATTTACAATATCCATAAACAGAATGTGGGCCAATGTCAAAGCCAATGTATTACTCTTTTATGATTTTTAAGGCACCAAGTTAAAAGAATATAGTTTTAATTGGTCTTTAAATAAAAATTGGCACTTAGGAAGATTTCTTCCTAATAAAAGACCATTCTAGTTAGATTCCAATTAGATTACAAAACCAAAATCTCATTAAGGAGTTTATATTTTTTAACTGCAATTTATTACTTGCAAATATTACTTTATTACTTTTACCCTTTATAAACCATTAAGTACAAATTGAGATCATTCCCAAGAATTCGCATATTCTATTCCTTAACTATTTTGAACTTATTGCATTAATGAATAGATAAGTGATATCAATACTTAAAGTTTATTTGAAAAGTTTATACACTTAAGTATGCACATTCCTTCTAATCTTATTTATACTTATTTTAAAGTATGGTTGGTATATCTGAGCAAAAATGAAATAAACTATTCTATGTTCACAATCCAAATAGTCACAAATAAGGTATTTTGTGACCAAACACAAAATAACCACACTAAACACACAACATACCTAGAAAGAAACTTATTATGATGGGTGGAGAAACTATTTTAGCTGAAAAACGTAAGAGATATGGATAGAGAAAAACTACATTCCCAAATGGAAAAAACTTTTATTTTTCTAAAAAAAGTCACTTCCACCAAACTTAATGACATTAGATTTAAATCCCAATGGGACTAAACACAAACTAATTCTAAAGTTCAAATGGAAGAATATATATGTTAAAAAAAAAACAGTAAAACTTATTAAAAAAAAAATTAATGATAGTGACCTAGACTTTAAAACATAGCATAAAGCTAACATAATTTAAGATCTGTAGTAATCTCTCTATAATGACCTATATGGGAAGATAATCTAAAAAAGAGTAGATATATGTGTATGTATAACTGATTCACTTTGCTGTACAGCAGAAACTAACACAACATTGTAAATCAACTATACTCCAATAAAGATTTTTAAAACTTAAAGTAAAATCTGTGGTGATGTGATAACATCAATGGACCACAATGGAGTCTAGAAATAGACTATGTAATGACTATGTTAATCAATGTGGGGGGCGGGGGTGTGTGTAGAAGACTTTCAATAAATTGCTATAGGACAATTGATTCCATGCAGGAGATAAATTTGATCCTTATCTTACACCATATACAAACTATTATATATTCCATACAGATCACAAATCAAATGTGAAAAAAGTTACTAGGAAGAAAATAAACTATTCCCCTATATTATCTCAAAGAACAGAAGTCTAATAAGTAAGATTTGAAACCAAAAGTCATAAAAGAAAGATAAAAATTGGCTACATAAATCAAAAGTTTCTATGCAGAAAACAATTACAAACTGGAAAAAATATTTACAATAGATAAAACAGATGAAAGATTAATATCTATGATTTTTGACTCTTGAAAAATGGATTAAAAAAGAAAATAATTCAATAGAAAAATCAGCCAAAGTCATAAACAATTCACCAAAAAAGTGAATGGCCAAGAAACATATGAAAAGATGATCAAGTTCTCTAATAATTAAAGAAATGAAGTTTATTAAAATAAAAAATGAATAATTAGAGAATCACCATTTTGTGATACCTACTAAAATAACTGACCCATGCAATGGAGCCATTAAAGTAAGGCTTGAGGGGAAATTTTCCACTTAGAGATCAGACTTACATCCTTATCAATCTCAGTATCACTAGAAATGAGAAAAAATCAGATGCTATGATGCTTGTGAGGTACAGAGCACCATTTACAAAGAGTTTTTACCAAACAAGTTGACCTTGAATGACACCAAGTCTCTAGAGCTAACTTCCATTTATAGGAAACATAAGAGATAAAGAAACAAGTTAAATGACACCACAAAAAAAAAAAAAAATAGACAAATCATGAATGTAGACCATTATACAGGACAACTGACTCCATTTCTGCAAACTGTCAGTGGCAGGGAGAAAAAGGAGGTAGAAGGATCACTTATTAAAGAGGCCTGAGAAACCCAATAACCACGTGTTTACTGATTCTAACAAACCAACTTGAAACAGGCATTTTTTTAGACAATAGGGGAAGTCCAATTAAGAACTGGGTACTAGTTCATTAGATGATTTTATTAGGTAAGATAATGGCACTGTGATTATGTAAGAAAATGTTCGTGGATATTTAATAATATTAAGGAATTATCTTGTGTAGGTATGACAACAACATTGTGGTTATCATTGAATAGGAAAGTCTTGTCTTTTATATGTATCTATATAAATATTTATGAATAAAATGCTACAATGTATGGGACTTGCTTCAGAATAATCTAGTTGGGTGAAGAAAAGTAAGTGGGAGTATACCAAGCCCAGCTTGAGTTGTTAATTGTAGAAACTGGGAGACTGATAAAGGGTTTTCTTATATTACACTCATTAAGCAGAATGTGGGGCAATATCAAAGCCAGAAAAGTACCACTCCCTTTAGATTTTTAAGGCACCAAATCAAAAGAATGTAGTTTTTGATTAAACATCACCAAACAGGGCTTCCCTGGTGGCGCAGTGGTTAAGAATCCGCCTGCCAATGCAGGGGACATGGGTTTGAGGCCTGGTCCGGGAAGATCCTACATGCCACGGAGCAACTAAGCCCGTGCACCACAACTACTGAGTCTGCACTCTAGAGCCCGCAAGCCACAACTTCTGAGCCCATGTGCCAAAACTACTGAAGCCCGCACGCCTAGAGCCCGTGCTCTGCAACAACAGAAACCACTACAATGAGAAGCCCACGCCCCGCAACAAAGAGTAGCCCCTGCTCACCGCAACTAGAGAAAACCCACGTGCAGCAATGAAGACCCAATGCAGCCAAGAAAATAAATAAATAAATAGCACCAAAGGAGTTTTTTCCTAATAAAATGTCATATCAGTTGGGTTATACTCATTGCTTTTATATCTGTCTGAAATTTTCTGTACTAAAAAATTAAAAATTTTTTAAAAGAAAGGAAATATTCATATTTTTTAAAGATGAATAGTGAAGCATGTCACACAATGTTTGCGATTTGTTTGAAAGTACTTTAGCAAAAGAGAAAAAAGGGCAAATGAGGCAAATGTGGCAAAAATCTTGATAAACATTGAGTCCAATGATGGGTATATGGAGGTTGAATGTTCTGCTGTCTCTACCTTTGTGTATGGTTGAAATTTTTGGTAACACAAACATGTTTTTTCATCTTGCAGATTAGGGAAAATTTACTTTACTAATTCATTGTTGGAAAGCATGTTCAGAAATTTGTTATCATACACATGGAAGTGTAAATAGATCCAGTTTTGGGTGTCATTTTGACAATATCTACTAAAACTTAATGTGTTCATAACCCTAGCTTAGAATTTCTATTTCTAGTAATTTATTATACAGAAATAATCCTAAATTTGCAAGATATATCTACAGATATATTCACTGTACCACAGTTTGCAATGCAAAAAAGTTAGAAACAACTCACGTGTTCAGTAACAGAATAAAGATTAACCAAATTAGAGTAGATCAATAGAATACTTTGCATTTATTAAAAAGAATGAGGGAGCTCAACAAGTACTGAAATAGAATTATATCCAAAATAAGTGAGAAAAAAATTACATAGCATATATATATATACACATATATATACACACACACATATATAATAATCTCTTTTATACATAAAATTGTGGAGAAAGAATAGAAAAAAATATTAATATATGTAAGGAGAAAAATATTTAGAGAAATGTACACCAAATTTTGTGGAAATTAACTGAAAGTGGGTTATAGCATACTTTTACTTTCTACATTAATTCTACTTACAATGTTTGAATTTTGCATGGCAAATATATGTAAAAGTGTGTAATCAAAAGAAAAAAAATTTACTCCAAAAACACTAATAAGTTATGCCATTCATTTGGCTTTAGTTCCACAATTTGAACATTAACTCTTAACCTTTTTTGACTCATGGACACCTTTGAGAATCTAATGAAAGTTATAACTCTTTCTTAAGAAAAATATACACAGGTGGTCCAGTGGGTAAGACTCTGCACTTCCAATGCAGGGGGCCCAGGTTCGATACCTGGTCAGGGAACTAGATCCTGCATGCATGCCGCAACTAAGAAGCCCGCATGCCCCAAGTAAGAAGTCCACATGCCTCAACTAAGAGTCTGCATGCCACAACTAAGAGTTGGCATGCTGCAACTAAGAGTCTGCATGCTGCAACTAAGAAGGCTGCATGTTGCAATGAAGATCCCGAGTGCCACAACCAAGACCTGGTGTAGAATGAATGAATGAATGAATGAATAAATAAATAAATAAATAAATAATTTTTTTAAAAAAGAAAAATATACGCAACACAAAAAAAATAAAACCAAGTGTTCACATACTACTGAAGTCTATCTACTCTTAAGACAGAGCTTCCAAACATCAGGCCAAAAGATTACAGTGTGGAGACATGGATTTCATCAGTCATCAGACTGACAGACCAGGAGGGTCCGGGCAGCCTCCTCAGTTGTCTGTGTGTCCCATCCAAATATCATTTTCATATTTATCATATAATGAAAAAAATTAGAAAGTATCACACCTTAAAGTCCAAATCTTTATTTAAAGGGAAACAGAAACTTAAGAACTTCTTTCAGATGGGGTACACAAAATCTAAGTAAAATCAAAGAAATTTTTAAAATCCTACTCTATTTTAAAAACCTTTAAAGATTAAAAAAAAAAGAATCGGCCCTGTGAAACCTGTGGTGATCTAAGATAATTTAACTGAAGTGCTTACAAGCATGAATGTGAAGGAAAGAAAACAGATGAAAGGAAAGCCAGAAGAGAAGAAAGGGAAAACATACTGGGGCACAAAGACTAAAGGATACAACGAAAAAGCAGGAAGAGAGAAAAGATTAGATAAAGGAGGGCACAGAAAGCTCTCTTAGACACTTTCTGTGTAGGAAAGAAATTAATTCAAAAAGAGCTACTGGACAGAGAGTGAAGAACATTTGAACAGTGTGCAGTGGCTTCAAGGAGTGACAATTCAACATGGAACTAAGCTGAAGGAGCAGCAAGAATGGTCTAAGCAACCTAGGGACTGAGTTTACAAGAGTAACTATAAGATACTATAAGATCGACAAACAAAACTGGTTTGTGTATTTTACGCTGCGAAAATAGTGTGGGGAACTAAAGCATCTTACATATTACATAGCAAGTGCTCAATAAAGGCTTGGTGAAACAAAGATTTAATCTAATAGTAGAACTCCAAAAATGATTTCAAGGGCGTCCAATTAAAGGAAAAACAGAAACCCATTTAATAATCCCAGATTTTCAAATATGTTTTTAAGAACCACTATATGCCTGGCACTTAGGCCTTAGGAATACAGAGGCCTTGCTCTCATGGAGGTAACTTTCTACTGGAGGAGCGGGGAGGGAAAGAGGGCAGGGCAGAGGAGAGAGAAACAAAAATATTAATATGAAAAATATGCTCTACAAAAATAATATCACAGCATGATTTATAGAATGCAGCCACTAGGTGCCTTTAAATTCGGTTTGCCAGGGAAGGCCTTTCTGAAGTGGTGATATTTGGGCTACAGACCAAATGAAATGAAGGAGCTACTCTAGGCATGCAGAGCTCTGTGGGTAGAACATATTGTCAAGAGGTATGACAAATGCAACTGCATATAATCAGGTACTAAAGATCTCTCCCCAGGCGAACAGAAAAAGGGCTTTTTAGACAACTGGTATGGTTCCAAAGGAAAAACGGCGGGAAGTAATGTGTTTGCATTTGCAGTTCACAGGTCACAGATATTTTCTTCAAGGAATCCAATGGTTCTGAATGAGTAAGAAGGCTAAATATTTCTTAAAGAAACAGGATGTTATGGAAATAAATAGAATGGTCAAATAGAAGTATAGAAACAGTTGATAAAATAATCTCTCCAAATTTAATTTTACCTCAACTTTTTAAAAATTTTTCTTGGACGTATAACTGACAAAAGATTGCTCAAAAGCTAAGTGTGCAGCTCAATGAAGTGTCACAAACTGAACACACCCATGTAGACACCAATCAGACCAAGCCACGTAATATTACCAGCATTCCAGAAACCCTCCTTGTGATTCCACTGATACCAAATTTAAATGACTAAAAGCAGAGTTCTTGTATGCTGAGAAAAAGAGAGGGGGCAGAATAGGACAGGAGGGAAAGGGATAGGATGAGAAGAACAGAGAAGGGAGGAAAGAAAAATGACCAGAGCATTCTGGTCAACCATTTCCAAATTACCGAGACTTGGTTGGGGGCAGAAAGGCAAGGAGAAGCCAACTCAAATAACTCAACCACACATTTCAAAAATTAGAGAAGCATCTGAAATAAGCTCCCCTAAAAATTAGACTGTGGCATGTACATTATATTCCCAACTTAGCACAAATTACATACAAATACATGATTTTGCATATAATTTAAGGTAATTCATAGAGATCTCTGGAGAGTCATGCATCCCAAATTAAAAGCCCCTGAAATAGGGGCTTCCCTGGTGGCGCAGTTGTTAAGAATCCACCTGCCGGGGCTTCCCTGGTGGCGCAGCGGTTGAGAGTCTGCCTGCCAATGCAGGGGACACGGGTTCGAGCCCTGATCTGGGGGGATCCCACATGCCGCGGAGCAACTAAGCCCGTGAGCCACAATTACTGAGCCTGCGCGTCTGGAGCCTGTGCTCCGCAACAAGAGAGGCCGCGATAGTGAGAGGCCCGCGCACCGCGATGAAGAGTGGCCCCCACTTGCCGCAACTAGAGAAAGCCCTCGCACAGAAACGAAGACCCAACACAGCCATAAATAAATAAATAAATAATTTATTTTAAAAAAAAGACCTTATAAAAAATAAAAAATAAAAAATAAAAAAAAAAAAGAATCCACCTGCCAATGCAGGGGACGCAGGTTCGATCCCTGGCCCGGGAAGATCCCACGTGCCGCGGAGCAACTAAGCCCATGCACCCCAACTACTGAGCCTGCACTCTAGAACCCATGCTCTGCAACAAGAGAAGCCACAACGAGAAGCCCGCGCACCACAACGAAGAGTAGCCCCTGCTTGCCTCAACTAGAGAAAGCCCATGCGCAGCAACGAAGACCCAACACAGCCAAAAACAAAAACAAATAAATAAATAAATAAATTTACATTAAAAAAAAAAGCACCTGAAGTATTCTCTTCTCTTCATTTTACAGATACGAAAGTATCAGAAACACTAAATGACACACCTAACCAATAAAATTGTTAAAAGACTCCTGAAGATCACAGAAGGCATATCGTAAAGATATATTATATCTAACTAATCTATGTATTTAACATGACCTCAGAAAAAGTATCAGTAAGGAACAAACAAGATGATTCTGAAGTTCCAACGGAAAATTAAGAATAGCTAAGAAAATTCTGTAAAATAAGTGTAATGAAAGTAGAGTAGTTTTATCAGGTATTAACTTATTTTGAAGTTTAAAATCATCAAAACAGTGTTGTTGGAACTTCCCTGGTGGTCCGGTGGGTAAGACTCCATGCTCCCAATGCAGGGGGCCCCGGGTTCGATCCCTGGTCAGGGAACTAGATCCCACATGCATGCTGCAGCTAAGAGTCCACATGCTGCAACTAAGAAGCCCACATGCCACAACTAAGAAGTCCGCATGCCACAACTAAGATCCCACATGCCACAACTAAGACCTGGCACAGAATGAACGAATGAATGAATGAATAAATAAATAAATTTTTTTTTTTAAAAGAAAGAAGTGTTTAAAAAAAATGTCTTGTTATCCAGCTTTTAGGGAGCTTACATTCTAGAGAGTAGACATTAATGATAAATGCAATTAAATAAACTATAAAGTAAACCAAGTGGAAGTTGGGACAAAAATTCACCTATATGTGTTCTTACACCATTTCTCTAGATATACATTTCTACATCTTTAATATGTATGGCTTGATTAAGGTACAGATTCATCTCATGTCTAAAATTGTTAGATTACATGAATAGTTAAGAAACAAAAGGAAACATTTTAAATTCCATCTATGTAAGTTTAATATTATTTATTGGAGCCTAAAGTACTAGAAAAGCAAAAGTAAAATATTTATGAAAACTAAAAGTTCTAAATTCAATTAGAGAAGGCATATAAGATCAGAAAATTTGAAAGCAAAATTAAAGATGTCAATGTACTTAACTTTTAAGATAATAAATAAATTATAAATTGAATGCTTGAAGGCAGAAATAAAACAATGTGGTAATGGTACATGAAAAGACGTTACCAATGGACAGATTAATTGCTGTGAGTCCAGAAACAGAATCAAATATATGTGGAATTTATGACAAAGGCAGATTTCAAATCTATGAGGAAACATGACTCATTCAGAGAAATGGTACTGAGATGAATAACCAGCCAGTTTGTGGGTGGCAGGGGAGAATCTCCTCACACCTTACACCATGATAATAAATAAATAAGACCCATATCAAACTTCTACAGATGAAAAATACATTAGAAACAAAAGAAATATACCTGATGGGGTAACAGTAGATTAGACACAAGAAAGAAAAGATCAGTAATTTACTGACAAAGCAATAAGAAACTATACAAAATAAAGCATGGAGACTGAGATAAAGAACAGAGTCTTTGTGAGGTGTGGGATAATAACAAGCAATATTGCATTATATTGGAATCCCAAAAAGGGGAGAAGGTGAGACAGAACAAACATGTGAAGAATGGCCAAAATTTTTCCAAATTTGTTGAAAACCATAAAATCACACATGTAAGAACTCATCAAACCCCAAGCATAAGACACTTTTTTTAAGCCATACCAAGTCACATCATAATCAAATTGCTGAAAACCAGTGACAACAAGAAAATCTTCAAAGCAACCAGAAAACGATCCATTATGTACAGAGCAACCAAGATACAAAAGATAGCAGACTTTTCATCAGAAATCACACAATCCAGAACACAACGGAGAGACATATTTAAA
The DNA here is from genome assembly GCF_965194805.1 of Balaenoptera borealis. Lineage (NCBI taxonomy): Eukaryota > Metazoa > Chordata > Mammalia > Artiodactyla > Balaenopteridae > Balaenoptera > Balaenoptera borealis. The sequence goes on from NC_138863.1 coordinate 62,816,493, forward strand.
GTGCTAAAAGAAAACAAACCTGCAAATCCAGAATTCTTAACACAAAATAACTTTCAAAACTGAGGAGAAATAAAAACTTTTCAGAAAAAATTTAGGAAAATTCATTGTCATCACACCTGCACAAAAAATGAAAGTAAGTCTAATAAGCAGCCCTATGATAAGCCCACATTTTGAGAAACTGACCCTCCTATTAACAGCCATGTGGGTGACCCATCTTAGAAGTGGATCCTCCCATCCCAAGAAGCCTTCAGAAGACTGTAACCCCAGCCAAGATCTTGACTACAACCTCTTGAGAGACACTATGCCATAACCACACACCTAAGCCACTTCAGAATCCTTGGCGTACAAAAAGTATAAAATAATAAATGTTTGTCATTTTAAGCTGCTCAGTTTGGGAGTGATTCGTTACACAGCAATAGATAACTACTAAAAGTATTATCAACCAATTAGACCTAACAGAACACTACACCCTACAACAGCTGGATGCTCATTCCACTGCTCATAAAATGGCTCATTTCATTTTAGATTTTTAAGAAGCAAGCGGATATTATTGACTCAGAAATTATATAATTAACTTAAACATACAGATAGTATTTCCAAATATATCATTGTATACATTTATCAACATATACATTGACTACATTGCATAGGATTAACACAAGACATATATTTCCAATGCATATACCCACTCTCCATGCCCCTCCTGTTATTAAGAACTGAATTGAGGCCTCCTAACATTCATACATTGAAGTCCTAATTCCCAGTGTGACTGTATTTGGAAACAGGACCTTTGAGAAGGTAATTAAAGTTAAATGAAATCACAGGGTGGGGCCCTAGTCCAATAGGACTGGTGTCCTTATAATAAGAGAAAGAGACACCAGGGATACAGAGAGAAAGTGGTCATCTGCAGGCCAAGGAGAGAGGCCTCGGGAGAAACCAAACCCACCAGCACCTTGATCCAGCCTCCAGAAATAAATTTCTGTTGTTTAAGCCCCCAAGGCTGAGGTAATATGTTATGGCAGTGAGTAGACTACTACACTCCCTCAATAAGACATGACTGCCTAAACACACAACGGAGCCAGTCTTATCGCCGGAACTGAAATTAGACCGGACCAGAGATTTACGGCAATACTGACAAGCAGAAAATATCAAAAAAGGATATATGGATCTTATCAACTTTGTGGAATTGAAGCATTTTAAACTGACATTACATAAAGTATGCTCTCAGACCACACATTAAACTGGAAATCAGTAACGGACATACCTAAAAAAGTTCCCCAAATTTGGAAATTAAATAACACACCTGTGAATAACACATGGACCAAAAAAGAAAAAAAACTACATTGGGACAACTTTTTTGAACCTATCATATTTGCAAAGACCAAAAGTTTGATGATATACTGTCCTGACCAGGTAATAAAGTGACGGATATTCTGATTGTACTGTTGGAGAGAGTGTAAATTAACATACCAAATATGAGGACTACCGAAAGTATAAATGCACATCCATTTGACCCAATAATCCATGGGAGATTAGAGTCAGGACTGCCTAATTTCTAATCTGGAACTCTTTTCCACCATACCTATGAAGACATTTTCTCAAACCACAGTCAAAGAAAGAATTCTCATACGGTGTCCAGATAAAAGAGATAAGCTGGAAGATGTAGGCTAGCCAAAATAATGAAATATTGTAATTCCCTTAGCTTCCAATGGTTTGAAGAAACAATCAAAGAGAATATCAAAATCAGGGCTAATTCAAAAAATCTGACCCAACAGGAAGTACAGACCGGCATCTGGCCAGGGAGCACAGCCTTGGGACCCACCCAACCAGCGGTGATTAAGAACCCAGACTGCAACCCCACCCAATCACAGAGCCCAAACAGATACACCACCCAGGCAGGGAACCCAGTGTGTGACCCTGCCCAACCAGAGGTGATTATGGAACCCAAACAGTGGCCCGACTTGACCATGGATCCAAGCCAGCAGCCCCACCCACCCAGGGAGCCTAACCAGTAGATTCATCCAACTATGGAACTGAGCCAGCAGGCCCCTCCAACCTCAAAGCATGGGCAGTGGCCCCACCTCACTAGACATGTGGAAAGCAGATGCTGCCTGCTAGTGTACACTACCAGTTGGCCCATCCAGAATCCCAAACTGGGCTGACGGGAGGTCTCTCCCTGACAAAGTGAACCTAAGAAGACCACTTCCTCAAATACACAGATGCCAACACAAGGATAGAAGGATCACAAAGCAATCAACTAAACCTGAAACCACCAAAAAAAATTAATAAAGCTCCAATAACTGACCCTGAAGAAATGGAGATCTATGAACTGAACAACAGGAATTCAAAATAATACTCTTAAAGAAGTTTTGTGAACTACAAGAAAACACAAACAGATAACTGAAAACAGGGTGAAAATACATGAATAAAATGAGTGCAAAAGATATGGAACCCACTTTAAAAATAAACAGAAATCCTAGAGCTGACGAATATGACTGAACTAAAAAATTTAACACAAAACTTCAACAGCAGACTTCAACCAAGCAGAAGAAAGAATCAGTGAACTCAAAGACAAGTAATTTGAAATTATCCAGTCAGATGAGCAAAAAGACAAAGAAATGAGAGCGAATGAGGAAAGCCAAAAGGACTTATGGGAAAACATTCAAAGAATCAGTATATGGGGACTTCCCTGGTGGTCGAGTGGGTAGGACTCTGCACTCCCAGTGCAGGAGGCCCGGGTTCAATCCCTGGTTGGGGAACTAGATCCTGCATGCATGTAACAATTAAGATTTCACGTGCCACAACTAAGAAGTCCACATGCCACAACTAAGAACCCACATGCTGCAACTAAAAATCCCACATGCCACAACGAATATCCTGTATACCGCAACTAAGACCTGGCACAGCCATAAATTAAAAAATAATAAATAATTTTTTTAAAGAATCAATATATGGATTATGGGAATCACAAAAAGAGAAGAGAGAGAAGGGGATCAAAAGTTTCCACAAAGATAAATGGCTGAAAACTTCCCCAATATGGGAAATAAATGGACATCAAGATTCCTGAGGCCCTGAAGTCCCTAAACAGGTTTAGTCCAAAAAGGGCTCATTGAGACACATTATAACTAAGTTATCAAAAGTCAAAGACAGAGAGAGAAATTTGAAAGCTGCAAGAGGAAAGTGAATCATCACACAAGGGAGCCCCCCATAAGTCTACAAGTGGATTTCTCAACAGAAATCTCACAAGCCAGGAAAAAGTGGGGTGAAATATTCCTCCAGATCCTTTTTTCTTTCTCAGGATTGCTTTGGCTATTTGGGGTCTTTTGTGTTTCCAAACGAATTGTAAAATTTTTTGTTCTAATTCTGTGAAAAATGCCATTGGTACTTTGATAGGGATTGTATTGAGTCTGTAGATTGCTTTGGATAGTATACTCATTTTCACAATATTGATTCTTCCAATCCAAGAACATGGTATATTTCTCTATCTGTTTGTCATCTTTGATTTCTTTCATCAGTGTTTTATAGTTTTCTGAGTACAAGTCTTTCACCTCTTTAGGTAGGTTTATTCTTAGGTATTTTATTCTTTTTGTTGCAATGGTAAATGGGATTGTTTCCTTAATTTCTCTTTCTGATCTTTCGTTGTTAGTGTATAGAAATGCAAGAGATTTCTGTGCATTAATTATGTATCCTGCAAACTTCCAAATTCATTGATTAGCTCTAGTAGTTTTCTGGTAGCACCTTTAGGATTTTCTATGTACAATATCATGTCATCTGCAAACAATAGCAGTTTTACTTCTTCTTTTCCAATTTGTATTCGTTTTATTTCTTTTTCTTCTCTGATTGTTGTGGCTAGGACTTCCAAAACTATGTTGAATAAGAGTGGCGAGAGTGGACATCCTTGTCTTGTTCCTGATCTTAGTGGAAATGCTTTCAGTTTTTCACCACTGAGTATGATGTTTGCTGTGGGTTGGTCATATATGGCCTTTATTATGTTGAGGTAGGTTCCCTCTATGCCTATTTTCTGGAGAGTTTTTATCATAAATGGGTGTTGAATTCTGTCAAAAGCTTTTCCTACATCAATTGAGATGATCATATAGTTTTTATTCCTTAATTTGTTAACATGGTGTATCACATTGATTGATTTGTGTATACTGAAGAATCCTTGCATCCCTGGGATAAATGCCACTTGATCAGGGTGTATGACCTTTTTAATATGTTGTTGGATTCTGTTTGCTGGTATTTTGCTCAGGATTTTTACATCTATGTTCATCAATGATATTAGTCTATAATTTTCTTTTTTTGTGATATCTTTTTCTGGTTTTGGTATCAGGGTGATGGTGGTTTCATAGAATGAATTTGGGAATGTTTCTCCTTCTGCAATTTTTTGGAAGAATTTGAGAAGGTCTGGTGTTAGCTCTTCTCTAAATGTTTCATAGAATTCGCCTGTAAAGCCATCTGGTCCTGGACTTTTGTTTGTTGGAAGATTTTTAATTACAGTTCCAGGTTCACTACTTGTGATAGCACTATGTAACACCATACACAAAAATAAACTCCAAATGGATTAAAGACCTAAATGTAAGACCAGACACTATAAAACTCTTAGAGGAAAACACAGAAAAAACACTCTTTGACATAAACCACAGCAAGATCTTTTTTGATCCACCTCCTAGAGTAATGGAAATAAAAACAAAAATAAACAAATGGGACCTAATGAAACTTAAAAGCTTTTGCACAGCAAAGGAAACCATAAACAAGATGAAAAGACAACCCTCAGAATGGAAAAAAATATTTGCAAATGAAACAACGGACAAAGGATTAATCTCCAAAATATACAAACAGCTCATGCAGCTCAATATCAAAAAAACATACAACCCAATTTAAAAATGGGAGGGGCTTCCCTGGTGGCACAGTGGTTAAGAATCCGCCTGCCAATGCACGGGACACGGGTTCGAGCCCTGGTCCCGGAAGATCCCACATGCCGCGGAGCAGCTGGGCCCGTGAGCCACAAGTACTGAGCCTGTGCGTCTGGAGCCTGTGCTCCGCAACAAGAGAGGCCGCGATAGTGAGAGGCCCGCGCACTGCGATGAAGAGTGGCCCCACTTGCCACAACTGGAGAAAGCCCTCACACAGAAACGAAGACCCAACACAGCCATAAATAAATAAATAAATAAAATTTAAAAGAGATAAGCAAAACATCTCTCTATAAATTTGATCTTTAAAAAAAAAAAGAAAAACAAGACAAAAATAATCTAATTTGTTAAAAAAAAAAAAAAATGGGCGGAAGACCTAAATAGACATTTCACCAAAGAAGACATATATATGGCCAAAAGGAACATGAAAAGACGCTCAACATCACTAATCATTAGAGAAATGCAAATCAACTACAATGAGGAATCACCTCACACCAGTCAGAATGGCCATTATCAAAAAATTTAGAAATAATAAATGCTAGAAAGGGTGTGGTGAAAAGGGAACCCTCCTGCACTCTTGGTGGGAATGTAAATTGATATAGCCACTATGGAGAACAGTATGGAGGTTCCTTAAAAAACTAAAAATAGAACTATCATATGACCCAGCATTCCCACTACTGCACATATACCCTGAGAAAACCATAATTCAAAAAGAGTCATGTACCACAATGTTCACTGAAGCGCTATTTACAATAGTCAGGACATGGAAGCAACCTAAATGTCCATCGACAGATGAATGGATAAAGAAGATGTGGCACATATATATACAAGGGAATATTACTCAGCCATAAAAAGAAACAAAACTGAGTTATTTGTAGTGAGGTGAAGGGACCTAGAGTCTGTCATACAGAGTGAAGTAAGTCAGAAAGAGAAAAAAAAATACCGTATGCTGATACCATATATATGGAATCTAGGGAAAAAAAAAAAAAAGGTACTGATGAACCTAGAGGCAGGGCAGGAATAAAGACACAGACATAGAGAATGGACTTGAGGACATGAGGGGCAGGGGGAAGCTGGGGCCAGGTGAAAGTAGCATCAACATATATATATATACACTACCAAATGTAAAATATATATACACTACCAAATGTAAAATATATACACTACCAAATGTAAAATATATATATATACACTACCAAATGTAAAACAGCAGTGGGAAGCTGCTGCATAGCACAGGGAGATTAGCTTGGTGCTTTGTGACGACCTAGAGGGGTGGGATAGGGAGGGTGGGAGGGAGGCTCAAGAGGGAGGGGATATGGGGATATATGTATGCATATGGCTGATTCACTTTGTTGTACAACAGAAACTAACACAGTATTGTGAAACAATTATATTCCCATAAAGATATATTAACAAAAAAACTACAGTTTTAGGTAATTATCACCTTTAAAAAGGTAGTTGTAACTATAAGATACCTTATGAAAGCCTCATGGTAAAAATCACAATGAAAAAACCTGTAGTAGATACACAAAAATTAAGAGAAACAAATCAAGGTATGCCACCACAAAAAGTCATCAAATCACACAGGAGGACGGCAAGAGAGGAAGAAAGTGAGGAAGAATGTGACAAAGGAATTACAAAGCAGCCAGAAAGCAATTAACAAATTGGCAATAGTAAGTCCTTACCTATCAAAAAATACTCTAAATGTAATTGAATTAAATTCTCCAATCAAAAGACACAGGCTGAAGGGGGGAGGGAGAAGAGGAGAAGGTGGAGGAGTAAGAAGAGGAAGACAGGGGGAAAGGGAAAGAAGAAGGGGAGGAGGAAGAGGAAGAGGAAAAATACAAAGAAGATGAAAAAGAAGAGAAAGATGAAGACAAAGAAGATCCAACAATATGCTGCCTACAAGAGGTTCACTTTAGCTTTATGGACACAAATAGGTTGAAAGTGAAGAGATGGAAAAAGATATTCCAAGCAAATAGTAACCTAAAGAGATCAGGAGTGGATGTACTTATATCAGACAAAACAATCTTTAAGTCAAAAATAATCAAAGAGACAAAGAAGATCATTCCATAATAACAAAGGATCAATTCATCAAGAAGATATAACAATTATAAAAAATTATGCACCCCCCATCAGAGCACCTAAATATATAAAACAAATACTAACAGAACTGAAAGGAGAAATAAACAGAAATACAATAATAGTAGGGGACTGCAATACTCTACTCTCAACAACAGATAGATCATCCAGACAGGAAATTAATAAGGAAACAGCAGATGTGAACAACAATATAGATCAAATAGATCCAACTGACATATACAGAATATCCCACCCACTAGCAGCATACATATTCTTCTCAAAAATGAAATGGAACATTCTCCAGAAAAGATCATATGTTAGGCCAAAAAACAAGTCTTAACAAATTCAAGAAGACTGCAATTATATGAAGTATCTTTTCCTGAACACAATGGTATGAAACTAAAAATCAATAACAGGAGAAAAACTAGGATACTCACATATATGTGAAAATTAAACAACACACTCCTGAACAACCAATGGGTCAAAGAAGATATCAAAAGGAAAATCAAGAAATATCTTCAAACAAATGCAAAAAAGAAACAAAACAAATCAAAACTTACAGGATGCAGAAAAAGATGCTCTAAAAGGAAAATGTATAGCTATAAATGCCTACATTAGGAAAAAAGAAAGATTTCAAATAAACAACCTAAGCTGACACCTCACAGAACCAGAAAAAGAACTAAGCCCAAAGTTAGCAAAAGGGAGAAAATAAAAAATAGAGCAGAAGTAAATAAAATAGAGAATGGAAAAATAGAAAAGATCAACAAAGCTAAGAATTTGCTTTTTTGAAAAGATAAAAATGACAAATCTGTAGCTAGACTACAAGAAAAAGATAACTCAAATTAATAAAATTATAAGTGAAAGAAGAAAAATTACAACTTCTACCACAGAAATACAAAGGATCATAAGAGACTACTAAGAACAACTATAGGTCAACAAATTGGACAACCTTTAAGAAATGGATAAATTCCTAGAAACATACAATCTATGAAGAATGAATCAATGAAGAAATAGAAAATCTGAACAGACCAATAACAAGATATTGAATCAATAATCAAATATCTCGCAACCTAGATAAGCAACAAGGATTTACTGTATAGCACAGGGAACTATATTCAATATCTTGTAATAACCTAAAATGGAAAATAATCTGAAACATATATATACATCTGAATAAGATAAATATATGTATATCTGAGTGAGCCAGAGCCCCTGAATCAGCTGCTCCCTTAACCCCGTCCTGTCTGAGCGAAGAACAGACACCCTCAGGCGACCTACACACAGAGGAGGGTCCAAATCCAAAGCTGAACCCTGGGAGCTGTGCGAACAAAGAAGAGAAAGGGAAATATCTCCCAGCAGCCTCAGGAGCAGCGGATTAAATCTCCAAAAACAACTTGATGTACCTGCATCTGTGGAATACCTGAATAGACAACGAATCATCCCAAAATTGAGGTGGTGGACTTCGTGTGATTTTGTCTGTATAGCTTGGCTTTTACCATTTGTCCTGGGTTCTGTCTGTCTGTTTTTTTTGGTTACTTTTTTTTTTAAGCATAGTTTTTTAGTGCTTGTTATCATTGGTGGATTTGTTTTTTGGTTTGGTTGCTCTCTTCTTTCTTTTTTTTTATTACTTTTTAATTTTTTCCTTATTTTTAATTATTTTTTATTTTTTATTTTAATAACTTTACTTTTTTTTCTTTCTCTTTCTTTTTTTCTCCCTTGTCTTCTGAGCCATGTGGCTGACAGGGTCTTGGTGCTCCGGCCAGGTGTCAGGGCTGTGCCTCTGAGGTGAGAGAGCCAACATCAGGACACTGGTCCATCAGACACCTCCTGGCTCCACGTAATATCAAATGGCAAAAGCTCTCCCAGAGATCTCCATCTCAATGCTAAGACCCAGCTCCACTCAACGACGAGCAAGCTACAGTGCTGGACACCCTATGTCAAACAACTAGCAAGACAGGAACACAACACCACCCATTAGCAGAGAGACTGACTAAAATCATAATAAGGTAACAGACACCCCAAAACACACCACCGGACACAGTCCTGCCTACCAGAAAGACAAGATCCAGCCTCATCCGCTCATGTATCTCACTATCAATAAAACAAATAACCCAATCCAAAAACAGGCAGAAGACCTAAATAGACTTTTCTCCAAAGAAGATATACAGATTGCCAACAAACACATGAAAGGATGCTCAACATCACTAATCATTGGAGAAATGCAAGTCAAAACTACAATGAGGTATCCCCTCACACCAGTCAGAATGGTCATCATCAATAAATCTACAAACAATAAATGCTGGAGAGGGTGTGGAGAAAACGGAACCCTCTTGCACTGTTGGTGGGAATGTAAATTGATACAGCCACTATGGAGAACAGTATGGAGGTTCCTCAAAAAACTAAAAATAGAACTACCATATGACCCAGCAATCCCACTACTGGGCATATACCGTGAGAAAACCATAATTCAAAAAAAGTCATGTATCACAATGTTCACTGCAGCTCTATCTACAATAGCCAGGACATGGAAGCAACCTAAGCATCCACTGACAACTGAATGGATAAAGAAGATGTGGCACATATATACAATGGACTATTACTCAGCCATAAAAAGAAACGAAACTGAGTTATTTGTAGTGAGGTGGATGAACCTAGAGTCTGTCATACAGAGAAAAACAAATACCGTATGCTAACACATATACATGGAATCTAAAAAAAAAAAAAAAAAGGTTCTGAAGAACCTAGGGGCAGGACACGAATAAAGACGCAGACGTAGAGAATGGACTTGAGGACACAGGGAAGGGGAAGGGGAAGCTGGGATGAAGTGAGAGAATGGCATGGATATATATACACTACCATATGTAAAATAGATAGCTAGTGGGAAGCAACCGCATAGCACAGGGAGATCAGCTCGTGCTTTGTGACCACCTAGAGGGGTGGGATAGGGAGGGTGGGAGGGAGACACAAGAGGGAGGAGATATGGGGATATATGTATATGTACAGCTGATTCACTTTGTTATACAGCAGAAACTAACACACCATTGTAAAGCAATTATACTCCAATAAAGATGTTAAAAAAAGAAAAAAAGGAAAAAAAAAACGACAATGAGGTATCACCTCACATCTGGTAGAATGGCTTTTATCAAAAAGACAAGAAAGAACTAGTATTGAAAAAGATGTGGAGAAGGGAGGACTCTTGTTCACTGTTAGTGGGAATGTAAACTGGTACAGCATTATGGAAAACAGTATGAGGTTTCCCAAAAAATTAAAAATAGAACTAGCATATGATCCAGCAATCCTCACTTCTCGATCTATCTGAAGGAAATTAAATCACTATCTCAAAAAGATATCTGCATCCCCATGTCCACTGTACCACTGTCACAACAGCAAAGATATGGAAACAACTAAGTGTCAGCTAAAAGATGATGGATAAAGAAAATGTGATACACACACAATGGAAAAAATTATTCTGCCATAAAAGAGGGAAATCCTGCCATTTGTGACAATATGGATGAGTTTAAGGGGCATTATGCTAAGTGAAATAAGTCAAGAAAGACAAATATTGTATGATCTCACTTGTAAGTGGAATCTAAAAAAAGTTGAACTCAGAGAAACAGAGAGTAGAATGGTGGTTGACAGGGGCTTGGGATGGGGGAAATGGATTGTTGGTCACGGTGTACAAACTTCCAGTTGTAAGATAAATAAGCTCTGGCGATCTAATGTACAGCATGGTGACTACAGTTAACAATACTGTATTATATACTTGAAATTTGCTAAGAAAGTAGATCTTAGTTCTTACCATGAAAAAAAGGTAACTATATGAAGTGATCAATGTGTTAACTAAATCTTACTGTGGTAATCATTTTGTAACATATACATCATGTTACATGTATATAACAATCATGTTATATAACTTAAATGTATATAACTTTGTCAATTATACCTCAATAAAGCTAGAGAGGAAAATCTAGGCTGCATGGCCCTTCTAATTAAATGACAATGAGAAATTATCTTGCTTTAAGAATCTTTTATATATAGTATTTTAATACCAGCATTAAGGCTAACCCTTTCTAACCTCTTCCTAATCTCAATGCTTAATCCCTTAATACTCTCTAGAGCTTTTTTTAGTCTTAAAAAACGAAACAAAACAAAAAAAACTTTCATCACCTTGAAGTTTCATATTAACTTGAATTCATTTTCTATTAGAATTAAGGTAATATAAAATATTTATCAATAATCTATTTCTTAATGTAGATAGTGGTACATGAGTGTTCCTTCTACTAAAATTCTTTATACTGTATACAGACATTTTATACATACTTTCCTGTGTACGTAAATTTGATAACATAAAAAACACTGACTTACTTATACAGATACGCAGAATCTGAGTTAAAACCCCTATTCAGTATTACTCCAAATAAACCTAAGACAAGGCATCACTTCCCTCTTTCTCAATGAGAAGGGTTAACCTTAATTGCCAGTGTTAAATTTCAGTGTTATAAAAACCTAAACTTCTTTTCTTTTAGAGTACCTAACTGCAAGATGGATAATTGAGCAGATGATAAGAAATATAATTACCAAAACTATGGTAAAACATTAAGTTAATATTCTCAGAGATAAAGAAGAACACCTACCTTAAAGGATTTTTTCTATTACTGTTTAAAAAATAAACTATATCTCATGGGATCTTTTGACCAGAATTATTTAATAGGTTTCTCTTTTTCTTTCTTCCTTACTTCGTCCTCTGCACATATATATACACAAAAACAACACACATAAATTCATGCGGAGTTCAAAGAAACTAAGTTCCGTTAGAGACAAAAAAGAAAAAAGTGTACTTACATTTTAAGAACCAGCACATTTTGTAACCTACCTGACAAAAATACTCTGCTCGTAGCTTACAATAAACCCTGATCAATGATAGTGAGTCATTTTCTAGACAAAATGGAACGTCGTCAAAAATTGTCTGCCTCTTGCCCAGCTCCAGTCCTCTATGATCTCTGTTCACCAAAACTGTTCCCCTCTCCTGGGTTCCTTATCTCAGCTTATGGCAGCAACATTTTCTCAGGCATCCGTAAGTAGTTCCTCCCTCTCACCTTTCAAACCAGAATTCAAGTGACTAAGTGATTTTTAGTTATGCTTACACTAGTGTATGATAAGAAAAAAGAAAATATTAAAGCCAAACACACATCTGTTGAAAATTTATATTCTTTCATGGTATTTTGGTTTGGATGAGATCTCAAGTTATTTATTTAAGTTAATAGTTATTCACAGGTTTGCTTATAATTTTAATTACTTGGTTTAAAATAGGCATTTTTAGATCCACAAAAATCCACAGCTCTATTATAGAAGCCAACAATTTTTTCTTAAAGGGCCAGATAGTAATATTTTAGGCTTTGAGAGTCATACAGTTTCTGTCAGTACTCAACTCTGCCTTTGTGAAGTGAAAGCAGCCATAAACAATATAACTAAATGAATGCGGTGTGTTCCAAAAAACTTTTTTACAAAAACAAGCAGCCAATTCCTGGGAAGTAGTTCGCCAACTCCATGTTCTAGAAGAAACCAAAGGATATATAGCCATGGAGTAGAAAAATGCAAGTCTACCTATTCATTAATCAAATTAATCCATAATCCACTGATCTGTCAGTCAATGAGGCCAGTGCCCTTAGATTATGAAAGTATTTAAAATACAGTGATCTCAATCACTGCTTAAAAAGTCTAAGATACATCTCAACTACAAAATGAAGAGCTGATAGTAAATGATCTCTAGGGTACATTCTAGCATTAAAATTCTACATGTGCATTTAAAAAGAGGCAGCCTAGGGACTTCCCTGGTGGTCCAGTGGGTGAGACTCTGCACTCCCAATGCAGGGGAACTGGGTTCGATCCCTGGTCGGGGAACTAGATCCCACGTGCATGCCGCAAATAAGAGTCTGCATGCCACAACTAAAAAATTCTCACATGCCACAACGAAGATCCTGAGTGCCGCAACTAAGACCCGGTGCAGCCAAAATAAACAAACAAACAAATACATAAATAAATATTTCTTAAATAATAATAATATAAAAAAATAGGCAGTCTAGCCTCTTCAATAAGTGGTGCTGGGAAAACTGGACAACTACATGTAAAAGATTGAAATTACAACACTCCCTAACATCATACACAAAAATAAACTCAAAATGGATTAAAGACCTGAATGTAAGACCAGACACTATAAAACTCTTAGAGGAAAACATAGGCAGAACCCTCCATGACATAAATCACAGCGAGATCCTTTTTGACCCACCTCCTAGAGAAATGGAAATAAAAACAAAATTAAACAAATGGGACCTAATGAAACTTAAAAGCTTTTGCACAGCAAAGGAAACCATAAACAAGACGAAAAGACAACCCTCAGAATGGGAGAAAATATTTGCAAACCAAGCAACTGACAAAGGATTAATCTCCAAAATATACAAGCAGCTCATGCAGCTCAATATCAAAAAAACAAACACCCAATCCAAAAATGGGCAGAAGACCTAAATAGACATTTCTCCCAAGAAGATATACAGATTGCCAACAAACACATGAAAGAATGCTCAACATCACTAATCACTAGAGAAATGCAACTCAAAACTACAATGAGGTATCACCTCACACCAGTCAGAATGGCCACCATCAAAAATCTACAAACAATAAATGCTGGAGAAGGTGTGGAGAAAAGGGAACCCTCTTGCACTGTTGGTGGGAATGTAAATTGATACAGTCACTATGGAGAACAGCATGGAGGTTCCTTAAAATACTAAAAATAGAACTACCATACGACCCAGCAATCCCACTACTGGGCATATACCCTGAGAAAACCATAATTCAAAAAGACACATGCACCCCAATGTTCACTGCAGCACTATTTACAATAGCCAGGACATGGAAGCAACGTTAAGTGTCCACTGACAACTGAATGGATAAAGAAGATGTGGCACATACATACAATGGAATATTACTCAGCCATAAAAAGAAATGAAATTGAGTTATTTGTACTGAGGTGGATAGACCTAGAGACTGTCATACAGAGTGAAGTAAGTCAGAAAGAGAAAAACAAATACCGTATGCTAACACATATATATGGAATTAAAAAAAAAAAAAAGGTTCTAAAGAACCTAAGGGCAGGACACGAATAAAGACGCAGACATAGAGAATGGACTTGAGGACAGGGGGAGAGGGAAGGGTAAGCTGGGACGAAGTGAGAGCGTGGCATGGACATATATACACTACCAAATGTAAAACAGATAGTGGGAAGCAGCCGCATAGCACAGCTAGATCAGCTCGGTGCTTTGTGTCCACCTAGAGGGGTGGGATAGGGAGGGTGGGCGGGAGACGCAAGAGGGAGGGGATATGGGGCTATATATATATACGCATAGCTGATTCACTTTGTTATACAGTAGAAACTAACACAGCATTGTAAAGCAATTATACTCCAATAAAGATATTAAAAAATAATAATAAAAAATTTAAAAATTAAAAAAAATAGGCAGTCTAAGGCCTAAAGAGATTAACACATTGCCCTCTAATGATAAATAATTACCAGGAAGAAAATAACTATGGAAGGCAAATTATAGGGAATATGAGCACCTCTGAAAAGGTGTTTTTTTTATTTATTTGTTTGTTTGTTTTTGACTGCATTGGGTCTTCATTGCTGCACTCAGATTTCTCTAGTTGCAGTGAGCAGGGACTACTCTTCATTGTGGTGCATGGGCCTCTCATTGCGGTGGCTTCTCTTGTTGCGGAGCACAGGCTCTAGGCGCGTGGGCTTCAGTAGTTGTGGCATGCAGTCTCTAGAGCACAGGCTCAGTAGTTGTGGCACACAGGCTTAGTTGCTCTGCGGCATGTGGGATCTTCCCGGACCAGGGCTCGAACCCACGTTCCCTGCATTGGCAGGCGGATTCTTAACCGCTGTGCCACCAGGGAAGTCCCTGAAAAGATGTTTTAACGCAGATGGTTAATCAGTAAGCAAAAGAGTGGTTCACATTTCAAACCAAGATTTATTCAACAGACTCCAACTCAAAAGACCTGGATCCCAGCTATGCCAATTACTATTCATTGAGTAAGACTCACTCTTACCCCAATTAAATTACTCCTCCGTGAAATGAGGACAATAGTATCTACCTCAGAAATTATTATGAGTTGGAGAAGCGTAAAAAAAATGTAATAAAAATAGAGAACAACAAAGCTGGTGTATGTTAATAAAACCATATCAAGAATTAAAATAAATGTGAATAGTCTAAGCATGCCAATTAAAAGACAGAGATTATCATAGTGATTTGCAAAAAGCAAAATCCAAATATATCCTCTATACAAGAAATGCACTTTCTTTGAGATATTATTGACATACAACATTATATTAGTTTCAGGTGTTCAATATAACGATTAGGTATTTGTGTATATTGTGAAATGATCACCAATAAGCTACTTAACGAAATGCACTTTAAATATAAATATATAAAGATATATTTAGGGGCTTCCCTGGTGGCGCAGTGGTTGAGAATCTGCCTGCCAATGCAGGGGACACGGGTTCGAGCCCTGGTCTGGGAAGATCCCACATGCCGTGGAGCGACTAAGCCCATGAGCCACAATTGCTGAGCCTGCGTGTCTGGAGCCTGTGCTCCGCGACAAGAGAGGCCGCGATAGTGAGAGTCCCGCGCACCGCGATGAAGAGTGGCCCCCACTTGCCACAACTGGAGAAAGCCCTCGCACAGAAACGAAGACCCAACACAGCCATAAATAAATAAATAAATAAATAAATAAATAAAATTAAAAAAAAAAAAAAGATATATTTAAGTTAAAAGTAAAGGGAAGGAAAGATATATATATGCAAATTCTATCTAACTTATGAACGTCAGACCAACCTTATAAATGACAAGCTCAAAGTGCCTAACTTAAATATTAAGAAACCTGACATTACATGTTTTCAGGAAAATCCACCAATGAACACAGATGAGGGTAAACGTCTAACAGGTTGTGGGCCCTCTTCTCTAAAAGCAAAAGGTACTCTTCCAAAGTTAGAGCAAAATCCAATAGATTTTCTGAGAGCACATATATAGAAAAAAGTCCACTTAGGTGACTGGTAAATATAGCTATAAGAATACAGCATACAATACTGTACTACAAATATGTGCATAATTAGAGATAAGCAACCCATTTAAAAACATATTCTCTAAAAAAGATGGGTAATATCACTTTTTCCTCAATTTTTTGCAAGCAAAGTACTATTTAACTCAAAAGTAAAACAACATTATAATGATACTATTCTTTACTCCAAAAGTATACTTTATTAATAAGAGTTAATAAAATCTGTTATCAGAATAAAGGCTTTTTAAAATTTTGCATGTCAGTGTCTTTGTACCACAGCCCAAGATAGAGTAACAAATACTGAATTTATCCCTTCATCCAAAAACAACCAAAAAAACAGACAAAATACATGAATCAGTGGTTTTCCAGACACTGGACATCAGGCAGTGAAAGACAATGATCTCTAACAGATAGGAAGCAAATGAAATGAGCCCCTTCAAGTGTCACATCTTACTGCCTTGAGGGTTTCAAGGCCACAACTCGAGGAAGGAGGACCAGATGGAGCCAGGTAAGCTTCCTGAGTTAAGGGAGGAGGCAGAACTGAGAGTCTAGGAAAATCAATGCCACTAAAGTGAACAGGATGGAGTTCCAAACAGAAAAGAATTCCACAGAGAAATAATTCCAGAAATCTATACAGGGAATCCCTTAGTTTTCACCAGAGTACAGATCAGCACGTAAGTATAAGAAAACTACCCAAGGCCAAGGAAAAAAAAAAAAAAAAAATTTTTTTTAATTGAAAAAATTAGAACACAGCACATGTTCACATATAGAACCTAGAACAGTCATTTCCATCAGCCAGCCTGCAAAAACTCATAATTCATGAGATATTAGGTACTTTCCTTGGTAATGGGGAGGGTGTTTCCTTGGTAATGGGAAATAATTAGCCCTAGACTGAGCAATTCTCCTGACCCACCTAACAAACCATAAAGCAAAACTTGAAAGAATCAAACTGTTTCCAAAAAATTAACTACATGCCAAAACAAAGTTCAAAAATATTCGTAAATAGAAAAAATATCAAGCACCTAAAAGGGTAAAATTCACAGTGGCAGGCATCCAATGTCTGGAGTATAAAGAAGCAGGAAAAAACAATCTATGATGAGGAGAACAATCAATCAAAAGTGATCCAAAATTAACACAGATGTTAGATTAGCAGAAATAAACATTAAAAGTTATTATAATGGCATTCCATATGTTCAAAAGTTAAGTAGAGATACGGAAGATATTAAAAAGTTGAACTTCTAGGGATTAAACTACAATGTCTGAGATAAAAAATACAATGGATTGGATTAACAGATTAGACAGGACAGAAGAAAAGATTAGTGAACCTAAAGACATAGAAAGAGAAACTAGCAAAAACAAAAGACAAGAAAAAAACAGACCGCCAAAAATGAAAAGAACAGTAGTGAGCTATGCTTCAAGCAGCTTAATACGCATATAACTAGAGTCCCCAAAAGTAGAGGAAAGTAGAAAAACATATAAAGAAATAATGTTCAGGGACTTCCCTGGCAGTCCAGTGGTTAAGACTCAATGCTTCCACTGCAGGGGGCACAGGTTCGACCCCTGGTTGGGGAACTAAGGTCCCGCATGCTGCACAGCGCAGCCAAATAAATAAAAGAAATAATGTTCAAATTTTTTTCCAAATTTGATTAAAATAATAAACCCAAAGTCCAAGAAGCTCAACAAGCCCAAGCACAAAAAACATGAAAACAAAAAACAAAAAAAAAACCCCTACACTGAGACATCATAATCAAACTGCTCAAAAGCAGGGATAAAGAGAAAATGTGAAAAGCAGCCACAGAAAAAGACAGGTCAGAGGAGCCAAAAAAAAAAAAAAAAAGGATGACAGCAGAGTTCTCCTTGGAAACAATGCAAGCAAGAAGGCACTAGTATATCATAAAGTACTAGAATCCTTAGAATCTTTCAAAAACAAAGGCAAAAAAAAAGCAAAATAAAGACATTTTCAGACATACCAAAAAAAAAAAAAAGAATCCATCACTAGCAAACCTGCACTATAAGATATATTAAAGGAAGTCATTCAGGCATAAGGTGGAAACATGGACCTACACAAAGGAACAAAACACTAGAAATTGTAACTAGATGAGTATGATTTTTTTATTATCATTTAAATCACTATTAGAAATTATTGACTGTTTAAATAAAAATAACAACAATGTATTCATGAGTTTATGATATATGTGAAAATAAAATGTATGACAACAGTAAGATAAAAGCTGGGAGAGGAAAAACAGGAACAAACTATTAGAAGATTCTTATACTATACATAAAGTAGTATAATATAACTGAAGGTAGACTGTGATACGTTAAAGATATACTGTACATTATAAGCCATAAGGCAATCAATAAAATAACAATGACAAGCTAATCAACCAACAAAGGAGATAAATGGAAACATAAAAAATAATTTGAGAGGAGGAAAAAAGCAAACAAAGGGTAGATGGGATAAATAGGAAATAAACAGCAAGATGATAGACTTAAATCTAACCGTATCAGTAAGCATATCAAATGTGGTCGAAATACCACTGTCAGAGATTATCAAATTGGATAAAAAAAGATAGGCCCAACAAGATCAACTGCCTACAAGAAATGGACTTTAAATAAAAAGACACAAATAGTTTAAAAGAAAAACATTCTTTGTTTTTTGGGTTTTGGTTTCTGAGTTTTTTTGGCCATGCCACACAGCTTGCGGGATCTTGGTTTCCTGACCAGGATCGAACCCATGCCCCTGCAGTGGAAGCTCAGAGTCCTAACCACTGGAGCACCAGGGAATTCCCAAGAAAAAATATTTTTAAAAATAGATACCATCCGTGGAGAAATTGTCTTCCACAAAACTGTCCCTAGTGCCAAAAAGGTTGGGGACCGGTGATACAGAGGACATATCACTGAAATTAAAAACCACATGGGGAAAAAAAAAAAGAAACAGAAAAATCAATAAAATCAAAAGCTGGTTGCTTAAAAAGAGCAACAAAAGTGACACAGGAATGAAAAAGATGATATCATTATATATTCTACAGACACTGATAGAACAATAAAATATTATAAGCAACCTTTTGCCCATAAATTCAACAACTTAAATGAAATGGTCAAATTCCTTGAAAGACTGAAACTGCCAAAGCTCACACAAAAACATAACCTGAATAAGTAGTACATCATTAAAGAAATTGAATTTGTACTTAAAAACCTTCCAACAATAAATACTCCAAACTTAGATTGCTTCACTGCCAATCTCTGCCCAACATTTAAGGGAGAAACATATTATATTCTACACAAAATCTTAAAAAAATTCAGAAGAGGTGGGAACCCTTCCAAACTCATTTTAGGAAAGTAGCTTTACCCTAATACCAAAATTAGACAAAGATATTACAAAAGAAAACTATAGTTCAATATCCCTCTTGAACACAGATACAAAAATCCTCTTATCAAAATACTAGCAACTTGAATCCAGCAATATATAAAAAGGGTAATACATCATGACCAAGTAGAGTTTATCCCAGGATGCAAGACTGGTTCAATACTCAAAAAATTACTTAATGTAATTCACCATATCTACAGATTAAAAAGAAAAATCACACAATTACCTCAGTAGATGCAGAAAAAACATTTGACAAAGTCCAGTAACCCATTGCTGATAATTGGGGGGAAAAAAACCAAAACCTCTCAGCAAACTAGGAATAGAAATTACTCAATTGGATAAAGAGCATCTACAAAAAACCTACAGCTAATATCATACTTAATGATAAAAGACTTATTTTCCCCTAGCATCAGGAACAAGACAAGGATATCCACATTCACCACTTCTGCTCAACACTGTACTGGAGGTTGTGCCCCATGCAATCAGGAAGGGAGGGAGGGAAGGGGAGAGAGAGAGAGAAAACAAAAGAAAGAAGAAAAGAAAAGAAAAGAGAAGAAAAGAAAGAAAGAAAGGGAAAGAAAGAAAAAGAGAAAAGAAAGAAAGAAAGAAAGAGAGAGGAGGGAGGGAGGAAGAAATACAGAGAGAGAGAAAGAGAGGGAGGGAGGGAGAAAGGAAAGGCACTAAGATTTGAAAGGAAGAAGTAAAACAATCTTTATTCACAGTCAACATGCTCAACTACATAGAAAACCTAATGGAATCCATCAAAAGCTACTAGAACAAATAAGTTTAGTGAGGTTGCAAGATGTAAGATCAATACACAAACCTCAACCTGAATATGAATGTTCATAACAGCTAAATTTGTAATAGCCAAAAACTGGAAGCTACTCAAATGTTCATCACCAGATGAACAGATATACAAATTGTGTTATATCCTTACAGTGGAATATTACTTAGCAATAAAGGAATGAACTACTGACACACAACAACATGAATGAATCTAAAATAGTTACACTGAGTGAAGGACACCAGATCAAATATATGCGTGTGTATATATATCCACACCAGACTGACTTAATGTGTCCTGCCTTTGAGGATGATTTGTAAGAAGTTGAATTATCGATAATAGAATGTTTTGGGTGCTCTGATAAACATGAGAACAAAGTAAGAAAAATGGAAATGGGAAAAGGTGTTTTCCTCCTATCATTGAAGCAATAATGCATTAACTTTTGAATAATTCAGGGTTAAAAGGTAAAAACAAGATGCTGAAGTTCTCACTGAGAAAGGCTAGAATTCCCATGCACTGTTATTTTCCTGATGACTATCTAAAAATGCTGCCCTGATTTAGGTTTTCGGAAACATTTAAAAAAAAAAAAAAAAGCCACCATATGAGAGTGTTATGTGGTGAACTATTATTTTACATTTATAAATGTGGTGTTAGCATCACAAAATATAAATATACGCACATACCCACACACACACACACATATATTCCACTTAAAGCTCTAGAAATGCAAATTAATCTACAGCAACAGAATGTAGATCATATGCACATACACACACACACACACACACACATATTCCACTTACATAAAGCTCTAGAAATGCAAATTAATCTACAGCAACAGAATGTAGATCAGTGGTTGCTGGGGGAAGAGGCACAGAAAAAAGGCAGAAGGTAGGGACTACCTTGCAGGTGGTTGCTATGTTTACTATCTTGATTGTGGTGATAGTTTTACAGGTGTGTGTGTGTGTGTGTATATATATATATAGAGAGAGAGAGAGAGAGAGAAACTTAATGTACTTTAAATGTGTGCAACTTATTATAAATCAATTATGCCTCAATCAAGCTATTCCAAAAAATGCCTTCAAAATCATATGCAATTGCCTTGGTCAAGCATTCCAATCCAATGCTTTGATAAAAGGCTTTGCTTTTTAACAGTTCTATCACCAGTATAATGGAATATTAATATAGCATGTCAATGTTTCATAGTCCTGGGCAATCAATCACATAAAATTGGAATAATACCATTCTATTTATGTTTCGAGTCTCATTTAGTTAAAAGAAAAATTGAAGTAGGCAGGTCAAATACTGCCCCCATTTTACAGGTGAGAAAAACTACAGCCTAGGAAAATTAAGTGATTTACCCAAGGACTAAACGATAACAAATGCTGGGAAGTGAGACCAAAACATGGCCTCATAGACAGTTATGTTCTCACAAATTCTAAACTGAAAATTAGCAAGACCAACTTCAAAGGTCCCCCTGGTCAAAAAATGAGTGTTCTCTACAGATGACTGATAAGCTACCTGGAGTTTTGTGATAATGAAAATATCACTGTGAATAAATCAGAACTGTAATATTCTTGCCAACCAGCATTCTAGGAAATTATTTCCACTATTACAGGTTACATTTCCTGAGATTCTTTAAAGAATATATTCCAGGACTCCCCTGGTGGTGCAGTGGTTAAGAATCCGCCTGCCAATGCAGGGGACACGGGTTTGAGCCCTGGTCCAGGAAGACTCCTCATGCCACGGAGCAACTAAGCCTGTGCGCCACAACTACTGAGCCTGCACTCTAGAGCCCAGGAGCCACAACTACTTAGCCCGCATGCTGCAACTACTGAAGCCCGTGCGCCTAGAGCCTGTGCTCCTCAACAAGAGAAGCCACCGTAATGAGAAGCCCGTGCACCGCAATGAACAGTAGCCCCCGCTTGCCGCAACTAGAGAAAGCCCATGTGCAGCAACGAAGACCCAATGCAGCCAAAAATAAATAAATAAATAAATGTATTTTTTTTAAGTTTAAAAAAAAAAGAATATATTCCATTAATTGTCCCCATCTCTCCCAATAAAATCACCTACAAGCAGGATTATCTCTACCTGAGCAATGGGCAAGGCTTAAAATTCCCTTAAGAAATCAAAACCCCAAATCTAGGCTTCATGCAAGTTTGGGGTTCAAATTTACATTACTCATGTGGCACTGGAACTCCCCAAACTAAAAATTAATTTTTAAAACTGGCACTGGGCCAATGATGTCTGTGATGGCTTAGAAAACAGCTCCCAATCTCCTTCCAGGTAAAACTCAAATTTCTTGTAAAATTTTCCTTAAAGATTTTTTCTAGAAGTGCAAATTAAAAACTTAATAGACAAACTGGACAGCAGATTAGACAGAACTGAAGAAGGAATTACCTAGAAGACAGATCTGAGGAAATCACCCCCAATTCAGGGAAAAAAAAAAAAGATAAATGGATAGAAAATGAGTCAGCTCTATTTAGAAAACAGAATGAGAAGATCCAACAAATATGTTATAGTAGCACAGTATCCAAAACAGAAGATAAAGAATGGGAGAGAGTTGAAATTCAAAGAGACAATGGCTGAGAATTTTCAGAATTGATGAGAGACACAAATCCTCATCTAGAATCAGCTCAACAAATGAAGCCACACCTAGACACATCAAACTGAAAGTACAGATCACCAAAAAGTAAACCTTAAAAGTAATTAACAAAGTCAGATTACTTACAAAAGGACAATTAGATGGAATTTAACTTCTCAACAACAGAGACCAGAAGACAACAGAAAAGTACCTTCAAAGTGTAAGGGAAAACAAATGTCAACTAAAATTCTTAACCCAGTTAAAATATTATTTGAGAGTGAGGCTGAAAACTACTCTAGTACCTGATTACATCATGTTCTTTCAAGCCTGTGAAGCTTTATGTTTTCTGTTCCTTCTATCCATAATGTCCTCCTTTAACTCCCAATCTCCTTCCAAATCAAATTCAAGTTCTTTGTAAAGTTTTCTTCAGCTTTCACTAGTATGCAGTATCAACAGAGACCACAGAGGCTAAGAACACAAGATTTGGATATGCACAGAAATGGGTGTGAATAACAGCTCTGTGACTTTGGTCATGTTGCCTCCCTGAGACTATATTTTACTTATGTAGATGATAATATCAACCCCTAAGGCTTGTTAAGAATGTTAAATTAGATATATGTAAATTCCTGACCTACAATAAAACTCATTAATAAGAAAATGTACAGATTAGCTATTAGAAGAGACTTCAGAATATTGCTTGATCAACATTAAAAAAATAGCATTTGAAAATTTTTATAATATAAAATATTGAGAAAAAGCAATAAACAAGGAATTAGAAAAAGTAATTTTTTAAATGATATCATTTATAGTAGAAACAAAAAGAAGGTATCGGGGAACAAATTTAACAAAAGATACACAATTTATGGAGGAAATTACTTTATTGATAGAAAAAACAATTTACACTACTCTCACGGTTAGAAAGATTTAGTACTACAAAGATGACAACATGTGTTTTCTACTGAAAAGAATTCCACTGCATGATTAAACAACAGTTTAATTGTTTCTATATTTTCTCATTATTTCTATATTTTTCCTATTTAATATAGTATTATAATGAATATCCTTGTAGAGACTCCTTCTGCAATGTCCTCAAATTTAGCATGATTCCAAAAAATAACTAACAGAATTTTCCACAGAACTTGACAAGCTGACCCTGAAATTCAAATGAAAAAGCTAGGGACCAAGTATAGCCAAGATTCTTTTGAAGAATTATAAGGGAAATCTTGCCATACTGAGATATATTCTAATGTTATAATAATTAAAATAGTATGATATTGTTGCAAGAGACATATTAATACAACAGAGAGCTTAGGACATATACAGGAAACTGATACATGACAGATGTGGCACAAAAATCAATGAAGAAAAACATGGCTGTTTAATAAATGGTGCTAGATGTTTACAGTACCCAAGACATGGAAGCAACCTAAACATCCATTGATAGATGAATGGATAAAGAAGATGTGGTACATATATACAATGGAATATTACTCAGCCATTAAAAAGAATGAAATAATGAAATAATTCCATTAGCAGCAACATGGATGGACCTGGAGATTATCATACTAAGTGAAGTAAGTCAGACAGAGAAAGACAAGTATCATATGATATCACTTATATACAGAATCTAAAAAAAAAAAAATGGTACAGATGAACTTATTAACAAAAAAGAAACAGACTCACAGACTTAGAGAATGAACTTATGGTTACCGGGGGGAAAGGCTGGGGGGGAGGGACAGACTGAGAGTTTGGGATTAAAATGTACACACTGCTATATTAAAATAGATACCCAAGAAGGACCTACTGTAAAAAAAAATTTTTTTTAATAAATAAACGGTGCTAGAATAACTGGATCCTCATATTGAAAAAGATAAAATTAGATCTCAATCTCACATTATATGTAAAAATAAATTCCAAATGGACTAAAGACCTAAATATGAAATACAAAATGTCAAATCTTTCAGAAGAAAACTTATAAGCATTTTTTTAAACCAAGGTAGAGAGGATTGCTTTAAAAAGACAAATAGGACTTCCCTGGTGGCAGAGTGGTTAAGAATCTGCCTGCCAATGCAGGGGACACAGGTTCAATCCCTGGTCCGGGAAGATCCCACATGCCACGGAGCAACGAAGCCCGTGTGCCACAACTACTGAGCCTCCGCTCTAGAGTCCGTGAGCCACAACTACTGAGCCCACACACCGCAACTACTGAGCCCGCATGCTGCAACTACTGAAGCCCGCGCGCCTAGAGCCTGTGCTCTGCAACAAGAGAAGCCTGCACACCACTATGAAGAGTAGCCCCCGCTCGCCACAACCAGAGAAAGCCCACATGCAGCAACGAAGACCCAACGCAGCGAAAAAATATATAAATATTAAAAAAAACACAAATAATACGAACTACAGTAGTAAAACTAGATTTTTAATTTCAAGCTTTTTACAACACTATTATATATTACAAGGTGAAAAGACAAGCCACAGGCTAAAACAATGAAATCAGGAATCCAAAGATCAGTATCTAGCATACATTAAGACTCAGTAAAATAAAATTTAAAAACCCAGTAGAAAACAGACAAAGATGATGACTGATTAAAAAAAAAAAAAATTTATGAGTGTATGCAAAGGTCAAGAATGGTTGAAAAATCTTTAATAAAAAGAATAAAGCAAAAGGACTATCTGAAAGAAAAAAAAAAAAAGAAAACAGGCAAAGAATATGAACCAGCAGTTCACAAAAGAAGAAACTAAATGGCCTAAAAACAAATGAAAAGATATTCAACTTTACCTAGCAGTCAGGAAATGCAAAATTTTTAAATATGCTTATAACCAACAGACTGGCAAAATATTATAGATAGATAGATACATACATACATACATACATATATATATATATCACCAATTTCGGTAAGTAGAAAAACAGGAACTCAAATTCCTGGTGGAAGTGTAATTGGGAGTAAACTGGCTAAACCAACAGAAGGCACCTCTTAACTATCTAGTAATGCCGAAGAATAGAACGCACACTCTATGATCCAGTGATTCCTCTCCTAAAAACATTCTGGTGTATCTATACAAGGAGACACATGCAAAGATATTCACTATAGCCCTTTTGGAAACAATGAAAAATGTAAAGCATCTAACTGTCCTTCAGCAAAGAAACAGGTAAGCAAACTATGGTTTAATCATACTAAAGAATGTTTAATAGTAGTTAGAAATGAATGAACTAGTCTATTTTAGTAACATGGTAAATAAGGCAAGCTGCAAAAGGATTCATATAATGTAAAATAATTTATGTAAAATTTTCACATAAATATTGTTTAAATGTAGTACATTTAAGTAAATGTAAAAAGTAAATATAAAAGTAAAACATGCATGGATATGACACAGGAATTTCAGGATAATGGTAACCCCAAGGGAGGGAAAGAGAAAGGGAGGGAGAAGAGGATGACCTTTATTTTTCTGATTGAAAAAAGCTCTAAGGAAAATATGACGAAAGGTTGACCTCTATTAATCTCAGTGGTGAGTACAAAGGTATTTGTTATATTATTTTTATACTTTTATGTATATTGAAAATGTTTCATAGTTGAAAATAGTTTTAAAGAATTTAATATGAAATAAAAATGATTAGAAAAAAAAATACTATTTAACAACACTTCTAAATTGCTCTGTTGTAGTTAAACCTCGTAACTATGAAGATGACTAGAAATTACACTTCCAGCTCAAGTAGCATCTTCTCCACTAAGTAGAATCTGTCTACATTATTTCTAGTAAATTAGCAATGACAAAAAGTACAATGAACACAGAAAAGAGAACAAAGATTTCTTTAACTCTTCTTCCTCCAAGCTCTCAGAACAGGAGTGTTGTGCTCCTTTGTTTGAATTTGTGACTTGAGTTAGACGGATACTGCTGTAGAGAAAATTTCAGATTCATAGGAAAGAAAATTTCACAAGTAATCCATGTAAACACATAGATAACATACTAAAACTCTGAATATGTGCAAAGAGAATATAAATAAAAGAGATAAATATGGCACAGGTCTTCATCATCAAATCTTTATTGAAAGTTTGTTACTTGTAGCGATATAAACTAGAAATGAAAAAAATTGTTAATTCAGAAAATCAAATCCTGCAGTATGGTTTCACACTGTACTTATGCTATAGCGGTGTTGCCTCTACACATGAGCTTCACAGTGAAGATAAAACTCACCACTGGACTTTGCAACATGAGACTTGAAGGACAGGAATACATACAGGGAGCTAAAAAAAATAACAGAGAGGATCCCACTGCAAAGGAGATGATAAGGTTGGCAACGTAGGTAGAGGCCACGTTGTGGAAAACACTGACGCCAGGCTAAGGGTGTCAGACTTTAGCTTATAAAAAATGGGAAGCCATTTTTTTTTTTTTTGGCTGCGCCAGGTCTCAGTTGCAGCC
The DNA here is from genome assembly GCF_965194805.1 of Balaenoptera borealis. Lineage (NCBI taxonomy): Eukaryota > Metazoa > Chordata > Mammalia > Artiodactyla > Balaenopteridae > Balaenoptera > Balaenoptera borealis. Next base: position 62,843,750 of record NC_138863.1, read on the forward strand.
CGTGGACTGTTAGTTGCAGCATGCAGGGTCTTGAGTTGCAGCATGGGGGCTTCTTAGTTGTGGCATGCTTGCGGAATCCAGTTCCCTGACCAGGGATCTAACCCGGGCCCCCTGCATTGGGAGCACAGAGTCTTACCCACTGGACCACCAGGAAGCTATTTTAAGCAAAGTAGTGACATATGTAAAGCAGAATTTTATATGAGTGAAGGTTAGACTGAACTGTGAAATTATTACAGGCAGGAAAACAGTAAATTATCATGGAATAGGTTATGATGTGATGAAGGCTTGACCTAAGGTAACAGCAGAGAATGAAAAGAACAAATCTAAGAGAAAACAAAAGAACAGGTCTTGGTACCAAGCATGCAAGGAGAGGGAAAGGGAAGAATCAATAATGACACAAGAAGACACTATTAGATATCTACCCAAAATCCATTCCTCTGTTTTTCCCCAGACATGAGACAACAAAGACCAAATGTAAACAAACTAAGTGATGGAACAAAAGTTTATAAAAAGCCTGGGTCCTCAATAACACTAATAAGCTGCTGAACTAGTCCTGAAATGCAAAACAGTAAATCTCTTCAAGGTTTAAGCCACTAGTACCTGGGATTTCTGACTGGGGGAAAAATAATACTAATTTAAAAAGAAACAAAGGGAATTCCCCAGCGGTCCAATGGTTAGGACTGTGCTTTCATGGCCAAAGGCCCAAGTTCAATCCCTTGTCAGGGAACTAAGATCCCACAAGCCTCACAGCACGGCCAAAAAAACTAAAATAAAATAATAAATAAATAAATAGGGAAAAAAAAGGAAAATCTACATGGAAGTATTTTGGAGAGCGATATAATTGATTCAATTTAGACATGCTGACATTAAGGTAATGGGAGGGTATTCAAGTGGACAAAAGTTCCCAAACTGGTATGACTCAAAATAATAGCTTCCTAGATTTAACCAATGAAACTTAGATTATTCAAAGTTACAGATTTCTTTACTATAGGATTTCTTTAAGATGTTACACATTGCAGATAGTCAAGAAGATACAACGTGAGGTGTTTCCCAAATTTGCTTGGCCACAGTACACCCCTCTGTAGTAGAAAATCTCTGTAAAACATGTCTAGAGAAATAGATAAAATATAGCTGATCCTTGAAACTTTAAGAATAGAGTATTCTAGGGACTTCCCTGGTGGTCCAGTGGTAAAGAATCTGCCTTCCAATGTGGGGGACATGGGTTCGATCCCTGGTCCGGGAACTAGGCCCGCACACCACAACTACTGAGCTCGCACACTGCAACAGGAGAGCCCGCATGCCGCAAACTACAGAGCCCATGGGCCCTGGAGCCCGTGCGCCACAACTAGAGAGAGAAAATCCACATGCCACAACTAGAGAGAAGCCCGCACGTCAACAAAGAGCCTGGGCCACAACGAAGGGTCCCACGTGCCGCAGCTGAGACCAGACTCAGCCAAATTAATTAATTAATTAAAAAGAATAGCGTATTCTACAAAGAACTCACTAATACGTGAAAAGATAATACAATTAGAATATCACCATTTTGCAGCCCCTAATAAAATAATAGATCTAGACAATGATAATCGATAGCTGCAAATATCTTTAACATGACAGGGAACTTCATGACAAATGGATTGGGCTGACAAACCTGAACCCACCGATCAACCTAACATTTATTAAAGAACAGACAAGGAGACATTCTGTGGCTCCAGCTATGATTCAACAGGAAGTATAAAACACCATGATAAAGTTTTCTTGCCCCCTCCCCAAAAAAAGAGAACCTAAAATTTGATCAAGACTCTAGATCCAACTACTAGTTTACAAGAAATAATGGGCAGAAGAACAAGTTAAATATCACAGAGATGCAATCAGTAAAACCCAGAATGTCGGTTTCTTTAACAAATAAATTGCAAAGAAGGAAAAAAGAAGGGGGAGGGGGAGACTATAAATTAAGATTCTTAAGAGAAATAAAAACCAAATACAACATTAGGACATTGTTTGCATCCTACTCCTAAATTAACCCTAAGAAATCATTTATGAGACAAGTGGGAAAATCTGAACACTCACTTGCTATTTGAAGACATTAAAAAATCACTGTGAATATTTTAGGTACTATAATTGTGGTAACAGTACTGTAATTCTTTTAATTGTGATAAAATACACATAACATAAAATTTATTATTTAACCATTTTTAAGTGGTATTAAGAACATTCACATTGTTGTGCAACCATCACCACCATCCAAACTCAAGAACAGTTTTATCTTCCCAAACTGAAACTCTACCCATTAAACAATAACTTTCCATTCCCCCTTCCCCCCAGCCCCTGACAACCACCATTCTACTTTCTGTCTCTGTGAATGAGACTATTGCAGGTACTTCATATAAACAGAATCATACAACATTTGTCTTATTGTGTCAGGCTTATTTCACTTAGCATAAGGTTTTTAAGGTTCATCCATTTTGTAGTATGTGTCTGAATTTCATTTCTTGTAAAGGCTGAATAATATTCCATCTTATGAATATGCCACATTTTGTTTATCCATTCATCTGTCAGTGGACATTTGGGTTCAGTTTTATTTTTCAGGGTTCATATCTCTTTACTGAGATACATACTTAAACATTTATAAACTGAATTATAAGACACCTGAGATTTGCTTCAAAATAGATTAAAAAGATATCACTTTTCACTTATCAGGTTAACAAAGATCAGAAAAACTGGTAACACCATATACATTGGCCAAGATGTGTGGAAACATGCTCTTTCAAACACTGTTGGTGGGAGTGTAAATTAATCTCTTTGGAGGGCTCTATCACAGTTTAAAATGCACATTTCCATTAACCAAGATATAATATAACTTCTGATAATTTATCTTCACACATATACTCACACACACACACAAAGAAGTGTATACAAGAATACTGACTACAACAAAGCTTATATTAAGCCCAAGACTGGAAACAATTTACATGTCTATCAGTAGGGAACTGACTGAATAAACTACAGTAAAATACAAAAATATGAAAATGCAATAGAATACAATTTAACTTTAAAAAATAAAATAAAATGGTTCTATGTGTACTAATAAGAGACAGAATCCAATAAGTACGTTCACAGGAAAAAAGCAAGAAGATTCAGAGGAGTATAACACTGTTCAAGCAGACATTCACTGCTTTGATTTCTGGCATTGCCACACCAAATAACCTAAAAACTTCCTACAACAAAACATCTAAAAATGCTGAGTAAATTATAACTAAAATCTTTTAAATGTATAACTAAGCTCAAAAGTAAGGGAAATCTCTCACTGAGGTGTGGGATGGAGGAAAGAGGAACCTTTACTTTTTACTTTTCCACCTATTTTTATGTTATAACCAATAAGTATTACTTTTGAAATTAAAAAAGAAATCATTCCTGAAGTACACTGAAAAAAAAGATGCTATAAATTTAATAATCCATGCCACTCCCTGAATAACTAAAGCAATGTAATCTCAGGGCAAATTTTCAGGTATAACAGCTACTATTTTATCCAATTTAATTCAACCTTTACTACTAAGTACAAGAGCCTTTGAATAATAATAGCAAGATGAGGTTCCTATTTTTTAAGGAGTTTAGAATCTGTGAGGAAGAATAAGGAGGCAAAAGAAATCAATAATACACGATAGAACATGAAAATGGTCATCCTCTGCATCAAAATTTGAAAACTAAATGTTTAAAATTCCAATTTCTGGTTCATAACATCAGAGCCCCAAACCAGTCTGACATTAATTTAGATTTTCGATTACTTTTTTTTTTTCATTACGTTTTTTGAACTCATCCATCCATTAATCATTTGTGACAATGACTGTACTTACATTAGTGGCAACATACAATTATTAATACATAGTTTCTATAGGCTTTGTGATCTCTTCCCACAAATGAATTCTCAGTTGTTTTCTTCCTTTGATTCCTATACCTGTTAATAGGTCACATTTATTATATCAGTACTACTAATCAAAAATAACTGAATTCCCTGGTGGCACAGTGGTTAAGAATCTGCCTGCCAATGCAGGGGACACTGCAGGTTCGAGCCCTGGTCCGGGAAGATCCCACATGCCACGGAGCAACTAAGCCCGTGTGCCACAACTACTGAGCCTGCACTCTAGAGCCTGTGCGCCACAACTACTGAGCCTGTGCTCTAGAGCCCACGAGCCACAACTACGGAGCCTGTGCTCTAGAGCCCACGAGCCACAACTACTGAGCCCATGTGCCACAACTATTGAAGCCCGCGTGCCTAGAGCCCGTGCCCCGCAACGAGAAGCCACGCAATGAGAAGCCCACGTACTGCAACCAAGAGTAGCCCCCACTTGCTGCAACTAGAGAAAGCCCGTGCGCAGCAACAAAGACCCAACACAGCCAAAAATAAATCAATTAATTAAAAAAAAAAAAAAAAGGGAATGCTACTTGTAGAGGCAATAGAGAAAAGTGCTGAACTGTCAGGCTCTGGAGCCAGCATGCCTAGCCAGCTACCTGTGTAATCCTGAGCAAGTTTCCTAAAACTCTGTGCCCCACTTTCCTCTTCTGTACAAGGGGAATAATAACAGTAACAATCTCAGAGTTATTGATTAAATGAGTTAATGTAAAACAGATTTTAATATTTGACCACTATTTTCCAAATAGATGAATAAAAATCCAAAATTTTAATAGCACTCTGTTGTTGAGGCTGGTGTGAAACAGAGAGTCACATGCTCTGCTTACTCCTAAGCCTTATGGGGGGCAATCTGGAAATCCCACTTTGAGAATTTATCCCACTGATGTTCTTGCACAGGTAGGCAAAGAGAGGTATACCATTTTTTTATTTCGTACTGAAACCGAAATGTCCATCAAAAGTGATGACTAAATAAAGAATGGCAAATTTATGACATGAAACACTATGCAGCAGATTTTTTTTTTTTTTAATAGAGTGAGTACACTGATTTACTGACGTGGAAAGATCTCAAATAAGTGAAAAATTCAAGATGTATACAACAGTGCATATGATAGGTTATCTTTTGCATAAAAAGAGACTGAAAAATCAAAATACATATTCATCCTTGTTTCTTTTTGCACGAAGAGAAACTAGTAACGGTGTGAAGAAACTGGGCAGATGGGAGACAAGATGGGAGGGAAACTTCAAACTGTGTATCTTTTTATTTTATTTTTTTGCTTTTGTAGCTACATAAATATTTTACCTATTCAATTGTCAATTTTTACAGTATTTTTAAGTGTCTGGCATACACTTTAAGCTGGCAAGTGTTAGCTGCAATTATTACTATTGTTGTTATTAGCAATAGCAGTATTATAAGTATTATTATCATTAACAAATAGCTCCTTTCTGAAGCTTTTTTCTTACTCCCTCTGCACAGAGCCTCCTCTAACTCCCAGACTATTTAAGGAATTTATCATTTTCTACTCTAGTGTAAGCGGCTTAAGGGGTAGGTCAATGTCTTGTTCATTTTTAATATCCTAGGAGCCTTGCTTGTACCTAGTCGATACAAATATTCTGGAATAACAGTAACCTACAAGTACTCCAAAGAAAAGTGACCATTTCTAACGGGATTATACTCTATCATTAATTATAAGACCTGAAAATTGAAAAACTTGAATGACTGGATTTGCTAACATTCTTTCGGCTACTGCCCAGCCAAAATCTCCTCTCTTTGACTAAGTTTTTTCTTTTCCCGGGACTTCCCCAGACACTGACATCATGTCCCAAGCCAAGACACAACATGTACCAACTCTTTAACTCACTGCAATCTCTGAAACGTCTTTTGTCCTAAATCCCAACACCCTGGTACATCATTCCTATCGAAAAAGATTTGAGTGTTTCCTTTTAGATAGAGGTTCACACATTAGTCAGTGTATAAAGTGCCCTTTTAACTGGAGAAGACCTAACACTTGATTCCTAATTCGCTCAGGGTTTTGTTTGTGCTGGTATGGAAGGTATTCTATAATTGACTGCTCGCTCAGTAAGCTCAATTCTAGATGTCATTCCAGAACACCAAATACTCCACTGACAGCTCAACAGTCACTTTTCATACAGGCCCCTCCCCTTCCCTCCTCCCTCAACCCCCATCAGCTCAAGAGCTCCTTCCCTCATACTGACACACTGACAGTTCAGAAGTCCCTTTCCACAAGCTGTCCTCCCCTGCAGCTGCAAGACCACCTCCCCGAGTCGCATCATCCAGCGACCCAATTCGGTCCCCAATATCATCCCTCTCCCAGCCAATCCAAATCACATTATCAGTCTCTTCCCAAGAAACAGGCAGCTTTAAAGCCTTTCCCAACAAGTACGCAATTGACAGCTCGACACCAGATTCCCCAAGTATCCTTTCCTCTTCTCTCCGCTCCTACCCCACGCACTGGCTCTTTTCTCTCAATCACTCGTTCGCCCTGGCTTCCCTGAAAATTCACAGCCTTGTTCCCTAAATATGCTCTCCGCTCTCCCCTCCTCCCCATCTCCTTCACCGCTGACAGCTCAGTCACTTCCATCCCCATGTGGCTGCAACCTCCTGCCCCACTCCTTTCCCTTGACAGCTCTGGGTCGGCTCCAAGCTCCCCCTCCCCAAGGCCTCCCCAGACCTCGGCCTGGGCCTCCCGCGGTGCCCCCCGCCCCGGAGGACAGCTCCACTCACCCACTCTCCCGCATCACGTTGCTGTCCCCGCAGTCGCAGGCACCGCCGGCCTGGCTGCGGAACATGTTGAAGTCGTGTCCGGTGTGGTCACCCTGGTGGAAGCACTCGGCGCACAGCGACATGCAGGGAGAGATGCCGCACGTCCGGCAGCGGTAGGCCACGAAGTTGGCTGTCCAGACCAGGCCGCAGAGCGCCGCGGGGTCGTAGGCCCGCACCGCCGCGCAGAACTCGTCGTAGCCTCCGCCGCCCGCCAGAAGGCACTTACACCACTCCAGGGCCTCCTCCTCGGCCGCCCCCGGACCGCCCCCGCCGCCGGCCGCCGCCGCCTCCTCGCCGTCCGCAGCCGCAGCCAGCGGCCGCTCGGCGCTCAGCACCCGCTCCAGCAGCGCCTGCAGCTCCTCGGCACCTGCGCGGTTGTCCGGCCGGCTGAGGGCCGCCTTCAGGTGCGCGGCGGTGGCCGCCTTGTCGAGGGCCAGCCCGGGCGCGGGCATCTCGGCTTGGGGTGGCTGCGGACCCCCGACGGCCGCCGCTGCCGCCGCCGCCGCCATGATGAGAGCTCAGAATTTGGAGAGTCCAGGGCCGGCGGCTCCTCCTGGGAGGGTGGGGGAATTGGCTGCTGCGATTGCTCGGCCCTCCCAACTCTCGCGATACCCCGGGGCTGCGCGCACCTCTGCCTGTGTCCCCGCCCCTGCACACGCCCCCTCGCGCTGGGGTGCCTGCTTCCCGACCCTCTCGCCTGGGACGGACCTCCAGTTTCTTCCTCCGACCTCTTGGCTCTCAACTACAATTGAGAGCCACTAAAATAAGGGACCCGACTTTAAAATTATTTAATATGGAAAATCTTTAATATGGACCATTTTTCCTCTATTTACCTGGGCTACAGGAATACAGACAGCATCTTTCAGCTGTTTTTTAGGCATCTGCATTTCGTTCTGAGATGTAGATCCCCACTGTTATCAAACCCTTAATTACGATTGAATTACTATTATTATTGAAAAACCCTCCTAATTTTTCGCCCTGTATCAATTCTTACCCTCACACTATTACCAGTTTAATCTTCTCAAGTACATTTTTTAGAGGATTAAAATATATTCTTACTCTCACTCTCCTGTTCAAAATCTTTAGTGGAAACAAAAGTCAAAACCTCCTTGAATCTTCTCTTAATGCCCACCACCAACCTATCTTTCTATCATTATCTCCTTGTGCTACTCTAAGTTTGCCATTTGAAAGAGACCAATGGGACTCTTCAGTGTTTTCTGAAAGATGCTTTATGCCTGTAGTCTTTATTGTTCCTAGTTCCACCCCTACTCCACCCCATACAGTCGCCCCACACTCCTGTTCTAGCAATGTCTGCCCATTTCATTTCCCTTCTTCAAAAATGGCTCTGAGTTGCTCCGTGGGTCGGTGGCCTATAGCTCGGTTCTCGGCTCTCATGTTCGGAGGTGGGAGGGACACGGGACAGGCCCGCACACCTGAGCTGCCCGGAGAGGATCCCCGCACCCAGCAGGAGAAGGAGGAGACTAAGCAGGGAAAAGGACGCATAGCTTCTGATGCGAGTCACGTGCTGGAAGCTGCCCTGGAGCAGATGGACGGGATCATCGCAGGCACTAACACAGGGGTGGATATTAGCTATGGTACCTGTGAGCCTGCACTGGCTTCCGCGGCTTCCTACATGAACCCCTTCCCGGTGCTCCATCTCGTCGAGGACTTGAGGCTGGCCCTGGAGATGCTGGAGCATTCTCAGGAAGAGAGCAGCCCTCCTGAGCCAGATCCCAGGCCCCACAGCTGCCTACATAAAAGGGTGGTTCGAGGAGAGCTGGCTGCTGCTTTCCGGCTCACTTTACACCTGGCATGGGCGCCGATCCCTCCCTCCAGTCCTGCTAAGTACTACTGACTCAGGCTGCAGTGTTTACAGAAAACGTTATGAAGCTTCAAGAAAATGATAGGTCCATAATTCCTCAGTCTGAAACCCTTAATTCCTCAGTAGGAAACCCTTGGGTCCACGTGCATTTTAGAACTCAGAGCTTATTAAACTTTAGAAAGGTGAGACAGTGCATGTGTACTGTACTGTATGTACCATCTCTAGCAGATACAGGGCAGGAAACACGTGAACATTTCTTCAGCAAAACTTGTGAATATCTGCATGAAGTGGGATAAACAAAGACTACAAATACATAATTTACAGTGACTATGTATTTTTACCTTGTATAGATGTACCTGAATTCATGAAACCATTTCTCTAATATTGAATTGAAATTATTTTTAATCTTTCACTAATAATATGGCATTGCTGCACACACACACACACACACAAAATGGCTCTGAACTTATTTGATGATACAAATTTTTGCTTTCGCTATAAAAACCTCATCCCCACCGCACTACTGATTGGTAAATTTCTTGAGTGCAAAAAATGAATCTTCTTCATCATTGCCCATAAGTGTTCAAATATTTGCCTGATTACTGTTGTTAAATGGAATATAATAATAATAGATAATTTTTGTTGCATATTTATTATGTGCCCCATTCTTTATATATGTTATTTATTTTAACTCTCTCAATAATCCTATGAAGTAAAGAAACTAAAACTTACAGAGGTCGTTTATGTGTCCCAGAAACACACAGCTGGCAATCAAATGAGATGTGACTAGAACCCAGGTCTATCTGAATCCAAAGTCCTGCTCTTCCTACCACATCAATGCTTCCCAAACCTGCCTGATCCTAAGACTCACCTTAAGTTCTTACAAAAACAAATTTCAGAGCCCCACCCCAGACCCAAGGTATCAAAATCTCCAGAGGTTACACTGCCCTATCTAACAGAATCTGAATCTTGAAAAAGATTATCATTAATGATCTTTCCAGAACTAAAAATCTACAGCTTTTTAAGTTTCTATAGCTCACCTCCAGAGAGCTGGGTGTATTATTAAAAGTAACTTAGTAACACATGGCAGAGGACAACCAAGAATGAAAAAAACTGTAGGAGAAGCGATCCAAGGAAGTAGAATGAGTATTTCCAATCCATAACCAGTGATATAAATGAACCTAACATAACAAAAACATACTATATCACATGTCTAGACTCTCTACATTAGTAAAGCATTTCACAATCCTCATTTAACAGTGATAAATAATTCAAAAATTGCTCAATAATTCTCTTTATGAATCACCAAATTATAAACCAAATAAAATCCAGGAGCAATTCAAACTAAGGTAAAACTAGTGTGTATTCACTAATCAGTGTCTGTGGGTTCAGGCAGTTGGGGAAGTGTGCTGGTATCTCTCCAGGATTGCTTTCCTGTGGAGAATAACAAAGGCGCCTGCTCTGCTTGACCACTATGATGCATGCTGCACATGCAACCTTTTCAGCATTCCTTAGTGGTCTCTACGCGCTCTGTGAAATTCCTACAAATTTCTACAAAATTCCACCACTTGTCACCAGTGCCTCTTTTTTTCTGTAACAAAAACAAACAAAAAAACTTCAAATGCCACCCCCTATTTCAGTTACATAGACATTGCAGTGCACATACAGAAATCTGGACATTTGCCAGATTGCCCACCAACTTTGTTCATGAGGATATTAGATATGTTCAAAATCAGAGAACCATTAAAAATAACTGGTAATAACAAGAATAGAAATAACCCAAGTGAAAAATGGGCCAAAAATGTGAATAGACACTTTACCAAGGAAGATATATAAGCGGCCAATAGACATAGAAAACATGCTCAGCATCATTAGTCATTAAGAAAATGCAAGTCAAGGGACTTCCCTGGTGGTGCAGTGGTTAAGAATCTGCCTGCCAATGCAGAGGACATGGGTTCCATCCCTGGTCCGAGATGATCCCACATGCTGCGGAGCAACTAAGCTTGAGTGCCACAACTACTGAAGCCCGCATGCCTAGAGCCCATGCTCCGCAATGAGAAGCCACCGTAATGAGAAGCCCACGCACCACAACAAAGAGTAGCCTCTGCTCACCACAACTAGAGAAAGCCCATGCGCAGCAACGAAGACCCAACGCTGCCAAAAATAAATACATAAATTAATTTTTTTAAAATGAAGAAAATGCTAGTCAAAACTATGAGACACCACTATACACACTAAAATGGCAATAATCAGAAAGAGAGACAGTAACAAATGTTGGCAAGGATATGGAGAAACAGGACCCCTCATACAACATTGATGGGAATGTAAAATGGTACAGCCTCTTGGGAAAACAGTTTGCCAGTTATGTACTTAAAATGTTAAACATAAATTTACCATAGAACTCTACAATTCCATCCCTAGGAATCTACCCAAGAGAATTTAAAACATATACCCACACAAAGACTTGTAGATGAATATTCAGAGCAGTATTATTCATAGTCAAAAACAAAAACTGGAAGTGATCCAAGGGTCTATCAATTTGTAAATGGATAAACAAAATGTGGCATATTCATATAATGCTATACTATTTAACAATAAAAAGAAATGAAGTACTGATGCATGCTACAACATGGGTGAATTTCAAAAATGTTATAACAGTGGAAGAAGTCAGACACACAAAAAAGTGTATATTGTATTATTCCATTTATCCGAACTGTCCAGAAAAGGTACATTTATAGAGACACAAAATAAATTAGCAATTGTTTGAAGCTGGGGGTTAAGAACAGGGAGTGCCTGCAAATGAGCACAGAGATCTTTTTAGGTTTATAGGAATGTTCTAAAGATGGATTGTGGTGATGGTTGCACAACTATGTACATTTACTAAAAATAATTTATTTCTACTCTAAAAACAGGTGAATTTTATGGTATGAAATTATACTGTAATAAAACAGTTAATAATAATAATTAATATACTTGCTATTTGAGATGAGTGAAATCATCAAATTTCTGTCCAGGTAGAAACTGTATTACTGCTTTAGCTTTCAAAATCAACATGACAGGCTCTCAAATCTTAGCCTCTCCTAGGATGTCTGGGGCTTGTATCATTTGAATCCAGAAAGTCTGACATTTTTCTCTTTCAACTCATTAGTGTAATATAAAAACTCTTCTTCTAAATTACCTCTCAAGTCACCGTGCTGTGTCATGGGGAATTCCTACAACGATCATATTTCCATGAGGGAAAGCCAGATTGAAATTCAGCTGCACCCATTTAAATACATTTAAAGGCTAAACCTCACAAAATTACATGGAATCACTCTGTTACTCTATGGAAGACATTGAATAAATAACAATACAACATACTGCTGTTAAAGAAAGCCACAAAATAACATCTAAAAAATTTTGTGCATTTATGTACTGCATCTTAATTTATGTGAATAGGAATCTTGTGATACTTCTAAATTGGCTTTTCCAATTGAAATAAACCACACACAGATAAGGTAAAAGCTATAAATGATAAATAACATAATTGCTTCCAAAATTAGAGACCCTTAACAGAGAACTTATAAATGAATGTAAACTCTCCAAAGTTGGTGTTTTTTGGTTTTGTTTTTTGTTTTTGGCTGCATGGCACGTGGGATCTTAGTTCCCCACCAGGGATCAAACCCATGCCTCCTGCAGTGGAAGCACAGAGCCCTAACCACTTGGCTGCCAGGGAATTCCTTCCAAAGTTGTTTGTGTATTTATCTGGACTCTCTTGGTTTCAAGAGACAAAAACCTGACTTAGCTTAAGCCAAAAAGAGGATCGTGTTAGATCATATAAACAATTGGGGGAAGGGAGAGGTGAACCTGGATGCATCTCCACTTTTGCTTTCAAAACAATGGAGCATTGGCTCCATTGTTCCCAGCTCCAGGTCACATCTCCACAACCTCACAACAGAGAAAAAGAGTCTGTTCTCTGCCAGATCCACTTAAAACCCTGGAGAAGAATTCTGACTGGCCCAGCTCAAGGCCCATGCCACCCTTATCACCAGAAGGAAGAGGAGGAATTACCTGCTGGGAACATAAACATACAAGATACCTACAACTGTATTAACTTCTGAATTTCTGCCTGGCCTCCAAATACACACCGAACCTATGCACACAGCAAGCTCACCAGTTCTAATGGCAACTGTTGAAATTCACACCATAAGAAACATTGTGCCTACTATGTACAAGGAATTCTGCCAGATGATCACATTTAAGATTCATGACAACCCTGAGAGGTAATTATTATTATCCCAATTTTACAAGTAGCAATGATACCCTTCAATTCATAGCCTTCAAAACATAAGAAAGAACGCTGGAAGAGAATTCATTCATTGTTCCTATGTGTGCCTGTCTCTCTTTCTCCTCTATTCCTCCCACTCTTTCTCCCTTTCCCTCCTCTCTCTCTCCCTCCCTCTCCTTCCTTCCTTCCTTCAAAACTGAGTCCGTTAAGACCTTGAAACTATACTTACTGTGATTCTCTCATTTGTTTAATATTAAAACAAGGACAGGGCTTCCCTGGTGGCGCAGTGGTTGAGAGTCTGCCTGCCAATGCAGGGGACACGGGTTCGAGCCCTGGTCTGGGAAGATCCCACATGCCACGGAGCAACTAGGCCCGTGAGCCACAATTACTGAGCCTGCGCATCTGGAGCTTGTGCTCCACAACAAGAGAGGCCGTGATAGTGAGAGGCCGGCGCACTGCGATGAAGAGTGGTCCCCACTTGCCATAACTGGAGAGAGCCCTCGCACAGAAACGAAGACCCAACACAGCCATAAATAAATAAATAAATAAATAAATGGATTATCACGTTAAAAAAAAAAAAAAAAAAAAAACAAGGACATTTTTAGTAAGTGTCTCAACTCATGCTTTACAAATATTTTGGAGAAAAAAGCACGACAGTACCTAAAGGACTTGACCTATATTAGCTCCTCTACAGACTGGTCTGTGCAACTTTTCCAAGTTTATAAATGCTTAACAATGCTCTGGGATCTTTTTTATTATCATTTAGTACTGTTACAAGTTGTCTTAACCTAATTTTCTCCCCCCTCCCTTTTTTTTAAACAGAGGAAAACTTCCTTCTGTGCATCTCTACTAAAGACTAGAAAAAAAAAAAAAAAAAAGACTAGAAGATTTTCACCCACTGCCTTATTCATGCAACAAATTAATTCAACTCATATTTATTGAGCCCCTACCAAGTTGCTCTCTGCAAGAGCTGAGGATAGCACTGTGAACAAAACAGACACGGTCCATGGCATGGCCTGGCATGACACAACTCCAGGGGGCACCATTCACACAGAATACAATGCTCCTGACATGGAATTTACAGGCTGATGGAAGCATATTATGAATTGTAACCTAATCTATAAATACATTATTACTGTTGCTACAATTATTATTACTTCTGATCTTGGAGTGAGAAAACATTTTTTTAATGGACACAAAAAGTACTAACCACAAAAGAAAAGGCTTACTAACAAAATGGGTCACAATACTGTTAACTTTCTGTTCATTAAACGACACCATTAAGAGTTACAGAGTTTCTGTTTGGGATGATGAAAAAGTTTGGAAATAGTAGTGATGGTTGAATATTATGAACATAATTATTGCCACTGAATTTTACCCTAAGAATAGTAAAAATGGCAAATTTTGTTATAAATATTTTACCATAATTTTTAAAAATTAATAATATACCAAAAACTATTGAATTGTACACTTTAAATTGGTGAATCGTATGGCATGTAAATTATGTCTCAAGAAAGCTGTTAATAAAAAGAGACCACTAAGAGTAAAAAGGCAAGCTAAAGAGTAGGAGAGAATATTTGCAACATGTCTGACCCAAAAAGGATGTTCCTCTAGAATATATATTGAATTCCTACCAATCAAAAAGGAAATGAATCGGGCTTCCCTGGTGGCGCAGTGGTTGAGAGTCTGCCTGCCAATGCAGGGGACACGGGTTCGAGCCCTGGTCTGGGAGGATCCCACATGCCGCGGAGCAACTGGGCCCGTGAGCCACAACTACTGAGCCTGCGCGTCTGGAGCCTGTGCTCCGCAACAAGAGAGGCCGCGACAGTGAGAGGCCCGCGCACCGCGATGAAGAGTGACCCCCGCTCGCCGCAACTGGAGAAAGCCCTCGCACAGAAACGAAGACCCAACACAGCTAAAAATAAATAAATAAATAAAATTTAAAAAATAAAAAAAATTTAAAAAAAGGAAATGAATCATCCCAATAGAAAATTGGACAAGCAACTTCAATGGACATTTCATAAAAGAAGATATCCAGATGGCAAATAAACATGTGAAATTAGTAATCAGAAAATTGCTAATTAAAACCATACTGAGTGTACTATACATTCAACAGGATGGCTAAAATTTAAGACTAATAATACCAAATATTGGTGAAAATGTGGAGTACCTAAAACTATCAATTAGTGCCAGAAGGAGTGCAAAATGGTTCAGCCACTTTGGAAAAAAGTTCAGCAGTTCCTTATAAACACCTACTCTATGATCCTAAAATTACACTTAAGGGAAACAAAAACTTATATATCCAGAAAAAAAACATTATGCAAGAATATTCATAGCAATGTTATTTATATTAGCCAAAAACTACAAACAATCCAAATATCCATCAACAGATGAATGTATAAACAAACTGTGGTATATTCATACAGTGGATAGTGATCAGCGATGAAAGGGAATGAACGACGTACATCAAGGGTGAAGCTCAAAAACCTTACACTAAGTGAAATAAAGCAAACACAAAAAAGTATGTTTGCATGATTCCATTTATATGAAGTTTTATAATAGGCAAAAGTAAGCTATGATGATCAAAATCAGATCAGTGGTTGCCTGTGAGATGGCAGTAATTGACTGGTAGGAACAGAAGGGAAATTACTGTGATGAATGGAACTGTATCTTAATTGGGGTGTTGTTTACATGGTACATTTGTTATTCACATTTCATCAAACTGTACATAAGATTTGCGCATTTTATGTAAACTATATCTTAATTTAAAAAACTGAAACTAAATATCCATAAACAGTAGAATAAATATAGTATATTCATATAATGAACCACTATACAACAATGAAAATGAGCAAACATGGATGAATCTTACAGACACAATGCTGAGCAAAAGAAATCTGACATAGTGGGTATGATTTCTCTTGTATAAAATTTTTAAAAAGGCAAAATTAATCTATGGTATTAAAAGTCAGGAGAGTGATTACTTTTGGAGAGCGGGGCAGGGGAGTGATTGGAGGGAAGCCTGAAGGGGATGTCTCTAGGTGTTGATAGTATTCAATCTCTTCTATGTCTTTTTTTTTTCCAATAAATTTATTTATTTATTTTTGGCTGCATTACATCTTTGTTGCTGCGCGCGGGGGCTTCTCTTTGTTGCGGTGCGCGGGCTCCTCATTATGGGGGCTTCTCTTGCTGCAGAGCACAGGCTCTACGTGTACGGGCTTGCAGTAGTTGTGGCACATGGGCTCAGTGGTTGTGGCTCATGGGCTTTAGAGTGCAGGCTCAGTAGTTGTGGCGCACGGGCTTAGTTGCTCCGCGGCATGTGGGATGTTCCCGGACTAGGGCTCGAACCCGTGTCCCTTGCATTGGCAGGCGGATTCTTAACCACTGTGCCATGAGGGAAGCCCCTCTTCTATCTCTTGATGGTGGTTATACAGATTTGTTCACTGTATTCACTTGTTCAGTGAGCTATTCATTTATAATTTGTGTTTATATATGTTATATGTCAACAAAGTTTTTTTAATTAGTACTACTGGTGAGGAAGATACATATTTTGCACTTAATAACTTATGAATAAGTAAATGAACGTTCAGCACTGAATAAGAAACATTCCAGGGACTTCCCTGGCGGTCTAGTGGTTAAGACTCTGTGCTTCCACTGAAGGGGACATGGGTTCGAACCTACTCAGGGAACTAAAATCCTGCATACTGCATGGTGCAGCCAAAAAAAAAAAGAGAGAGAGAAAAAGAAACATCCCAAATTTGAAAGTTAAATGTGATTATGAATTTACTTAAATTGAAATATTAGGAAACATACTTTCTAATATTAGAAATATTAGAACAGTTCATATTTAAATTTCAGTGAGCCTCTTTGCCTCTCTTTCACACATATAAAGGAGAGACTATAAAGGTCATTTCCTGACAACAGCACAATATGATCAAGAGTCAGAGTGAGAATTCAAAAAGAGTTCCTATCTCCAATGTGCCCCTGAAGAACACATGCATAAATATTCTTAGAACACATATTTTTGCCTGCTACAGAAAGCAGGTAGAATTCCCTAAAAAGAAAAAAAGGAATGAATATTAAATTATTGAAGTAGTGTAGAAAGAGAAAGGGAAACAACTAGGATATGTAGAACAAAGCCTGAGATAAATATTCATAGAAGGATGTTTGGGGAATGATCAGGAGGCTTTCTACTGTAAGAGTCCCTGAGGCTATGCCCCTGGCCCCTAGCACAACTGAACTGTGTTTGGACAATTCACACTACTTGTCCAATCACACTGACTTGGGCAGTTCATCAAATATGATTTGATAATGTAACTTGAGTTTCTTGAGAACCAGGAAGGAAGCGTGTCTTTTTTTTTTTTTTCTTTTTTTTTAGGCTGCGCCATGTCTTAGCTGCGGCACTCTGGATCTTCCGCTGTGGCATGCATGCAGGATCTAGCTCCCCGACCAGGGATTGAACCCCAGCCCCCTGCATTGGGAACGCGGAGTCTTACCCACTGGACCACCAGGGAAGTCCCAGGAAGCATGTCTTAATTAAATATTTTCCAGAACTTAACACAGTATCTTACAAATTCCAAACATTCAATATTTGAATATTTACTAATCAATTCTCAAAGTATGGAGTGCAGACTCTTGAGGGGACCGAGACCCTTTCAGAAAGTCAAGATTATTTTCATAATAGTAATAATACATTATTTGCTTTTTAAACTCTCATTATTTCAGGAGCATACAGTGGAATTATCCAGATGCTACAGGATATATGATGATGTCATCATTCTGGCCATGAAATGTGTTCTTTGTATTCTTATGTTTTTTAGAATTCTCTGAGGTAGTAGGATTAGAATTTAAATTCTAAATTATATTTTCAGATATTAAGTTTTTTCTCAGTACTTCTATCATATTCTTGCTGGCTTTATTCAGTTATTTCTGCTATAGTCTCTGCAATCTCATTATCATGGACTAAGTTGTTATTTTGAAATTATTAAGTTATCGCACCTATGCAAACAAAAAAAAGTCAATACTATTTGTTGTCTCATTTTTCAACAATTTTTTAAATTTGAAAACATTTCTAAATTTTTAATTTTATCTAAAACTGTTGCTTTTAAGAAGTTAATAATATTTTTTTCTAAAATAAAAGACTTAACATTTAAGAATGACTCTGGCTTAAAAGGGGGAGATTAAATCTACAAACATGGCTAGACCTGCTATTTTCCTCGTATTTGAGCAGATTCAGTGCCATATAATCATCAAACAGGATCTTCAATGTGAATGTTAGACAGTAAGCACATTCCATGTTGAAACACTCTGAGTATTGAATAACTTTCTTGAATCTCATGGTGTATCCTGGAACAACTGCATTGACATTTGCACTGATGTTGCAAAAGCCAACGATGGACAAAACTGTTTGTAACTTAATATGAATCAAGGCAACGGCACTAAACTATCTAGTTGACATTACATTTGTCTCTGTTAAATACTTGCAGAAAAACAAGCCAGCTTCCCTTTAAAATGGCCTCAATAGGGCTTCCCTGGTGGCGCAGTGGTTGAGAATCTGCCTGCCAATGCAGGGGACATGGGTTCGAGCCCTGGTCTGGGAAGATCCCACATGCCGCGGAGCAACTAGGCCCCTGAGCCACAACTACTGAGCCTGCGTGTCTGGAGCCTGTGCTCCGCAACAAGAGAGGCCGCGATAGTGAGAAGCCCGCGCACCGCGACGAAGAGTGGCCTCCACTTGCCACAACTAGAGAAAGCCCTCGCACAGAAACAAAGACCCAACACAGCGATAAAATAAATAAATAAATAATTTTTTTAAAAAATGGCCGCAATAAGGCAGCAAAAAACATTAATTTGATTACATTTTGATCCGTGAGGATGCATCTTAAAATTCTCAATGACTTAGTGATTTCACATAAAGCACTTTTATTGTATACTGAAATATCCTCGTAGTCTCCAGGAAAAAGCACATTGGCAATGCTGTAAGCTGAACCAACAGCTTTAAAAAAAAAAATGTGGCAAAATATACATAACATGCAAATGAACTTATTTGCAAAACAGAAAGAGACTCACAGACACAGAAAACAAACTAATGGTTACTGAAGGGAAAGGGGGGGTAGGGGAGGGATAAATTAGGAGGCTGGGATTAACATATACACACTACTATGTATAAAATAGATAACCAACAAGGACCTACCGTATAGCACAGGGAACTCTACTCAATATTATATAATAACCTATAAGGGAAAAGGATCTGAAAAAGAATAACTAAATAATTATATATATACATATATGTATATATATCTGAATCTCTGTGCTGTACACCTGAAACTTACACAATATTATAAATCAACTATACTTAAATTTTAATTTTTTTTTAATTGTGGCAAAATACACATAACACTATTTTAATCACTTTAAGTGCATAATTAGGTGGTATTAAGTACATTTACAATGTTGGGCAACTATCACCACCCATCTCCAGAACTTTTTCATCAGCCCAAAAAAAACTTTACACCTGTTAAACAATAACTCCCCATTTCCCTCTTTCCCTAGCCCCCCAGTACCTCTATTCTACTTTCTGTCTCTATGAATTTGCCTGTTCTAGATATTTCACAGAAGCGAAATCATACAATAGCTGACATTTTGTGTCTGGCTTTTTTTCATTTGGCATGTTTTTAAGGCTCATCCAAGTTGCAGCAAGTATCCAAATTTCATTCTTTCTTATGGCTAAATAGTATTCCGTTATATGTACACCACATTTTGTTTATCCATTCATCTATTATTCACAATTGGGTTGTTTCCATCTTTTGGCTACTGAGCATAATGCTAAAATGAACATTGGTGTATAAGTATCTGTTTGGGTCCCTGCTTTCAATTCTTTGGGGTATATATCTAGAAGTGTGATTGCTGGATCTTATAATGACACTATGTTTAACTTTATGAGAAGTTAATTGGTGTCCACAGCAGCTGTACTATTTTACAGTCCCACCAGCATTGCGTAAGAAATCCAATTTCTCCATATTCTTGCCAACACTTGTTATTTTCTATTATTGATAACAGCCATCCTAATGTGTGTGTGAGCTTATTGTGGTTTTGACTTATATTTCGCTAAGGACAAATGATGTTGAACATCCTTTCACGTGCCTATTGGCCTTTTATATAGTTTCTTTGGAGAAATGTCTACTCACATCCTTTGCCCATTTTTGAATTGGCTTGTTTGTCTTTTTGTTATTGCGTTGTAGGAGTTCTTTACATGTTCTGGATAGTAATCACACAATTTTACTTGCAAATATGATCGACAGACTATGGTTATTCAGACTCGGTATTTGGCAGCCATTTTCTGAAATGGATGAAGTAAGCCTTTACTTTCATAGAAAACACCTGGAAGTATTTTTTTGCCAATGAAAAAAATTTTAAGCAAAATTTAATATTTTGGAAAATTTGTATATACCACCATGAGCTTGACAGTGTTTCTAACACTTAAAAAATTTTTCTGGGAAGATCAGTGGTGATATTAATAAATGTGATTTTTTGATATTGTATAAAAATAATGTCACTGGGGCTTCCCTGGTGGCGCAGTGGTTGAGAATCTGCCTGCCAATGCAGGGGACACGGGTTCGGGTCCTGGTCTGGGAAGATCCCACATGCCGCGGAGCAACTGAGCCCGTGAGCCACAACTACTGAGCCTGCGCGTCTGGAGCCTGTGCTCCGCAACAAGAGAGTCTGCGATAGTGAGAGGCCCGCGCACCGCAATGAAGAGTGGCCCCTGCTTGCCGCAACTGGAGAAAGCCCTCGCACAGAAACGAAGACCCAACACAGCCAAAAATAATAATAAAATAAAAATTAAAAAAAAAAATAATAATGTCAGAAGACTTGGAAAATTCAGTGAATCAATATTTTCCAAATGATTGATACATAATGTTACCAAATTGGGTGTGGGTAAAAAAATCTATTCAAAGTCCAAGAAAGACTAACGGATTAAAACTTACTAGTATAAGTTCCTCGATATGGCTAAAGTTTCCACAACTAAACCTCAAGAAGTTACCTCTTTCAAATTGTGTCACAACAAAGAGGAATATCTACAATCATCTGAATAGGCAATGAAAATACTCCTGGCTTCTCCAACTAAATATCTTTGTCAGGCTGAATTTTCTTCAAATACTTCAACCAAAACAACATATCACAGCAAATTGAATGCAAAAACAGATACGAGAATCCAACTGCATTCTATTAAGCCAGACATTACAGAGATTATAAAACAAGGCTTCTCTTCTCACTAATATTTTTTGTTTTGAAAAACAGAGTTATTGGGGATTCCCTGGTGGTCCAGTGGTTAGGACTTCGCACTTTCACTGCCGAGGCCCAGGGTCCAATCCCTGGTCAGAGAACTAAGAGCCCACATGCTGTGCAGTGCAGCCAAAAAAAATTTTTTTTAATTTCTCAGTATTAATTTCCAGTAATATAAATATATCAGTAAATAGATATATCAGCATATACAACCCATATAAACAAAATATTTTTTGAGATCCTTAATAATTTGAAAGAGTATAAAACTGTCCTGACACCAAAAAGCTTGAAAATTCTAAGAATAATGTATAAATAACTGGTTAGATATTGTCATAAACTTTTTTGTAAAATTAAGTTTATTAGCGTATAATTTACATGTAGTAAAATTTACCCTTTTTAGTTACAGTCTATGAATTTTGGCAAATGAATACCCATATAATCACCAAAGTCCATCATCCCCAAAAGTTTCTTCATATCCCTTTTATAGTCAAGCCCTCCCGAAGCCAGTCCCTGGCATCCACTGATCTGCATTCACTTCTGATAGTTTTGCCTTTTCAGAGTGTCATATACATGAAATTATACAATATGTAGCTTTCTGAGTTTGGCTTCTTTTACTTTTTAAAAAAATTTTTATTTTATATTGGAGCATAGTTGATTAACAATGTTGTTTTAGTTTCAGGTGTACAGCAAAGTGATTCATTTATACGTATACATGTTATCTATTCTTTTTTTTTAAATTTATTTATTTATTTATTTATTTTTGGCTGTGTGGTACATATACACAATGGAATATTACTCAGCCATAAAAAGGAACGAAACTGAGTCATTTGTGGAGACGTGGATGGATCTAGAGATCCATCTGTCATACAGATGTGAAGTAAGTCATACACTCTGTCATACAGAGTGAAGTAAGTCAGAAAGAGAAAAACAAATATTGTATATTAACGCATGTATGTGGAACCTAGAAAAATGGTACAGATGAACCGGTTTGCAGGGCAGAAGTTGAGACACAGATGTAGAGAACAAGCATATGGACACCAAGGGGGGAAAACTGCGGTGGGGTGGGGATGGTGGTGTGTTGAATTGGGCGATTGGGATTGACATGTATACACTGATGTGTATAAAACTGATGACTAATAAGAACCTGTAGTATAAAAAACAAACAAAAAAAAGACAACTAATACTAAACTTTCTTTGGGTTATTTGTATGGAAATATGTTAATATAAATGTTTCAGACATTACATGAAATTTCTAAAAATCTTATATGTTCTGGTATAATGTTATAAGTCATAATTCTAGTTATTACTTTAAAATGTATATCTCAGAAATAAAAAATATAAAATAAAACTTAAAAAAATAAAGAAAAAAATTTTAAAAATAAAGGAAAAAAAATAGAAAAAAAAAGAAAAAGAAGGAAAAAACAAAGAAAACAGCAGGTGGATGAGAACTTCCCAGCCAAGCTGTAATAGTTTTTGCCTGGTCATCAAACAAACATGCAGTCTTGCATTATCCTGATGGAAGATTACGCGTTTTCTGTTGAGTAATTCTGGATGTTTTTCGTCTAGTGCTGCTTCCAGTTGGTCTAATTGGGAGCAGTACTTGTTGGAATTAATCATTTGGTTTTCTGGAAGGAGCTCATAATAGAGGACTCCCTTCCAATCCCACCATATATACAAGTTCACCTTCTTTGGATGAAGACCGGCCTTTGGTGTGGTTGGTGGTGGATCATTTTGCTTGCCCCATGATCTCTTCTGTTCCACATTATTGTACAGTATCTACTTTTCATCACCCGTCACAATTTGTTTTAAAAACGTAACATTTTCGTTATGTTTAAGTAGAGACTCACATACGGAAATACGGTCAAGAAGGTTTTTTTCGCTTAGCTTATGTGGAAACCAAACATCAAAGCGATTAACATAAACAAGCTAGTGCAAATGATTTTCAACTCTTGATTTGGATATTTTGTGTATGTCGGCTATCTCCCATGTGATGTAACGTTGATTGTTCTCAGTTAATGTCTCGATTTGATCGCTATCAACTTCAACTGGTCTACCCGACCGTGTAGCATCATCCAGTGAGAAATCTCCAGCATGAAACTTCACAAACCACTTTTGACACATTCAATCAGTCACAGCACCTTCTCCATACACTGCACAAATTTTTTTTTGCGTTTCAGTTGCGTTTTTACCTCTCTTGAATTAATAAAGCATAATATGCCGAAAATGTTGCTTTTTTTCTTCCATCGTCAATATTAAAATGGCTACACAAAAATTCACCAATTTTGATAAGTGTTTTTTTTTTTTAATGATGTTGATGTTAGTATGTATGTATGTATTTATTTATTTACTTGTTTGTTTATTTATTTATGGCTGTGTTGGGTCTTCGTTTCTGTGCGAGGGCTTTCTCTAGTTGCAGCAAGTGGGGGCCACTCTTCATCGCGGTGCGCGGGCCTCTCATTATCGCGGCCTCTCGTGTTGCGGAGCACAGGCTCCAGATGCGCAGGCTCAGTAGTTGTGGCTCACGGACCTAGTTGCTCCGCGGCATGTGGGATCTTCCCAGACCAGGGCTCGAACCCGTGTCCCCTGCATTGGCAGGCAGATTCTCAACCACTGCGCCACCAGGGAAGCCCGATAAGTGTTTTTTTAAATGCATGCTGATATGACAGCTGTCACAATACAATCTAACAAAATTCGAAAACAAAACTTCGAATGAAGTTAAAGACAACTAAGAGATACTAGAGCCATCCGAACTCTTTGGCCAACCCAATAGTTCTATATATCAGCAATGAACACACGGACAACAAAATTTTAGATGCAATACCACTTACACTTGTGCAAAATAAAAATTAAATACTTAGGTGTAAGTCTAACAAAATATGTAGAACACATATGCAGAAAACTACAAAACACTGATGAAATAAATCAAAGGCTTAAGTAAATGAAAAGAGACTGTGTTCATGGACTGGAAGATTCAATGTTGTTAACATATCAGTTCTTCACAAACTGAAATGCAGATTTAACCTAATTCCTATTAAAATACCAAGAACATTTCCTGTAATATAGACAATATTACTCTAAAATCTATATGGAGGGACTTCCCTGGTGGCGCAGTGGTTGGGATTCCACGGTCCCAGTGCAGGGGGTCTGGGTTCAATCCCTGGACGGGGAACTAGATCCCACATGCATGCCGCAACCGAGAGTTCACATGCCAGAGCTAAGGAGACTGCATGCGCAACTAAGGAGCCCTGGAGCCGCAACTAAGGAGCCAGCAAGCTGGAACTAAGGAGCCCGTGAGCTGCAACTAAGACCTGGCACAACCAAATAATTAATTAATTAATTAATTAATTAACTATTAAAAAATAAAATAAAATCTATATGGAAAGGCAAAGGAATTAGAATAGCTAAAATACTTTATAAAAAGAAAAATAAGGACTTCCCTGGCAGTCCAGTGGTTGATACTTCGCCTTTCAATGCAGCGGGTGTGGGTTCGATCCCTGGTTGGCGAGCTAAGATCCCACATGCCTCACAGCCAAAAAAACAAAACATAAAACAGAAGCAATATTGTAACAAATTCAATAAAGACTTTTAAAAAATGGCCCACATCAAAAAAATCGTTAAAAAAATTTTTAAAAAAGGAGGAGAAAGTGGGAAGAATCAGCCTACCCAATTTCAAGATGTATTATATAGTTTCAGTAATCAAGACTGTGTGGTATTGGAGGATGTATGAATACACAGAACAATGGAATGGACTAGAAAACCCGGAAATTGACCCAAACAAATACACTCAAATGAATTTTCACAAAGGTGCAAAAACAATAATGGAGAAAGTATAGCCTTTTAAACAAATGGTGCTGAAGCAAATGGACATTCATAGGGAAGGGAACAAAATCCTCTACCTAAACATGACACTTTATACAAAAAAAATACCTCAAATTGGATTAAATAAAACATGGAAAACTATAAAACCTTTACCAAGAAAAAAAAAACATAGGCGTAAATCTTTTTTAGTTCTAAGATTAGACAAAGAGTTCTTAGGCTTGACATCAAAAGCAGTATACGTGAGGGACTTCCCTGGTGGTGCAGTGGTTAAGAATCCGCCTGCCAATGCAGGGGACGTGGGTTCGACCCCTGGTCCGGAAAGATCCCACATGCTGCGGAGCAACTAAGCTCACAACTACTGAGCCTGCGCTCTAGAGCCTGTGAGCCACAACTACTGAAGCCCACGTGCCTAGAGCTCATGCTCCACAACAAGAGAAGCCACTGCAATGAGAAGCCCGCGCACCGCAATGAAGAGTAGCCCTCGCTCACCGTAACTAGAGAAAGCCCGCACACAGCAACGAAGACCCAACGCAGCCAAAAATTAATTAGTTAGTTAATTTTCTAAAAAATCACTATACATGAAAAGAAAACTTGATAAATTGGACCTCATCAAAATTTAAAACTTTTGTTTTCCAAAAGATTCTAAGAGGATAAAAGACAAGCTGCAAACTGAGAGAAATACTTGGAAACCACATATATGACAAAGGTCTAGTATCTAGAATATATAAAGAAATCCCAAAACATAACATTAAAAAACAAAAACAAAACAAAACAAAAACACACCCAACAATTCAACTAGAAAATGAGCAAAAGAAATGAACAGACATTTCACCAAAATGGATATACAGATGGCAAAGTACATGAAAAAAATGTTCAACATTATTAGCCATTAAGGAAGTGGAAATTAAAACCACAATGAGATATCACCACATGTCTATCTGAATAGCTAAAATTAAAAATAGTAGTAACACCAAATGCTGGCTAGGATGCAGAGAAACTGGATCATTCATATATTACTGGTGGGAATGTAAAACGTTATAGCCACTCTGGAAAACAGTTTGACAGTTTCTTAAAAAACTAAACATGCAATTATCATAGGGCAGTTGCACTGAGCAATTGCACTCCTAGGCATTTATCCCAGAGAAATGAAAACTTATGTTCACACAAAAATTTTACACAAGTTTCCATAGCAACTTTATTTGTAATAGACAAAAAGCTGAGGCAACCCAGATATTCTTCAATGGGTGAAAATTTAAACAAACTGGTACATCCATACC
The DNA here is from genome assembly GCF_965194805.1 of Balaenoptera borealis. NCBI lineage: Eukaryota > Metazoa > Chordata > Mammalia > Artiodactyla > Balaenopteridae > Balaenoptera > Balaenoptera borealis. Next base: position 62,869,910 of record NC_138863.1, read on the forward strand.
ATAGCAGTAAAAAGGAACAAACTATTGATACACACAACTTGGATCTCCAGAAAATTATGTTGAGTAAAAAAAAGCCAGTCCCAAAAGTTTACATACTGTATACTTCCATTTATATAAAATTCTTGAAATGACAAGATCCTAAAAATGGAGAACAGATTAATAGTTGCTAGGAGTTAAACTGGGAGTGGGGGGGCTGGAGTGAAGTGGGTGTGGCTACAAAAGTGCCACATGAATGATCTTCAAGGTGATGGAAATGTTGTCTGGACTGTATTTGTCAATATACTGGTTGTGATACTGTACTACAGTTTTGCAAAATGTTACTGTTAGGGGAAACGGGGTAAAAGATACACAGGATCTCTGTGCTGTTTTTTACGATTATGTATGAATCTACAATTACCTCAAAATAAAAGTTTTAATTTAATTTTTAAAAATTAAAAAAAATGCCTTTGCCTCAGATGGGTCAACTGTCCTTCCATATACTCGGCTAGTCTGGATCATCCATTTAGCTCAAACTGCTCACTCTAGCTCCTCCCTCTCAACAGATACCACCACCACCAAACATTTACTGGGCATTTGTTATGTGACAAAGAACTTTATGTACTAACTTTATGTGCTAAGAACTTTACATGTATTAACTGATTTAATCCTCATAACAAATAACTTTGAATTCTGTTTTTCATAGGACGTAGCAGCCTCAGACACTCTACTTCATCCTCATCCATCCACTCCTTTTTTTCCCCTTCCTTTGATAATGAAAAGAAGGGTCCATTCCCCAAATTAAGGGCAATCCTTTCACTTAAGCACTGGATCATTCCTTCTCAGGATCCTAACTCCATCCAATATCCTCTTTCTTGCGTTTTGAACCCCTGCCTTTCAACTACCTCTATTCTGTCTTAATTTAGGTATGTTCACAAATCCTTCTATCAGTTAAAAGGTAAATAAAAAAACTTCCCCCAGCCTAAGCATCAGCCATTCTCACTCCTCTTAGCCACTTTTCTTAAGAATTGTTCCCATTTACTCTAATTCCTTAACTTCCATTTAGTTCTCCATCCGCGACAACTCAGCTTCTGCTTCTACTCTATGAAAGCCTAACTTCTTTCCAGCATTTGACACCACTTCCCATTCCTTAATCTAAACTCTCTCTTGCTTGGGCTTCTCGGACATCACCACGCTGTAGGAGCTGAGGTAAGTGACACAGTTGACCTAAAAAGAGGGAAACAAAGTAGGGCATGCGAATGGCAAGGAAAGCAAAGGTGAGTGGAGGTTGCTACTCTTTGAGAGGGAGCTTGGGAGACAGGAGGCAGAAAGGACCACAGTGGGCATTAAAACAAATCGACCGTGACTTTCACCCTCACCTTCACCCTCTTTCTCCCCACTTCCTTCAAGGACCTGACAGTACTCAAGGAAAAACTAGACGGTAATGACCACGCGACATGTGGCGGGGGCCGGCCCCTGGGGGTAGAGAAGGGCGGACTTTCCTGTGGGCGCCGACGGCACCGCTGTGTAGGCGAAGGAAGCACTCGGCTGCCATCGGAACCCGTGCGCGGGGCCGCGGTTGCAGCTCGGCGTGGGACCGCTGGATGGCGGACGCGTGTGCGCGTGCGTGACGGCGCTTCCGGTCCCGGCCGAGGCGAGCGCAGCTTCTGGAAGTGCGGAGACGCTGCGTGAGGAGCCCTCAGCGACTCCAGTCCAGTCTCGGCGCGGGGTACCCTGGAGGCGGACGGAAGGCTGGCCGAGGACTCTGCCCACCGCTGGCGCGGGGAGGAGAGCGAGAACCGCCTAAGCCGGGTGTACCTTTCGCGCCCTGCGTTCCCAGCCTGGCTCTCAGCCCGCGGCGCTGAAAAAGGGGCGGGGGATCGGAGTTGGCGGGGAGATCCAGGTGAAGTAGGTTTCTCTGCAGATCCAGCGCCGTTGAACCCTGCGAACGCACACTTTTTGAAACATGAAGAAATTAAGGCTTAAGGAACTAGAGAGTCACCTGCAACAAGTGGATGGATTCGAAAAGCCCAAGCTCCTTCTAGAACAGTATCCAACCAGGCCGCACATTGCAGGTAGGGCGGCTGCTGACCATGCCCTTGTCTCGCAGGTTAGTCCTGTCTACTCACTCCATTGTGAAAATAGAACAGTTATTTGGATACAGAGAACGTCTAGAGGAATTCTGCCCTAAGATTTCATGTTGCGTTAGAGAGGACTTGCTTGACATTGCACCTGAAAACATCCCGCGCACAAGACACTATCGTTTTACTGTTTGTTTTTCTGCATACCCCTCAACACTGTCAGACACTTTTTAATGTGTTTGTTAATCTTATTACACTATTAACTCCTTGAGGGCAAAAATGTGCTGGTCTTGTTCACACAATTCCCAGAGCCTAGAAGAGTTCCTGGTACCACTTAGCAGCTCAGTAAATACTTGCTAAATAAGGATCCATTTCCCGTTGTAACGAATTGCCAGTACGAGGATTCCTACGCGCTGTACTCTGCCCTAGAAATGAATACTAGAGTTGGTAGTGGAAGGACTGAGTTTTAACAAATCCATAATAGGTGCTATATTAAAGATGAGGATGCATTTCAATTTTAACAAATGATCGGAGAATCAGCAGTGTTGCTTGATGTGAGAGATTGATACTGGAAGTAAAAGAACACAGGAAAAACCATTTATATTTAATAAACATATTACCAAAGTCATTGAGGGAGTCTTAGGAAAATTAATTTGTTGGGAACATCTGCAAGGAGGAGTCCCCCTAACTTCAACATAGTTCTGTTTCTAAGCTGTCAAGGAAAGTCAAGGAAAAAACGTGTATACCTGCACTTAACTCCCAACATATTGTCATAATTCCAACCAAAAATTGCACAAAATTGTGTCTGAGGTAAGACCAGTTATCTCAATTTAGATAATGATTTCTTTAATGTCTTCTGGCTGCAGGGTTTCTTAGTGGAATCCTTTTTTTTTTTTTTTCCAAATAACAATCAGTTGTTTCAAAGCCAGTGTGTAACATACACATGGTTGTGCTAATTCTTTGAGATACTAGCTTCAAAGTCACTAACACCTGCAGCAATAATCAGAACAGCACAGTCAGCCTGACACATCCCTGTAATTGTGTTTTTGATAAAACCGCTAGATCCTGGGGCATCAGTGATGGCCAGCAGCCCTTGGTGGGTTCAGATATCCACAGGGAGGAATCAGTGAAGTTACTCATGCTTAACCTTCAGTATAGCCCCAACCTTCATGTATTTGAAAGATCCCTTTCTCATCTCAGCAGCTTCTGTTCTGCTCCTCAATAGTTCTCTTATCAGGTCTCATTAGTAGATACATGTGTCTGTAGATCATGAATATATGTGTGTGAATATATGCGTCTAAAGGCCATATTGTGGATGTAGGTCTTTTCCTTTCCCATTCTAGCTTGAACTTACAGTACCTGTGTTATGGTGACAAACTTGCTGCAAAAAAAGTTCTGTTTTAATGTTAATGCTTGTTCAGTATTAGTGGTTCCCAGACTTACAGATTTCAAAGATCAGTAAAATTTCACAATTTTGGAAACTGATATAGGGTTGCCAGGTCTATATTTTGACAAGGAAAGATATTTTTTAAACCTATTTACTCTTACCATCCTTTCATAAAAGTGATATTTCAACATCAAAGAAAACTGATATATGTATATGTGTATGGCAATGTTTTGAACAGGTTGAGGAAAAATAAAACATTTTGACCTTATTTTTCTCATTTTACCTCAAAGTTTTGTCATTCTTGGCGTTGTCAGCAGAGACTAGTTTGGGGGAACCACTGGTATGTGTTATTATCCTTAACTACATACCAAGTTATTATACCTTACTATTTTTTAATAATCTGGCACACGATTTAGGGGAGGTGTAAATAATGCAAGATAAGAAATTGTTTTACAAAGAGTCATTTGCACAAATTGGATTTTGGTCATCAACTTGCCTACTTATTCCTTAATATGTTTTTTTTTGATCATTCAGCATGTATGCTCTATACAATTCATAACACATATGATGACATTGAAAATAAAGTGGTTGCAGATCTAGGATGTGGCTGTGGAGTGCTTAGCATCGGAACTGCAATGCTGGGAGCAGGGTATGTGATCCAGTACATACTGTTTGGGTATGGGATGGTTTTAATAAGAAGAGTAAATAAAATCAACTGATTTATATTTATGGGACTCTATAGTGTGAGATGAGAGGAGCAAGAATCTAATACCGAGTACATTTAGAATGGGCAGAACATCAAAACAAACTAAAAAAAAACCAACAACAAAAAACAGTAACAGCAGAAGTCATATGCTCCTCTTTTATATGAACCTGAGTTTCCAACCCCTGACAGTTTGGGAAATCATGCTGTTAAAAGACAACACTCACTGTCACTTGGTCAGTTGGGTTACAAAGGTACATGGTTTTGGTTTTGTTGTTGTTTTGACTGGGGAGCTTTAAGTAGTTGTCACTTTGTGTTTTATATTTATAGGTTGTGTGTTGGATTCGACATAGATGAAGATGCGTTGGAAATATTTAATAGGAATGTAGAAGAGTTTGAGTTAACAAATGTTGACATGGTTCAGTGTGATGTGTGCTCATTATCTAACAGAATGTCCAAGTCATTTGATACAGTAATTATGAATCCTCCCTTTGGGACCAAAAATAATAAAGGTTAGTAATAAGAATCATGTGTACTGGTGTCTTTGTAGAAAAGCAAGTTTTAAAAACCATTTTCTCATTGATTGTTTGGGTTAAGTGATTTTATCACTGTTCATTAAATAAACCAATCTCTTACCTGTATAGTTATTACAGTTTGAATTTCAGTTTGTTTAATGCATGGCTAGGGAATTGAATTTTTCAATCTTTGTTTTCATAAGTTTGTGCTAAGTGAACAAATTTATCCACTTACTATTCTTCATCTGCTTTCTAGAATGATTTACCTAACCCTTATGAATGAGTATGAATCCTATAAAGGCTTTTATATTTTTAGAACCTCTTTTTAATGTCTCAACATTTGAAGGTTTCAACATGTGTCCATCAGTAACAGTGACTCACTGTGGCTATTTATTTTATGTATTTTGGGGGCAAGGAGGGTAAGAAGTCAGAAGAGGAAAAGACACGCATAGTTTAAAAAGTCCTCCCTCCACCTGCCCCCACCATTCTGATTACTACTTTACTTGTTTGCTTCTGCCCTCTTTGAAAGTTGTTAATTTGGAATATAATATTAAAATTTTTACTTTAGCCTCATTTAAACAAGACAGTATAATTCTGGTTTTATTCCATCAACCTTAAAAGATATTTAGATATCTTGGTTATTTGTACCCTGTCTTGTTACAGAAAGAATTTGAAATGGCTATTTTGGAGTTTGGAAAAAAATGTTTCTAAATACCTAGTATTCCTTTAATCTTCTATTTTGTTAACAGGTATATAATGTAAATAGGAGCTTTTTCTACTCTTAACAGGGACAGATATGGCCTTTCTGAAGACTGCTTTGGAAATGGCAAGAACAGCAGTATATTCTTTACACAAATCCTCAACTAGAGAAGTAAGTTCAAATCATCATAATATTCTGTGTCATTTATTTTTAAATTCATGACAGTATTTTAAGGATTTACTGTGAATACTAAATACCAGGGTATCTAATTCTCCTGAACTTTTAAAACATCTGGCACTTAGAAAGTAAGTTTTCCCTTTAACTAGCTAGCATTTGTGATTAGCTTTATTTTGTCAAAGATTTTTTCAGGCAGGAGCTGTTAACAGGAGAGTGATTATATAATTCAGGAATAGAGGAGTAGGCGTAACGGTGGTTCCAGTATGTCCTGGTTTGCCTGCGTAAGCCCTGGTTGGTGCGTCCCAGTGTCCTGGTGTGGCCTGGTGTGCATAAGGGAGGCAAGGGCGGCCTGGTTTTTCAGAACACTGAGCCTGGGAGGCTGAACTGATCTGAGTTCAGAACCCACTTCTTCCATTGTTCTTCACTGTCAGCACATAACACATAAGGCTGTGTAGGATGTATTCCAGAAAATTGGGGGTGGGGCGGTACCTTTTTTTAGTGTCAGTTTAACATAGTGATCAAGAACACAGACTATAGAGCCAGCCTACCTAGATTCATATCTGAACTCTGCTGCTTCCCAGCTGTCTTATCTTGGTCAAGGTACTTGAGTTCATTTTCGTCACCTACCCTGTACTCACCTATACTCTTACAGCATGAGGAACTAAGAGCACCTTATACTTTGCAGGGTTGGTGTGAGGATTAAATGAGTTAATATTTATAAAGCACTTAAATAGTGTCTGGCAGTTGTCATGTTAGCTGTTATTATTTTAAATCAGACATGTATTAAGAGATTTTAAAGTAGTTTTGTAGGAAAAATATTTTATTTGTATAAATGCAGTGTACTGGAATTCAGTTGGAAACAAATTATGAATATATGGTAATCTAATAACCTTTAAAAATATATAAAATTACATAGCTAAAAATATATACAGGCATACCTTGTTTTATTGCCATTTGCTTTATTGCACTGTGTAGATAATGCATTTTTTTACAAATTGAAGGTTTGTGGCAACCCTGCATCAAGCAAGTCTGTCAGCACCATCTTTCCAATAGCATTTGCTCACTTTGTGTCTCTGTGTCATGTTTTGGTAATTCTTGCAGTATGCCCAACTTTTTTATTATATTTGTCATGGTGATCTGTGATCTTTGATATTACTATTATAATTGTTTTGGCATTGTTTAGCAATAAAGTATTGCACACTTAATAGACTACAGTATAGTGTAAACAGAACGTTTATATGCACTGGGAAACAAAAAAATTCAGGTGACTCACTCTTGTGATATTCACTTTATTGCGGTGGTCTGGAACCAAACCTGTAATATCTCCAAGGTATGCCTGTATACTGTTAAACAATTAGTAGTGGTCCCTGCAGGTAAGCAGCAGAACACAACATGACTTTACTGGTAAATAAATCCCCATTCAGTAAGTGAAAACAAACACCAGGAATTATTGGTATCTAAAAAGCCTGTGTTGAGGAGGTCCACAAGATCATCTTCAGGTTTGATGATTCACAAGGAAGTCTCATAGGACTGAGCATATCGTCATACTCTTGACTGGGATTTATTACAGCTAAAGGATACAGAGCAAAATTAGCAAAGGGAAAGGTGCATTGGTCACAGTCCAGGAGAAACCAGGTGCAAGCTTCCGGAGTTCTCTCCCAGTGAAGTCATAGAGGATGCACTTAATTCTTCCAGCAAAGAAGTTTTGTGACAAGGCATGTGAAATGTTGTCAACCAGGGAAGGTCACTGGAATCTTGGTGCCAAGGGTTTTTATTGGGTATTCATCACATAGGCACCCCCTGCCTGGCACATACCCAAATTCCAGACTCCCAGTAACAAAACAGGTACTCAGCATAAACATTTTAAGCACAGTGAGCCACTATTATTAAGGGATGGGGAGTGGAAACTCTCCCCAAATCTAAGTTCCCATACTCTAGCCAAAGGCCAAACTTACATGTAGACCTTTCTACGGATAAGCAGTCAGGCCTGCTATGAACTCTTCTGCAGTTTGGCATAACATAAATTTTATATTACTGATATACAATTCATGCAAACCAAGTAAAATATGCCAATAAAAAGTGCAGTTAAGCAGCAAAGTCTAATTAATTGAATGAATTCCTGCAGTCACATTACCAAGGAACTCCCATCTTCACTGTTTGGTATTGCCATGTTCCACCACCAGGAGGCAGCAGTATCAGCATTGTCTTGATCCGCTTAATAGAATTTTAAGCAAATATTTACTTAAATCCATTTTTATTTTGGCAGTGTATAAGTATTTCCATTAGCACAGCAACTAAATAATTTGAGAAATTAACCTGGTGTGTATTGTGCATACTGTGAAGGAGGTATGATAATGAACTTCTAATACTAAGACAGTCCTTAGTTTATGCTGTAGATATATCTGCTCTAAGCTTTGTGATAATTTTGCTTGTTTTAAGTATTCTGTATAACTAGTAACATTGTTATTGAAGCTTACCTCAGACCCCTTAACTGTAGACCGTTGTCTTTTAAAAGTGCTTGGCCCTCTATCCATAATAGAGGTGCATTTGATAGAATTTTTTGATAGAAATACTTAGGTAAAATATAAGCGTATCTTGGCAGATATGTTAATAAGCTGGATGACTCTTATGGCTGTTGCCATATCTTCTTTCATTAGGCATTGTGAGAATTTAGTTCTTGGCTTATAGTTAAAGCAAAGTAGGTAGGCCAGGCACTGTTCTTTCAGTGTTTATCCCAAGCTTACCCCATTTATTCTTTGACATCTCTGCCAGAACCAACCACATTCCATTGTATAATCTAACATCTAAAACCTCTTTCACTAATCTTAGGGCTCAGATAGCAAAGAACTGTCATCATACTTTATTTCTCAAAAATTTACCAAGGATCCTAGGATTCCATTAAATTATAATATTATTTGTATTAAAGTCTATATCCTTTTTTTTTTAATATATATGCTAGGTATTATTTTTTTTAATTTTTTATTTATTTATGGCTGTGTTGGGTTTTCATTTCTGTGCGAGGGCTTTCTCTAGTTGCGGCAAGCAGGGGCCACTCCTCATCGCGGTGCGCGGGCCTCTCACTATCGCGGCCTCTCTTGTTGCGGAGCACAGGCTCAGTAATTGTGGCTCACGGGCCCATTTGCTTCGCGGCATGTGGGATCTTCCCAGACCAGGGCTCGAACCCGTGTCCCCTGCCTTGGCAGGCAGACTCTCAACCACTGCGCCACCAGGGAAGCCCCTAAAGTCTATATCCTTATACAGAAATTTTAGGTCTCGAAGTAGAGGAAAAAATATGCCCAGAACTGGGATTATTTATTAAATTCAAGAACAGACTACAAGCACAAACATATTATATTATTTATAATGGAAATATTTGAACCTCAAACATAGGGATAATTGAGTATTTTATCAATCAGTTTGAGTACTGTGAACACTACCAACATGAACAAAATGCTTATACCAAATATTGCTATCTCTACTACAGCAGTTCTAGAAAATTATGCATAAAATTTACTTAGGGGATTATGAGCAACTTTTTTTCCATTTTTATTAATGTTGGAGTGTTGTGTATATATTTTTATTCATAAAGCAATTTTTATAAATTAGTAATCAAAAATTTTATGAAGTGGTTCAAAATTCTTAGACCTATAAATAGCTAACATTTAGTACTTGCTCTGTATGCCACCACAGTTCAAAGCACTTTTCACACTCTGCAACAATCTGATGAGATATCATGATCATCCTCATTTAACGGACGAGAGAACTGAGGCACACAAAAAAATGCGTAATTTGCTCAGGGTTACATAGCTAATAGAGCTTCAGTTCAAATGCAGGCTGTCTGGTTCCAGAAACCATTTCCTTAACCTCTGTACCATACTGCCACTGAATTGCTCATGGACATAGATCTCTGCTGAATGGTTTCTAGGATACCTGTATATATTGATGAAATAATGCTGCAGAAACCATGAGTACATTATTTACTTTGATGCACTTCTGAAATAATAGCTTTATTACTTGAATTTAATTATGTAATTTGGCTCAGATTATTAAATGGCTTGGTTTCGTATTTTCAAAATATTATTCATCCAGTTGAAAAAATTTTAAGGGTCTAAATTATAATGAAATTTTGAAAGCTTGAAAACTTACAATCAAGTATTAGTAAAAAGCAATTTTTAAAAAATTGTTTAAAGATCAGCTCACATTAACATGTTATTTTATGTTCAGCATATTCAAAAGAAAGCTGCAGAATGGAAAATCAAGATAGATATTATTGCAGGTAAGACAAATTATGTTTCTCATAAACAAATCTCAACCCTAATTATCTAAGAAGGCCAACAGGCATTAGCCTAACCAGAAATTTTACATGTGCTGAGAAAAGATATTGTAAAACATGTATTTTAGTGTGGCAAAATGTGGGTGGTTGGTAGTGGGTTGGAAATGGAGTAAAGGCAGGGTATCAGTGTTTGCCCAAGACTGTCCCAATTTATGCATTTTACTGAAAACTTTTAATGGCACCCAAGTATTTGTTCTTTCCAGGCTCAGAAAGAACCTTATAATCATCACAGTGACTTAAGAGCTTGGGCTTAGAGTTTGTCAGGACTTAGTTTGAAATTCATTCCTGGAAAATACCACCAGATTATGCCGGGATTACCCTTCTATTTCAACTTTCTAATTGTCCCTAGAGTCAAATAACATGAAGCTTTTAATTTTTTTAGTGGGGGATAGAATATAATCATCCACACCATGTAAATCATGTTTTGATACATTTTTATTAGTAAACTGGGTAATATTCACAAACATCAAAATGGGAAAAGCATGTAACTAGAAGCTAACTATAAACCAAGTAATTCTGAAAAGCCTGAAATAAGAGTACAATAAGGGGGAAATTTTTTTACACAATAATAAACTGACTGGATTAGTACTAACAAACAGGGTTAACCACATAACTAGATCTATTGCCTTCATAATAATTAGTAATGTAATGTGTAAAAGTCTGTCTTCCTAGTATATTCAGTATTGTCATTCCTTACCTAGTTTAAGGTATTATAATATGCAACATGCAGACCTTAGAACAGTTCCAGTAGTAGGACACCAAGCCAGAGCCTTGCTACTCCAAGTGTGGTCCTCAAATGTGGACCATCAGCATTGACATCCCTTGGGAGCTTGTCAGACTGGAAGAATTGCAGGCTGTGCCCAGACCTACTGAATTATAATCTGCATTTGAACAGGATTTGATTTGATTTGAAGGTGATTTGATTGCACATTAAAAGTTGAGAGCTGTGATTTAGGGAGTTAGAATTTGTTGCAAAATATGAAGCATAGGTAGGTAGACTTACTGCCATCCCTCTAAAGTTGATCAGTGCTAAGTTTTGAGAACCTACATTATCCTTTAGAAGAAAAGAATGTGAAAAGTGGTTTTTCATTTGAGAGCTCAGTAGGAAAATAATTAGCTACTTACTACCATTACTAAAATCCAAACCGGAAATTTTAATAATAAGCATGGTTGTTATGCAACTGGTAGCTATAGATTATTTAGGAAATTAAAAATAGGAAAATACTATCATATTTTCATAGGATATACTTTTTTGTCCACTTGTTAACCTTCTATACTCTTCCCCATAATCTCAAATTTTGATATAAATGACCCAAACAAATGCCAGGCTCAGTTTGCCATGGCTTATCGTGGGGATATATCAAATCAGTCCTGGATAAATTAAGTGACAGGTCTGAAATGTTTGGCTTATCAGCATTTAGTACTTCCTTAATTTTTTTTTTTTTCTAAGTCAAGGGCGGTAAATGTTTGGAAGTATAATTTTTACCCTTAGGTTGCTTTTGTTTTGTAGAGCTACGATATGACCTGCCGGCATCATACAAGTTTCATAAAAGGAAATCAGTAAGTCTCTTGATTCTGGTTTATCTACATTCAGTACTGAAAAACTTCACAGTAAGTAATTATTTCTAATGTTATCAAGTTGCTTGAGTGAATACAGAAAGCCAGCCTAGAAGATAAGTACTTAACTCTGGGATGGGCCTATAACCACAACAGCCAATATGCTGGTTTAAGATAAATTCTCAAATACTTTGGGCACAAAAATAAAAAATAAACTTATTTTATTTTTATGCAGTATACATTTTATTACTTTGTACTAATACAGTCTCATATAACAAAGGCAATTTAGTGGAAGAATGTTTCTTTTGATATTTGAATAATCTGAAAGAACACAAACAGAATTATACATAAAAAAATACTCATTTTGATAACAATAACAACAACAAAAAAAGACAAGTTAAACAACAACAAAATTTTCCTTTCTTACAGGTGGACATTGAAGTGGACCTAATTCGGTTTTCTTTTTAAAAGCCTCCAAAGACAAAAGCAGCTTAAAATCTAATTAAAATGAATAAAAAATGTTTACTAAATTACTGGTCTCCAGCACCATTTTCTGTTTTCTGTTGTTTTGATGCAGGTTCTTCTTCTTTGTCTGTTTCTTCTCTTGCTCTTTTTACTGGTCCTATACAATGACAATTAATTTTCGTTAAGTTCACTGTAAGCATTACTCTATGTTAATATTGAGCATAACTATAAAAAATAATTGTTTAAACAGATTAGCAACAACTTTCCTACACCAATGAGAAAAGGCTTTTCCTTTAGTATGGACCTACTCTCTAAACTTAGCTTCCAAACATCTTTGTTTTCCACGTGTAAAATAGCATAACCAAGGTCAATCACAATCTCAGAACATCACTTACACAGAAGTTGTAAAACCATATTTGTTTTTCTCCCACAAATAATTTCTCATCAAAGTACCAAAGGACTTAAAAAAACTTACTAGATGCACCATTTTCATCATGTTCATCATCACTATCAAATTTAGTTTTCTTGCCCTGAAACTGTACTTTTCCTTTAGCAGACCCAATCTGGGTAGCTTTATTTCCCTTTCCTTTTCCTTTAAATCTGCGACCTGTAGAGACAAAAATTGAGAAATCCATTATGTTTTAAACCTCTTGTCAATGTCTTTTAACACCACTTAAAATTTTTACCCAAGCAAATGAGTTAAATAGTCAAAGAAAATCAGAATTAACGACCTTTTGACTTCCATTTGTTTAGGGATTCTTGTTGATCTTCTATTATTTTTTTCAATGCTTCTTTTTCCACATCTCCTTCTAGTACTTCCCAGGTGACCTCTTTGTTCCTTAATTGTAAGTTACCATTATTTGCGTCTTTTGCTTTATCTAGTGCTTCCTTAGCTTTTTCTTTAAACAGAATTATTCCCTACACCAAAGACAGAAAACAAAGGCCAGGGAATTTTACTGAACATCAGGAAGTTATTAAAAAACTTGAAGTCACTAATTCCAACAGTTATTTATAGCACAATTCAGAAAATATCAGACATCACATCCAGTTACAGCAATAGTAAAACAGAAAGTAAATAACCAAGTAGAAACTATTTTCATAAACATACTAACAAAAAATTGCTTTCTTCTACTAATGTCATCTTCTAAAAGATAAGTTTCTATGAACTTTTAAACTGAGTGGTAAAAAGCATATGAATATTTCCAAACCTCTTTGGCTCCTCTGACAAAGTCTATCCATTTTATTTCACCATGATTTGAGAAAAGGATATGCAAATCTTCTCTACACGTCTGATCATCTAAGTCCCCCGAGAATTTCAGCAAGCAGCCAATCTTTTCTTCTAGAGATTTCTATAAAAATATATAAGGTGATAAAAGTTTCTTAAAAGCAACCACAAACCAGAAATGGCATATACCTCTCTCTCTCTCTCTCTATATATATATACACATACAAGGAATAAGCTAGAAACTAAAATGCTATTTTGAAGTAGTATAAGTTTAAATAGTTTAAGTAGTTGGTACATTTTCCTTTATCATCCTCTGTTCTACAATGGCTTCTGATTTTAACTTATTTAACTTCTCCAGCAAGTAATAATTAGTTATTATATAAATCTTACTGCACTGGATAAATAATAATTTTAGGCAATATTTGGCTAGTACTTCAGTGATATGACAACTGTAGACTTGCTTACATATTTTCTTTAGAAAGTCCCCAGGCTTTTTATTCTCCTAAATTTGAATTACAGATTTCTTAGTAATATATACGTACCATTTCAGCATTTTCTGCTAACTTTTGTTTTTCTTCTTGCTCTCTACAAGTAAAAATATCATTAGAACGTTTCCATTTACTTCATGTATGAGAAAATTAAACCCTGATAAAGTTTAATGATGCATGATTAAGCATCATGCATGATGACTAAACTTAAGCATGATGACTAAACTACTTAAAAACCAAAGCCAGTCCTTAGGCTTTCTGACTGTCTGATGATAGACTGCAACACAATGTGGCCCCAAGATTATCAAGGCAGCTTAAGACCTCAATGTTTCATTAGCAAAAGGAAGGCCTACTGCTACTCATTTCAGAGCTCATCATCAACCTCACTTCCCAGAACCAATAACTTTACTACCTGTCAAAGCTTTAAGGAACTAAAATGTTATGATTAGCTCAACATACTTACTGTTTAGCTCGTAATTTAGCTTCGATTTTATTTTGCTTTCTTTCTTCATTTTTTTTTGCAAAGTAATCTTCCCTGAAGGACACAAAATATAAAGGCTAAGTTCATGAGAACAAAGAGGACTGCAAATTATATTGAATGCTTTAAGACATTGCACAGGAATGAATGTTACATTCTCTATCAACAAAATTACTTATAAATTCAAAATACATTAAGGAAGTTACTCTTATTTTTTTAAAATAACAGCTTTACTAAGAAATAATTCACATGCCATAGAATTCATTCTTTTAAAGCATATAATTCAATGACTTTTAGTATATTAAGAATTGTACAACAATCATCACTACCAATGAATTTCAGAACATTTTCATCACCACAAAAAAGAAACCCTATATTCACTAAGAATCTCATGCTGATTTTCATTTTTCACGTATAGAAAAAAGAAAGTATACCAAAAGTTATGCAACTACTTTGCTTCATAGTTTTTGTGTTAATTTCACAAAAGCAAAAATTCTGAAATCCCTGAGACCCAAGAATAAGCAATTATGAAAATCACAAGTCAAAAAAATCTGAGAGTTTAACACTGACAGCATGATTTATCACTGTGCATCTCTAAGTCCATCAGGTTTAGTAGACAGCATTTAGAAGACTATGCAATGCAAAAGTAGGGGATTATGGCCCTACAACTATATCATGAAAATGTCCTGGTTTGTCCTAATTTTTAGACACACGCACAGGTGCGCACACACACACACCAAGAATGTGATTCAAATCTCTATTAAATAATCCTTTGTACTGTATAAAAATACAGGCATATATAGATTACGAGAAGGATAAAAATTGTACAGTGATTTATTCTCTAACCACACCAAAAGCTCAGATTTTAGCATCAAGCCTAACTGTAAGTTTCACATGCAAAGTAAGTCCTAAAACTTAACCTCCCTTATTAATTGCGTGAAAAGGTCCTAACACTTCCTTATAGTCTCAAAGGACTAGTAGATCCAGTGAGCAAACTTCAAGCATTTCTCAAAGGATGCCTAAGGATACTAAAAATACTGGTCTTACTGTAGAGAATGTTATTCTATACTCCTTACCCCAGTGTGTCAATTCCAGACAACTAAGTTGCCAAAAAAAAAAACATCAGCAAGTTGACTTACTTGAAAAGTATTAGCAGGTCTGTGTCTTTGTACTTCTGGCCAGGGGTCTCGACAAACTTCTTAGCAGATTCAATGGTATCAAATACAGCAAATATTGATCCCTATTAAAAGTGGAAGAAAAGTTGGGGTTTTTTTTAAAGTTACATCCCAAGTATTTTTCTACTAGAAAAAGTCTGTTACATCATACAACCATACCTTAAATGCTTTGTGCAATGTTCTTCTCATCTGAATATTTAGTACCTGACCTTTATCTTCCAACCATTCTTTTATGTCATCAAGGGTTGCATCAATTGGGAAGCCTTTCTGTGAAGAGTAGGAAGAAACGTACAAATGACAACTCAAGTAAACGATTTGTGAGAAATTCTGATTTACTGTGTCTTGAAATGAAGTGAGGATATATATATCTCTCTTTCTCTGTCTCTTAAATGTTTAATAGCTCTGGTTAAGAGCCATTGTTGACCAGTGCAATAGAAGTGACTCGTTTATCTGGGATTCACTTCAAAATAATCCAGATAGGCCAAAGATAAAACAAGATTAATCACGTTAGTAACTGTTGAAGTTGGATAATGGTACATTATATATTCAATCTGCTTCTGTATGTCTGAATTTTTGCAGAATAAAAAAATCTACTTAAAAATTAATGTGCTAAAGAAAACAGCTAACAAGTTTAGCTGTTGATAAGAACAGCTGATGTGCACTGAGTACTTACAATATGTATGTCAAAGATTTTGTCCAGTGTTATATGGGTTTTTTTCATTTAATTCTCACAACAGTTCTATAAGGTAAAAAATATTATCCCCATTTATGAAGATAAGGCTTACAGAGGCTAAGAATATTGCCCAAGGATATACAGTAGGTGGTGAAGCTATGATTCCTGAGCCCTTATTCTCATCCACTCTATGTGCTTTCTAAATAAATTTAAGATATAATTAAATGCATTAAAGGCCCACTTACAATATAAACAGATCTGTTTTTTACATCATTTTTATACTCATCAGTCACTTCAGGGAGGGGTTTGCTTGGAGATCTTCTAATTTTAGTTTTATCTTCACTTATTTCCATGAGTTCCGCCTTTGATTTGCTCAATGCTTCTACTATTACGTTAAAGTCTGTTGTTAGACGGTTTAACCTGCAAAAATATATATATAAAAGCATTGTAAAACTTAGTAGTAGCACTTGCTGTTAGCAGAAAATCTTATAATTTAAAAAAGGTTTTTACCTATTAAATTTTATCATTATCTCCAAAGGTACCCAGCCTTCATCCAGTTTGATCTGTTCCTTTAAAAATTTGTCGCGTGGCAAATTGAAGTCACCAAAATAATACTGCAAGATAATTACAGTATATTGCAGAGCACTGTATAATATTGAGTTTTAAAAATTACCATTACATCACCAAATTCTAGTCTTTAAAAATACATGTCAAAACTTAACTGGTGGGACTTCCCTGGTGGTCAGTGGGTAAGACTCCGTGCTCCCCATGCAGGGGGCCCAGGTTCAATCCCTGGTCAGGGAACTAGATCCCACAGGCATGCCACAACTAAGAAGTCCCCATGCCACAACTAAGACCCAGCACAGCCAAAATAAATAAATAAATATTAAAAAAAAAAAACTTAACTGGCAATAAACATTCTCTCAAATACACTATAATATTTATAATACATATTAACAGAAAGATAAAACTAAAAATAATTATTGAAACAATATAATTAGCAGATGTGACAATAGATTAGAAAGCCTTAAAACAAAAACATATTTAAGGATTTGGTATATGAAAAGCCTCTTATTTCAAGTCAGTGTGGAAAGAATACATTGTTAAATTTAAGAAACTAGAATAATCTGATTAATCACTCTAATTTTTTAAAAATTAGAAAAATTTAAAAGTTAAAAAATTAGGTAAGCTGGGATGAAGTGAGAGAGTGGCATGGACATATATACACTACCAAATGTAAAATAGATAGCTAGTGGGAAGCAGCCGCATAGCACAGGGAGATCAGCTCGGTGCTTTGTGACCACCTAGAGGGGTGGGATAGGGAGGGTGGGAGGAAGACGCAAGAGGGAGGAGATATGGGGATATATGTATACATATAGCTGATTCACTTTGTTATACAGCAGCAACTAACACACCGTTGTAAAGCAATTATGCTCCAATGAAGATGTTAAACAAAGAAAAAAGTAGTATACATGAAAAGACCCAGGTGTGACTACTTGGAATGCCAAAAGTAGCATAAAAAGTAAAAGACAAACACAAAAGTTTATTAATACTTCTTATAAATCAACGAAGAAGAAGAAAAAACTCTGAAAACCTTAATAGAAAAATGAGTAAAGGACACTTTTTTTTGGCTGCACCACACTTAGTTCCCCAACCAGGGGATCTTAGTTCCCCAACCAGGAATGGAACCCGCACCCCCTGCATTGGAAGCATGGAGTCTTAACCACTTGTCCGCCAGGGAAGTCCCAGTAAAGGACATTTTTTTTTTAATTACTAAAAATAAAAATGTACTATAAACGTTAAAAAGTTCAAGCTCACTATTAACCAAATAAATTCAATTTAAAGCAATGAAAAGTACTTAGCCAAAACTCTAAAGACAAGAATACCCAGTACTGGCCTGAACACAGAGAAATGGTCATGCAGGTAGAGATGTTAACTGGCAGTAAGTATCAAAAATCAAAAGTTGTAAAAAAACGTGTATAACCCTTGAGGCAGTACATCTCCCTCTAGGAATTTTATCTTAGAGAAATCAGTGAACACGTTTAATAACATTTATATATGAAGATATTTATCATAGAACTACTACAGCTAAAAAATTGAAAATGTCCTACATATCAAATAGGGGATGGTGTAAATTACTGATGATACAAAACTACTCCCCCATAATGCATCCTATGTTTGGTGGAGGGAAAGGGGAAAAAATTATGTTACTGTGAGCACTGACCAATTTGTGAAAAGGTATTCATCAGGCTTTTAACCTTGATTACCTCAAGAGGGTGAGATTTGAGAGGTGGCAGGTTGTGGGACATTATTAACTTTTTCTATATACAGTTTTCTTCACGATTATAAAGAAATTAATAAAAAAAAAAAGCTGTAACACAGGAAATTTAAAATAACAGAGAAGTGCAACTTTAAAAAAGTTCTGAGAGTTGCAAAAAACACTGAACAGTATGATCTGAAGTTCCTCGGTTAAGAATATAAAACATAAATTAAGAGATAATTTCCCATGTAGCCATTACTGATACTGTAAAGCACCAACTTAAATACAATACCTAAATTCAAAAAAATTGTTAAGAGAAAACAGATACTCTTAAAAGTTACAATGGCTGGGACCTCCCTGGTAGTCCAGTGGTTAAGAGTTCATCTTTCAATGTAGGGGCTGCAGGTTCCAGCTAAGGTCCCACATGCCTCACGGCCAAAAAACCAAAACATAAATCAGAATATTGTAACAAATTCAATAAAGACTTTAAAAATGGTCCACATCAAAAAAAAAACCCCCAAAAACCAAACAAACACCTTTAAAAAGTTACAATGGCTGAGAACACCTAATTGGGCAGGAAAAACTACTAGAACCTGCAAGAATAAAGTGCTATTTAACAGGGAAGGTATTTTACAAAGGATTTTAAAAATTATTTTACTATGTGCTAGGCACTATTCCAAATGTTTTACATTTTGTGAACTAATGTAATCCTCACAACCACCCTATGAGGAGGGTACACTATTATCCTCGCTTTACAGACTAGGAAACTAAAGCACAAAAAAAGTTAACTAACACTATAGTGTTACCTTTTGAAATGTCTTTGTTCTTGAGTTTCAGAAACAGGCTCCATTAATATAAAACTGTATACTACTGTATATTTATCTAACTCCAAGAATCAAAGACAAACCAAAAGTTCAATAGGTCAATACACTGAAATTAAATGGTCTATCTGTATTTGTTTTGAGGCCCTAAATTTCCTCTCAAAGAGCCTGGTTTTGCAGTGTAACACCACAGGAATCATACCTCGATTTGATGACAGATTTTGGCCTCCAGAGCAGCCATTTTTTCATTATCACCATTTTCTGCCATTCTGGCTATCTGTAAAATTTCCCAAATGGCATAAAAAAGTTATTTACTTTTTACATAAAACTCAAGACCATTAAAAGAATGTTTTAAAATTATCAATATCCCACTGTTTTCCAAAAAATCAGTAATTTTTAATTTCATGGGTTCAATTTCTCTACTCAATTCTCAAATTTCAACAAAAGAAAACTCTGAAATTAGTGATGAAAAACTATGGATAATCCACACCCCTTCCAGTAAATCACTGTTCCATCTTCTATAACAAAGTGAGTGGTTATCTTCATTTAGCTGATCTAGAAAGCTTTGAGGGAAAAAACTCCATTCAACCACTTACCAATCATTACCAGGTTTAAGTAGATCATCATCTGTCAGTATATTACTGTGGATCTCAGTCTTGTTTGGTGTGGGCCGAATTTCGTTTAAAATTATTTATAGCTGACTTACCAAAAACTTGTCATCAACAAGATTATGTATCAAAACTTTAAGGTGAAAAAAATTCAAACACTACATACAGTCAGGGTTAGATTAAATAAATACTAATGATAAGGAACATATGAAAATGATCATTTGAGAACCTGAGGACACTAAAACAACATTAAACTGGGTGTATGCCTACTAATTTACTAATACATTGGTTAACCTTACAGCCAGTTTCCTCTTTCACATCCCTGACAATAGCACCGTAGGAAAAAATGCAGCTGTGAAGTTGGTTTGCTAGGGATAACAAAGTCTCCTGACTTCAAATTACTTGCTTCTAGTGCTCCATTAAAACCATCCAAACACCGTGTACAAAAGTATATTTAAAAGAATTCATCAAGGATATCTGCCATTCATTAACTCTAGCGATGAACTATGACTGGTACACTTCTTGGAGGCATGGCTTTACAATCTGTAATTGCTATGCAATACAACCTGGATGCACACTGGAAGCTCTCCTACGGTGCTACATCTCACTACAAAATTTGCCCAATCTTACGCATTGGTTGTCGACCATAATTCCTAAGTTATTACTGTGATCTAGGGCCCCCCTATAAAACAAAGGGTGCGATAAAAGACCTATTTAGTCCCTGTAAGACTTCTTTGGCCTACCCAATATTGGAACTTCGTTTCATGAGATACTTTCTCAGAATGTACATACAACCAGAAGTGAAATATTACCCTCACTTTCCAATTTCGCTCAGAAGCCTTGATGTGAGTGAATGAGGACCATTAAAACCCAAGAGAGTGACGCCCGGGCAACACCTGCGGCCCCGATTCCCCGGCCTCCAATCTGTCCCACACGATCCAAGGAACCTTCGGCGTTTAACCCACGTCGACCTCTCCAGAAACTTACACAGTCGGACCGAAACATCCGCTTTCGGCGACACTGGAAAGCGGTGGAGGTACGACACCTTAAAGACGCAGTGGGGATGCGGGTAGCCTGGGTCCAAAGAACCCGCCACAGCCCGTCCCAAAGCAACCACTCGGTCGCCTGGGCCCCAACCACGTGCGGGGAACCCTAGCTCCTGCGAGGAACGCAGAGACCGGCTCCCCACCTCGCGGCTGCCCGCGCCCCTCTCTCCCCAGCCCAGCGCGCCGCCTCCGGCTGCGGCCCACGAGGCGCTCGCCCCGAACGCGAGGAAGGCGAGGAGCGCACGCAACCAGCGTGAGGCAGCAAGGAAAGGGAACGCGCCGTCGCGCACCACGCAAAGCAGACCCTTTTGTACCGTCTTCTTTTTAGCCACCTGGAGTTGCTCACCTTTAAGTTTTCGGTCCCACAGAGAGGCGCCCCAGGGTCACTAAAAGCGACAGCAACGTCTCCCCTCCCCAGCGCCGCCAGCTTGCCCAACGCGCCTAAAGAAGATGGGGGTTGTCCCGGCAGCCCTTGCGGCCAGGGTGGGCGGGGCTTCGGGCGGACCCGAGCCGGCTCCGCGCTCTGAGCATGCGCGGCGGCCGCGGACTCCCAAGGCCGGAGAAGTCTCGCCCTCAGTTCGAGGAGTTGGGGTTAAAATGGCAAGCGGGACATTGGAGGGTATTAGGTTAAATATTTATTTTTAAGTATTTCTGGACAGAACTTGTATTTCCAGCCCTTCCTTAGGCTGTCCATTCACATGAAGTGGTTGACTTTTTTTTCAGATTATACTTTTTAAAAAATTGTTTTAATTATCCGTAATAGTTCCCCGTTAAAAAAATGACAAGTAAAATTTTTTAAAAATGAAAAATTCATGGAATCTTAGAGTTGAGAAAACAGTAGAGCGTTTAAGAGCTGGAACTCTGAGGACTTCCCTGGCGGTCCAGTGGTTAAGACTCTGCGCTTCCACTGCAGGGGGCACCCGGTTGGATCCCTGGTCCAGGTAAGATCCCGCATGATGCGCAGCCCCGCCAAAAAAAAAAAAGAGCTGGAATTCTGAAGCCAGACTGCCTGCATTCAAATAACGGCTCTCCAGTTTACAGGCTGTGTGATCTTGGGCAAGTTACTCAACTTCTCTATCCCTCACATATAAAATGGGGCCATTGCTAAATATCTTATACCTCGTACAGTTGTCGTGAGCATTAAATGTGATACAACATATGTCCCTTGCTGGGAACTGTGCCTGGCATATAGGAAGAGGAGCAGCATATATTAATTTAAAACAAACAAAAAACGTCATTTTAAAAAACTGAAAGGCCATCTAGTGCAGAAGCCTGTTGGTCTGCTAGAGCCTTCTTCTTTTTTTGTAATGTTAGTTCCCCCACCAGGGATTGAATCCCGGGCCAACGGCAATGAAAGTGCGGAGTCTTAACCACTGAACAGCCAGGGAATTCCCAAGAGCCCTTTTCTATTAGTATACTTTTTGCACAATAATTTTAGTCACTTAAGGGAGTTTTTTCTTGTGGTGAGGCAATCTTTTATTTTCCCCTGAGTTTTCTTGAAAATTTAAAATTTTTATGGCATTGGTGAAATAGCCTGTTAAGTGATTTCAGAGTTTTTCGGCAGTCCCAAAACAGATCAAATGAATTTATTTGGAAAAAAATTCAGTTATAGGTTCAATCCAGACATTACATCAAGCCAATGAGAAAAAATTAATAGAGTTATGCTGAGGTAGTTTAAATTCAAATGAATCATGTTCTCTTTTATCCACTCAACAAATATTTATCTAGTCTCTACTTTGTACCAGACAAAATAAAAATTTAATTCACTTTTTGATCAAGTCAGTGAGAATATAGGTATTTAACATGGCAAATCATAGGCATGTCAGCGTATGCCCACTCAGCTGTTCAGCATACTATTTACTACATGCCTACTAATGTCCTGGTGTGGAGCTTGGCAGTGGGGATGAAAGGACCCACACTCTGCCTAGAGACAGTGACACCTAAACAAATGACCCTGCTCCTTTTATGCCCGCACAATGTCTGGGTAGAACTGCAGATACAATCTGTTACCAGAAACCACTTACTGCAAAACATTTAGTGTTCCCGTCAGGTCCCTGATCCTTTTCTTTCTCTTTCTTCTCTTTTTCTTTCTCTGTCTCTGCCTCTATCTCTGTCTCTGTCTCTGTCTCTCTTCTAGGAGCCAAGCTCCATGCAGCCACCACCCTTCAGGGAAAATGGATTCCTGGCTGCATACCAGGAAGGTTCTTTTTTCAGATGAAGCATCAAGAAGACTCTCTCTCATGCTGATGTCCATCTCTTTAATAACATAATTTTGTAGGATAATATACTAAAAGACCTTCTGTTTGAGTGTAGATTTAGTACAACTATTTTTGAGAGCAACTTGGTAATATCTGCTAAAGTTTATGATATGCATAGCTGATGGCCCCAAAGTCTACTCCTAAAAGTATATGCTAGGGAAATTTTTACATCTGTGCATAAGAAGACATGTTCAAGAATATTCATAGCAGCATAGTATATAAATGCAAAGAATTGGAAATCCATTAAATGTCCATCAAAAAAGAATGGGTAACTAAATTGTGGTGTAATTAAACCATGAAATAATAAACTATACAATGATGAAAACAAATAAACCAAAACTGCATGCATTAACACTGATGAAATTCACAAACATGATGCTGAGTAAAAAAAAAAAAAAAAAGTTTTAGAAGAAATATAAGTAGCACCCCTAGCCATCGTGGCAGTGAAAAATCCCCTTACATTTCTAAATACTAAGAGATGGTTATTGCTTTTTCCCTGCCCTTCCTCCAATATTGAGAACAATTAGTCTAGGATAATGGCATTATTCTAGCTTAGACATTTAGTTTGAAATACTTGTTAGCCATCCAGGTAGAGATGTCAAGTGGACAGTTGGTAAATGAGTTTGGAACTTAGGGGAGAAGTCAGGGTTGGAGATACAAATTTTGGAGTTATTAGCATATAGAAGACATTTAAAGCCATGGCATTAGATGAGCTCTACTAGAGAGAGTACAGACAGTGAAGATAAGAGGGCCCAAGACTGAACCCTCTAGAATTCCAACTTTTTGGATACTGGATAAAGGAAGAAAAGCATGTACAGGAACTAGAATAAGCACAGCCTGAGAGGTACTAGGAAAATATGGTGCCATAGAAGCTAAAAGGGGAGGATGTTTCAAGGAAGAAATAATCAACTGAGTAAATTCTTCTGAGAAGGGTTGCAGCCTGACCAATTTTGTCATTATGGCAGAGACTGTTACTTATCCCCCAGTATTGGCTCTCCCCTGCCTCTATAATAATAAGATCACCCCTGATTTTTAACCAAACACATGGCCAATCAGAGATTAAAACTGCATTTTTTCCAGCCTCCCTTACAGCTAAATAAGACCATGTCTGGTCAATGAGATGGAAAAGTGATATGTGCAATTTCTAGGTCGTTCTTAAAGAGAATGAGTTTGTTCTTTTCCCACTAGCTAGATGTGGATGTGGTCATGAGCAAAATTGGACCAAGAAAATGAAGGCAACACCATAGATATGGCAAAGCAGCAATAGAAGGGAGCCAAGTCCCTGACAGCCTAGAGTGTCATACCAGCCCTGATGGCCTCCTAGAATGGACTTACCATTAAACGAGATTTAAAAAAAAAAAAAAAAGCAATATTGCCAGATTTTTGGTCACAGTTAGGCAACAGATCTGTCACTAAGTGGCAGAATACTCAAATAAATCAAAGCTCCAGGCCGAGAGCACCACTCTGAGGCTGCTTGGCTTGTGCTAGACTTTTCTATTTTTGTGTGTGTGTAAGATGAATATCAGAGTGCCTAAAAGCCAGAAATCCAGTGTCTCCCTGAGCTTTGGGAATGGGTTGTAGGACTGGTTTTTTGTCTTCCTGCTAATAGATATTCAAATGTATGACAGAATCTTATCTGAGACCTGCCTTCACTGTAACAGATCACCTGAGCATGAGGTTCTTGGGGGGAAACCTAGAGCCCAATCCTATGTCTGACAACTGGAGGCCTCTAATATTCCCCCCAATTATATAATAATTGTGAGTAACCAAATTTTCTTGGGTCAATATGCCACATTTGACCCAGTGAACAGGTTGGTATATATGTAAATTATAAGCAGACCTTTTATAGGCGACAACACGTGGAAATTCATAAAACAGCACAGGTTCTGTACTAAGACTTTGTCTAAAATAAAATATTTGTGACACATAAAGGGAAAAGAAGGAGTCTTTGGGGGGGTAAACTTTAAAAAAAAAAACTTTAAAAATTGAATTATAACATACAAACAGTGAAGTGCATGAATTTTAAGTGTATGGCTTAATAAAGTTTCACAAATGAACACTACTTTGTAACCACCACCCAGACTGAGATAGAGAACATTTTCAGGACTCCAGAAAGTTCCCTCTTCCAGTTAATAGCCTCCTTAAAAGTAACCAGGAGAGATTAGCTTTGCCTGTTCTAGAAGGTCATGTAACTGGAATCATGTAGTAAATATATATGTGGTATATGTTTGTACCACAATTGACTTACCTATTCTTCTGCTGATGGACATTTGGCTGTTATGAATAAGCTTCTCTGAACACTCTTGTGCGTGTCTTTGGGTAGATATATTCTGTGTGAATGAAATGAAATACACTCATTTCTGTGAGGTGTATAGTTAAGAGTGAAATTACTGAGTCACAGGGCAGACATGTGTTTAGCTTTACTATGTACTGCCAAATAGCTTTCTAAAGTGGTCAGATCATTTTTCACTTGTACCAGCAATGTAACTGCTAAACATCCTAGACAACATCCTATCATTCTTTTTATTTTACTTTACTTTTTTGGCTGTGCCGCACAGCACGTGGGATCTTAATTCCCCGACCAGGGATTGAACCCGGGCCCTTGGCAATGAAAGCTCAGAGTCCTAACCACTGGACCACCAGGGAATTCCCCTTACATTCTTTTTACTTTTGACCATTCTAATGATGGTGTGGTGGTATCTCATTGTGCCTTTAATTTGCATTTCCTTGATGATTTCTGATATTGAGCACTTTTTATATGCTTACTTTCCATTTGGACATCCTCCTTTGTGAAGGGCCTATCAAGTGTTTTGTCCATTTTTAAAATTGATTTTTAGGAGTTCTTTACATAATCTAGATACAAATCCTATGTCAGATATATGTATTGTGAATATCCTCCCCTAGGCCATGGCTTGCTTTTTCACTCTCCTATCTTTGGATGATTATTGCTTTTTATATTTAAGAAATTATTGCCTACTCCAAAGTCATGACAATATTCTCCCCTGACTTCTTTTAGAAATTTATTGTATTATTTTCACGTTTAGTTCTGCCATTCATCTCAAGTTAATTTTGAAATATAGTATAAGGTACATGACCAAGTTCCTTTTTTTCTATATGGATAGAAAGTTAATAGCTCTAGCATCATTTATTGAGAAGATTGTTACCATGACTAGTTCTAGAATGGCTATCCAAATTTATCCAACCTTTTTAAAAAGTCAAGACGTAAAATAGCCACTTAAAAAATCCAGATAGTACATTCATGTTAATAGCAGCATTATTTACAATAGTTAAAACAAGGAAGCAACCCAAGTTTCCCCTCACTGATGAATGGATAAGCAAAATGTGTAATATACAGGCAACGGGATGGATTTCAATACATACAATGGAATTCACATTGAAAAGGAAGGAGGGACTTCCCTGGTGGTCCAGTGGTAAAGAATCCGTCCTGCAATGCAGGGGACACAGGTTCGATCCCTGGTCGGGGAACTAACAATGCAGGGGACACAGGTTCGATCCCTGGTCGGGGAACTAAGATCCCACATGCCACGGGGCAACTAAGCCTGTGCACCACAACTGCTGAGCTCGCACACCTCAACTAGAGAGTCCGCATGCTGCAAACTACAGAGCACACGTGCTAGGGAGCCTGCGCTCCACAACTAGAGAAGAGAAAACCCATGCGCCACAACTAGAGAGAAGCCCACGTGCTGCAGCGAACCCAAGTGCTGCAACGAAAGATCCTGCATGCTGCAACGAAGATCCCACATGCCGCAGCTAAGACCCCATGCAGCCAAAAAAAATAAACAAAATTTTTTTTTAATTAAAAAGAAAAGGGAAGGAAATTCTGCAATATGCTACAGCATGGACGAACCCTGAGGACATTATGCTAAGTGAAATAAACCAGTCACAAAAATACAAATACTATGTGATTCCACCTATATTATAAAAACAGAAAGTGTAAATGTGGTGGCCAGGGGCTGGAGGCAGGGGAGAATAGGGAGTTATTGTTTAATGGGTGTAGAATTTCAGTTTCACCACATGAAAAGAGCTATGGGGATGGATGGTGGTGATGGTTTCACAGCAGTGTGAATGTATGTAATACCACTGAACTGTACATAATTAGCTGGAATTATTCTATTTAAAAAGATTACCACGTTCATGTTTTAGTTTCCTTGACGTACAGCTCATATAGGAAAGGCAGGATATATGCTTGATTTTTTTCTTCTCTTCAACAATTTTCAGAATAATGAGTTGGTTTCTTAATATTCTTCAAGAGTAACCAATTAGGGCTGCAAGTTTTGAGATTAGGTTCCCCAAAGCAAGTCCTACAATGCTGAAGATGGCACTAAATGGCATCATCTGAGAAGGTAATTGGCCCCTGACCCTACCCAACTGATAAATTCCACTAGGTAGACATGAACCACTCAGCCAACGGAGTAGGGAGGGCAGCAGACAATTTCTCACACACTATCCAACAATTAATTGACTTTTTGAAAAACTGCCAAAAATAATCCTCACTAATAGACAATAGATTTCAAGTGGTAACTCTTCTGGGAAACCCAAAATTTTTAAAACAGCCAAGAAGATAGAAATCCAAGGTTTTAGTAACCTGCAGTGAAAAGTAAGGCAACACTGGAAATAGTCAGGGGGCAAATCAGGGAATTTGGGGCGGCAATGGCCAGAACCTCAGAATGAAAAATTGGAATCAGTGTTTTGGGGCAAATTTTTTTTAATTGGGAGAAATAAAAGTTCAAGATTTTATGGTTATAGGGGATGCTAAATAGTAGTTTGGTAGAATTCCCTCTGTAAAGTACCTAACTCAGAATGAGGAGAGAACTGCAGCCCTCATTTACCTACTAGAGGCTACTGATATCTACAAAAGAACCTAATAATTGAGAAAGGTCAAACCAGCTTAGATCAGTTTTCACAAGACCTCCAGTAAAATGAGGAAAAAGAAGTGTTTATGGAATTTGGCAACATTAAAGTCATAGGTGACTTGATAACAGTTTCAGTGATGTGATAGGTATGGAAGTCCTGGAGTGGGTTGTAACAGTGAATAGCAGGTGAGGATTTGGAAACAGAGAAGTACTGACAATTATTTTAAGAAGATTTGCTATGAAGGGGAACAAAGGGCTGCTAGGAGGAGATCTAGAGTCTATCAATCATAATAATAGAGGGAGAAATTGGTGATCCATGAGAGAACAATTATAAGAGTGATGTCCTCGAGAAAGCAAGAAAAGACAGGATCCAGAATATGAAGGGACTGGCCTTCAATAGAGCAATGGTGCTTGTCTTGTACCAAGTGGGAAGACAGAAGATATTGATAAAGATACTGGAAGAGTTGGTGGTTAGAGGAATAGAGTCCCTGTTTAGTTGCTAAGTTTTTTCAGTAAAGCATATGGTAGGTCATTATGTGATAGTAAGGGAGGGTTGAAATTTTTAGGATTAAAAAAAAAAAAAGAAAATGTAATATAGTTGACTCAGACAGTGAAATACTGACTTTACTAGGAAAACCTTTTGAGATTATGGAACAGATACTGAGTGCTTATTTGAACTCTGTGGTCATAAATTTAAGGCACTGGTTCAGTGTTCAGCTACTCTGCTGCAGGCCCAGAGAATATCTGGAGTTATACCCAGAAGGGCAGGTAAGTGTATAAGAGCTAGAGTTGCTTTTCATAATGATGGATCAAGGAATCAAAGATAGACAAGGGGAGGAAGAAGACAGGACAAACATAATGGACAGTTTAAAAAAAGAAGTAGTGGGGTCAGTGGACTGGAGAACCCAGGGTGTTGGATAGGAAACTATTTGGATAAAAATGATAAGAGTAGGGAATTCCCTGGCGGTCCAGTGGTTATGACTCAGAACTTTTACTGCCGAGGGCGAGGGTTCGATTCCTGGTCTGGGAACTAAGATCCTACAAGCTGCGCGGCACAGCCGAAAAAAAAAGTCAAGTCTTCAGTGAATGAGGGGGAGTGACTGGGAGATGGGAGATCATTCAATTGTAGAAACAAGGAGCTGGAACTTTTGAAGAAAGAGGAAGAATAGTTCGAGTGAAATGGGAAGCAAAGAGAAAAAACAAGCATGCTTCATTCAAGCCTGGAATTATATAGGCTATGAGAGAAATACTTACTTCACTTGAAAAGGCTATAGAGGAGCCAGTGTCCTCAGATCAACAGGTCATGCACAGTAAGGTCAAGGAGTCAGAAGCAGCATTGATGAGGGAGGTTAAGGTTAGGGGGCAGAGTGTTTACCACACATCTGGAACTCCAGGGTTCTAGAAGGCACGTAGAAAGGTTTCGGAGGGCCTGGAAGCGTGGGGGGTTTGGTCAGATTGGGAGCTGTGCTAGCAGAATGAGCGTGACCATACAGAGGAGGTGACCAGGGAGGCTTGGGCTTCCAGTGACTGTAGAAAAGAGGGAGGTGGGGTACAAGGGGATTGCTGGCTGGGTGGGAGAACAAGTCAAGTCAGTCATTTTCAGGTCTTAGTCCAGACGTTAGTTCTTCTATGCTGCCACAGTGCCCCACACTTCCCCAATTGGGGCACTTCTTCCTGTTTCTGTATATGAATTAAGATTCTAAGTCCAAGTTCGATCCTTTGTACCTTATCAGAACCAACACGTACGTGCTTCCTCATCTATTAAAGGACACTATATCATATGCTAGGACAAACACATTAGGGTTCACTCGGTATAAACCCCTGAGCTTTCCTAGCTTGATGATACTTGTTCCCATGGGAGGGGTGCACACTATCTCCCCACTCTCCTAACCCTGGAAACCGAGACTCTGGTCCTCATCTCTGTGAGACCTCTCATACCATATCCAGGCCATGGGGACAGCTTAGGTTGCTGCCTGGGAAAGAGAGAACCCACCTGCACAAGGTGACCAATGAGCCACTGCAGGCCCCAGGGCAAGGTTAAGTACAGTGGCCTTCTGCCCCGACTCCAAAGAAATATTGGAATCAGAGGTAGAAGTGTGTGGTATTGTGGTATACTCATACAGGTCTAGTTTAGATAGATTAAATAATTCCGTACTGGATAATCTTATGTTTTAAAATTCTATTAAAAATAAGGGGCTTCCCTGGTGGCACAGTGGTTGAGAATCTGCCTGCCAATGCAGGGGACACGGGTTCAAGCCCTGGTCTGGGAAGATCCTACATGCCGCGGAGCAGCTGGGCCCGTGAGCCACAATTACTGAGCCTGCGCGTCTGGAGCCTGTGCTCCGCAACAAGAGAGGCCGTGATAGTGAGAGGCCCGCGCACCGCGATGAAGAGTGGCCCCCGCTTGCCGCAACTAGAGAAAGCCCTCGCACAGAAACGAAGACCCAACACAGCCATAAAAATAAATAAATAAATAAATTAATTAAAAACAAGTAATGGCTACCATTTATTAAAAAAAAAAAAGTAATTTGAGAAGGTAGGTTTACACACTATTACATTCAATAGAGTGAATGACCCATGGTTCATCACAGGTCTCAGCCCCCATAGCTTCGACATGGCTTTCAATGGTAAAGGTTTTTATACTTTTTGTCTCCCTCACTGGAAAGTGAGCTCTTTCAGGGCATGAGCCTATTCCTCTAGCTTCTCTTAAAATAATACTCACTGTGCATAAATTGTCATCTTTTATTAAATACGTTTACTGTAAAAACAGAGCTGGATGATATAATGTAAGCTGAAAACTGGACCATGGAATCTGGTCTGGGTTCAGGGAATGGAGAGAATAAATACTTAGCCTCCACTCAAGTTGATATTACCTTGGTTTTGTTCTGGATAAGCTAACAAGCAGAGTGAAGGTTATAAACAGGATATACATGCCGGAGGGTGAATGTGGCTCCCCATAGCCTCCCTTGAATCTTTCAGAGTGCACCCAAAGTTTGCCTTTCTTAGCAATTCTGTAGGGTGGGCTATCCCTCAAGTCAAAGCCTCAGGAACAACTTAGGCTACCATAGAAGGTGATTATTCTGAGACTCAGCGAGCCATGCCAACCAGGCCCGTCAGGTTCTGGGCCTTGAAATTCTTGTGATGCCCACAGTCAGGCAGTCTCCCATTTTCTCTGAGTACGAGGCAGGGCCTGGGAGTTCTCCATTTCATCCTCTTGAGTTTTTCGTGAGCAGGCCTTTTGAAAAACAATGAGAAACCCTTATATCAAATTGAACCCAAGTATCATCAGGCAGTGTAAAAGAATTATGGTTGCTATTGCTTAGTTTAACATTAATTATTAATTCCACAAATATACATGGTGTGCCTACCATGTGTTTGGGCCTGAAGATACAAAAGTAAATAAAACAGGCTCTGCCTCCTGCCTCAGGAAAGCTCGGAGTCTTGTTAAATTCATCAAGCTTTTCTCTAATGACCATTTTTTTACTGAGGGTGGACAGGATAAAAACAGGATACACTGCTTTGAAACTTTTTAAAAAGTTTATTATCATTAATTCCAGGTTGTTTAATAAGGCTTTGATCTCTTTTGGTTTTCCCCTATCCCTCTGTCCTGTGCTGTTTCCCTTAAAATAATACTCAGTGCAAGTACACGGTCTGTTTTGATTAAATGGATATGTTTACTCTAAAAACAGAGCTAAGAGTTACCAACTTGAAGGATTCTTCCTCCTTTGACTCTGGATAAAACAAACTTTGGGAGACGCACAGGAAGATTCAGAGGTTTGTTCTGGTTCTGAGAGTCAGACAGCTAGAAAGGACCACAGATAAAAATAGAACTTCAACATTTTAGGATTTCAGGAGTTCATTGTGGGAGATCAAGTGCAGACATGTGAGTCGGCCAGTATAGGCTTTGTACAATCCTTTTTTTTTTTAAATTAATTAATTAATTAATTTTTTGCCGCCACACACAGCTTGCGGGATCTCAGTTTCCTGACCAGGGATCGAAACTGTGACTCCTGCAGTGGAAGCGCAGAGTCCTAACCACTGGACCACCAGGGAATTCCCAGCTTTGTACATTTTTTTAAAATATTTATTTATTTATTTGGCTACACTGGCTCTTAGTTGCAGCACGAGGGATCTTCGTTGCCACGTGCGGGATCTTTAGTTGTGGCATGTGATCTAGTTCCCTGTCCAGGGATTAAACCTGGGCCCCCTGCATTGGGAGCTCGGAGTTTTAGCCACTGGACAACCAGGGAAGTCCCGAAGCTTTGTACAATCTTAACTTTCAGATTCATCTGAAGAAAATGAACTTGTTTTCATGAAAATTCACCCTTTGTATTTCTTATGAATTTACTGCTTCATGCGTGCATGTACTTATTCATATAATTGTTCCTGGTTTTTGGAGATGTAAAATATTCTAAAAGAAGTAACTAAGCCTACGAAAAATCCTTTTACATAATAAGTATACAGAAGATCTCACAGTTTACATGCCTCAGGGCCTTTGCACTTGCTGTTTCCAAAGTCCTAATCCTTCTTCTTTCACGCCTGAGCACAAATGTCATCTTATCAGAGAGGCCTTTGCTGACCACCCTATATAAATAGTACGTCTCTCACAATTATACCACTCCATCTTCTTCATCCTGATTTAATTTTTTCATAACATTTATCACCACTATCTTTTTTTTCCAGTTTTATTGAGATATAATTGACATACAGCACTGTAAGTTTAAGGTGTACAGCATAATGATTTGACTTACATATATAATGAAATGATTACCACAATATGTTCAATTAATATCCATCATCTCATATAGATACAGAATAAAAGAAAAACAAAAAAAAGTTTTTTTCCTTGTGATGAGACCTCTTTGGATTTACTCTCTTAACTTTCTTATATATCATACATCACTGTCAACTATAGTCATCATGTTGTACATTACATCCTTAGTACTTAATTTTGTAACTAGAAGTTTGTACCTTTTAACCACCTTCATCCAGTTCCTCCTCCCATCACTCCCTGCAAATGGTAACCACAAATCTGATCTCCTTTTCTATGAAAAATTTTTTTTTACATATAAATGAGATCATACAGTATCTGTCTTTCTCTGTCTGACTTGTTTCACTTAGCATAATGCCCTCAAGGTCCATCCATGTTGTTGCAAAATGGCAGGATTTCCTGGTTTGTTTGTTTTTTTTTACAGCTGAATAATATTCCATCTTATACATATAAACTTTTATATATATAACTTCTTTATCCATTCATACATCAATGGACACTTACCATTCCTTCCATGTCTTGGCTATTGTAAATAATGCTGCTATGAACATGGGGGTGCAGATATCTCTTTGACATAGTGTTTTTGTTTCCTTCTGATATATTCCCAGAAGTGGGATTGCTAGATCTCATTTTAAATTTTTTGAGAAATCTCCAAAAAATTACTACTGTATTCTATGGTGGTTGTACCAATTTACAATCTTATCAGCAGTACACAAGGGTTCCCTTTTCTCCACATCCTCACTAATATTTATCTCGTCTTTTTTTTTCCCCCCTAGCAAAGGCTCCAACACCATGGGCACCCCAAGCCTTTTGTCCTTCTAAATTTTATAATTTATTTATTTATTTTTGGCTGTGCCACACGGCCTGCGGGATCTTAGTCCCCTGAGCAGGGATTGAACCCAGGCCCCCTGCAATGGAAGCACAGAGTCCCAACCACTGGACCGCTAGCGAATTCCCTTCTCCTTCTCATATATGTTGCTTCATTGGTCTTTGGAGTCTCATGTCACAAAACAACAAAATGAGCACAAGGCAAATAGGGTTGGACCAGGAGCACACCTAGAACATTCTACAACCCTCAGCAATTCCCAGCCTTCCCTGGGGCATCATGGTAAATCTGACTCTGCATTTTACATATTGGCTTGATTACTTATTGTCAGTCCGCCTCAATAGAATGTCGTAAGCTTTCTGAGAGCAGCAACAGTGTCTTCTGTTTACTGCTTTATGACCAGTGTCCAAACACAGTCCTTGGCACAGAGGGGCATAATATATGTTTTTAATAAATTTTATCCACCACCCACAAATTACCTTGGGAAAAATAATACTTCTTCTCCCACTTTAGTCACTCTGTCCTCTTAGCTCTGCTTTATTTTCTTTTAGCACATGGCTTTTTAAAAATTATCTGCTTGTTTACTTGTTTATTGTCTGTGTGCCCTGTTAGGGGAGCTCTACTAAGAACAGGGACAGTGTCTTGCTCGCCTCTATCTTCCCAGAGTTTAGAGCAAGGCTTGGCACAGAGGAGGCTCTCAATAAGTAGTTCCTGAATAAATGAAAATAAACGGATAAATAACTTTTCATGATGAAACTTGCCAGATAGGACAACTCTTCATGTACCTATGTTTTTATTCTATTTACTTGAAAATTTCATTTAGGTTCTCAATTACATGTTGATTTATTCAAAGGTAAATTAAGTTTTTTTAAAAAGTCAAATTGTAACAATTGCCTCAGTTTACATGACTAAATAAGTACAACTGCATTCTGATTGGCTGAATGATTGAGTGATTGATTTAAACCCATCTTCTAAACAAGTAAGATTTGAAAGATGAATAGGTACTTAATACTACTTTGTGATGTGTGATTTCTGCTTTGAATTTGCACTCACCCATTATTTCTGTGACTTTAAGAAGCAACAAATATAAAATGTACCTCGCTACTGAGTCCCTTTCCCCTGAGGGAAAGTAAGTAAATAAAGTCACCAGTTTCTTGTACATCCTTCCTGAAGTATTCTATGAATGCACTAGTAAACATTTGTGTATTTTTCCTTTTCTTACACAATTAATAACATATTATACTATAGTTCTGTACCTTGTTTTTGTTTTGCAGCTTTTTTTTTTTTTTACTTTATATTGGAGCTTGCTCAAGTATTATGGCTGTATAATACTCCATTGTGCAGTGTGTCTTAATTTATTTAAATAATTCTACAGAGACATTTAGATTGTTCTCAATCTTTTCCTGTTCCAAACAATCCTGCAATGAATAACTTTATACACATGTCATTTCACACATACGTAAATACATCTGTAGGATAAATTCCTAGATGCATCTTTAGCTCTTAGAGCAATAAATAACACTTCTCATCCTCACCCAGCTTCTGAGCCAATTGGGAAATAAGACAAAAGAATTAGGCAGATAGTTGATCAAAAGTATGACCTGTATCACTGATAAAAGCTGATGCTGAAGAATGTGACTTACATTTGCATATAAGAGGGCTTCCTAATTCTAAATCTCTCTCCATTTAATCATAGGCAATGTTGGTCAACTATAGGCCTCTCAGTGCAGGTGTCGGGAAGAGAAGGGGCTGAGTGGAGCCTTCCCAGTTTATTCTTTACAAATGTAATAATTAGAAAAGTCATCTTCGGTGCAGCCACTATGGAAAACAGTATGGAGATTCCTCAAAAAATTAAAAACAGAACTACCATATGACTTAGCAATTCTACTCCTGGGTATTTATCAGAAGAAAATGAAAATGCTAATTAGAAAAGACATAAGCACCCCTATGTTCATAGCAGCATTATTTACAATAGCCAAGATACGGAAGCAACCTAAATGCCCATCAATAGATGAGTGGATAAAGAAGATGTGGTGCATATTAAAATAATGGAATATTACTCAGCCATAAAAAGAATGAAATCTTGCCATTTGCAGCAACATGGATGGACCTAGAGGGCATTATGCTAAGTGAGATAAGTCAGGGAAAGACAAATACTGTATGATTTCACTTATATGTGGAATCTAAGAAACAAATGAATAATAGATCAATGGAACAGGATAGAAAGCCCAGAAATAAACCCACACACTTATGGGCAATTAATCTACAACTAAGCAGGCAAGAATATACAAAAGGAGAAAAGACAGTCTCTTCAGTAAGTGGTGCTGGGAAACCTGGACAGCTACATGGAAAAGAATGAAATTAGAACATTTTCTCACACCATACACAAAAATAAACTCAAAATGGATTAAAGAACTAAATGTAAGACCAGATGCTATAAAACTTCTAGAGGAAAACACAGGCAGAACACTCTTTGACATAAATTGTGGCAATATTTTTTTGGATCTGTCTCCTAAAGTAATGGAAATAAAAGCAAAAATAAACAAACGGGACCTTATTAAACCTGAAAGCTTTTGCACAGCAAAGGAAACCATAAACAAAACGAAAACACAACCTATGGATTGAGAGGAAATATTTGCAAACGATGCTACTGACAAGGGATTAATTTCCAAAATATACAAACAGCTCATACAGCTTAATATCAAACAAACAAACAACCTAGTCAAAAAATGGGCAGAAGACCTAAATGGACAGTTCTCCAAAGAAGACATACAGATGGCCAACAGGCATATGAAAAAATGCTCAATATTGCTAATTATTAGAGAAATGCAAATCAAAACTACAATCAGGTATCACCTCACACCAGTTAGAATGGCCATCATTAAAACGTCTACAAATAATAAATGCTGGCGAGGGTGTGGAGGAAAAGGAATCCTCCTACACTGTTGGTGAGAATGTAAACTGGTGCAGCCACTATGGAGAACAGTATGGGGGTTCCTTAAAAAACTAAAAAGAGAGTTACCATATGATCCAACAATCTGATCCTCAGGTTTTTAACCTTGCTTCTTTACTTTGAAATATAGCACACCAGATTTTTAATATATGCCCATGACTCCCGGGCATATATCTAGAGGAAACACGAATTCGAAAAGATACATGCACCCCAATGTTCATAGCAGCACTATTTACAATAGCCAAGACATGGAAGCAGCCTAAATGCCCATCAGCAGATGACTAGATAAAGAAGATGTGGTATATATACAATGAAGTATTACTCAGCCATAAAAAAGAATGAAATAATGCCATTTGCAGTAACATGGATGGACCTAGAGACAATCATATTAAGTGAAGTAAGTCAGACAGAGAAAGACAAATAGCATGATATCACTTATATGTGGAATCTTAAGAAATGATGCAAATGAACTTATTTATAAAACAGAAGTAGACTCATAGACAGGGAAAACAAACTTATGGTTACTAAAGGGGATAGAAGTGGGGAGGGATAAATTAGGAGTTTGGGATTAACAGATACACACTACTACATATAAAGTAGGTAAACAATAAGGACCTACTGTATAGCACAGGGAACTATACGCAATATGTTGTAATAACTTATAATGGAAAAGAATCTGAAAAAGAACATAAAACTGAATCAGTTTGCTGTACACTTGAAACTAACACATTGTAAATTAATTACACTTCAACTAAAAAAAGGTAAAAGAAGTATTTGTACTTGTAATTTTGATACATTTTTCCCGGTTGCCCTGAGAAATGTACCAATTTAAACTCCTTCCATACACCTGAAACTAACACAACATTGTAAATCAACTATACTCCAATAAAAAAAAAAAACTCCTTCCATATGAGCATGAATATAGACCCAGACACATAATGAAAATGTAATATAAGATAAAGGTTTTCCGATGATCTGTTTTTCTATTCACGTCTCAGTACCTCAGGTTTTTAACCTTGCTTCTTTATTTTGAAATATAACACACCAGATTTTTAATTATAGTGGCTTTATAGCATTTTAGTATCTGACAGAGACTGTTAATGGTCCCAGTATCTGTTAACCCCTTCTCCCTGTTTCTAACAAGACTCTGAGCTTTTACCTGAGCGTGTGGCTATCCATTTTTGTGTGGGTCTGCAACAGCACACATGCATACTATTGGAAAGACTTGGACTTTAAATAAGTTGGAGAGACATCACAAGGAACTGCACAGAGGAGTGACATGATCACAGTGTCTTGTAGACTATATTGTTTCTGTAGTCAGCAGGGATTTATCTGCTCATCAGCAAAGGCATTTCTCAAACAGAAATGAGTGCAAACTATCCTCCAAGACCAGAACTAAAGCTGCTCTACAAGTTGAGGAGAACAGGACACTGGAGAACTAAGTGGGTGGCTCTCCTTTCCCTTCACTTAAATTATTCTAAATGTTTAGTTTTTAAAGAAAGGAAAGGGGAAAGAAAAGGGAAGGAGCCTGATGAGAGTTTCTGATCCTAGATTTATGAGACGGGATGCTGTGCTACTTCCACAGATGTTTTGTTACCTTTTCGCAGTTGTTTTCTCATAAAACTTTGAGTTTCCTCATTGAAAAAAGATTTCAAAGCTTCAGCTCATTCACTGCAGTGGCCAAGAACATCTTTATTTATAACTTACGGAGTAAAAACACAGGTTCACAGAAGATGGACGTCATTATGGAAAGAAGCCCAGTTAGAACTACTTTTCAAAATATTACAGGTGCGCAGATGAAAAACACAAATAGGAAATACAAAGCCACTAAACGCACTGGAAGACTGAACTTGTGTCCAGCCAAGAGGATAATGATAATTTATATTGGGCACGATTTTGGTTTAAACTTTCTAACAATTTCGTGAACCGAGTGTGTGCTGTGATTTTGGTGGGGCTGAGGGAATGCATGGACACAGTGGGGCTTCTGAACTGTGGGCAATTCCTGCCCCAAACCTTTTTAGAGAACTTTTTTCTTGATTAAGAGACAAAGGTTATGGACTCCATCACATTGCCTTCCTAACTTCTTTTAAAAGCAAAGATAAAAAAGACCATAAATACATTGTTAAACCAATAACTTTGGGTTTCCATTCCTACTTAACAACACTGGAAAATAATTGTATGTGTCTTTTGTGTTCATTGGACCTGCTATTAGGCCAACAAGGGGGAAATGTTATCTGAAAAAGTCTTCTTATAAGCTCTTGGTTGAGCCTCCAAAAATAAACGCCTTTTGCTAGAAACTGGAGGATGGAAAAGCAGAAAGAAACTCTTAACAAGGATGGAATTTCAAAGACTTTCAAAAATTATGAAGAACAAAATGCTCTATAACTTTACTTTTTATGTATGTTTAGAGTTCCTGGCTGGGATTCCTTACCATTCTTTCCTTCTGTCTGATGTAAAGTCTCAGGTGGTAGTTAGCCAGTTTCAACCTCACCTTCCCATCTACTTTCTATTTGGA
This sequence comes from Balaenoptera borealis, assembly GCF_965194805.1. Taxonomy (NCBI): domain Eukaryota; kingdom Metazoa; phylum Chordata; class Mammalia; order Artiodactyla; family Balaenopteridae; genus Balaenoptera; species Balaenoptera borealis. Next base: position 62,908,775 of record NC_138863.1, read on the forward strand.
ATTTTGAAGAAGTCCAAAATTATTGAAAATTCATACCCAAACTGCTTGTTGGTATTGTTATTCTGAGAACAGTGTGTGTGTGTGTGTGTGTGTGTGTGTGTGTGTGTGTGTGTGTGTGTGTGTTAGGGGGAGATAGACAGACAGACAGAGAGGGAGAGAGAGGAAAAGAGAGAAAAATGGAGAGAGAGATGTGGAATAAAACAAATGAGTTACATAGTGATTTTTAAATTTTATTTTCCCAGGTAACTTTGAGAACCAGAATACTTTGTGCGAAAAGGGGCTACAGATACTGGGATAGAAGAGATTAGGTGAATACCCTGTGGTGCTTTTACCACTTCCTGACGATGCTAGGAACTTAGAAAAATTTAACTCTAATTATCCCTGTCTTTAGTATTTTTATTGTTATGTATTTTAATTTTATGCCTAGAAACAAGAAACAATCTAGTAGCACTAAGCATCCCTAGCGTCCTATGGTCTTGAAATACCATTTTTCCCTAAAAGAAATCAGGGCTGCTTGGAGAAATGGCTGATTCCAGGTTTGAGGCGGGAAATGCACAAGATGAGCCAGGAGTATCTGGTCATACCAGACAGCAAAGAAGCTATCAAAAACTACTGGAGCTGTGCCAAAAGGGAACAACTCTGGGAAGCACTCTGCAGAGCCTTTCACTGGCTCAAGATGATAAACGGAGCATCAGTAAGAGTAACAGCAATGGGCTGAAAGACGCCAAGTACATTTAAATCCATGAGTTCAAAACAATTTAAAAGAAACAATAGGGACTTCCCTGGTGGCGCAGTGGTTAAGAATCCACCTGCCAATGCAGGGGACACGGGTTCGAGCCCTGGTCTGGGAAGATCCCACATGTCTTGGAGCAACTAAGCCCGTGCGCCACAACTACTGAGCCTGCGCTCTAGAGCCCGCGAGCCACAACTGCTGAGCCCATGAGCCACAACTACTGAAGCCTGTGCACCTAGAGCCCGTGCTCCGCAACAAGAGAAGCCACTGCAGTGAGAAGCCCGCGCACCGCAATGAAGAGTAGCCCTCGCTCGTCGCAACTAGAGAAAGCCCGTGCGCAGCAACGAAGACCCAACGCAGCCAAAAATAGTCAAAAAAAATAAAAAACAATAAATCTAATAAATCACCTTTGAAGGATGCTAACAACTATTCATTTTGCAAACTGGTACATAAAGTTAGGAATCAAGCACTTCTTCTACCTTTCCTATACAAACTATACCTCTGGGTAAACAACCAGTAAGTGAAGGAAGGTTTTTCTTTATAGAAGTATTTCAACAAATACACCAAGAAGAGAGAGCATTGGAAATCACCATTTTGCAATCCCTAATGAATTAAGGATCTGGGTATTGAGCATCTATGGCTGCCAACATCAGAAAGAGACAATTATGTCTTTTGATGAATAACACACCACCACCTGTGCACCTGTGAAGTAATTTTGACCAAAAAAAAAAAAAAAAAAAATCAAACCTGAATCTGATTAAGCTTCTGGATCTAACTACCAACTTATAGGAAACACAGGGGACAGAGGAACGTGCTAAACTACACAATAGGAACACAATCAGTAAAATCTCAACTCTGGGAAAGCAGAATGAATGATCTAGCTTCTTCAACAATTAAATAGCAAGGAGTTAAAAAAAGAAAAGATGGATGGGGAACTTACAGATTAAGAGACCTAAAAATTTTTTCTATGCATATGAAAATAAAGGCTAATGTGCCTTTAAGCAAGTACCCTAGATATTGATCCTATTTCAGTTGTAGCTAAAAACTAAAAATAAGACTTGTGAGAAACAGCAACTTTCAAAATTTGGATTCTTGGAGTCCTCTTAATTAAGTCATACTTAAAATCATCTCCACAACTTTAATTATTTTGTAAAATAGTGTTTGCCCTCCCAAAGCAATGGCCTGCATTTAATTACAGTAAAATATTTTTCATTCATACAACAGTGATTTGGAACTTGGAATAATTCTGACCGAAATGTTTACCTTTCTTAATTCTTTCTTGTGTGCATATATCAAGAACAAAAAAAGAATTTTATAGAAAATAGGAGCTGGAAATTAAATGCCTGAGATCACAAACTATTTTCAAGATCCTTAAGAATAAGATGGGATCCATGACCTCAAAATTAGCCAAGAGACATAACATGCACATATAAATGTTAAATTCTTTAAATGTGACAATGGGAGTTTTACTGTGGCTGAAACAGGAAAGAATTTCCAGAGGCTGGACTTTTTTTTTTTTTTAATTTTATTTTAATTTTTTAAAATTTATTTATTTTTGGCTGCGTTGGGTGTTCGTTGCTGCCATGGGCTTTCTCTAGTTGCGGCAAGTGGGGGCTACTCTTTGTTGTGGTGTGCGGGCTTCTCATTGCAGTGGCTTCCCTTGTTGCGGAGCACGGGATCTTGGCGCACGGGCTTCAGTAGCTGTGGCTCGTGGGCTCTAGAGTGCAGGTTCAGTCGTTGTGGTGCACGAGTTTAGTTGCTCCGCGGCATGTGGGATCTTCCCAGACCAGGGATCGAACCCATGTCCCCTGCATTGGCAGGCAGATTCTTAACCACTGCGCCACCAGGGAAGCAGAGGCTGGACTTTTATAGGACCTAGATAAGCTGAAAGGAGGCAAAAGTGATTGCAATTGTTCTCATCCATTCATAAAAGAGATCTCTAAAGCCCTACTGGATAACATATTACTGGTTCAGCATTAAATGCAAATGTTCTTGAGAGCAATAAAATATCCTGTAATTCAAGTACAGATTGAAATACTCTGTAATTCAGTTGTTTCACTAATTCAGAAACTCAATTGTCCTTCAGTTCAACTGGCCCAAATTCAAGCAGCTTTACCACGTATGCAGTGATTTATTTATTTTTATTGAAAATACAAAGTAATATTAAAGGAAAACATTTAAATAATTTAAAAATCATTCCATATCCCCCTACACTAACACAATGAATTTCACTTCTGCATATTACTTTCCACATGCATAAAGATTTTACAGACACAATGATAGTGTTCATACCATTTTATATTGTGCGTATTTTACTTACCATATCACAGACATGCCCATGTTTCTACAGTCTTCCAAACAATTTTTTAATGGCAGTATAAGGCTTCACTCTTTTTATTAGCCCACTTTCTTCTTTGCCATTTAGATTATTTCCAATTTTTCGCTATTGTAAATAATGCAGACATAAACAACCTCATGCATTTACCTTTTTGTTTGTTTGTTTTGTTTGTATGTTATTCTTTAGGTTACAAATCAAGGAGTAGAATATACGAGGAAAAGATACGGTCATTTTTATGGCTTTCTATGTAGTGCCATATTGTGTTCCCAAAGGGTTGTATCTGTTTAAAATGCCTTCTTAAACGAATGTATTAAACAGGTTCTTTCTAAAATTTAAAAATAACTCAGAAAAATTAGGTAGTTTTACACTTACTTAAAGTTAAAAATAATTTTTGTCTCTTAATAAATGAAGAGTGTGGGTAGATGATCTAACAGATTACTAAAAGTTTAGATGAGTTAACTTAAGCTACGCTTCTTAACTTTTCTCAAGTTACGGCACACATGGAAAGTGATATGGTAGGCACACTGGAGAAAATGGACAAAGATGTTTCTGGCCTCGAAGCTTCAGCCACCCAGGCCACCTCTGGCTACTCCAAGAGCTGTGGGGATCCATATCTAGGCACATCTATCACCCAAAGAGCCAGTGTACATGGGAAGGGAAGTTCTAATTGAGGTTAGGTGACTCAATCCAAGTCACAAAATCTAGTTAGTGGAAAATGAATTCAAATTTCTTCTCATCAGTGTATTTTCTACTATGTCACAATGTTCTACATGCTTTCTGGCTCTAAATTTCAATTTCACATGCAGACAGGTACCTATACTTATGAATAAAGAGGATTTTCTGATATGCTTAAAGACACCTAAACTAGCAATTTACATCAAAGCTGAAAATTAAAAATAGCTCTTAGGATCAACAAATATTCAACTCTTTCCTCTGCAATTTTTCAGATTTTCCATTCTTTTAAATTTAGTTTGTAAACTCTGAATAGTAATAATCTTTTGCACAACATCTTGTATATCTCTGGTAGTCAGTAAATAAAGAATCGTAACTATAAATAATACACACTACAAAGGAAAAACACTAGACTTAAGTCCATTCTAAATAATTCTAAGGTTAAAAAAAAATTTTAAGTATTGATTTTGTAGAGGTAGAGAATCTTCCCTCTTTATATTTCAAATCCCTTGTTAGCTAAATGGAACCTTAATGTACACTATTACATTAATGTACACTATTACACTGTCATAAGAAATATTTCACTCCACAGAATGATTTTGACCTACACCCAGTGTTGATGCTACCAGGAGAAAAAAATTCACTGCAAAGACGCTTCACCTTTTACCAAGTGTCCAGCGTTCCAGATCACCTTTGATGAGCAGAGATTAAAGGTAGTAACCCCACTGATTCAACTGTAAATATACATAAGATGTTTCTTGACCATTAATCACAGAGTTGGGGTGCAGAGTGGGGGTTAGGCATGAGAATTTACCTAACGTGTGCCAGCCCACGATAACAAGTAAGACACTCCAAACCCTACATTCTTTTTCACTACACCCTGAAACAGTGATTACTTGGTCATTTCTATGGACTTAATCAAACATTATACACACAAACACACCCGTGGGACCGCATGGCACTTGGAAGATTACCCACGATTTCCCACTTATTAAGATCTGGATCATATTTCTCAATGCTCTGAAGATATGTCCCCTTTGAGTAGGAATACCCCCCAGTGACATAAATACATCCATTCATGATGACGGCACCACACTCCATTCTCCTTTCCATCATGGGAGCGATCTCTCTCCATTCATTCTGTTCAGGGTCATAGCATTCTGTGATTGTAGTTTGTCCACCAACTAGATAGAGCTTATTTTCAAATGGAACTGAACACAATCCATATTCTATTAAAAAGAAAAAAGCATATTTCTATTAGGATAACAAACAAAAGAGATACCTTAGGGTGGTGATATAATAATGCTTTACAATTTAGCATACAAAAATAGAGTAGCTGTGACATTTTGATTCCAGCACACACTACCACAACACGGAGCCTTAAAATCCACTCCCAATCACCAGACTCAGATGACCTATTCCTGCCACTGTCTTTCAGGTTATCCCTAAACTGGCTTTGCAGGATGCCGGGAGGAACTCATCCTCCGACCACTACCCTTCCGGGAACTTGCCAGCACAGGCACCTTTCTCTCTACGCCTATGTGTAAAAGGTGGTAGCAGCAGAGTCCCTCAGCCATGAAGACATCCCAGGTAACTAGTGTAGGGTCCTTCAGGTGTTAGCAGCTAACCCTGTACAGTATCTGCTGCCACAGGCGCTTGCCTCTCTCACACTGCTGGTCAAGTTAAAGACACAAGAAGTTAGAGAGATACAAGCCAGTTTAGTGGGGAACTACAGTCTGTGACTTTAAGAAGCTGTGTAAGGTGATCAAAGGCTGAGGGCTGCCGTGTGAGGTCTGCGTCCTGGGGCTGGGAGTCCACCTCTTGGGGGTCAGCTTTCCAGGCCGTTTTAATTTTTTCCATTTTATCTCTCCCTCCACATCCAAACCTGCTGGCTCTTCAAGGCACCAGGATCTTTGGCAACTTCACTTCCTCTCCCTTCTTCCCAGGGCTGTGACTAGGGTAAGGCAAGTGAGGTGCCCAGAGCACAAAACAGGAGGAGACTCTTCCACTTCCGAGCAACTCCTTCAGTTCTGTGCCTCAAGGGTCTCACTTGCCTGACCCTAGTCCCAGCCCTGTTTCTTCCACGCCCTCAGTTCTAATATCGCTCCCAGCCTGTGAGTTCTTTCTCTGAAAGTATCAACCATTAGATTACACTTAAATACTTCTAGCTGCAGACCTGAAGAAAGAGCAGGAGTTGTCAGTGGCACTAATACTACGGCGAATAAATGAAGATTTAGCTTGCCATTGCTGACCTGTTCCATCTGTCTGGAACACCTTCTTTTCCCAGGTTCTTGCACAGCTGCCTTCTCCATGTCATTCGGGTCTCATCTTACTCTCACCTCCTCAGAGGGCCTTCCCAGATCATCCAACCTGAAGGAGCCGGTCAGGCATCTCTACCACATCACCCTATTTTAATTCTCTCTGTAGCTCTTCTCATGATCCGATGTGGTTCCTGTTTACAGTCTCTCTCTTCCTTCTGACAGTGCAGGAACTGTGTCCTGCCCACCACTCCTCTCCCAACTGAAGGATGGCAAGTGTCTGGCATCTTGTAAGGACTCAATAAAAGTTTGTTGAATCAATGAATGAATTGTACCGTGTACCCTCTGTGCCCAAATACGCGCTCCCATTACTTCGTGGAAGAAAAGCTTATAAGGCCTTCTTTAGAAAGAAAGAATGTACAATCAGAAATGTGATTTCCCCGTTAAGTAGGGAAGACAAATTCTTATCAGTAAAGTTCTTACTATTTAGGTTTCAAAGCCTAAGGAAAAATCTGAGAAGACTGGTATTTCTGCTTTGAGTCCACATACTGTTGTTCTCTGGTTTCTGACGTCCAAGAAAAAAAGAATTCTCCTACCTCTGAAAACCCATTTATTATCTTTCAGTTATACACATGCAGGATTTTTATAGGATTTAGTTGTTTTTGAGTACTTGTGACACATTGTTTGTTTATATAAATTATGAGTCATTCTGTCAAATGGTTATTGTGAAAATTAATGATGATTCAAAACTTTTATCAGTTGGTATAAATGATTCAACGATGAGCTTATTAAGCTTTTCTTAAATTATTCAAATCTCACAAAAAATCCTCAATTTGCAACTCTTATGTTAACAGAAGTATCTCAATCTTTCTATAGCAGTAAAAATGTTTAAAATAAAGTGACTCCTGGGCTCTCTATTCTGTTCCATTGATCTACGTGTCTGTTTTTGTGCCAGTACCATACTGTTTTGATTACAGTAGTTGTGTAGTATAGTCTAAAGTCAGCGATTCCTCCAGCTCTGTTCTTCTTTTTCAAGACTGTTTTGGCTATTCAGGGTCTTTTGTGCTTCCACACAAATTTTAAAATTATTTTTTCTAGTTCTGTGAAAAATACCCTTGGTATTTTTTAAATTAATTAATTAATTAATTTTATTTATTTTTGGCTGCGTTGGGTCTTCGTTGCTGAGCGCGGGCTTTCTCTAGTTGCGGTGAGCGGGGGCTACTCTTCGTTGTGGTGCGCAGGCTTCTTCTTGTGGTGGCTTCTCTTGTTGCAGAGCACAGGCTATATAGGGCATTTCAGCAGTTGCAGCACACGGGCTCAGTAGTTGTGGCTTGCGGGCTTGAGTGCAGGCTCAGTAGTTGTGACACACAGGCTTAGCTGCTCCACGGCATGTGGGATCTTCCTGGACCAGGGCTCAAACCCATGTCTCCTGCATTGGCAGGCAGATTCTTAAGCACTGTGCTACCAGGTAAGCCCTACCCTTGGTATTTTGATAGGGATTGCACTGAATCTGTAGATTGCCTTAGGGTAGTGTGGTCATTTTAACAATATTAATTCTTCCAATCCATGAACACAGTATGTCTTTCCATCTGTTTGTAGCATCTTCAATTTCTTTCATCAGTGTCTTACAGTTTGCCGAGCACAGGTCTTTACCTCCTTAGGAAGGTTTAATCCCAGGTATTTTATTCTTTTTGATGCAATGGTAAATGGGATTGTTTCTTTAATTTCTCTTTCTGATAGTTCATTGTTAGCATATAGAAATCCAACAGATTTCTGTATATTAATGCTGTATCCTCATGATCAATTACTCTATGACAAAGGAGGCAAGAATATACAATGGAGAAAAGAAAGTCTCTTCAACAAGTGGTGCTGGGAAACCTAGACAGCTACATGGAAAAGAATGAAATTAGAACATTGCCTCACACCATATACAAAAATAAACTGAAAATGGATTAAAGACCTAAATGTAAGGCCAGATACTATAAAACTCTTAGAGGAAAAGACAGGCAGAACACTCTTTGATATAAACTACAGCAAGGTCTTTTTCGATCTACCACTTAGAGTAATGAGAATAAAAAACAAAAATAAACAAATGGGACCTAATTAAACTTAAAAGCGTTTGCACAGCAAAGGAAACCATAAACAAGACTAAAAGACAACCCTCAGAATCGGAGAAGATATTTGCAAATGAAGCAACTGACAAAGGATCAATCTCCAAAATATACAAACAGCTCATGCAGCTCAATATCAAAAAAAAACAAACAATCCAATCAAAAAATGGGCAGAAGACCTAAACAGACATTTCTCTAAAGAAGACATATAAATCGCCAACAAATACATGAAAAGATGCTCAAAATCACTAATTATTAGAGAAATGGAAATCAAAACTACAATGAGGTATCACCTCACACTGGTCAGAATGGCCATCATCAAAAAATCTAGAAACAATAAATGCTGGAGAGGGTGTGGAGAAAAGAGAACCCTCATGCACTATTGGTGGGAATGTAAATTGATACAGCCAATATGGAGAACAGTATGGAGGTTCCTTAGAAAACTAAAAATAGAACTACCGTATGACCCAGCAATCCCACTACTGGGCATATACCCAGAGGAAACCATAATTCAAAAAGACACATGCACCCCAATGTACATTGCAGCATTATTTACAATAGCCAGGACATGGAAGCAACCTAAATGTCCATCAACAGAGGAATGGATTAAGAATATATGGTACGTATATACAGTGGAATATTAGCCATAACAAAGAACAAAATAATTCATTTGCAGCAACATGGATGGACCTAGAGATTGTCATACTGAGTGAAGTAAGTCAGAGAATGATGAATATTATATGATATTGCTTATATATGGAATCTTAAAAAAGGGTACAAATGAACTTATCTACAAAACAGAAATAGAGTTACAGAGTAGAAAACAAACTTATGGTTACCAGGGGGCAAGAGGGGGAGAGATAAGTTGGGATATTGGGATTGACATATACACACTACTATGTGTAAAACAGATAACTAATAAGACCTACTATATAGCACAGGGAACTCTACTCAATACTCTGTAATGGCCTATATGGGAAAAGAATCTAAAAAAGAGTGGATATATGTATATGTATCTGATTCACTTTGCTATACACCTGAAACACAACATTGTAAATCAACTATACTCCAATAAATAAATTTTTTTAAAATGATAAAGCCAAAAAAACCCAGATGAACAGATAAAAAAGATGTGATATATATATATAATATACACACACACAATGGAATACTACTCAGCCATAAAAAAGAAAGAAATTTTGCCATTTGCAACAACATGGATGGACTTGGAGGGTATTATGCTAAATGAAATAAGTCAGACAGAGAAAGACAAATACTGCATGGTATCACTTATATGTGGAATCTAAAAAATAAAACAAGCTAGTTCATATAACAAAAAAGAAATAGACTCACAGATATAGAGAAAAAACTAGTGGTTACCAGTGGGGAGAGGGAAGTGGGAGAGGGGCAAGATAGGGGTAGGGGACTAAGAGGTACAAACTATTATGTATAAAATGAATAGGCTACAAGAATATATTGTACAGCACAGGGAATATAGCCTATACTTTGTAATAACTATAGAGTATAAAATATTTTAACTATAAAAAAATTTAAAAATTATAAATCACTATGCTGTACACCTAAAACTTATATAATATTGTACATAAACTATATCTCAATTTTTTAAAAGTATAAAAATAAATAAAGTGGGCTTCTCTGGTGGCACAGTGGTTAAGAATCCGCCTGCCATTGCAGGGGACACGGGTTCCATCCCTGGTCCAGGAACATACCACATGCTGTGGAGCAACTAAGCCCGCAAGCCACAACTACTGAGCCCGTGTGCTACAACTACTGAGCCCGCATGCCTACAGCCCGTGTTCCACAGAAAGAGACGCCACTGCAATGACAAGCCCGTGCACTGCAATGAAGAGCAGCCCCCGCTCACCGCAACTAGAGAAAGTCTGTGTGCAGCAATGAAGAACCAACGCAGCCATAAACAAACAAACAAACAAATAAATAAATAAATTCCTGGTAGTTTTTCCCCTGTTACCCAAATGCAACATAATGTTCTGTTATAGTTGATGGAAACTTCCTCAGCTATAACTGCCTTTTTTCTTGTTGGTCACTCTATGAAGCTACTGAGGCTAAGGGACTGTGTCTTGTTTATTGAGCTCCTAGCACTGTACAGAGCAAGCAGGAAGCACTCAGCAAATATCTGTTGGACAAATGAATGAATGAAAAATTTCAAACCAAGCATGAGGGATAGCACCATCTGTCATGGCTCAAAAGAGTTTACACACAAATATGCACTATAAATACATGGCAGTCTGAATTCAGTGTTACATGAGTGATAGGAACAAAGCCATGCAGGGATTCAGAGACAACCACAATATTTTCAGGTATTCAATATCCATTGAAATACTTTAAGATTTTTACCTAAGATTTTTTTCTCACTGAAAAGACCTGTAAAGCTTATCTAATCTAACTTCCTTATTTTGCTGGAAAGTAAGATCCAAGAGCTTAAGCTGCTGCCCAAGATTACACAAGTGAATAAACAGCAGAGCCAGGAGAGAACGTTTTTCCCACTGGACACAGCTCTCCACGGATTTTCCCTCTCTATCACTTACTGCTTCTCCCGGGTTCTTCACGGACTCTTCTTCCTCAGCTCATCCTTTAACTAATGCTGTTTCCCAAGATTCTGCTCACTACTGTGTTGTTGGTCCCAACCTTCCAAGGCATCTCATTCACCTCCACACATAGTCATCATCTCTAAGCAAACAACTCACAGATCTCTGCATTTAGCTGCATTCTTCCTCCTGCAGAACCACACTTCCCATCGCTTGCTGGACAGCTCTTCTGAGTTATCTAACTGGTCCTTGCCATTTCACTACAAAACTGAGTTCATCATCTCTCCTCTTCTCCCCTCCCATTGGTTGCTACTTCAGTGCTCCTAGTCAATCAGCCAGAGAGCCTGGAATGACTGTCAATTCCTTTCTCGTCCTCATCGCCAACGTCCAATCACCCAAGGGAGCGATCACTACCATTCAATCAATGATGAATCTGTAACATTCCTCGCACCTGCCTGTTTTCTACTCCTACCACTTCAGGATTTCAGTATTTCTCACCTGGTTTATTACAAGAGCTTTAGCAGATCTCCCTGCCATGTTTTACCCAGTCTATTCTCAAAGGAGTTCTTTTCTTGAAGCTAGAACTGATCACGCATCATTCTCTTGCTCTGAAAACTTTAAGCTCTCTATTTTTAAAATTCTCCAGGCTGCCATTCAAAGCCCTCCATGACATGCTCTTCAACTGAACTCTCCCATCCAGTCTCTCATCCTACCCTCTTGCATCTCATTAATATACTTTTACTCCCAGGAACTGGAATGAACCTGGAAATTTCCCTTCAGCCTTCCTTCACTGGCTAACTTTCTGCCAGAACGCTCTTTCTCAAAAACTACCTTCCTTAATTGTAGCTATTCCTTAAGGCCCAAATCATAACAGCCTATGCCTGGAAGCCTTCTAAGATTGTCAGAGTCCCCTTAATTAGACTGAAGCTCTCTCTACCCTCAATTTCAGTAGCACTTATTTTGTAAGACTGTCTTGTATTCCTGTTATGTATGTGTAATTACTACTAGATACTGAGTTCCTGTGGTAGTAAAATTAATCATCTTTGTGTCTTACGTAATAACTGTCGATAGAATGGTATCTTTCCCAAGGTAAGGTCTCAATAAATGTTATCTTGAATTTAATAGGATTATAGTCCCCTGTTTTTCAACTATACAAAGCAACCACCCTTAAAAGCATTAAGAAAAAAGATAACATTTAGATTACCTTTTAAAAATAACAGTAGTCATTTCTTTGTGGTCTAAGCTACATATCTATAAGGTAGACTCAAGACTGACATTTTACATTCTTCAAGAGGTGCTCCTAAAATGCATAAGAGGCATAACTTGCTATAATTCAGAGGATGTAGGTCCAAATGCCTGTTATCAAGGAGGTAACAGACTAGCTGAATGAACCAGGCTAGGGGTAAGAAAAACAGCAGCACGGGCCTCCCAAGTCTATGACGTGATGAGAATGGAAGAGGCTGTGGTGAAACTGAGCACATAAGCCTCATCTAAAGGGAACAGCCACTACTTGGCACCAATAATTGTTGCCAGGAAGGAATATGATCCAAGGTTGCCAGATCTTGCAATTTTTCTAAAGGCCAGAAATCATGATTTTTATTTGAAATCTCCTGAATTTTAAATATTGGTAACAAGCCAGTTAAAAAATATTTTGAACACTGTGAGAGCCAAATAGAAGATACCACGTAGGGTGCTAATTTGATAACTTCGTTTCTCACATTATGTCAGGAAAATGTCCAATGTGAATCAAAATGCTCCATATGGAATTCTAATATTCATTTCTGATTGATTTTTTGATTTGCCATGGCTTTACATACTTTGGCTTAAGTCTCACTACCTTTTAAACTCTCAAGCAGTTAACAAGCTATACCCAATTTAAGTATGTTATGAGACCTTTATTTCTATATTTATTTTAAAATTAATTAATTTACTTATTTTATTTTTGGCCGCGTTGGGTCTTCATTGCTGTGCACGGGCTTTCTCTAGTTGCGGTGAGTGCGGGCTTCTCTTGTTGCGGAGCACGGGCTCTAAGCGCGCGGGCTTCAGTAGTTGTGGCTTGCGGGCTCTAGGGCACAGGCTCAGTAGTTGTGGCGCACAGGCTTAGTTGCTCCGTGGCATGTGGGATCTTCCCGGACCAGGGATCGAACCCATGTCCCCTGCATTGGCAGGTGGATTCTTAACCACTGCGCCACCAGAGAAGTCCCTCAAGACGTTTATTTTTAAAGGAATCTCTTTATGAAATATAAATTAAGTTTGTAATGTAAACAACTGCCCTCTGATTTGTTAATCTGACTTTTCATATGTTGGATTTTCTTTGTAAAGATAAGTCAGGGAAGTATCTAACTCATAAGGTTAACATGAGGATCAAATGAAGTAACAGTGTAGTTGTTAAGAGCATGAGCTCCCAGCCAGACTGCCTGGATCTGAATCTCACAACAAGCCCTAGCTAGCTGACCTTGGGCAATATATTCACTCTCTGTGTGCCTCAGTGAACTACAAAATAGTAGCAGTACCTAGCTCACAGGATTGCTGTGAGGTTTCAAAAGATTTATACAGATAAAAGTATTGGAATAGTTAATGCCTGGTACATACTTATTGAATAAATGTTACCTATTACAGGCATACCTTCACGATATCACAGGTTGGGTTCTAGAGCACAGTGATGAAGTGAATATCACAATGAAGCGTCACACAAATTTTTTTGTTTTCCAGGGCATATAAAAGTTATGTTTAGGGGTTTCCCTGGTGGCGCAGTGGTTGAGAATCTGCCTGCCAATGCAGAGGACACGGGTTCGAGCCCTGGTCTGGGAGGATCCCACATGCTGCAGAGCGGCTGGGCCCGTGAGCCACAACTACTGAGCCTGTGCGTCTGGAGCCTGTGCTCCGCAACAAGAGAGGCCATGAGAGTGAGGGACCCGCGCACCGCGATGAGGAGTGGCCCCCGCTCGCCGCAAGTAGAGAAAGCCCTCGCACAGAAACGAAGACCCAACACAGCCAAAGATAAATAAATAAATAAATTTTTTAAAAAAATTCAAAAAAAAAAAGTTATGTTTATACTATACTGTAGTCTATTAAGTGTGTAATAGCATATTTTTATGTCTAAAAAAACAATGAATATACCTTAATTTCAAAATATTTTGTTGCTAAAAAATGCCAGTTCAATTACAATAGAACATCAAAGATCACTGATCACAGATTACAGTAACAAATGTAATAATGAAAAAGTTTGAAAGACTGCGAGAATAACCAAAATGTGACAAGACACAAAGTGAGCAAACGCTGTTGGAAAAATGGCACCGATAGAATTCTCAACGCAGGGCTGCCACAAACCTTCAATTTGTAAAAAATGCAATATCTGCAAAGTACAATAAAGCAAAGCACGATAAAACAACGTATGCCTGTACTCAGTATGACAGTTATTATTATTTTCTATTATAATTTCATTAGTTATCACAGAAAGTTGTGGGGAGTCTGGGATAATACATCTGAACTATTGGAGATGAAAGTCTACCTCCAAGATGTCTTCAGAGCCAGGACAGCGTATGGCTGAAGTCCCTCCTTGTGTAAGTCCTGTGGTATATGGAGACACAGCACCAGATTCAGGTGTGCTCCCCCTGAACTGTGAGATGACATATACGATGTATGGTGGAACTAGCTGCATTGGTCAAGAGTAGGAGAGCCTGTTCCCTTATGGAGAGGCAGATTGCTTATCGGTTATAGCACAGGTCAATGCAATCAAACTGCCTGACTTTGAATCCTGATCCACCACTTCCAGACTGTGTGACCTTGGCAAAGCTAAGCTACTTATCCTTTCTAAGCCTTTACAAATATGTAAAACAGGGGTAAACAATACTTACTCACAGGATTGTAGTTAGAATTTAAGGTAATATTACATGCAAAGTGCTCAGTCAGTACCTGACCTATGGAAAGTGCTCAAGAAGGTTAGCTATCATTATTATTCTCAGATGGTTCAAGCTCGTGAATTCCAACTATGCTCTCCAGTGACTCACACAAAAGCCAGATGCTATATGGAAAATGATTCAAAGTAGTATGGTGATATGGTGATATGAATCTTTCCTAATGAAAAAAACCTTAATCAGATGGCTTAACCTTAACCAGGTAACTGTAACAGGTTTATCCTTCCCCCTGAGCTCTACCCAAAGAGACAAGTCAAAGAACAAAGGACACCACAGAAGGCAGGCCATTCTTTGTGGGTAGACAACTGTTAAGGCCAACACAGGGCCCTGCACATCACAGGAGTAAGTGCTTAATAGCTATTGAAACCCAGAAAGAACATGCTTCTAAAAAAAAAAAAAATCATTTCCTGCTGAACTGAATCAACAGGTATCCTTCCCAACTATTTCATAGACTAGTGGTTTTTAACTGTTAATAAAAATTGTGTTTTATATAATGCATGTAGTAAATGAAAGAAAGCATATAACTAAGGAATAGGAAACACAAAAAAAGAATCTCAGTAAAAAAAATTTAAGAAGAAACTAATTCTTTTAACCACACAGGCTTAAAATATGTGTCATGTAAAGACATCAGGGAAAGTATTTGTAGATGTCATCTAGTTGGAATAAGCCAATTGTGATTATTGTTAGATGAACATGTGAAAATTTTGAGCCTTTAATTATACCCATGTGTAGCCTACTACAAATTTAGCACTTTCTACTTCCAGCCCATTTTTAGCCATCCCTTATGCTAAGATGCATCACAACATGTACTATTTGAGACAGTAATTTGTTACCTGGATGTGGACTGGAGGTGATGAGGCTCCATTCATTGATGTCTGAATTGTAGCTCTGGACCTTGTCATAGGTGCAGCTTCCTCTGTATCCGCAGTGGCCGCCGATGACGTAGATAACTTCATGTAAGACACAGGCAGTAGCATTTCCCACGCCTGTGTGTTAATTAAAATCACATCTTCAGATTGCTCTTTCATTCGGTTTTGCAATGAATATTGGACTAAGATTATTATTGCTTTTGTTATTATTGACAGTAGATACAAGGCATTGTGCTAGATGCTATGAAGGATAGAAGAATAAAAAAAAAAAAAAGGCTCCCTGCACCTTTTTCTAAAAGGGGTGAGACATTTACACAAATAATTAGAACACAGGGTAGAGAACTCCTATGAACGTTCAGAGCAAGGGGACACTGCTTTGACTAGGGGAATCATGGCAGGCAGTGGCAGAATTTGACCTGGGCCTCGGTAGGTAGCCTTTGGCAGGCACAGGTGAGAGGAAGCCATCCTAGCCAGAGGGAAAGGTGAGTGCTTATTGGACAATGTCACGTAGCCGAGTTTGATTCCCAGCACTTGGGCAGGGCAGGTGGCACACCTGGGGCTGTCGTGTGGGAATTAAAGCTGACGTGGTAAACTGAAGCCACACGGCGAAGGATCCTGATGCCCAAGTAAGAAACATGGACTTAATTTAGCACGACTTTTAAGGTTTTTAAACAGAGGAAGGGAGGGACTACAGGAGTAGAAGGGCAAGAGTCAGAAAGAGCTAGGTATTGGCCCAGGTGCGAAGTACTGAGGGCCTGACTTTAGACTGGACTGGACCTTGAGTCGGAGGGAAGGATACCAAGGTAAGAGACACCGGCAGAACAGATGGGCCTTGATGACTGACTGCGTCCAAGACAAACAAGACTCATTCTGAGGTCCTGAGCTCAGAAAACTGGGAAACACTGATGCCAAAGAAAAATAAGGAAGAAATGGATTCAGCAGGGGAAGAAGACGTGAGGAAGAAAGATGAGGAGGCTCGTTTTAGTTGAAATTGTCAGTTTAAGTCTTTCAACCAACTTTTTACTTAGCCTATTAGATGGGCCAGTGCAGTTCAATCTCCCTGTGCATTTCTACTCCAAAACAAGAGTGAGTTTATAAGCAGGGCAGTTATGATGAGGGGAAAAAAAGTTAGGACTTTCTAAACAGCCAAGTATTTATTTCTTCTCTGTACACCCGTAAACTAAAAAAGGAAATGAATTTGAAACTTGGCTCTGCCCAACTTCGGTGCTCATTACCAGGGAAAGCTGCTAGTTCACTTCATGGCTACAAAATAAAACAAACTGGGGAACATAGTGTTATCCTTTCTAGAGACAAATGGGAAACTTAAAGTTCAGCATGAGTCCACCCATCAGAACCAGTACTAGCAAAAAGTGCACAAAACTGACAGAAGTGTTACCCTTCCCTGGGATGGTCAGATATAATCAGGAATCAAAACTTAAAAGTATAAAACTCTGGAATTTCAGACCCAGCTGGGGGGTAGGGGAGGACTTCAGCATACGAGGGTCTTCCATTCCACTCAAGGCTAAGGCAAGAACACGTGTGGCCTTCTTCACAGTGGATACACCATTGCAGCACTTTCTTTTCAGGAAGCACTGTTTCACACATGATTTAACAACATTTCGGTAAAGTAATACATTTCAATCCTCAAAGAAATATACTCTAAACTGCAGAACCACTGAAATTGTGACCTTATCCTTAAGAAACAGAGGCAGAAATATATCCAGGTTTACAACAGCTGCTAAAATATTTGAACTTTCCTTGTTTCTTTTGTAGGAAAGGAGTCAGGACATTAAGAGCCACCCTGGGGAGAGGACTGGGTGAATTAGTAAATTGGGGGGTCAAGCTCAGGCAGAATCAAAAACCAGAGCAGCTATCGCAGCAGGCGTTAAGCCACCTTCTCCCATCCTGTCAACTACTTCGCAACCTTCGGATGTGCAGGAGAGCGGTTGTAATTGAATATGAAAGATATTTCTGCCCTGTCAAAGCTGACATGTTCTTCTATAAGATGTTCATGACTATAATGCCTAACACTTACTGAGTGCTTACTCTGTGCCAGACACTGTCCTAAGCACTTCACATGAATAAACTCAATTAATCCTTTCAGAACTAAGCTATGTAATATTGTGACCCCCATTGTACAGATGGCAAAACTGGGGCACAGGGAGATTAAACCATTTGCCGAAGCTCACCAGCAAGCAAGGTGAAAGTCAGGATTTGGATCCAGGCAGTTTGGCTTCAGAAGCAGCATGTTTGGTCACAAGGACATTCTGCCTCTCAGGCTTCCTGTTCTCATCCAAGAAACATACCGGGTCAGATTCCCAGACCAGGTCAGATTCCCACACCCTCACTAGCATTAAAAAAGAAACAGAAAGGCCTGGGAAGACACATCTGGAATAAAATGACTCAAATTTGGTAACAACGTACCAGTTTGTGTGCAACTCGCCAGCACCAATGAATAAATGTAATGAAATAAGTGAGATTCTAGCTTAACTTTTTTTACAGTGGGAGAGAAAGACAAGGCTAATCTAGTACCAAACACAGCAGAAAATACAGTGTTTATCAGACAGATGCTGAGATCCAATAGCCACTGTGTGGGCCACGTGTGGGAGGTAGGGGACCTGCCCCTCTCCTTTACCCTCTAAGACAAGACTGGAATCCCAAAGAGCAGAGGGTGTTTGTCTCTAGTTTTTGAGAGAATGTAATTTGTTACACCCTATAGGGACCAAACCTTTCAAGGTTTTAATGAAAGACCTTTTAAAAGACAGATGATCAGATGATGAGAGGAAAAAAAGCTGAATATTTAAAAGCAGAATCAAAAAGGTTCAATGCCAAGAGCAAGCAAAAAAAAAGAAAATTAAACATGAATAAAACTACCCAGCTTTCTCTCTTCATTTAGCCTTTGATTTAAATATAAATTCTTAAGACTCAAAGCAAGATGTAGATTCAAAACAGGCTGTAGAATAAGAAGAATGAATTATACCGTTTTCTTATATAAATAATATTTCTTTTCTAGCCTGGGCAGCATACTCTGATCACATAACTCTCAGTCGGGGACTGCTATACTATATTTTCACTTGGAACATTCTGTGTAACATTATTTGTATAAGCCACTATAGTTCCTAGGTAGCATTCCAAAGTGATAAATTCTTTTCAACGTTATCTGTGAGAGAAGTGAGAGACCCTTGGCCTAACCTCAAACACCTAAAAAATACAGAATGAACACAATCTGCACTTACCTTTAATCATGTTTGCAATAGGAATCCATTTCTCTTTTAGTGGATCATAGAACTCGGCCTCTTCTGCTGGAGCCCCTTTTCTGTAACCACCTAAAGCATAGACACAGCCACCCAAGGTGACTGCACAGTGATAATACCTGGCATTGAGCATTGGCAAACCTTCTGTCCATTCATCACTTTCACTGTTATAGATCCACACTGTGTCAAGAGCTTCTATGTTATCCGTTCTGTAACCCCCAGTTACATAAATATTGGGTCCCAAACATGTAACACCATAGCTCTCCCTAGTGTAATCTGGTATTTCTGCTCCCTGGATCCAAACATTTGTCAAAGGATCCCATACGTGCACCTCTGATAAAGGATGCCAGTAATAGCCTCCAATGATATACATTGTGGCTGTGGACCTCTGAGAAATCTCTTTATGCATGGGATTCAAAGCATTGTATATGAGAGATCGGATCTTATTTTCAGTTAACAGGCAGCTTCTTTGAAGGCCCAAAGCTGTTTTTAAATACACTGGATCTATATCTATGTTGATATAGCTTAGTAGATTATACAGGCATTCAATTCGATTTTCTACATCATGAGCAGTCCACTTGATAACTGGCTCTATGACAGCTTCTTCTTTCCAAACACTGAGATTCTTTCTGGACAAGATAAAGAGAAACTTTTCAAGGCTGATTTCCAGAAATTCTTCTTGTTGCCATACTTCCTTAAACCTTGAGCACAGAATTCTTCGAGATTCCTTCTCTAGTTCTGGACACACGTGAAATTCTGCAAAGGAGTGCATTCCAATACAATTATCAATATCCAAGTGCCTTACCAAAAACTGCTCACATGCTTTCTTTACCGAAAGGAACTGTAGCAGATCTGCTGCTTCAAGCAGGCTTTGAACATTTCTTTTAGTTATCTCAATTTGGGATGTGTACGCATAATTTACAAGGCCTTCCAAGATATCATGGTGGATGCCAGAGATTTTTATTTTATTTTTAAATTTTTCTTTCATGTCAGCTGTGAACATTGCTTTAAAATAATTGCTGCAAGCAGCTAAAACAGCTCGGTGACAATGGAAGATTATGCCTGAAGGACACTGAAGGGTAATATCAGTAAATAATCCATCCAAGTAAAATGTTTTGAATGCATCCAGAAAATCCACTGGATGCGTCGAATCCTTGAAAAGGTAAATATAATCTTCTTGTCCTTTTAGAGCCATGGCTGCAATAAACATGAAACAATAAACGTGTTTTCAATTGTGCGCATTACCTCATAATCAATGCTAAATATTCCTGTCATTATAATGATTGATTAGCATCGAATATACAAAACTAGACTAAGTTCAGCACTCTGTCACAAATGCAAAATGTGGACACACTATTTCATAATTTATATGATGGTCAATTTCAATGCAGGGTAGCTCGGAGTCTGATATGAGGCCCCCGGATTGCTCAGGGGTCCTTTCGAGAAGAAATATTGATTTGCTACCCCATTCACCCAGTCTCCGAGTTGCCGGTCCTAGAGAGAGCCCCCACTTGGCAAACCAAGTGTCCAAGAGGTCACCCCACTCGAGGCTGGACCTTGGCCGGCTCGGCTCGGCCCCAATTCAACCTTTTCCCCGAGTTCCGTCTCCCTTTCAAGTCGAATCGAGATGCCAGGAAAGGGATGATCGAAATATAACTGGACAGAAGAAGTCTCGGAAAAGGGAAATCCTGTGCCTTTCTGCTCAAGGAAGGACGCAAAGGAAAACGGCCGGACGGCGGCCCCTCCATCCGCGTGCCCGCTCCCCGGCTGCCGCAGGGCTTTCCGCGCGCCGCGCGCCCGGCCCCCGGCCCGCGTTTCCGCCCGGAGACCGCCCCGCCCGGGGGCCTGGCACGGGGACTCGCCTCGAGGGCGCCGCGCGCCGCCGCCGGGCCGGGCGCCCGCGTCCCTCCACCCCGGGACGCCGCACAGGTGTGGGGAGGGCGCCGCGGACGGCCCCGCGCTCGGCCCGGCCCGCCGCCCGCGCGGCCATTGTCTCCGCGCCTCTACCGCGGGCTGGCCTCGCTCCCCCGCGCCCGGCCCCGCTCGCTCCCCGCCGGCTGGCCTTGCCCCGCACTCACCTCCGGCGGCGGCTCCCGGTCGCGCTGCGGACCCGCGGGCTAGTGGCGAGCGGGGGCGGGGGCGCCTCCGGACCCTCTGACCATCTTTGGAAGAGGCGCGGCGGAGGCTGCCTGCTAGTGCAGCTCCAGCCCACAAGCGGCTCCTATTTTGGTGCCCCGGCTGCTCCCCGCCTCCAACCGAACGGCCCCCCACGCGGCTGGGGCGCGGGGTAACTCGCGGGAACTCCCGGCTGGCGGGGCCGCGCTGCGGGCAGGGGCGGGGTGGGCGCGCGGGCGCGTGGCTGCGGCCCCTCCCCGGCGGGCTCCCCGGCAGCAGGTGGGACGGCTTCCCCGAGGAGACCGCCTGCGCCGCTAGCTTTTGCCCTTCTCCCGGGACCTGTGCCCGCATCCCCACCCCACGCACAGACACTGCCGAGCGTTTTCTCTCTAGACAAACGCTCTAAGTCCTGAATTAGGACCATATATAGGAGCTGGGGGGCCCCCTTTTCCCTCTTTCAGTAGCTCTCCCCAGCCCAGGCCCTAAGGGTGGAGTGGAATTGGGAGTCGGGGTTGGCGAGAATGCAGCAAACTTAAAGGTCTGGGGTTCAGGCTGCCTTCAAAATGCTAGAAGTAGTTGCCGCTTTCCCACGAACTCCGTCCCGCCCCCAGCAGAGCACTCTGGAGGAGTGCTGGGGAAGCCCCTGGGACTGATGTGTACACTGTGGGTTAACTTGGAGCTTTGAGAAAAACTGAGAGCAGCCAGGGCCAAGGATTCAGGTTACAGTATTTCGAACAGAGTAGCTGGAAGGAGCAGCCTCCAGTCTTTCTTCCTGGTGGCACAGTCCAATCACATAAAGACGTACATATGCTACACCACAAAGTTCATGTTCTTGTTCCTACAAAAGCCAATATCAAATATTTTCATTTATCATTCATTCATTTGCAAGATTTTACTGAGTGCCTAGGCACTGGTAATAGCGTGGTGAAAGATGGTCCATAGGGCTTCCCTGGTGGCGCAGTGGTTGAGAATCTGCCTGCCAATGCAGGGTACACGGGTTCGAGCCCTGGTCTGGGAAGATCCCACATGCCGCGGAGCAACTAGGCCCGTGAGCCTGCACGTCTGGAACCTGTGCTCCACAACAAAAGAGGCCACGACAGTGAGAGGCCTGCGCACAGCGATGAAGAGTGGCCCCCACTCGCTGCGACTAGAGAAAGCCCTCGCACAGAAACGAAGACCCAACACAACCAAAAATAAATAAATAAATTAAAAACAAACAAACAAACAAAAAGATGGTCCATAGCTCGCACGGAGTTTATAGTCTAGCCAGCTTAAAGGAGGAAGGAGACCAGGGTGAAAGGAACACCAGAGGCCCAGTGTGTTTCTCAGAATATGGTCTGAGAGACAATATACAAAATGGCCAGACTGTATATGACAAAAGAACTCTGAACCACACAAGAAGTCCAGGAAGCCAAACCACAACTTCTGCAGCAGTTGGACCAGGAGGTGGTCAATGACTGCCAACTTCCCTATTTTTACCCCTACTTTCAACTTGGGACCAGTCAGAGAAAGCCAAATATGCTCCCCATACCAATGAGATAAAATACTCCCTGATTCTAGTAGCTGGACTCCAGCTTTCCCAGGCCAACAACCTCCAAAGTATACCTGAGACCTTCCCCTTTTTTCCACTTTTATAAAGCTTTCCCGCTCCCCTATCTGCCTTTGAGCTTCTATCAAAGGCAAATGATGGTCCTGACTCTCTTGCTATAGCAAGATCTGAATAAATGGCCTCCGTTCTCATTTGGGTGATTTTATTTTAATTCCGCATGTCAGACCACCTCAACTGAATTATGTGGGATACTAGAATCTGCATTCTAATCAAGGGCATCAGGTGATTCTTTTGCACAAATAGAAGAACATACGTTGGGGACTTCCTTGGTAGTCCAGTGGGTAAGACGCCGTGCTCCCAATGCAGGGGGCAGGGTTCGATCCCTGGTTGGGGAACTAGATCCTGCATGCATGCCACAACGAAGATCCTGGAGTGCCACAACTAGGACCCGGTGCAGCCTAAATAAATAAATATATTTTTAAAAAAGAAGAAGAAGAACCTATGTTGGACCCAAAATGGAAGAAAAATGAAAGGTTTACTATCTCAACATCTGGTAAACAGTTTAGTAGAGAAGAAAAGTATATGAGATTTTGTTTCAGGGTTAAGATTCTTCTCTGCCACTTATCTATCATGTAGCTTAACTAAACTTCTCTTATCCTGAGTTTTCTGACTTGTAAAACAGAAAATATCAGTACTTTCTCAGCTAACATAAGGATATGGGAAAGATAAAATTATGACAGTGAAAGCACTTAGGATGTGGTATATAAATGTTAACTATTATAATGAAAGGATATTTACACTTAATTCTCCATCACAACCTCAATTTGGAAATTAATATCTTATTAACATTTCTTCAAAAATTATGAACTTTGAAGTTAACTGTAATATCAGACACTTTGTCCTTCATGGATAGTGATGTTGTTGTTGGTGTTGTCATTCAAGGACACAATTGCGATTGATTGAAGATGGGGCATTCTCTCCATGGTTGTCATTGAAGTGTGGCAATGGCTGTTTGTGGCTATGGTGCTAAGTTTGATGTATAGTAAATATAGGCTCTACCTAACTCAGAGGAGGGGCTTCTAGAATCAAAACAGCATGTAATAAATGATTCTCAAATAACAGAATTCACTATATTGTCATTTGTTCTGTTATTTCAGATTGCTGCAGAGCGCAATTCATGCTTTTGCTTCCATTGCCTGATGTTCCCTGGTCGTGAATTATTGCTTAAAAGTGTATATCGGCTATATGTCAATTATATCTCAAAAAAAAAAATGACCCAAAAAAGTGCATATCAGTATGTATGAGACTGCTTCAACCTGCCAAGAGAAGAGCAGGTCCTGAAGGGTATGGGCAGGAGCAGTTCCTCTTCACCACATGCTTTATCAAAAAGACCACTGCAAATGCTAATAGATTCGATGCACTCAGAAACATATAATTAGCATTCATAAGTTAAATAAATTAATGACACTGTTCAAGAAAACAAGTGTGCCATCTGTGAATCCAAGTCTTAGGGAAATAAAGAGCCACCGTGGAGATGAGACATAAAAGACTCTTGGCAGATACTGAGCTTGGCATGGGGTTGGAGTCCTTTTGACATCATACTGAGCTTTTCAAAAGACTTGGTTTCTAAAAATAACAATCTTATTTGTTGTTTTTACCTTATTAATACATCTTTCCACTAAGTATTGCTATGTCATTAAATGTTCGGTATGCTAATTGTGATCATCATTATCAATATATGTAAATGTGCCAGTATATACAGAAAATTTTGTGTACTTCATTTAACGTACTGGATAGAACAAGTTGGTGTTAAGTAAAAAAAAAAAAAAAATAGGAATAATTTAGAAGGCCACCACATACAACTGTGTAAGTTGTGCACTGCATAATTCCAGCTCATTCCATTCAAGTAGAGTGCCATGTGAACACTGTCTCAGGAGTTGTACAGTATACAGCCAGCACAGGTAGGTATATGTGGCTGCCCCGGAGTTGCTATGTCTTGGCAAAGCCTTTTTGGTATGCTTCCGGGAACATAAAGAACACATTCTGATGACTGGGTAACAAGTGCTTTCACAAGTCAGAATGTTTCCAATTCCTTGTTTTCAACAAAAGTCAAAGAGCATTTTTGACAAATAACTTGGAAAGAATCCACAAAATGAGTGGCACTGCCATAATAAAATTCCTCTCATTCCCATCTAGTTGTCTATGTGAACACATTTTCTCAGGGATTATATCTACAGAAATGAAAAACAGGAATATTACTGATCCTAAACTCTGTCTCATGCCAGTAGAAAACAATACTCAGCCAAAGATATATGGTCTCAATGAAAGGAAAATAGCCCAATTCATCAGATTGAAATAATTTTTGATAAATTTTTACTTTTGATATAAACATATTTATGTTGTTTGCTCAATTATAGTAATAATTATAATGTTAATCAGCTCAGAATTTTTTTACTACTTAAGAATCAAGGACATAAAACAGTTAAAATTCTAATTTATGTACATTTCTGTTGCAGAGAGGCTTAAGAGGTGACTAATAAAAGATTTTCAAGTATAAAAATACATGGACAATCCTTTCTTTGAATGTTTCCAATATGTATGAATTTCAGTTACCACCATTTTGTTAAATAACACCAATCCTTCAAACAGGGTTCAGATTTCAATTACTATGGTATATTAACTGTGAATAATTGCATAAAATAGAAATTTCGCCTTCTAGCTCTTCAGTCCACAAATCACTACATAAATAACAGATGAGCATCAAGGTCAGTGACCCATCATGTCTCTTCTTTCAAAGTCCTTGGTGATTGGTCACTGTGCATCTGTTATTCAGTTCACATTCAGACAACGAAGCTTGCGGTTGTCTTACCTCCTGTCTGCCAGTGATAAATCTACATAGTATTTTACAAAAATAGATGACTGAGAGAGGGCATTGGCCAACAAAAATGAAAATGTAGCAAAGAATTAAAAGTGATAATGCCAAAAGTGGAATTTGAGTTGAACAGAATGAAGTTCTAGAAGAAATAGCTGAGCATGGGAATGTTGACAGTGCCACCAGTGAAGAGACTCTAGATCTGCAGCCAGCTGACCTTGGTGCAGGTGAACTTTGTGACTTAAAGAGAACAGTGGTTATTGACAAAACGGATAATGGTGTCCTAGAAGAAGTAATACTGGCAAAAAAATTTCATTTTAAAAGAACTCTTGGAGGACTTCCCTGGTGGCGCAGCGGTTAACAATCCGCCTGCCAATGCAGGGGACACGGGTTCGAGCCCTGGTCTGGGAAGATCCCACATGCCATGGAGCAACTAAGCCCATGCGCCACAACTACTGAGCCTGCGCTCTAGAGCCCGCAATCCACAACTACTGAAGCCCGCGCGCCTAGAGCCCATGCTCCGCAACGAGAGGAGCCACCACAATGAAGCCCTCGCACTGCAATGAAGAGTAGCCTCCGTTCACCGCAACTAGAGAAAGCCCGCACGCAGCAGCGAAGACCCAACGCAGCCATAAATAAATAAATAAATTTATTTTTTTTTAAAAAGTGCAAGGATAAAATGTTGGAAGCTGATCCAAACTTAGAAGTATGACAATTCACTAAGTCATAGAAAGATGATCACTCTGTATTTTAAGTTACAGGACAAAAAGAAGACGGTGAAAACTGTTTACTCTTAATAAGTTTTTTACAGAAAAATAAAATACTTTCATTTCCAATGTTTCTAATTGCAGTGTACTAAGTAAATATTGGTCTCAATGTTTTTCATTTTCCTATACATTTATAACTGGCAGTAAGACAGTTTTTAATGTTCTGACAAAAAATTTAAAGGTCACAGGACAATCACAATTGTTCCTACTGATTATTAAGATTATTTTGCATGGTAATTTTGCACATTTTTATGCGAGGACTGCCTGTATTTTCAGTAGGACAACACTCTCTGGGAGAAGTGGAATGGAAATATGAGTTCTAGAAAAAAAAGAATATGATAAAAATTTCCCACTGTTAAAGAACAACTTGTTTATGCATTTTTAAATGAATTTTTAAATTACTATAGTTAGCTTTTGCTAAATAGATTTTAATGAGTTATTTTAAAGCCTACTAAAAAGTCATTATTTACAATACTCTAGAAATTACAACCTTGGCAAATGTTTAAACTTATAATGAAAAGTTTTCAATATCAATCTGAAAATGTGGAAGTGAGTATGTATGTTACTCTCGGGGTACTTGTTCAAAAAATATATGAAAGACCATTGGTTTATTCTCATAATAGGAACTAGCTTACTACTCTTTGGGGGAGGGTCATTTAAAAGATAGCCGTTTACTGGGAATATGTTTTTGCGTGCCAGAGTTAAAGCTAAATTCCAGATAAAAGTAATACAAGGCAGAAGATAATAAACTAGGACCTTTATCAATTACAAAAAAAAAAAAAGAAACCCAATTCTTCTGGCTAGAAAAAGAACAAAAGTAAGAGCATTGGCTCAAATCAACCAAGACAGACTGATACTCTTACCTAAGTCAGAGATTAAACTTCTCCAACGACTCCCTGTCTCATTCAGTAAAAGCCAAAGTACTCACAGTGGCCTCCACACCCCACCCCCAGCCCTGCGTCTGCCCTCACCAGGAACGGCACCGCCTCAAGGCCTTACTGCTAGCTATTCCTTTTGCCTGCACTGCTCTTTTCCCCATACTGCCACTTGACCTGATTGCTCACCTCCACTGGGTTTTTGCTCAATATCAACTTCCCAACAAGGCCTTCTTTTACCAACCTATTTAAATTTATCTCCGTACCCTACCTGTTATTCCCAATTCCCCTTCCCTGCTTTAATTCATAATCCTTATCACCATCTATAATATCATATATTTTGCATATTTTTCCAGTTCATTGTGGGATTTCTCCCACTAGAATGTAAACTCCCTGAAAGCAGTGATTTTGTGTTTTGTTCATGGTATATCCCCAGTTCATTCTGGTATTCCTAGAACAGTGTCTGCCACATAACAGGTACTCAGTAAATATTTTTTTATATCAGTGAAACTATGAGTGGATTAAAAGTAAGACTTTCAGGAGCTTCCCTGGTAGTGCAGTGGTTAAGAATCCACCTGCCAATGCAGGGGACACGGGTTCGATCCCTGGTCCGGGAAGATCCCACATGCTGCGGAGCAACTAAGCCCTGCACCACAACTATTGAGCCTGTGCTCTAGAGCCCGTGAGCCACAACTACTGAGCCCACGTGCCTAGAGCCCATGCTCCACAACAAGAGAAGCCACGGCAATGAGAAGCCCGCGCACTGCAACGAAAAGTAGCCCCCACTCACTGCAACTGGAGAAAGCCCGCGTGCAGCAACGAAGACCCAACGCAGCCAAAAATAAATAAATAAAATAAATAAATTTTTTTTTAAAAAGTAAGACTTTCAGAATTTCCTTTAAAAACTTGCTCAGGGCTCAAAGTTCTCTAAGAAATTATATAAATGACTTAATCTGCAGACACTGCCCTCCTGTACCACATGATCTAAAAGTTTTGTGCTTTTTTTCATTTTCAAATTCAAAGCATCCAGTTTATCTATCCCTTCCTTTTCGTTCTCTCAGACAGCACGCTTATTGGGTCTTCATCACTTCTCACTTGGCTTACTGCAAGATTTCTCTGTGTCAGTCTCTCCCCGTTCCTCCCAAGCTGTACACTACCTTTCATCCTCCCCAAACAGCATTTTCTTGACATCATTTCCCTTTACTTGCTCCTAAGAGGTACCTGGAAGAAATTCAAATTCCATTGATTAGCTTTCAAACCCGTCCATAAATTGGCCAAATCCTACTTACAAAGCTTGATTCCACTACTCCCCAGTTTAAACCCTTAGCTTCATCAGGCCGGCCACATCATCACTATCTCAAGAATACGCCGTGCTCACCCCCATCTTGGCTCACATTATTCCTTTCATCTGGGAAGCTCTATCAAGTCCTTTCCATTTTTCCAAATCCTTTCCATCCCTTAAGGTATAGATCGCAGTCTACCTCTTTCATAAAGCTTCTCTTATATGACAATTAATCAATTGACTGAGTACACAATACAATACTATATGGTCATCTAGTTCTTCCTTGACTTAAGTACTTTTTGTCTATGCTGATTACTAATATGCTTTATGAATCTTACTTGGGAATTATTAATTACATATGTATATGTCCCACCTCTTCAATCAAATTGTAAATGCTTTGAAGGACATCATTATTTGTAAGACATAGTCCTACACTTATACTTCTACAAGTTTTTGTTTTGTTTGGATTTGTCTTCTTGCACATAGTAGCCCCTCAAAATATTTGTTTACTCTAGTATTTTTATCTCCCCAAATTGTGCAATAGGATATTTTTTCTGGATTTAAGCCTGAAAAGGGCTAAACTGTTAATAAATCCCTGAAAGAACATACTCTCATATTTAACTGAGGATAACAAAATATTGCATGGACCAAGCTGTGAGAACAGTTGAGATTCAGATATGTAACAAAATCCTGAATATGACTGTAAAGTGGTAGAAAAAAATGTGAAGGAGCAAGTTTGCACTGATTATAAAATCCTATGCGGCAAATGGTAGTTTAATTGTACATATTTTTTACTAGTTGTTTAGACATACAATTGAAAATGTATTATTTGAATATAAAAGACAAACTAATTTTTTACTAGGTAACATCTTCCATAAACAATGGGAGCTTCTAAGAATTTCTGTTAGGAAACATTTACATTAATATTTTGTTTCCATATGAACTATCATCACACAGACATCAGTTTGTATGACATAAGTAAGATAGATTTAGTTCTTGGCCCAGAATATATTATTCCATAAGCCCTTATAGGGTACGTCAAAAAATCTCTCTACAACAGAACTATCACATTGTCCACCTGAAAAAAGAAACCCATCAGGGAGCACAAAATGATAGGGTATAAGGTAAAAGAGTTAAGGCAATTAATTATTATTTATATATTCCCTACAACTGGTCTCATCTAAAGATGTACTGTGAGGTTATTAGGTCAGTAAAGGACTCTCCCTCTAATCTTCTGGAAAAAAAAGGCATATCTCATAATAGGGGTAGAAAGTGGCTATAAATTCCAGTCCCATTATCACACTATTAACAGAACTACTGGGGATATATGTGTATGTAAAACTGATTCACTTTGTTATAAAGCAGAAATTAACACACCATTGTAAAGCAATTATACTCCAATAAAGATGTTAAAAAAAAAACAAAAAACAGAACTACTGTGGGAATGTAAATTGATACAACCACTATGGAGAACAGTATGGAGTTTCCTTAAAAAACTAAAAATAGAACTACCATATGCCCCAGCAATCCCACTACTGGGCATATACCCTGAGAAAACCATAATTCAAAAAGAGACATGTACCACAATGTTCATTGCAACACTATTTACAATAGCCAGGACATGGAAGCAACCTAAATGTCCATTGACAGATGAATGGATAAAGAAGATGTGGCACATATATACAATGGAATATTACTCAGCCATAAAAAGGAACAAAATTGAGTTATTTGTAGTGAGTTGGATGGACCTAGAGTCTGTCATACAGAGTGAAGTAAGTCAGAAAGAGAAAAACAAATACCGTATGCTAACACATATATATGGGATCTAAAAAAAAAAATGGTACTGATGAACCTAGTGGCAAGGCAGGAATAAAGACGTAGAAATAGAGAATGGACTTGAGGAAACGAGGTGGGAGGGGGAAGCTGGGGCGAAGTGAGAGTAGCATCGACATATATACAATACCGAATGTAAAATAGATAGCTAGTGGGAAGCAGCAGCATAGCACAGGGAGATCAGCTCTGTGCTTTGCAATGACCTAGAGGGCTGGGATAGGGAGGGTGGGAGGGAGACGAAGAGGGAGGGGATTGGGGATATATGTATGCATATAGCTGATTCATTTTGTTGTACAACAGAAACTAACACAGTATTGTGAAGCAATTATACTCCAATAAAGATCTATTAAAAAAAAAAAAACAGAACTACTCTTCTCAGTCTGGTGCCTGCCTTCAGTTGCCCTATTGATATATCAGCTGTCCCTTGGAAGCTGCTTATGAGACCATAAATGAAAATCCTCTCTAACTCTCCTTCAGGGCTAGTATTAACCAGGAGCTAAAAAATTCAAATGCTATAAAACTAAATGAATATGTAGGCATATCAGATAAAACATTTTTTTAAAAAGTAGAATTAAGATGTAATTATAACTTGTTCTGTAAAAGACTACACTTGCACTACGAAAGCAGATTTAAACTAATAGATTTGTGCCACAGTACATATAATACCTGGGTAGGGAAAGAAGTCCAATATGTATCTAACACAGGAAGGAAGTGATTGAGTTAGGCATCAACAATATTTATTAAACACTCAGGTGGTGATTGCTATGATGTGACAAGGCTGTGGACTTGGTGATAAGGAGATTATTACCTGGGGGAAAATATTTTGGATCTCTGGCTTTAAGAGTAGTGGTATTCTGTGCGTACAATATCTCTTCACTTAATCCACAAATAAAACATATGGACTTTTAGGCATTAAGTAGTTCTCAAACAGGGATTATTGGCAAAGTCTAGAGATGTTTTTGGTTGTCACAACTTGCCAGGAGGATTGCTAATGGCATCTAGCGAGTAGAGGTCAGGAATGCTGCTATCCTACAATGCACAGGAAACACACATTCCTCCCCCAGCCCCCAGCAAGAAATTATCCAGCCTAAAAGTCTATAGTGCCAAAGTCAAGAAAGCTTATGCCAGGTCCCATTCTAGCAGTTAATTTCTGTGTCCAGTAATTCCTCTTTGGTGACCAAGTGCATAGGAGCTGGGTTAGGCTATTCTGTGGCAGGTAAATCCGCACATCATCACATTTTGGCTGCTCATTTAGAGGGCCAGGTTGGACTCAGTTTTAGGGGTTGATGACTTTCAGATTATTTCTATGGCACCCAAACTTGACCTATAAGCCAGTCAAGATTGCTTTCTGGCTTCTATTGTCCTTACAGGAAATGGTGCTAGATTCAGCAGGTTAGGCAATCAAGAGGCATCTAAGTATTTGAAGTATTTCATCTTTGAGTGTGTTAGAAAAGCAGAATCTCAAGTCCCACCCCAGACTGATTGAAAACAATTTGCATTTTAACATGATCCACAGAGAAGCACTGTTCTAATATACATTGAGGAAAAAAGGAAGAGAGAAGAAAGACAATGCTTATATGAGCAAAATGAGATAGATAATCAGTGTCTTGATCCTTGAATATAGTACTGTGTCCAGTTCAGGGTCAATCTTACAGAGGACTGTCAGTAGGTCAGAGAAGAGTTCTGAAAATAAAAACTGCTTTCTGAGGATCAGATAAGGAAATCATAGTTATTTAGCTCAAAGACAAGAAAACTAAGCAACAAGAAGAGTTCAAACCTGTGATCTATTAATATGCTAAAAATTAAAAGGCTGACCCCAAAATGGTTTTGTGGTAAAATGAAAACCTCCTTCTAAAGGCCTTAAAAATAGGATGACTTAACTTTACTTAGAGGATAGATTTTAAAAGCTCTTTGTAGCCAAACCTAGAAAGCACTTAAATTCATAATGATTTTAGAATTATAGAATTTTAGAACTGGAAGGTAGTTAGGGATAAAACTCACTCAGTCTAGTCATTTTACAGAAAATAACATGAATTCCAGAGAAGCAAAATAATTCACCAAAGTCACAGAGCAACTTAGCAGTTACAGCTGGGACTAGAATTCAGGTCTTTTGACTCAACATCACCTGGTTTTGAAGAATTCTTTTATTACTTAGTTCTGTGACCTCACCAAGTTTGTTTTCTTATATAAAAACATTGGAGAAATATTCCTATTTTGAAAGATATTTGAAGATAAAATGAGTTTATACTTAAATTATGTGTGTAGTAATGCTTATCCCTTCCTAATATAGTAACCATGTCACCCGTCAATACTGTCCTCTTATTTTACTATATGAGTTCCTTAAAGGACAGGGATCTTTCCTCTCTCCCTCCCTCCCTCCCTTCCTTCCTTCCTTCCTTCCTCTTTACAATTCTATCAATTTTTTACCTCTTCATTCCATTTAAAGTGCAAAAAATGTGAATTTAGATTTAAGATTTTAATCTTAAACAATATTTATTAATACAGGTAAATACTTATAGTTTTAAATGGCAAAAGCAATTTAACAATTATAAGAATAATCCATCTATGTCAAAGAGCACATATATATACATATACACCTATATGCATATATACACAGACACACACACATACATATATACAAACACCCTTGGAGAAAATTCTGAAAGGATCTGGTGTATGGTGACATTGTGAGCAATCAGTTTGCAAATGTTACCCAAGCAGTGAAGAAGCACTGGGGCCTTTGGACTGTAAGCAGTTCTTGGTAAAGCTTTTATCTGGAAGTTGCTGGAGAAGGTCTGGGCACAGATCTGGCTTCATGTGTGACCTGTGCAATCAGAAGGCCCCACTCTTGGTTTAATGCTTTGCTGTCTTGAAATTCTCAATAATCTTTGAACAAGAGGTGCCTCATTTTCACTGTGTTCTGGGTCTCTCAAATTATGCGTAGTCAGTCCGGTCTGAGCAGCTCAGCTCTGGCCCATTCACTGGTAGATAGTTGTAGGGTGCGCTCTATCTCTCAGGAGGTCTTGATTTCTTTAAATTTGTTTTCCTTTTTAAAAAAGTACAGTCGCATTATAAAAAATTAGAAAATAGATTAGCAGAAAAAATTAAGTCATCCTCGAAACTCTCAAAGGCAGAGACATATTCACAAGCATCTCTCCATACATCACGATGTTCAGTGTCTAGTCAGAAGAATAAAGAGCGATTCATTATAGTATGAATTGCCAAACATAATTACAAAATAGGTATGTGTATGAAAATTAGGCAATTCCTTGAGATTAGCTTTTGTGTTAGTTTT
This sequence comes from Balaenoptera borealis, assembly GCF_965194805.1. Taxonomy (NCBI): domain Eukaryota; kingdom Metazoa; phylum Chordata; class Mammalia; order Artiodactyla; family Balaenopteridae; genus Balaenoptera; species Balaenoptera borealis. The sequence continues at coordinate 62,942,082 of NC_138863.1, forward strand.
TTATTGCTATGTAACAAATTACTACAAATTTAGCAGTTTAAAACAACACAAAAACATTGTCACAAATATCTGTAGGTCAGAAATCTGGGCATGGTGTGAGTGGGTTCTCTGCTCAGGGTCTCACCAGGCTGAAAACAAGGTGCCAGCCTGGGCTGTGTTTCTCATCTGGGGCTCACAGTCCTCTTCCAAACTCAAACGGTTGGTGGTAGAATTCGTTTCCTTGCAGTTAATTGTAGGATTGTGGTCCCTGTTTCTTTGCTGGCTGTCAGCCAGGGGCTGCTCTCAGCTCCAGAGGCTGTCAGCATTCCTTCTATATGCCTTCTTCCATCTTTAAACCAACCATGGCATGTTGAATCTTTCTTGGGCTTTGAATCACTGACTTCCTTTTCCGCTACCAGCCAGGAAAACTCTCTGCTTTTAAAGGGCTCGTGTGTTTAGGTCAGGTCCACCGGACAATCTATTTTAAAGTCAATTGTGCCATAAAACATACGCTAATCATGGTAGTAAAATACATCACATTCACAGTACTGGGGATTATGCTTGGCATGTACACAAGGGTGTGGGAAATCTCAAGGGACCATTTTAGAATTCTGCCTACCACGGCTATCCTAGAGTCTCGTGTGAAGAACAGGAGGTTCCTCTACCTCTCTATCCAATAGTCTTCTTCAATTCCCATTTTTAACTCTAGCATCTCTATTTTATAAGTTCACAGTTCAGCATAGTAAAACTGGTCACAAAGAATTTGCTTAGCTATGAGGGGAACACAGAGATTCTTTTGTTTTCAAAGGAAAAATTTTAGAGAACAAGAATCTTACATTTTATTGTAAAAAGCCTAGTTAGTGTGTATCAATATGTTTCATTAACTCTAACATAATCTAATGAGACAATAAGGCGCATATTAAATTTAGATATGTTTATATTTTAAAATAAAGATTAAGACCAGATTATCTAGAAATAATAAAACATAAGATTTAGAAAAGATTAACACAGTTTAATGCCAACATGTCTCTATCTTCCATATATGAAGTACTCAGGAAAACAGATAAGCAGAACACAAGACCCTATAGATAAATGAACAAAGGACATGTCCAGACATTTAAAAAGAGGAAACAGAACAGACTAAAAGTTGGACTTCAGTGAACTAACATTGAGTGCATCGTATGTGTGTGAGGTGCTGGCATGTATGACAAGTACAGGGCTGCTATTCAGACATAGGAACTGTTATGTCTGTGGCCAGAATCCATTCTTGTTTGGTGCTTCTGTTCTGATTGGTTGGTGCCTATATTGCAGTGGTTGCATGTCGCAACTAAAGATCCCACATGCCGCAGCGAAGATCCCAAGTTCCACAACTAAGACCTGGTGCAGCCAAATAAATAAATAAATAAATAAAATTGAAAAAAAAAGAAACTTGAGGTGTTGAGAGGCTAGTAATTTACCCAATCCAGGGCTAGAATTCAAATTCAGGTCTTTTAATCTAGAGCAGAGCTTTTAATCACCATGTTACATTAGGAATGAAAAATGAGATACTACAATTTCTGTTCCTGGAGGAACTGGGACTGGACTAACCATTCCACTGTAAACAATAAGAAAACTGGACAAAATATATGAAATAGCAGTTTTCAGGCACTGGGCAACAGGCAGTGCAGGAATGTGATCCCTGAGAGAAGGGAAACAGATGAGGTGAGCCCTGTAATTGCCTGCATTTCTGCCTGGAGACATTTTCCAGCCTGAGGTGCAGGGAGAATCCCAAGCGGACCATGGTCGTCTCACTGAGTTGAGGAGATGGAGATAAGTTTGGGGAGGCACAATTGGCTTTTTGTAGGACAGAGTACCAGAGAGGACAGAGCTAAATGGAGAAAGAGTTTCAGAAATTTGTAAGAGGGGTTGTCCCCATGAGTCTATGGTTGGATACTAAGACACACATGCATACGGTGAAACACTATAAGTCTGGGCAAAGAATGATTCCAAGAACTATAAATCAAATAATTCCCAGAGTTCACATAGAGCTTGAGGATAACTGAGTTCCAATCAGAGCCAGAGAAGCACATGGTTTTATACATTGGGGAACAAAGAAGGAAAGGGGACAAACAATGCTTATGTTAAAAAGGCAAAAGAAAAAAAAAAAGATGGATAGATAGAGGAATGGACAGGTATGTGATAAAACAAGCAGAGTAAAATGTTCTTTGGGTTTTTAAAAAATATTTATTTATTTATCTATTTGGCTGCGTTGGGTCTTAGTTGCGGCATGCGGGCTCCAGAGTGCTCAGGCTCGGTAGTTGCAGAGCATCGGCTGTAGAGCATGCAGGCTTAGTTGCGCCGCAGCATGTGGGATCTTAGTTGCCTGACCAGGGATCAAACCCGCGTCCCCTGCATTGGAAAGCAGATTCTTAACCACTGGACCACCAGGGAAGTCCCCAGAGTAAAATGCTAATGGTAAAATCTAGACAGTAGATATCCACGTGTTGACTGCAACTTAAAGGATTAATACGGGAGTATTATGAAAAACTTTATACCCATAAATTTCACAACTTACATGAAATGGACAAAGTCTTTGAGAGACACCATGGTGGTTTAAAAGTATGTCCAACACCATGGTGGTTTAAAAGTACCTCCACTGAAAGGTAGAGCCTAATTCCCCTCCCTTTGAGGGTGGGCCTTTGTACTGTTGCGTTTTTTTTTTTAAGATTTTTTTTTTTTTTGATGGGGACTATTTTTAAAGTCTTTATTGAATTTGTTATAATATTGCTTCTGTTTTATGTTTTGGTTTTTTGGCTGTGAGCCACGTGGGATCTTAGCTCCCCAACCGGGGATCGAATCCGCACCTCCTGCATTGGAAGGCAAAGTCTTAACCACTGGACCACCAGGGAAGTCCCTGTATTCTGTTTTAGAATACAAATAGAATATAGTGGAATGGATGGTGTTTGATTTCTGAGACTAGGTCACTAAGGCATCGTGGTTTCCTCTTTGCCTTCTCTCTTGGATTGGTCACTTGGCAGGAAACCATGTCTTTAGGACATTCAAGCAACTCTCTAGAGATGCCCATGTGGTTGGAAATTGAGGCCTCCTGCCAGCAATCAGCAGTAAATAGAGATTCCTGATAACAATCAGTGAGGAACTGAGGTCTCCTGCCAAAAGCCATGTGAGCCAGCCACCTTGCAAGCAGAGCTTTCAGCTCTAGTCAAGCTTTCGTATGACTAGAGCCCTAGCTGACATCTTGCCCAATTAGAGATCCTGAGCCAGAACAATCCAGTTAAGGGCTCCTGAAATCCTGAGCCACAGAAACTGTGAGATAATGAATGCTTAGTTTTAAGCTGTTAAATTCTCAGGTAACTTACTATGCAGCAAGAGATAACAAATACAGTCACAAACTACCAAAGCTTCCTCAAGAAAACTATATAACCTTTACCTATAATCTACAAAAGAAATCAAACTAGTAGTTAAAACCTTCCAACAAAGAAAACTCCAGGCTTAGATGGCGTCCTTGAATTCCATCAAACATTTAAGAAAAAAATAATATCAGCTGTTAGTTTAATTGTTGCTCCTTTCAATGTCATCTTTTTTTTCTCCCTTCTAGCTATCTGATGCTTTTTCCATCATTGGTTATTGGCAGTTTTACAAGAATGTGATTTCATGTGGTTTTCATTTTATTTTCCTGTTTGGGGTTCATGAGGGCTCTTGAATCTGTGGTTTGATGTATTTCGGCAACTTTGTAACATTCTCATTATCTCTTAAAATATTGCTTGTTTCATTTTCTTTCTCCTCTCTTTCTGGGATACCAATTTCCTATGTTAGATCTTGCTATATCTTCTATGTATTAATTTCTCTTCTGTATTTTCATTGTTTTGTCTCTCTCTGCATTATTCTGGATATTTTCTTCTAACTTGTGTTTATTCACTAACTCTCTCTTCAGCTATGCCTGTTTTACTGTCAAATCCATCCATTAAGATTCTAATTTCAGTCACATTATTTTTCAGTTCTAGTATTTCCATATTGTTTATGTAATTTTCAGTTCTTTGCCAATATTCTCATAAGTTTAGTTTGTGTCTGTAAACTCCAATACTTGGAGGTCATGCAGATCTATTTAAATAAAAACTTCTGCTGGTGTTCATTTATAACTCTTGGTGTAGCTACTTTTTACTATGTGCTTTACAATGTACTTACAAAACTGTTTAGATTTTGAGGCCTATTGCATTAATTTTCTATTGCTGCTCACAGTTTTACCACAAACTTAGCATCTTCAGACAACACACATTTATTATCTCATAGGTTCCGTGGGTTAAGAGTCCAAGCACAGCACAAAGGGCCTCTGTTTCAGGGTCTTACAAGGCTAAATCAAGGTGTCAGCCTGAGCTGTGATCTCAGCTGAGGTTCCACTATGAAAGGATCCACTTCCAAACTCACATGGTTGCAGTATTCAGTTCCCTGCAGACTGTTGGACCAAGGACCTACTTCTTGCTTTTGGCTAGAGACCACCCTCAGTTGCTTGCCATGTGGCCCTCTCTGAAGGCCAGTTCACAACATGGCAGCTTGCTTCTTTAAAATTAGCAAGGGAGAGAGTTCCCTAACAAGATGGGCATGAGGATCTGATGTAATATAATCATATACACATAAATAATACATCCCATCATCTTTGTGGTATTGCATTAATTAGAAGCAAGTCCTAGATCACCTTCTCCACACATACACCTCCCCCCCTCCACACACACACAGAATACGAGCTCATAGGGATCATGGGGGGTTACCTTAGAGTCTGCCCACCATACTAAGGATATTAACTTCCTCTAAGAGAGTTCAGATTTGCTTTAGTCAAACACCTGGGAGTTCTAAAAATCTTAGATAACTTCAGTCCAATTTCAGGGATTGAGAGTATTCAGAGTATTCAAAGGTGAGCTGCCAGCCCTTTGAAGGCCTGTTTACTTCTGAATCACTCTTACTCATGATGGGCAGCCTTTTGGGATCCTTATTTAAAGTAAGGGGAAGGGTTTATCACTGCAGGCCTCATACTCCAATACCTCTTCACCTGGGTCCCATTAAGACTGTCAAGATAGCCACTCAGTATGTCAGACACCACTTACAGAACTGGCCAACCCTTTCAGGGAAAAGCAGCTCACCTACCTAAGTTTCTGTGCTTCCTTAGCTGACAGTTATTGTCAGCTCTCTCATGTCTTTAAGCAGATATTTTAAAACTTTTGTTCAGCTATCAGCTTTTCCAGATGTACTCTGTAGATCTGGTCCAAATTACTTGATCTACAACTACTAAAAATGAAAGTCTTATTTTTTTTTTACTTGCATAATTTATAATTTGTTACTGGCCTCAACTTGTAGAGAAATCACAATCTATGAGTGTTTCATAAGTAAAATAAAATTCAAAAATTAAAAAAAAAAGAGTAAGTATTTCAACATAATCTAACCTATTAATTTAAAGCAAAACAGGTTACTTTTTCAACCTGTAAAAAAATAGAGTACCAATTTTTTTCCCATAAAATTACATTGAACATTTTTATTTCTGGAGCTTTCTATATGGAAAAGAAAATCCTAACATTATTACATAAGGGATATTTATGCCTAAAACATGTGAGCCTAGAAATTAACACAGTACTGTAAAACTTTCTAGGTCAGTTGATATTTTGCTAATATCCCTATATGAAACAGTTTCTTAAATGTTGAGTATTCCTACAAACTATATATTGTATCACTCAATATTTCATTGCCAAACAGAAATAACATACTGATTAAATCAGCATTCTGGAATTACAGTCTGTAATAATGATATAAATTAAAAATATTTGAAGAATATTAATTTGTATTTCATTTCAAAAGGAAAGTGTGAAATTAATGAACACTTGGGCAATAGATACTGCATCCCTATCTCTAAAATTAACTGATTTGGAAGTAGTATATATATATATTTTTTAATTTTGGAATTCACAGCAACTCTTTTTTTTATTATTTATTTTTGGCTGTGTTGGGTCTTCGTTGCTTCACACGGGCTTTCTCTAGTTGCGGCGAGTGGAGGCTACTCTTCGTTGCGGTGCGCGGGCTTCTCATTGAGGTGGCTTCTCTTGTTGCGGAGCACAAGCTCTAGGCGCACGGGCTTCAGTAGTTGCGGCCCGTGGGCTCAGTAGTTGTGGCTTGTGGGCTCTAGAGCGCAGGCTCAGTAGTTGTGGCACACGGGCTTAGTTGCTCCGTGGCATGTGCGATCTTCCCGGACCAGGGCTTGAACCCGTGTCCCCTGAGTTAGCAGGCGGATTTTTAACCACTGCGCCACCAGGGAAGTCCCAGGTAGTATATTCTTATGTGAACTAAGCATTAGGCTTATTTTGAAGATCTGTAACTGCTAGACATACTTTGGAAATAAATACCAAAGAAAGTAAAATATAAGACTATTCTCTCTGGGAATAAATTTAAAAATATAATCTACCTATTAACCATCTTTGGTAGAGACCACTAGTTGCATTTACCTCAGTTCTGTACTCTACTTTTTTCCCAGGCATATGACCATCTGAAATAAAAGCTATATTTTTCATCCTTCCTTGCAGTTAGGAAGGAGCATTGTGACTAAGTATTGGCCAGTGAAATTTAAATGAGGGTGCAACCTTCTCTCTCACTGTCCTCCTTGCTGGCCGGAAAGTTGATGGGAGGGAAGGAGCTTGAACAGCAATCTTGGATCATAAGTTGGAAGTCAAGTGCTGAGGTTGGTAGAGCAACACAGAAACTTTGAGATACTTAACTCTGAAATTCTTTTAAGTGAGAGGGAAAACTTTTTTTCTTTTTTTAAAGCCACTGTTATTTGGGGTTTTAGTTTTATGCTGCTGTATTTAATCTTAACTGATACACATTGCAATTATTGGCATATTACTCCTTTATTAGAAATTGTAAATGAGAAATTATTTCAACACCTGAAGACCAAGATACAACAGAAGACTCCATAGGCTCAAGATTTTGAGACATCCTAGAAAGAGTTTTCTGTAAAGTATATCCTTTCCGTGGCATTGCAACATCATTCTTCTTTAAAAAGGTTACTGGACAGACATCGTTTCCGCCATCACCTATATAAACAACTCGTGTATAATTCACTCCTCGTTGTAACTGTTTACCTACAAATTCTACCAAAACTACATTTTTGCAAAGATTAGGGGGGCACCTAGTGCAAGAATGAGCATGATAATTTTCCACAGTGAGATGACCATCGCTATCAAAAGCTGCTGGATTTGTAAAGACTTTATCAAACACGTCATGAAAATTGGTAGCTTCTAAAACCCAATCTATGAAGACTGAATTTGAATCTGAAATAATGATGCAGTCAAATTTATCCTTGTTCTTTCTTATAAAGTTTAAAAGCTCCACCATCCCTGGAGTGAAAGGTATTGATATCATTGCTCTTTTCATTTCATCTTCTCTTACACCTTCATCTCCCAAATACTTAAAGACTCTGCCCATAAATTCTGTCCAAAATCCTTTTTCATAAGAATCTTGTAGTTCAATAGGAAGCTTTTTCTCTGGAGCACATTGTACAATCCAGGTATCGCTATTATCATCTATGATTGTATTGTCAAAGTCAAAAACCAACAAAATTTTCATGGTTCCAGAAACAGATTTGGGTTACCCTGGAAAAGAAGAAATATTATTCCCTAAACATACTCGGTTTTACATATCTAGCTATAGTATCTATTTAACAAAATTACTCTTAATCTGCTGAAACAAAGGGTGAATATAAACAAGTTAAAATGACTAAGCATTCTAAGACTACCATTTAAGTACTTTTTCCTAAGAAGCAAAGTTCATATTTGAGTATGTTAAATGAATGGAAAACAGAATATATAAAAAGGATACTCATGGTATTATTGTGTTCCTGAGGGGGTGATTCTTTGAGCACTCAGAATTAAACTAGAGAGCAATCCAATGAGAGAAGTAATGAAACAATTATTCCCTTACACTTTAATTTAGAAAAGTTATAAAATAAGACAGAAAAAAATGTAGGCTAGTCATTCTTATTGTCTTTAAATTATCAATCACAAACTTATTAGTTTAAAATGTTTACAATGATCCTCATTTTAAATAATAGGTCACGTACAATACATATTCTCTGTGAACTAACCAAAACTCTGACCAAATTTAACATAATGTGAAATCTTGCAAAATTTAAATAATTTTTTAAAAAAGGTTTTTAGCTTGACATCATCATTGTCAATGTTATAACCAAATGGTTGCTTGATGTTGTACTTGAAAGTCTAAACAAATTACTTGAACTGGAGGTCAGTTAAATTCTTCCACACTAGAAGTAACTTCTGTTAACAATTTTCACATTTATTTATATTTTCTCTAGATAGTTTAGCTCTGGAGTACCAAATAATCTGGATATATGTGAATAATCACACTGCTTTTGATATGACAATTACTCAAGTCTCTGTTTTCATTAATAGATAATGAAGATCATTAATTTAAATCTCAAGAGAAAAGGAATGAATCAACAGATGGTATAAATGAAAATTATCATGTAAAAAAGATAATTATACAGAATTCCCAGGAAAAGCTACAATTAGTCTCTGTAAACAAAAAAAAAAATTTTTTTTAAAAGAGTAACTGATATTTTTATAGATATCACTATATGCCAGATACTGGACTAAGAACCTTACAATCTCATCATCTGTCATAAACCCATTTAGTAGGAATTATTATTAACCTCATCTTAAAGATATATAACTGGAGCTTAAGTATTAATTAAGTTGGTTAAGTATTAGTTAAATGGCAGAGCTAGAATTTGGACTCAGGTCTCCCTGACTCCAAAGTTCATGCTTTAGTAATACACTCTAGTGCCTAAGAAATAGAATAACGACTATTAATCAGTTTAAAAATAAAATATTAAGTAGGTCATTTTGATGAAAAGATGTTTAATAACATGAAAACATTCATTAATCTCAAAGTACACACTAACCATCTGTGATCTACTTTACAACCATTCTGAGGTTTTAGCAAGAAATCCTAAAATGAAAAGTGAAGCACCCCACCAATAAGAAAAAGAAGAGATCAATTAAAATTAGAAAACATGGGGGACTTCCCTGGTGGTCCAGTGGTTAAGAATCCACCTTCCAAAGCAGGGGATGCAGGTTCGATCCCTGGTCGGGGAACTAAGATCCCACATGCTGCGGGGCAACTAAGCCCACGCACTGCAACTGCTGAGCACTGGGGCCACAACTAGAGAGCGCATGTGTCACAAACTATAGAGCCCAAGCGCTCTGGAGCCTGTGCACCACAACTAGAGAGCCTGTGCGCCACAACGAGGAGCCCACGTGACGCAATGAAGATCCCGAGTTTGCACCCAAGACCCGATTGACGCAGCCAAAAAAAAAAAAAATAGAAATCATGGCATTTATCTACATGCATTCTCTGGTTTATAATGATAGATATCCAGTAGGTGAAACTGAGAATGAGCTCACGACTCATATAAGAATAAGTATTTTTTGCCTCTCAATTTAGAATATCTGGAGAACAACTAACCTAGAGGACATATCTCCTGTTGTATGAATTTAGATGGTATAGAGTATTCTGATACTCTGGATCCATGAATCTCTAAATGTCTAATCCAGGTGTCCCTGATTGGCTTCCGGAGATTTAAGTGCAGAAATCACTTTCCCATAGAAACAATGTAATAAATAGCAATGAAGCGCAGTTGACAATCACATAGGTAATGCACCTAAGCACATTTTAAATTAAAATGCTTTTTAGGCATTCTGAATTTATACATAATTAAAAACATTTTTTTCAAATGTAACTCACTGTTGGTTGAAGTGTTTCAAGCCTAGACTTAATCAGCCACAAGTTACTAAAATTCCTGCACTATTAACCTCCAAATAAGATGTATCATAAGCCTGAAGTTAACAAAGTTCCAACTGTTAACTTAGTTCCACTGTTGACTATTAATTTCTATCTACAAGTGTACTTTTCTTAATTTCAGATCTTTTTCCATTAGTTTTTTCCCACCACTCAACATAAACCTTTATTTAAAATACTTACCCAATTTAGTATTTCCAAGACAATTAATCTTACTTCAGCATGGAGCTTAGGTTAAACAGTCATGACAATCTTCAGTTTTAAACACCAGCCAGTTTCTAACCAACATTACTCCTACTCTATATGCAGGGGAAAAAGTCTTCTGGTTCCAAGCAAAGGAATGGAGACTTCTTAACTCCTAAAATTAATAAAAGTATTTAAGATATTTAAAAATTTACATTTTCTAATATGTTTTCTCTTACATCAGAAAAGCACCTATGGCAATGGGAGGAATAAAACTTTGTTTAAACAAAACCTTAAATACAAAACAGGGAATGTTATGTGAATATAAGCTCTTATCCAGTGAATAAAATCACAGGTGTTAGGCTGATTATGTTAAGATTTCCAGATTCCAGTTTTTCTTTTTACTTATTAAATAATAGACAAATACCACATTCTGTTGTCAATAAACTTTCAAAGATTTAGTGCTGTACTTGAAATAAAAATGTCTCCAAAAATTAAGGATATGTAGAAAGATTTAGTGAACGTGAATCTATTTTGAAATCAGTTTGTTAAAATACCAGAAGCAGTTATTAACTGTTCTTTCCAGAAGCATGAAAAGTATATATTTTGTATGTCTGCAATGTTTCCAGGGTCTAACAATAGCCTATGTGCTTTTTTACAATAATGAAAACTAGAAACTACATAGACATCCAAGAATAGGGGATTGCTTAAATAAGATATGTACATGATAGCCATATAACAGACCATTTATTTAATGAGTAAAAGGTTAAGATGTTCAAATTAAACAAACAAGTCACAAAACAATGTTTACAGTATAATCTCATTTTTGTTTTTAAAAAAGAAATGCCTGTATACAGTGGTAGCATCAATTGCAGTGCACTCCTTTTCTACGCTGATTTTGTAATAAAATATTTTCCCCGGAATAATTTAAGCTCTGTTTCAGATCAAAGTGCATATGCTACCTTCTTAATTTCACAACAAAGAAAACAAAATAAGGAGTGGTGGCCATAGAGGGTAAATAACTAATTCTAGATACACTTGGCTGTAAAGATCCATGGATTAGAGTTAGAACCAAGTGTTGTAAGTCAAATGATACCTGAACACTATGCCAAATTGGCAAATTACTGACACCAAATATTATAAGATTCAATAATTTTTGTAACCAATTTAGTTAAAATTCCACAGAATTTTTGTTAGGAGGTAATCTCCATGGGTCTCTAGTGGCTCTGCATACCTTACAAGCAAGGTACTCACTGCCCTTTGCTCTGGACTATTGTCTCAGAAATGTATGTAAGGGCTTCCCTGGTGGCGCAGTGGTTAAGAATCCACCTGCCAATGCAGGGGACACGGGTTCAAACCCTGGTCCTAAGAAGATCCCACATGCCACGGAGCAGCTAAGCCCATGCGCCACAACTACTGAGCCTGCACTCTAGAGCCCGTGAGCCACAACTACTGAAGCCTGCCATGCCACAACTACTGAAGCCCACGCGCCTAGAGCCCGTGCTCCACAACAAGAGAAGCCACCACAATGAGAAGCCCACGCACCACAAAGAAGAGCAGCCCGGCTCACTGCAACTAGAGAAAGCCCGCGCGCAGCAACGAAGACCCAACGCAGCCAAAAATAAATAAATTTATTTTAAAAAATGTATGTATAGTGAACAGTCTTGAAAGGCATGCTTATAATAAAGATCCGGATGCCCTAAGCTCAGGGTTCCTGTCCTGTAATGCAACACACTCCATGTGCAGGTGACTTCTGGCGCTCTTTGCATCATCCTGTGGCAACTGGGGCAAAATTACTGATATTCTGGCTACTGCTACTGCTGTAATTCATCACTGTTCTAGGGGTCTGCATCTTCTACAAAACGGTGGCAGCCTAAGTTGTTAGCATGCAAGTAGGGTAAAATCTCTGACTCTTCCCAGTTCTTGACATTTTTAAAACTATGATTCCAAAAAACCACCAATGTTGTATGTGCAAAAACTATATTTCTGCCAACAAATATTTTATTAATCCTTTCATACTTACCAGCATTATTACGATGGATCATCTGATAGAAAACCTGAAGAAAAACAGTACAACTATGTGTTAGAACTTCAGTGATTAAAAATCTTACCTCCTTTCATATTGAGCAACTCCAGTTTGATGCCTAATGTGTATGTGTCATAGCCAACTACCTTGTAATGTAATCATTTGTACCTCGACGTGTTAGAAAAGGATCTTTTGAAACGTAGCCCATATTCACTCTTAACAGGTTTTTGTCCTTAGAGGTCTGATTGGTCCTCCAAATCCATTCAATTTACTATACTGTATTTACCGAGCAATTAAAGATATCTTAAAGGTCCTAACGTGAATGTTATAATCCAAGTTTTAACATTGCCATTTAAAAAAAAAAACAACTAAGCCCCATCTAGCCCAGATCATGCGTTAGAAACCAAAGTATTTAAAAACAGATTTTCTGTCAATTAATCCCTAAGTTAAGGGAGGAGGGCTTTGCCGTTCACCTTCCCCCGCGAGGTCTGTGAGTCACACACACCAAGCCCAGGCCTCGCTCTCCCGCACACCTGCCGGGTACATCCCGAAACCAGGGGCAGGGACCTAGTCGGGTGTCGTTCCCCGGGAGGCGCACGTTGGATGCCGATGGGAGCACCAGGCCGGGCCCAGCCGGGTCCCAGGGCTCGTCACTGACCCAGGCCAGAGACCCGCAGCCGTTCTGGCCTCGGCGCCGCTTCCGCGGGCTCTGTCCTCCGGCCCACTCCAGACGCCTGCCGGGGAGGGCCGCCCCACTCGCACGCCCGGCCTTGACTTCCCGCGCAGGCGCAGCCTCCCTTCTCCGGCACCACAGCCCACAGCTGCGCGTTCTTCGTTCCTCGGCGACGACTGCTGTCACTTCCGGCGGCGTTGCTAAGCAACTGCGCGGTTTGGCTAAAACTTGGCTGGAGTCCGCGGAGCTTCCGCGTCGGAATCGCCTTTCCAAGTCTGAGAGCGCCATGGGTACCTCAGAGATGCTGGTGCGGTTCGGAAGGCGCTGTGGACGGGCAAAGGAAAGCACGGGTGAGCTAAACTGGTCCATCCCAGCACAGGGATTGTTTCTGGTCTCCAGGCATGGAGTGGGAGGCGAGCGTGCCTTTCCTTCTGAAACGGGCTCCATCAAGTCAAAAACAGCACCGTGGGCATCGTCGGGCTCTGTGTAAATTAGACAGTTTTGCCCTTGGATGAATGGGTAGGTGGGGAAAGTATACAGAAATAAGGGTAGAGAAAAAGAAGTCAGAGACTCCCAGTTGACCAGCTGGCCCGATACTCAAGCTGCGCCGTTGCAGCTCCAAGAGTCTGGTGTTTGCTGAGTTTTCTCGCACTTAAGCTTTGTTATTCACTGAGTGAATCGGAATGTATTTTGGAAATATCAGTGACCTCATTAGAGTCTTGGCTCTGCTGTGAACCTACTGAGTACTCTTAGGAAAGTGTCTGAAGGAAAGTCTCAATTTCTTCAACTGTAAAATGAAGGTAAGGTCTCATCCTAAGGCGTATACTTTGATAGAGTGTGAAAATAATGCTACTTAAGGTATTGTAATTCACATGACCTTTTATAAAAATTTGATTTTGTAATAGAAGTAGCCTAGTGGGACATTTAAAGATCTCTTTATTAATTCCAGTGATTTTAGTTTCTTAAGACTGTAAATTCCCAATTAATGTTCTCATGGTGACAGAACCTTGGGAACTTGGACTATCTTCATGTCATCGCCTGAGCTTCTGTAGCAATAGAGTCCCTTGTGCCAAAATGCTGAGTGAGAGCCAGCCAGTCTCCCACCAGTGGACACTAGTGGGTATTTATGCTGTGGAAGACTTAAGAAGTAGCAGCAGAGGGTCATGACTTGTAGGAGAGAGACAGTACCCATGTGGCATGTATTGAAAAAACAAAATTATGCTCACATACTCACTTTCCTATATATAAAGTGCTGCATTAAATCAAAAAGAACAATGGCAAAAATTGTCAAAATCAATTTTTGAGAACTCAGGAAACCAAAAGCTTGTAACAATTGGGGAGTGTTTATCAAGAAAAATAACTGAATCTTGGTAACAACAATGAGTTTTTTTGCATTTTAACTTGTTCTAGTCCCCTTCTTTCTCCCTGCCCTATGGTAGTCTAGAAAACCACTGCAATCACAGTGAAATCCAGTGGCTTAGCAGCCTGTGGAGGGAGCAAAATAGGGTTGAACCCCTTCCAAAGCCCATTTCCCAGATAACTTATTATTTGAGCTGTCTGGCAGTTCCTTGGAAACTTATTATTTGACCTGTCTGGAAGTTTCTTGGAAAATCCCACTCGCAAGGCTTGTCTTTATTTGACCTGATTCAGAGCTCACCAGTTATGTTTGTTAAAACAGTCAGTGGCAATTTTAAAAAGTTTGAAAATGCTTTTGTAACAACCTGTTGGGGTAGGTATTATTGATCTCAACTTTAAAGATGTTGATACTGAGACTCCAAGAAGTTAAATGACTTGCCCAAGTTTACACAGTAAGGAATTGACTAAGCAAGGACTCAAATCTATGTCTTCTGATTTCAAGGTCTGGTATACTTTCCACTTATTCCCAACTGTTCTTAAGATAACAAGAATAAAATTATTCTTTGAAACAACTTCCAGATATCATGCCAATATAGAAATGTGTGAGAAAAAATACCAGTTAAACTCTTCTTGAAAAATTTTAATACTCATTTTAAAAAATTTATTAGAAGTAAAGAACTGTGAAGAAGATCAAGTCCTCTATCCACCTCTTCTGCCTAGCAAAGTAGATCTCCGGCAGGTCACCATAATTCCACACAATGAGTGGGAAAGGATTCGAGATAGCCTTGACAGTTTGACAAGAGAAGCAGCACACCTTCGTGCAGAAAGAAAGGCAAAGAAAGAAATGCATTTCCGATCCCAAGAAGTGGTAAAACATTGGACTAATACATATGCAGTAAGTATTAACCACCCAGGAGTACATGTGCACTGAAGACTTACTCTTGTTTCTTAGTACTCTTTCATAAACATTTTTAACATGTAAAATATCATTAAAATGCATTGAAACACATTTTCAACAGCTTTATTTAGGTGTAAGTGACATACAATAAACTGGACATATTTAAAGAGTACCATTTAAGATTTGACATATTTATATAGCCCTGAAACCATTATCATAATTAAGATAATGAATATATTCATCACCACAAAAAAGTTTCCTCATACCCCATTTTACTCCCTCTCACTCCTCCCCACGCCCCCTCTGGTGTCTCCAGGCAACCACTGATCTGCTGTCTATTATAAATTTCACTCAGCACAATTATTTTGAAATTCTTTCATGTTTTTGTATCAATTATTCATTCATTTTTATTGCTGAGTGGTATTCCATTGTATGGATATATCACAATTTGTTTTTCTGCTCAGTTGTTAATAGTTTGACATCAAGCAAATATTGACGTTTGAGCTGTTTCCAATTTTTGGCTATTATAAATAAAGCTGCTTATGAACATTTGTGTATAAGTCTATGTATGGACATATGCTTTCATTTCTTTTGGGTAAATATCTTGGTGTAGAATCATATGATAGCTGTACATTTAATTTTGTAACATTTAACTTCCAAGCTGTTTCCCAAAGTAGTCGTAATTTTACATTCCCTCCAGCGGTGTATGATAGTTCTAATTCATATTAGAACACATAGTTCTAATATGTGTTTCCTCCACATATTTGCCAAATTGCTATGTTCAGTCTTTTAAACTATAGACTTTCTAATAGGTGTGAAGTAGTATCTCATTATAATTTTAATTTCTCTGATTACAATGATGTTGAACATCTTTTCATGAACTCATTTTCTATCTGTATATCTTCTTTGGTGAAATGTCTGTTCAAATCTTTTGCTGGGTTTGTCTTCTTATTGAGTTTCGAGAACTTTTAAAATATATTCTGAATACAAGTCCTTTATTAGATGTTTGATCTGAAAATATTTTCTCCCAGTTCATGGCTTGGCTTTATATTCCATTACAGTGTCTTTCTAAGAGCAGAGTTTTTAATTTAATGAAGTCCCGTTTATCAATTTTTCTTGTATGGATCATTCTTTTAGTGACTTACCTAAGAAATTTTTGCCTAACTCAAGATCACAAAGATTTTCTTCTGTGTTTAAGTTTAAAATTTTAGGTCTTTTCTATATATATATATATATATATATATATATATATCGTCTACATTTAGAAGTGAAGTATGGATTGATGTTTATTTTTTTGCATATGACTATCCAATTGTTTCAGCACAGTTTGTTGAAAAGACTGTTCTTTCCCCCACTGAATTGCCTTTACACATTTGTTGAAAATCTGGTTGTCCATATATGTGCAGGGGGAATTTCTGGACTCTGCTGTTCCATTGATCTATTCATCTATCTTTATTTCAATAACACACTGATCTGAGAATTGTAGCTTAAGTCTTGAAATCAGATAGCATTAGTCCTCCAACTTTGTTCTTTTTCAAAGTTGTTCTGGCTATTCTAGGTCCTTTGTGCTTCTACATGAATTTTAGAATCAGCTTGTCAATTTCTACGAAAAAGCCAGCTGGGATTTTGTTTGGGATTGTGTTGAATTTCTAGATCAGTTCGGAGAGAATTTACATTTTGACAGTATTGAGCCTTCTGACCCATGAACAGTGTTTTTCTTCCATTTGTATAGGTCTTATTTAATTTACGTCAGCAATATTTTATAGTTTTCAGGGTATAGGTCTTATTCATCTTTTTTTCATATTTATCCCTAAGTAATTACTATTTTTATGTATTATAAATGATTTTTTTAACATTTCAATTTGTTATTCATTGTTAGCTATAGAAATACAGTTAATTTTTTCTATGTTGATCTTGTATCTAGCAACACTGCTAACCTCACTTATTAGTTCTAGTAGCTTTTTTATAGATTCCGTCAGATTTTCTACATAGACAATCATGATGTCAGAAAGTAAAGACAGGGACTTCTCTGGCAGTTCAGTGGTTGAGACTCCGTGCTTCCACTGCAGGGGGCACGGGTTCCATCCCTGGTCAGGGAACTAAGATCTCTCATGCCGCAGAGCGCAGCCAAAAAAAAAGGTAAAGACAGTTTTACAAATTTTACTTCCTTCTTTCCAATCTGGGTGCCTTTTAGTTCTTTCTCTTTTTTTTTTTTCTTTTTGCCTTATTGTACAGGAATGGATGTTAGATTTTTAAAGTGCTTTTCTTAAATTTTTTTTATTTTTTTAAATTTTTATTTATTTATTTATTTATTTACTTATGGCTGTGTTGGGTCTTCGTTTCTGTGCGAGGGCTTTCTCTGGTTGTGGCAAGCGGGGGCCACTCTTCATCGCGGTGCGCGGGCCTCTCACCATCGCGGCCTCTCCTGTCGCGGAGCATGGGCTCCAGACGCGCAGGCTCAGCAATTGCAGCTCACGGGCCCAGTTGCTCCGCGGCATGTGGGATCCTCCCAAACCAGGGCTCGAACCCGTGTCCCCCGCACCGGCAGGGAGACTCCCAACCACTGCGCCACCAGAGAAGCCCCTAAAGTGCTTGTCTTTTGCTTATATCTATTGAGGTAATCATGAAGTTTTAATTTTTCATTTTGTTATATGGTGTATTTCATTCATTATTTTCAAATATTGAACCAAGCTTGCATTCCTGGGAAAAACGTCTGCTGGTCATGACGTATTACCTTTTTGATGGATTCAATTTGTTAAAATGTTAATTTTTGCATCTGTGTTCATGGGGGATATTGGTCTGTAGTTTTCTTGAAATGTCTTTGTCTGGTTTGGGTATCAGGGTAATGCCGGTTATTGTTATGATGGAGGATTGCACAAAAACACAGGATTTGAAACTGAGGAACCAAGGAGCTTCTTGAGGAATCAAGGCAGCTTCTTTTCATCTGCCTTTGATTTGTCTCTCTTCCTATCTTTTTCTAGAACTACATATGTCTTTGCTGTGCCCTTCTTTGTGCTTCTGTAAGATTCTCTACCTAAGAGGTACAGTAACCTGCAGTTTAGTTCCACGTACATGAGTGGGGAGATGTCCTCTAACTCCTTTTACTATCTCACCTGGGGGAAAATGCTGAGAAAAGGTGTTCTCATCCCCCACTACACTTTCCTATATCCTTTGAGGAACTATGAGGCAGGATTTTCTCCTATTTTCTAGTAGAATTTTTAAAACTATGTGGAAGCATAATATCTGTTCAGAGAGTTCTCACCTTTTATTTTTTTCAACATTGCATATTTCCTTACTTTGTTGCAATGTACATTATTTATGTTTGGGAGGGGACACAGCTTGTGTTACCTTGCTTTAGGAACAGGGTTCATAATTTATTAATTCTTTTTTTTCTAGAAGAGGGAAGAGTTATATCATGACTGATATCATATATGTAATATATACAATGTAATATATGACATTCTGAAAAAGGCAAAACCTATAGGGAAAGAAAACAGATCAGTGGTTGCCAGGGGGTACAGGTAGTTGATTCTAACAGGGCATGAGGGAGTGTTTTGGGAGGATGGAACTGTTCTATAAGTGACTTTATGCATTTGTAAAACTGTACACTAAAAGAGCATATGTAATTTATACTCTAAAAAACTTGATTTTAGAAAAGCCCGTGGTCTATAAATAGATGGGGAGTGGAATACACGCCATTTTTTTCTTCTTCCAGAAGTACCACAGTATACCTAATACTTTACACCTCCATGGGTGTTAAAGAAGAAAAAGAAATGTAGTAAATGTAGTGGAAATATAATAATAAAAACTGTACTATAAGCACAGAGATTCGCAAAATGATACATCATCAGAGAGAGCCTAGAAACAATCCTGTGTTGTATATGGGAACTTGACATATGCTAGAAATGTCATTGCAAATCAGAAGGGAAAAGATGGGGATTCAATAACAGATACTGAGATAATCGGCATATGGACAAGATGAAATTTTATCCCTATGGTACAGAATATACAAAAATGAATTTCAGCTGGATTTAAGACCTAAATGTGAAAAGTGAAACAGTAAAACTTTAAAAATAAATCATAGGATATCTTCAAGAATTCAAGGTAAGTAAGATTTTCTTAAGACATAAGAAGTGTGACCCATAAAGGAGAAAAAGACTTCTTCTGACATGGGACGTTGGCTACTTCCTCAGGGGTATAGAAGAACATGTAAAATATGCCATTGTTGATTTTTTAAAGGAACACAAGTAGTAATATATATATATATATTTGTTACTTAAATATAGAAAGGAACTATGGAAGTACATACAAGAAACTAAGAGTGGTTATCTTAGAGACTACAGATGGAAGTTATATATATATATATATATATATATATATATATATATATATATACATATATATACATATTTTGGTTTTTTTGGCTGCACCATGCGGCATGTGGGATCCTAGTTCCCTGACCAGGGATCGAACCCGTGCCCCCTGCATTGGAAGCATGGAGTCTTAACCACTGGACCACCAGGGAAGTCCCCATATACTTTTTTAATATTATGGATTTTGAACCATGTAAATGTGTTAACTACCTAAAAAATTCAATTAAAGATTAGCTCAACCGCGATGAAGAGTGGCCCCTGCTTGCCACAACTAGAGAAAGCCCTCGCACAGAAACGAAGACCCAACACAGCCATAAATAAATAAATTAAAAAAAAAAAAAGATTAACCCATAAGTGTAACCTCATATTTGTTAGTGATATATGCAAATACAATAAAGACTCATAAGGAAAGCTCAAATTATCATATTATATGTTTAATTTTGTAAAGTTAAGTTGAAAAATGAAAACAGACTACTGCTTTTGTCTTTTTGTAGGGGATGAAAGAACAGAAACTTGAAGCCAAAAAGAAACGTGATAAAGAAATAGAGGCAGAAAGACAAATTCTTGATGTGGAAGAAGCAATACACAAACAAGGAGAAAGGAAAAAGGCCATCGAATATGCAAAGCAATATCAATTTTACCAGACAGAAAGAGTGAAAAACTTTCATGTACTACTTGGGTTTTCTTGTATTTTTATATATATATATATATTTAACATATCTATACATAATTAGACTTTATTTTCTTAAAATATTGCAATTTTTTTTGTAGTCGGGACTTCTTCTTAGTAGAGTTATGAAAGAACGTGATGCACAGATTGAATTCCAAAAGAGTAAAATAAAATCAGATAAAAAATGGGAGGAACAAGTGAAACTCAACGTTGAAAAAGCTTTTAAAGAAGAACAAGAAAAAGCAGAAAAACAACGCAGAGATAAAGTGGCTCTTGGCAAAGATCATTTAAAACAGTATGTATACATAAATTACTTTTTTTGTACTTTCCTCTTTTTCTCATAATGGATATAGCTTTTTTTTCTGATTATAAAAGTAATATATGCTAATATACCTAATAAGTAGAAAAAATAAAAAGAAAGAGGTTAAAATCACTATTACCACCTTACCCAGAGATAATATATTGGTTACCATTGTTATAATAATGTTGCATGACAAACAACCACACAATCTAGTGGCATTCAGCAGTAAACATTTATTTCTCATGTATCTGTGGGTTGTTCGGGCTTGGCTGGGTAGCTTGTCTTCAAACTGTAGGACTGGCTGGGTTTGCTTGTTACTGTGAGAAAGGCTCTGATCCTGCTCCATGTGGGCCTCATTCTGAGGTCCAGGATGAAGGGACAGCAAACACCTGGGGAAGACTTTTCTCATGATACTGACAGATGCAAGAGATTGAGCCCAAGCTTGCAAGCACATGGCTAAACTCAAAGTCAAAGGGCAAGGAAATACAGTTGGCCCACCGTGAGTCTAAAGCAAGTCACGTAACCATGCTGACATCTGTGGGACAGAGGAGTGGACTCCCATGGAAGTGGGCGTGAGAGAGTCATTTTGAATAATAACCTAATCCAACACAGTAATTTGTTATTGTTTTGGTATGTAGCCATACAGACTTTTTTTTTTAATAAATATATATATATATATTTTTTAAATTTATTTATTTATTTTTGGCTGTGTTGGGTCCTCGTTTCTGTGCGAGGGCTTTCTCTAGTTGTGGCAAGCGGGGTCCACTCTTCATCGCGGTGCGCGGGCCTCTCACTATCGCGGCCTCTCTTCTTGCGGAGCACAGGCTCCAGACGCGCAGGCTCAGTAGTTGTGGCTCAACGGGCCTAGTTGCTCCGCGGCATGTGGGATCTTCCCAGACCAGGGCTCGAACCTGTGTCCCCTGCATTGGCAGTCGGATTCTCAACCACTGCGCCACCAGGGAAGCCCTGTCACATCTTTTAAAATAATCATATTGTATACTAAACATGTACCATGATTTATTTAACTACATTATTACTGAGGGAAATTTG
This sequence comes from Balaenoptera borealis, assembly GCF_965194805.1. Classification (NCBI taxonomy): domain Eukaryota; kingdom Metazoa; phylum Chordata; class Mammalia; order Artiodactyla; family Balaenopteridae; genus Balaenoptera; species Balaenoptera borealis. The sequence goes on from NC_138863.1 coordinate 62,963,443, forward strand.
GATTCCACTCCCCCGCCCCATTTCTAACAATGCTGCAGTGAACATCCTTGAGCATATGTCTTTTGTGCGAAGATGTATTTATGTAGGATAGATTTCTTGAAATGGACTTGGATTTACATTTGGAGATATACTGCCAAATTGCCCTTTGAGAAGGTTTTAAGTATGCATTCATTAATGATGTCTGATACACTTTTCTTTATATTATAACCAATTCTGGATAGTATTTTTTTTTTTGATTTAATGTACAAAAACTTATATCTTTTCATTTACGTTTCTCTTAGTTTCTAGTAAGGCAGTACATTTTCTTATGTGTAAATGTTCATTTGTTTTGGGTTTTGTTATCATGAATTGGTTACTCCTTTGTTCTTCTGTGTAAGTTGTTTCATACTGAAATGTATGTTTATCATTGATTAATTAAAAAGTGATTAATAAGTGGTTTTTATATATGACATATCTCAGATTTGTGTCACCTTTTCTGAATGGTTTTCAGTATTTAGAAAATATTTTTATGTGCTCAAATCTGTCTTTTGTCATTACTATGAAAAAAAGGTTTTGGTTTTTGTATATATATGTTTATTTGTCAAAATCACAAATGTCTAAGTGGCATAGACATCAATTCTCAGGATACATGTGTTGCCAAATTATGTATTCTTCATTTCTTTTAACCCTTAGTAAAAAGAGAAGGGAAATGCTGGATTTATTGTAAGTTTTTTCTTTGGTGGTGTAGAGACCCAAGGGTTTGTGCAAGTTAGGGACAGAGCTGTTGGCAGAGAGAGGCAAATATTTGACCAGTGATTCACCCTTGAGAAATCTCTCTTCTTATATTGGCTGTTGCAGCTCAGGTGTAATTACAGGTGGCAGCCTGATAGCAAGCTATCTGGCCAATGCTAAAACCTACAGGACATCCTCCCACTTACAGCCTTTGTATGTGGGCTGTGTTTGGGCCACAGGATCCCCTTTCATGTGGTCTTTGGCAATAGGGTGGAGGTTCAAGCAGTTTAGGATTTGTTTTAGTTGTTTCTTTGGAGTATCTTCAGTGTAGTCTAGGAGATATTCCATTAGGCTCTGAGGTCAACATAAATTCCTTTACTTTTCACACTGAGCTCTGTCTTTGAGAATGGTGGCCAAGTGTTACTTATTCTCACTGCATTTTCAACTGCCCTATTTTTCCCTAAAATTTCTTGAAAATTCAGGTATGTGGGTAACACCTTGCTTTAGTTTCTAGTAGTGGTATAGAATTTTCCCCATTCCATTGGTTGCACTGTGCGGAATTAGGAGGGGAAGGATATTTGACATGTGAGCTTGGTTTGCCAGTTTGGTTCCAGAAGTCCTACATCTTAAATTTATTAAGAAACATTCATAGAAAGTAGAGTAGTGGTTGTTAGCAGCTGGAAGAGGGCACAATGGTGAGTAATACAGGGTCTCTTTTTGGGATGATGAAAAGATTCTCAAATTTAGATAGTGGTGATGGTTGAAAATATCTATAAATGTTCTAAAAACAACTGAATTGTACACTTTAAGGGGTGAATTTTATGGTGTGAAAATTATATCTCAATAAAGCTGACATTAAAATCTAAAAAAAAAAAGAAAAAAGAAACATTCAGGGCCTTCCCTGATGGTCCAACAGTTAAGACTCTGTGCTTCCACTGTAGGAGCACGGGTTTGACCCCTGGTCGGGGAACTAAGATCCTGCATGCCACATGGTGTGGCCAAAAAGTAAAAAAACAAAACAAACAAAAAATTCAATTACAAAATTATCACCATGTTGTATTCTGTTGAATGTTGATGCATGTGTCAGTTATATACAACTCAGAATGCATGTTACTTTAAAATATTGTTAGGAATGGTGATGAGCCAATAAAAAGCCTCTTTAGGACAAAAGTAAAATTGGAATCATAGCACTAGTATTAACCTGAGTGGAAACAGAGGACTATATGGTAGAAAATGGAGGAGAAGAAGAGGATTTTTTTCCCCTTTTCTTGAATAATAAGAGTTTATTCTGGTGCAAAATTTCAAGAGAGGCTATTTATTTATTCATTCAATCATCATTCATTGTTACAGACATTTATTGAACAATGTTTGCCATCCGCTATTCTAGTCACTGAGAATACAAAGATGAATACAATAGTCCTCTTTCCTTAAGAAGTTTACAATCTGGGGAGGAGGGTATAGATATGGAACAAATAATTAGACTATGATAGTAAATATTTTGGGAAATATATATACAGAGTGTATGGAAGCATATAAAATGGACAACTGATTCCATCTAGAGAAGGCTTTTCAGAAGAGATCAGCTCCTGTACTTAATTCTGAAGAATGAGTAGGAATAAGTCATGCAAAGAGTAAGGGATGTAAAAGTATTTTAAGCAGAGGAAATAACATGGGTGAAAGCCCACAGGTGAGACAGAATATGGTGGATTTGAATAACTACAAGATGGCTGTAATACAGAGGACTAAGAGGGCAATGTTAAAGATGAGATCGGAGAGACAGGCAAGGGCCAGATCATGATGTGCCTTGTAGGCCATGTGTCTTAAGGTCTCCCAAAATTTGGAATGACTCTCCTCTTTGAGCAGAGACCAAATTTTAATTCTTTTAGTCCCTAAGAAATGGGAATTGCAGGTTCCAAGAGGCAAGACTCTTTTGCATGCCCTACTAATTGTATTACCAAGTGCTATCCAGGTGTCATCTGGTGGTGATTTAAAATATATCCACACATTATTTGATATTCCTCCCTTCAGAGAGCCTAATTCCTTTCCCTCTTGAGTGTGAGCCATACATAGTAACTCATTTCCAAAGAATAGAATGAGGTAGAAGTAATGGTGTGTGACATCCTGAGATTAGGATATAAAAGGCATTGTGGCTTTCTCCTTGGCATCTCTCTTGGATTGCTCATTCTGGGGAAGCTAAGTGCCATGTTGTAAGATACTCAAGAAGCTCTGTGGAGAGGTCCATGTGGCAAGGAGCTGAGGCCTCCTGCCAATGGATATGTGAAAATTGGTTCTCCAGACTCTGTCAAGCCTTCATATGATTACAGCTCCAACATCTTGACTGTAATCTCTTGAGGACAACCCAGCTAGGCCACTCTCAGCTTCCTGAATCTCAGAAATGGTATGAGATAATAAATGTTTATTGTTTTAAGCCACTAAATTTAGGGGTAATTAGTTACTCAGCAATAGATGACTAAAACACCCTGTACAGCTGCAGGCCCTGTACCTGAAAGTGAGATTTTTCACATGCTTATTAAACAATCTCTAGGCTGAAGGCCTGGAGATTGGGGTGGTCTTTGAGCAGTATAAGAGTCTGCCTGTGACTCACAGTGGGCATGATGAGGACAGGGCAAATAAGGGACTCTAGTGACACCAAAATCCCCCCAAAGAGGGATTTTGACCAACAGCCTTAAACATAATTATTGAAAAGACACTTAAGAGTATAGACAAGGAATAATTCTATTTCCTTCTATTGATAGGTAAGCCTTTCTCTAGGAAGAGGCCCATAGACCTTGCTTAAGAACAACTCAGTTACTGTTAATCTCATCAGCTTCCCAAGAAAAGGAAAAATCATCATAGGACAGCTTGCATCACTTTCTCCTGGATAAGAGAAGAGGGTTTAAGTGATCTTATTTATTCCTACTGATTAAAAGCCATCCTAAATCTTGTAACTTCCAAATTTGTCACTCTAGTCCAGACTCTCCCTTAAGTCCCAGTTTCACATATCTCACCACCTTTAAGACATCTCCATTTGGATATCTCTTAGGTACCTCAGATTTAAAATGTCTAACACAGAATTATTGATTCTCCACACCCACAGTGGACTTTCTAGTGGCATCCTTACCAGTCCGTTGTTCAAACCAGAAACATAGGAATCCATCTTTATTTTCCTTCATTTCCCAAGTCAAATCTATCAGCAATTCATGTTGATTTTTTTCTCCAAAACAAATCTTGAATTTATTGCTGTCATCTTAGTCCAAGCCACCCTCATATCCCATGGATTATTGCATCAACCTCTTAACTGGCCTCCTATTCTCTCTTCCTAATCCCTTCTCCTTTCATCATCCAGAGAGATTTTATTAAAATGAAAATTGATCTTATTATTCTCCTACCTAAAACATTTCAGTGACTTTCCATTCATTTAAGATAAAACGGAAACTCCACTATCTCTGGCAAGGCCTTGTGTCAAAGGGCCTCATCTACTTCTCAAACTCCTTTCCCACCACTCTTTCTCCTTAGTTATTATACCTCCATTACCCTGATCTTCCAGGCCTCAGGCTCCTGTCAGATCATTGCTTGCCACATGGCCTTTTCACATGCTTTTTCTTCTGTCTGGAATTTTACCCTCCCGTTCTTCATCTGTGGGCTTCTCACCAGCTCAAAGAAGTCTTCTTTGTCTTAGGGAACAGCTCTGTCCAAACAGCTCTCTCTGTTATGTAAAATAAATAACTCAATTGTTATTCTTTTTCTTGTCCTGTTATTTTCTTTTATATGTATATTTTTAAAAAATTTTATTTATTTATTTTCTTTATTTTTTTGGCTGCATCAGGTCTTAGTTGTGGCTCACGGGATCTTTTGTTGCAACGCATGGGCTCTTCGTTGCAGCACGCGGGTTTCTCCCTAGTTGAGGCGTGCAGGTTTTCTCTCTCTAGTTGTGGCGCACGGGTTCCAGAGCAGGTGGGCTTTGTAGTTTGCGCCATGCGGGCTCTCTTGTTGAGGCGTGTGAGCTCAGTAGTTGTGGCGTGCGGGCTTAGTTGCCCCGTGGCATGTGGGATCTTAGTTCCCCTACCAGGGATCGAACCCGCATCCCCTGCATTGGAAGGCGGATGATTCTTTACCACTGGACTACCAGGGAAGTCCCTTGTTCTGTTATTTTCTTTACAAGACTTACCTGGATTTGTAATTACATTATTTTTCTATTTACTTGCTTTTGTTTCTTTGTTTTTGCCTGTCTTCCCCACTGGAATGTAAGCTTCTTGAGGTCAGGAACCATGTTTGTCTGTTTCATGATTATAGAAGAAATTCAATAAATAGTTGTTAAACAAATGAATGAGAGGTCTCAAGATTACAGAAGTGTTAAGTGTGATTCTTAAGTCTCTAGAATAGGCAACAGAAAAGAAGTTGGTACTGTTCACCAAGATAAGGACAAGAGACCAAAAGGATCAGTTTAGAAGAGGAGGAGGATGAATTTGCTTTTAGACATAGTGAATGTACCTATATAATAGAATAGTCAGGTGGTGATGCCTCTTGGGTTGTCTCTTCAAGAATCAAGCATGTCTATGGTAATAGCGACCTCATTTTTGATGTTGGGCTGCTGACTTCTTGTTAAACCCCACCCTCCCTTCCCCTTTGGCCTCACATCTGGACAGGCTAATAAGAAGGCCCCTGGGCTTGCCTCTTCCTTTGTTGCCAGTAGGAAATTTAAATCTCCTGTGCACAGGAGCTTTTCCCCAGTTTCACCCCTTAGTCACAATAAAGACCCAAACTCACTTCCTCTGCTTTGCCCAAGTCAATCCAGACCTACTTATGCCTACATAGCTCTGTTGGGAGTCCCTTATGTGATAATACTTTCTCTCAAATTCTCTTGGTGTGTGGAGGGTCTCCTGAACCACATTTTGGGTAGGGGTCCCTTCCACTTTTATAGGAGTTCTATGTAACATCTATATAAAGTCAAGTCAGATCTGGGCTAGATCAATACAGATTTGGGAGCTTCAGAATGTGAATCAGGGGTAGCAAAGAGGTTTCATGACAAATTCTGCTCTGACGGTTTGGCAGAGGCTGCCAGTTCATTGGGCTGAGCAGGACCAAGATTTTTGCATTGATTTTTGTTTTGAATTGATTATTGATGTCTGCTACGGTCATGGGTGTTAGAAGTAAAGATATAAATGTTATGTATTTCTTCCCTGAACTAGAGGATCTCAGATTTCCTTCAAAATGTTGACTTTGCATTAAGCTAAACTTATGGCAGATAGTTGAGTAGTCTACCCAAACTAAGGTAAAAGTCTTTACTGACAGTCTTTATTTAATAGTTACATAAATCCCTGTCAATATTATCTCTTCACTGACATTAGAGACATTTTTTTCTTATTCACTCTCAGAATAGGTAAATTTTTTTTTGGCTAAAACAATGAATTGTCCAATACGTGTATAGGTATAATGTTAGTGATTTCCAGATTTGCTAAGGAATGTTAAAATTGCAAATGTTTTATATCTTGTTTTCCCTTAAAGTAGCAATTTTAAAACTTCAAAAACTTTCTCAAAATTAGATACATCTCTTTTTATAATGTCCTTTAAATCTTGATTATTGACGTGAATTTGCTTCTAAGAGATTGGTATACTATTAAATAGTTCTAACAAACTAAACAAATAAATAAAAATTTGAAAACCTAGTATTTTTAGGGCAATCATAAAGTTGATTTAGCTGTGGCCAACAGTGACTTTTTTCTTAGCTCCTCCTAAAGAGACTGACTGTGACTCTAAGTGGCTGCTTACTCACCTGTTCTGAATTGGCTTAATAATTCCAAAGTGAACTTACTGGCTCACTTAACTGTAGAGTCCTCTGTGGCACAGGGAAGGGAATTTTCCCCCCTCCCTGAAGCCAAGAAAAAAATGTTTTGATTGGGTGCATATGAAAGAAAGGTTTACTCCTCAGTCTTTTTGTCTATTTAAGTGGGTTGTTTACCCACTCTGTACCCACCTGTTCAGGAAGAAAAAGAACTGGAGACAACTGATAGCACCAGTGGAGCAGCCTGCACACGTGTTGATTGGCTGACGGGGGATGCGTGGGCGCATAGACAAAGATACCGGGGGGCTTGAGTTGTTTTGCCAGTATGCTGAGGATTGACTGCCAGATGCGGGCGCGGAGAGTCTGCAATAAACTACTGATGGTGGATGCTCCTGGTTGTGATGGTGGTGGGGTTGGGGGGGTGTGGGTTGTAGAGGTAGAGCTGGAGCTAAATGCAGATCAGAGCTCTGCAGTGAGGACACTGCTCAGGGATCTCTGAAGAACTCACTCATAAGCCCTGTGAGACAACCAGCATTTAATGACTAACCACTCAGAAGGCATCAGTAGTTAGTCAGTGTTGGCTAGAGAAAGGATAACAACCAAAGTGGCCAGCTGGGTAAGGAAGTTGTTGCGCTTCTTCCATCAGACCCCCATCTCCTGAGAGGCCAGACCCATAGCTTAGATAGCATCTTCTAGTGCTGAAATTGAAAAGCAGTAGGGATTAGGGACTTTTCTGTAAAATAATGTCACCATTTCAGCATACTGTCTGTCATTCAGTTAACTGGTTCTTTCTAAAGGAAAGGAACATTTGAATCTACTTTAGGACTTAATTTTGGTGAGGAATGAAACAAATTTTGAAGAAAGGAAGATATTGGCAATCCTGGGTTAACCAAGATTGGATTTGTTTTTGTATTTAAAAAAATTTTTTTCTACAATTTATTTGTTTGAATCAGATTCCAAGTAAGGTTCATACATTGCAATTGGTTCCTATGTCCTTTTTTAAAAACATAATTAATTTTTTTTATTTGTTATTTTTTATTTATTTATTTATTTATTTAAATTTTTATTTATTTATTTTTGGCTGTGTTGGGTCTTTGTTTCCGTGCGAGGGCTTTCTCTAGTCGCGGCAAGCGGGGGCCACTCTTCATCGCGGTGCGCGGGCCTCTCACCATTGCGGCCTCTCTTGTTGCCGAGCACAGGCTCCAGACGCGCAGGCTCAGTAGTTGTGGCGCATGGGCTTAGTTGCTCCGCGGCATGTGGGATCCTCCCAGACCACAGCTCGAACCCGTGTCCCTGCATTGGCAGGCAGATTCTCAACCACTGCGCCACCAGGGAAGCCCCTATTTTTTAATTTATTTTGGCTGTGCCAGGTCTTAGTTGTGGCACGCGGGATCTTTAGTTGTGGCATGCGGACCTCTTAGTTGCGGCACGCAGGCTTCTGAGTTGCAGCATGCATGTGGGCTCTACTTCCCAGAACCCAGGCCTCCTGCATTGGAAGCGCAGAATCTTACCCACTGGACTACCAGGGAAGTCCCTGGATTTGGTTTTAATCGCTGCTCTTTACCTATCTGTTCTTGTCCCAAAAGAAATCCACAAGTTCTCCTTTACAGCTTCAAATCATCCCAGGTAAGAATCTAATTCATTTCTTTAAAATATATTCTATTTTTCTGCATCGCTCTCAGTTATAATTATGTTTTCTTCTTCAGAATAAAAGAACATGAAGAGGAAGAAGAGAGAAGGAGAAAAGAGGAAGAAAAGGATGCTGAGGAAATAAAGCAACAGAATTCATTATATGAAATAGAAATGAAAAAAAAAAGAGGAAAGAGGAAAGAAGAGATCAATGAAAGCAGGAGACTATTTTTTGTAAGTTGAAAATACTTCAAAAATGTATCTCTTCAAAAAATGTACAAAGTCCAATGCCAAATTTTTAATATGTTTTTTATAAATAATAGTGGTATAGAAAACAAGTTTGCTATTAAGTTGGGTTTTTAAGTGTACTTTGTGGGGAGCTATATTTGCTGTTATTTCATTTGGATGTGCTCTCATTCATGAACAAGAATTAAGAGAATGAGACTTTTTAAAAATGAATTTTGTTATCCTAAAAATGAGAGTTGTTATGAGCAATGAATGGGGTGATATGTGTTTGGTATCTCCTGCACTATTAATATGTGCTGAATAAATGGTAATAATTATTTTATGGTAGACGCAATTTATTTTGTAATTTTTTATATTCATTTCTTTAAAGTTATTTTTAATTCTTAAGTAACATATACACAGATTTAAAACATCAAACGTCACCAAAATGCGTAAAAGAAGAGTAACAGTCATTGCCTCACTCCTTCTGCTTCTTGGAAAATTATATTCTAAATAATCTATATATTTTAGGGACTTCCCTGGTGGTGCAGTGGTTAAGAATCCGCCTGCCAATGCAGGGGACACGGGTTCGAGCTCTGGTCTGGGAAGATCCCACATGCCACGGAGCAACTAAGCCCGTGTGCCACAACTACTGAGCCTGCGCTCTAGAGCCCGCGAGCCACAACTACTGAGTCCGTGTGCCACAACTACTGAAGCCGCGCGCCTAGAGCCCGTGCTCCCTAACAAGAGAAGCCACTGCAATGAGAAGCCCACGCGCCACAATGAAGAGTAGTCCCCGCTTACCGCAACTAGAGAAAGCCTGCGTGCAGCAACGGAGACCCAGCGCAGCCAAAAATAAATAAATAAATAAGTAAATAAATTTAAAAATAAATAAATAATCTATATATTTTAAAAAATATATTCAGCTTTAAAGATATGTATCTTTATTTATCAATTTTAAACATTTTCTGTCTCTCTGCCCTGGTAGTTGAGGATTTAGCTCTTTTCTAATACTGTCCCCTTCCCATCCTCCTCTTTCCCCCAAATCATCATGGCATAATTTTAGTTTAATCAGTATTATGATTATATAAATATTGTTCTCTGAAGAGCTAAGAAATATACTATGATTATAATTTGTTGCTTCCATAAATGTTTTTCTGTGGTTAAAATAATTCTCATTGTTTGCATTTGCTTTAAAGCTGTATACCTCAATTTTTTCCGTATGTTCAGTACATTCTGCCAAATGGTTAATGATATTAGTTTTCAAATGTTCAACTAAGTAATATTAAATTATCTATGGTTTTCTTGGAGCTCCCCCATCCAGAGTCCTCCGTCCTTCTCTTCCTTCTGGACTGTTTGCTCTCTAGGCCTGCTACTCAGCTGTCATTCTGGAGCTTCCCTGTGCCACTTTCCTGGGTCTCAGCTCCTATTTCCTGAATCTTATGCCTTCCTCTTTCTTGGTTTATTCCTTCATCTTGCTGAAATACATCTTTTTTTTTTTAATATTTATTTATTTGGTTGCACCAGGTCTTAGTTGAGGCAGGTGGGCTCCTTAGTTGTGGCTCCAGGGCTCCTTAGCTGCAGCACTGGGCTCCTTTGTTGTGGCAGGCGGGCTCCTTAGTTGTGGCAGGCAAACTCTTAGTTGTGATGTGCATGTGGGATCTAGTTTCCTGACCAGGGATCAAACCGGGCCCCCTGCATTGGGAGCATGGAGTCTTATCCCCTGCACCAGCAGGGAAGTCCCCTGAAATACATCTTTGAGTAGCTTCCGAAAAAAGGGTATAGAGGAGGTAAAAGTTTTGAATTCTTATCTGGAAAGGTTATCATCTAAAGTAACGCTTGCTTTGGGCTTCCCTGGTGGCACAGTGGTTAAGAATCTGCCTGCCAATGCAGGGGACACGGGTTCGAGCCCTGGTATGGGGAGATCCCACATGCCGCAGAGCAACTAAGCCTGTGTGCCACAACTAAGGAGCCCGCAAGCCACAACTACTGAACCCAAGAGCCACAAGTACTGAGCCTTTGTGCCACAACTACTGAAACCCACGCACCTAGAGCCTGTGCTCTGCAACAAGAGAAGCCACCGCAATGAGAAGCCCGCGCACCACAACAAAGAGTAGCCCCTGCTCTCTGGAACTAGAGGAAAGCCTGCGTGCAGCAACAAAGACCCAACGCAGCCAAAAATAACTAGTTATACTAAATAAATAAATTTATTAAAAAAAATAAAGTAATGCTTGCTTTATAGTTTGGATGTAGAATTCTGGGTTCAGAATTCAGAGTTTTGTATTTATGTTTTCATAATCATCTAGCTTTCAGTATTGCTATGGAGAAATATTATGCTATTTATGGTCTTCATTCTATGTATGTGCTCTGGTGTGTTTTGTTTTTACTTCCCTTGTCTCTCTTTCTCTGAAAGCTCTGAGGGTCTTTATCTCTGCAGCTCTAAGATTTAACAGGGACATACCTTGTTTAGGTCTTTTTCATTTTGCTGAGCACTCAGTTGATGCTTCAACCCATAAATGCATCAAGTTTTCTTATTTTATTTCTTGTATAATTTTGTCCCTTTCTATTTTGTTTCTTCCATTCTAGAACCCCTCTGATTTATATTGGACTTTCTGAAGTGATGCTCTAATTAAAAAAAATATTTTCTCATATTATTAGTTAGGGTAAGACTCAAAAGTGTATAACAGAAAACCCAAAGTAAAGAATGTAAAAAATTACAAAATAAATTGCAACAGTACCTTTATCTGAAGTGCAGAGGTGGTCATGCCAAGGCTGATATGGTGCCTCCAGAATGAAGGGGGAATGAGACAGCTTCTCTTTTTTTGCTTTGCTATTCTTGGAACATAGGTGGCTTCTGTCCTCAGGATTGCCTCATGGCCTTGAATAGCTGCTGGAGCTCCTGGCCACATTCCAGGCAGCAAAAAGAAGAAAGGATGAAGGACAAAAAAGGATTTCCTAACTATCTGTCCTCCTTTTAAGGAACTTTTTCAGAACTCCCACTTAACAATTTCCATTAAATCTCTTTGGTTGTAATTTAGTGACACCTAGTTGAAAAGAAAGCTTGGAAATATAGTCTTCTAGCTGAGCATATTGCCACTCTGAACAAAATCTGGGTCCTGCTACTAATGCAGAAGAGAAGAAAGACTCTTGGGTAGGCAATTAATTGTTCCTGCCATTTTTGGTTTTTGTTTGACTTTGAGAGTTATTCTCAACTTTGTCTTCTAAATCTTCTATTGAATTTTTAATTTTAGCTATCAAAATTTTAATTTCTAAGAGTTTTACTTGTAATATTATTATTCCTTTTGCATAAAATCTTATTCTTGGTTCATGGATATAATATTTTTATCTTTCCAAGTCACTTTGGAATAGGACAGACCTTGTTTTGTATGCTAACTCTGCTACTTACTAGCCATGTGACCTTGAGCTGAGGCTTTCAATTTTTAAAAATCAGGATTAAGTTTGTGTTAACTCTGGGCTTTTCTTATTATAAAAAATCTGTATGAACATTTACAATAAACTTAGAAAAAAACAGTAAAATAAAGTTTTTAAGAAATAATTCAAAACAATCACTTTTAAGAGTTTGATATTTTCATTACCTTTTCATGTCAACTAATATATCTCCTAACCAGATTACAGCTTTGAAAAGTAATATCCCATAAAATAAAAGAGTACTTAAGAGTAGTAGGTACATAGTAGACCCTGAGTTATAAATACAGTGGAATATTAAATATTATAGCTAATAACTTTTACCTTGAATTGATTTCTACTTATAGTAACAGAAAGCACTGATACATCTGTGTATCCAGGCTGTTGTGTTCAAAGACACCTATTTTTATGATGGCTAATGCAGGTCAGGTTGTAGAATTCTAGAACCCCTCTGATTTATATTGGACTTTCTGAAGTGATGCTCTAATTTAAAAAAATATGCTGATATGAACAGATTTTTATTCTTTGTTAAAAAACTGACCTATTAAACATTTTTTAATTAGAATATACATCTGTATAATTTTTTGTATATGCACAAAAAGAAAGCCTGGACAAGAAAGTAGTTTCACAGTAATTGAGTCTGGTGGGTGGAATTAGGAATAGGCAGATGGTGAACGTGGTAGGAAGGACGCTTTACACTGTGTGTTTTTAAAATATTGTAAATTTGTGTAGCATATGACTATATTAACTATTCAAACATTAAATGAATGTATACATATTTACTGTATTTTATCTGATTATAGAATTATTTTAAATTCATATTTGTAAAGAAATGAGATATTTGAAAAGAAATACAGAAAATTAAGATGTGAAAGTCACCTATAATCTCATACCCTAGAGGTAACTACTGTTAACATTTGATACATTTCTTCCAGTTATACATTCATTATAAACTTGTATTTATATATATTTGCAAAACTAAAATACTCCATGGTAGTGTTTTATATTCTGCTTTTTTCTCCTACTTACTGATTATGTTATTTGTATCTTCCCATGTCTTTGAGAGTGTAATTTATTTAACCGTTTCTCCATTATTGACTATTTAGAGGTTGTTTCCAATTTTCACTATTATAAATAACTTTGAGGTGAAGTGCATGGTAGGTACATAAAACGTAATGTCCAGCTCTGATTATCTCCTTGGGATAAACTTCCAAGAGAGAAGTAATTGTATTAGAAGCTGTGACCATTTGACATTTGATATCGTATTAGATACCTATACATTGAAAGATACTTTTCTTTGTGATAGGATAATACACAATTTTTTCCTCCAAGGAACATTTGAATGATAAAAATACCATCAAAGCTGTAGAACGGCAGCAGCAAGAGGAAGAAGATGAAAAGATTAGAAAATTTATCAAAGCAAAAAAGCGTCTTACACAAATGGGGAAAGAAAAGGAAGCTGAAACACACAGGTCAGCTTCTAAAATAATTTTTGTGATTAATAAAGCACTGTCTGAAATTATTTTATTTTAAATCAGAAGTTGTGACATGAGAGTAGTCTTTAGGAAAAAGGTCTCATTATTTATTTCAGGGCGTTTAGTGACATGGTGATTTCAGCTTGGAGCATGTGAGTTGGGGTTCCCTTGGAATATTGATGACATCTGTGTGGTAGATAGATGGTTGGAAATACTGAAAATCTCTGCTTTAGGAGAGGGGTATGAGCTGGAGGTGGCTTTGTGAGCCATTGATGTACAAGTGGGAATTGGAACTGTGGATACAGGTGAGCTCACCTAGGGGGAGTAGGTAAGAAATGAAGGTGACATAGTCCCTAGGGAAATCCATAGTTAAAGGTCAAATGGAGAATGAAGATAATATGAAGACCAAGGAATAGTTTCCAGAGAATGGAGGAAAAGCAGAGAAACAGCAAGGGAGTGGGGGTGGATACTCAGTAAGAAGAGAGCAGTCATCAGTGTTAGATCACTAGAGGGATTAAATGAGATTTTAAAAATGAAGCACCCATCAGATTTAGAGGTCATTGCTTACCTTATTGAGCAGTTTGGGGTGAGATGAGGGAGGAGACTTAACAGTACATCGTGTTTCTGTCTAGACCATGCTTTTCACTTGTGCAAAACCCTCTGATGGCTTTATATCACACTTAGAGTCTTGACTATGGCCCATAAGGCTCTACATCCATCCTAATTCCCAGCCGACCCCAGCCTCCTCTCTCAAACCTCATCTCTTACCGTTCTCTCCTTCTTTCCCTCTTTGTCACTCACACTGGACTTCTCCTGTACCCTCTTTGGGGAATGCTCACCTCCTTTAACTCTTTCAGATCATTACTCAAATATTGCCTTCTCATTCAGGCCATCCCTGACAATGTTATTTAAAATTACAAGCCCACACCCCACATTGCTTATCACTTTAACTGCTTTCTTTTTCTTTGTTGCATGATACAGCACTATTTTAATTATTTATTTTGTTTGCTGTCTCTCTACCCCCCAACTATTGTGAAAGCTCCATGAAAGTAGAGATTTTTAATGTTTTGTTTACTGTTATGTCCCAGTACCTGGAATAGTCCCTGGCACATAGTAGGTAATCAGAGTGTTTAAAATATTGTTTTTGAAAGCCTAGATGAAATGTCACCTTTTCCATGAAGCCTTCCTTTTTTCTCATTTGCCCACATCATTTTCTAGCTTTCTCATGGCATTTATCACCTTTTGCCTGCATAGTTATTTACAAAATTGTCTTTTCTCCACTTTAGATTGTCATTCCCCTGGGGCATGTGCTGTGTCCTTTCTCATTGTTTCTCCCATGTTGCTTTGCAAATTCACTCAATAATCAGTGAATATGTCACAATTAAATTTAAAAGTATATTTTGCCCAATTTCCTTAACGAAAATGCCCCCATTCCTTTAACAAACATGTAGTTATTGTTGATGATGTGCCAGGCACCATGCTTGGCCCTGAACTAGAGAGAGGACTTACCCTGTCTCTGACCTTGGAAATCTCACAGTGTAAAAGGAGAGTTATTTATCTTCATATAAACAGATGAAGTCAATAAAGTGCTATGAATAGATTGCAGACAGGGCATAGTAAGGATGAATTTATTCAGGATTTTGATAGTTTTTTCTGTTTTTGAGGTTACATTTAAAGAAAGGCCTTTGACTTATTTTTATAATCTATGCCTTCAATATTAGAGCAAGTAGGATAGTCTAATAAAGTATTTAAAAATACTTTTCATGTGGAGAATTTTACACTTTATTTCCTATACACACACATACACAAGATCATACTATATGCATTATTCCCTTTGGATTTTTAGAATAGACTTTATTCTAAAAATAAAGTATAAAATAAAGTATTAAAAATAATTTCCACTTAATATATGAAAGGAGCGATGGGGCTCCCTTTCAGTCTTGTAAAAGACTGTAAAATATCTGACTCTCTAAATATAGTATATTGGCTCCATAAAAAATCCATTCATGAAGACTTGACAAGTGATGGTTATTTTGTTATAGGCTAATGGAGGAACGGAGAGAAAGAATAAATAACTTCCTGAGTAAACTAATGAAAGAGAAATTTGACAATGAAGATTTGATTATTGCTAGAGATATTGCAGAAGCTGAGGCTGAATGGGAAAAAAGAGAAAGAGAAAAGTATGAAAAAAACAAAGCAGACTTAAAAGCAATTGCAGAACATAGAGCTCTTGTGGTAAGCAATTCAATGATGACAAATAAAAATCAAAAAACAAATTTGAGCCCTTTACACTGTAGTTTCTCCTAACTTCCTACTAATATACTCCCTCTGCCTCCCTGACAAAAATGAGCAGATTTGAAAAACAATGTATAAATTATCTTCCTATAGTTTTGAAATCAGACCATGTTTACTTTCTAACAGAAGATGACATGGTAGACAATTACAAATAAGATTTTTATAGATGCAAAGTAATAATAATCTCTTCTGTTTCAGAACCATCTGAAGTGCAAAAAGTTATTCATTTAATATACCTTTCGTTTGAATGTTTTTAAGACAAATCAAGTAAAAATTACCCCATTGTGTTTCTGTATATCTTAATCCTTCAGAATTTATCTCCTACATGACTGACTGTCATAAGATATAAATTGGATACTTTATAAACATTGTAGCAATTAATTTTTTACCTTACAAATATTTCCCTACCCTGAGATGGTCTTGCTTTTCTGTTCCTGTATTTTTTAAAACCAGTATCATTCTACTTACGTTTTTTATTGTGTTTCTTGATATTAAGGAAATAGAACAAAATCAAAGTAAACTGGCCATGTGGAAATCAGTCCATGTGTGTCCAATTTTCTGCCCCTGCATTGCTCCTGGCTGACTTTCTGCTTAGAGCTTTCTAACTTTGTCCCTTATTGAAGGCTGTTGGTTGCTAAAAATGGTTTTAATTTTTTCCTTTGCCTTTTATCATCTAGATGAAAAATAAAGAGGAAGAAGAAAGACAAAGAAAAATAGAGGCTAAAGAACAATTGTTAGCTATCCTGAAAGCAGACCAGATTTTCTGGGACCATGAAAAGGAGAAAAAACGGAAAGCTGATAAAGAACGTCGAGAAGTTCAAGATGCCCATATTCAGCAAATGGTAATTATTCCTAAATGTTTATACTTCTTTTAGCAATAAATATGTAATATAGAGTTCATGATAGTTTTCTGTTTCCCAAAGCAGTTTCCTTTATCAAGTAAGAACAGATGGTCATTATGGTTATGACACAATAAAATGTATTAAAAATGTGAAGAGTTAGTTTTTGTTTTTATGGGTATTGAAGTTCTCACACTAGGTTTATGTCTTTTGCACAACTATTTATCCTTCTTTAGTTTCTATTGTGTTTTGATAAATATGAAAGAAAATACAAATGCAAATGACAGGCCATGATGCTTCCTTTACTTTTTCCCCCTCTTTAAAACCACAACCCAGAGAATATGTTGATTGGGATCACATAGGTTTCATATTTGAGGTGAGTGGGGGTCCCAGAGATTTTAGAACATGTATGGAGGACCTGGCATCCAATCATTTGTGTCTAAAAACTGTTTTCCAGAATAGCTGTACCATTTTCCATTCCTACCAGCAATGAGTGCAAGGACAAGTTGCCCCACATCCTTGCTAACACTTGTTACTGCCATTCTTTAATTTTTAACTATTCTAGTATAGTGTTATCTCATGGTGTTATTTTGCATTTCCCTAATGACTAAAGATATTGAACATCTTTTCATGTACTTTTTAGTCATTTGTGTGCCTTGTGAAGTGTTTATTTAAATCTTTTGCCAATTTTTTAGTTGGGTTGCTTTCTTTTTTCTTTTTAAATTTATTTTATTTTTGGCTGCATTGGGTCTTCGTTGCTGCACACGGGCTTTCTCTAGTTGTGGCGAGCGGGGGCTACTCTTTGTTGCGGTGCATGGGCTTCTCATTGCGGTGGCTTCTGTTGTTGCAGAGCATGGGCTCTAGGCGCGTGGACTTCAGTAGTTGTGGCACGCGGGCTCAGTAGTTGTGGCTTGTGGGCTCTAGAGCGCAGGCTCAGTAGTTGTGGCGCATGGGCTTAGTTGCTCCGTGGCATGTGGGATCTTCCCGGACCAGGCTCAAACCTGTGTCCCCTGCATTGGCAGGCAGATTCTTAACCACTGCACCACCAGGAAAGCCCTGGGTTTCTTTCTAATTGTTGAGTTTTAACTTATTTTTTTAATGTGGTGAAATATACATAACATAAAATTTACCATTCTAACCAGGGGTCCCCAACCCCTGGGCCGCAGACTGGTAGCAGTCCGTGGCATGTTAGGAACCAGGCCACATAGCAGGAGGTGAGCAGTGCGCGAGCAAGCGAAGCTTCATTTGCCACTCCCCATCGCTCCCCATTGCTTGCATTACCACCTGAATCATGGCTCACGTTACTGCCTGAACCATACCTCCCCCTCCCGTCTGTGGAAAAATTGTCTTCCACGAAACCAGTCCCTGGTGCCAAAAAGGTTGGGGACCGCTGATTCTATTTTTAATCATACAGTCCAAGGGCATTAAGCACATTTACACTGAGGTGCAACTGTCAACACTGTCCATCTTCATAACTTTTTCATCATCCTACTCTGAAACTCTGTACCCATTAAACAGTAACTCTCTGTTCCCCTTCCTCCCAGTTCCTGGTAACCAGTGTTCTACTTTTTGTCTCTGTGAATTTGCTTATTCCAGGTACCACATATTAGTGGAATCATACAATATTTGTCCTTTTTTGTCTGTCTTATTTCACTGAGCTTATGTCTTTAAGGTTCATTCATGTTGCTGCATGTGTCAGAGTTTCATTCCTTATTAATGCTGAATAATATTCCATTGTACATATATACCACATTTTGTTTATCCATACATCCATCAATAGATATTTGGGTTGTTCTCATTTTTTGCCTATTGCAAATGCTTCTGCACATTGGTATATCTGTTTGAGTCCCTGTTTTCAATTCTTTTGCTTATATACCCACAAGTGGAATTGCTGGATCATATGGTAATTATATGTTTAATTTTTTTCAGAACCACCATACTGTTTTCTACAGCAACTGTACCATTTAACACTCTGACCAGCAATGTTCAAGGGTTCCAGTTTCTCCAAATTCTCAAGATTTTCTGTGTTTGTTGTTGATTATCATAATGGATTTGAAATGGTATCTCATTGTGGTTTTCATTTGCATTTCCCTCATGATTAGTGATGTTGAGCATCTTTTCATATGCTTATTGGCCATTTCCATTCAGTCTGAAGACTTCCTTTAGCACATTTTATAGCACAGGTGGGCTAGCAATAAATTCTTTCAGTTAATGTTTTTCTGGAGATGTCCTTACCTTGCCTTTTCATTGGATATGAAATTATTGGATATCATTTTTTTCAGCCTTTTGAATGTTTGTTCCAGTGTCTTCTGGCCTTCACTGTTTATGACTAGAAATCTGCTGTCAATCATATTGTTTGTCCCCTATATGTGATGTGTCATTTTTCTCTTGAAAATGAAGTTTTTTCTTCATTTTTGGCTTCCTGCAGATTGACTATGATGTATTTTCCTTGAGTTTTTTCTATTTGGGATTTGTGGTGCCTCTTGGATGTGCTAGTTAATATCACCAAATGTGGGGAGTTTTCTGTTATTTCTTCAAATATTTTTCCTGCTTCTTTATCCTTTTTTCTTCAGGGACCCAATTTGCACATACACAGAGACATCTGATATTGTACCAGAAACCTCTGATAATTTTTAGTCAATATTTTTCCCTTTGTTCTTCAGATGGGATAGTTTCTATTGACCTACCTTCAGATTCACTGATTCTGATGTTGAGCTCATCTAGTGAATTTTTCATTTCAATTATTGAACTTTCAACTCTACAGTTTTCATTTGATTCTTTTTATATTTTTTATATTGTTTCTATTTCTCTGATTAGATTCTCAGCTCACTCATTCTGAGCATATTTCCTTTAATTCACTGGATATATTCATAATAACTGCTTTGAAATCTAATTGCTAAAGTCAATATGCAGTTTCATTCAAAGTTAGTTTCTGTTTCCTGAGAATAATGTAACACGTTTCTATTTCTTTGCAGGTCTAGTAATTTTTGGTTGAAAACTTGACATTTTATAGAATATGTTGTAGATTCTGTTTTGTTCTGAGAGTTGTTGTTTTAGTAGGCAACTGCTTTCCCTGGACGCAAGCTATGAAATCTGTTTTCACCACAGAAGGTAGCCTCTGATGTCTTTGCTCACTTTTATTTTTTAAAGCCTCGACTCCTAGGGTTCCTCACTGTACTGGTGTTGACAGTCATCCAATAATATGGGTAGAGTTTATGTTCAGACACCTTCAGCCAGTAATGTTTTTACTCCTACCCCTGCTATGCAAGCTGTGGGCAGGTTGAGGGTGGTAGTCCAAAGAACACTAAATTCATAATTTCTCCCGGGCTTTTTTTGCCAGGCTCCTGAGGTATCCTATGTGAATGTGTTTTATCAATTAGCCAGGGATGTCTGTAGAGTTTATCATTTCAACTCTTCTCTGTCTCATTCCAGAATCTCCCCTTTCAATTTCTAGCTGCTTTGCCACTCAACCCAAATAGAATCTGACATCATTGTCCAGTTAAATTGCAAGTTTTCACCTCCTGAGCTGGAGGGATAACAATGCCCTCCAAAGAATGCCAGAAACTTGGGGTTCTTACCTTCTGATTTAGTAGCAGTTTTTCATGAAAAAACACTTCTCAAGTAGTTGCCTGTACATGGTCACTTACCAGTGCTCTGAAATGGTTGATTTTAATAATTTTTAATAATAAACTTGTTTTATGTGGAGAATAATTGGCCAACCTCCTCATGTGGCCATTATCAGAAGTAGGATCTGCCATATTATTTTGAAGCAAATTCCAGATATCATATCATTTTATCAATGTATATTTCAGTATCTATCTCTAAAACTCAGGGACTCTTTAGAAATTAACATAATCACAATTCTGTTACAACATCTAAAACAATTAACATTCAAAAATATAAAACAATTAACAGTCAGCATTTAAATTTCCCCCAGATTGTCTCAATGAATATTTTTTAGAGTTTTTTGTTTTGAGAATAAAACAGGGTCCATATATTCTATTTGGTTGATTGATATGTCTTTCAAGTTTCTTTTAACCTATAACAACTCCTCCTCCACCCCCATCCTCTGTTTTTGTCTTAGGTTCTCCCTCCTTGTCTCCATTATGTTTATCTTGCAATTTATTTGTTGAAGGAACAGGGTTTCTTATCTTTTAGAATTATTATCGTCTGCATTTTGCTGATTGGGTCCCTGCAGGGTAGTATTGTTCCTCACATTTCATGTAAAATCTAGTTTAGGTCAGATTCAGGTTCAATTTTTTGGTGAAAATTCCTCATAACTGGTGTTGTGTATTTCCATTAGAAGGCATGTCATGATTGTTGTCTCACTTTGTGTGATACAAACAGCCTTTGATGATTGTTACCTAGGTTTAATTCATCAGGTGGAAAAATGTTAGTATTTTCTCCATCCTTCTCATCGATTTGCTGAAGTTTTCAAAGAAATTTTCATGATCAGCAGTTTCTCTGAAGTACAATTTTAAAAGACAGGATAAATATTTGATTCTTTAACTGTACTTTCGAGTTTTCAAAATAATTAGCTCTCTAGTATCCTCCAAAGGTATTTGTTACTTTACCCCCATGTGTTTTAATTTTTAGGATTTTAAACCAGTATTTTAAAAGTTTCTTTACAAATCTGTATTTATGCTTAATGTATATAAAGTTTGAGGGACCAGTCATATATTCCATTATGGTTACCTTTCCTTCCATTCTCATTTCTTTTCTGTACTTCAAATATTTCTCCCTGTTCCCTCAATATCTTTCTACAAAACTGCTACCAAACCAATACAGTATAGCCCAACTGCTCCTTGTTAAGATCCCAAATTACAGCATTTTACCACTGATGAGATTTCTGATTTTTTCCTAATGTTATTGAATGTCATTTTCTATTTTTTCAAACTCCTAGTATCCTATCCCCTATTCAACAAATAGCATGAAAGCCTGTTTTGAAATGTAGCACTAACAAAAATTTGGTATTTTGTATTCATATGGTTGTTTTATTTCCTCACAAATTTCAATTCCTGGTAGATCTATCAGGTTTAAGCTACTATTTTATGCTTAAGTGTTGGTTACTGAGTTTGAAATGTATTTTCATGAATACTAAATATATTCATAAGTAGACAAAAATCTTGATTTTTGATAAACTCAGCATTTCTTAAAATGCTTCTGAGAATACACAATGAAAAGGTGTCAACCAAAACTTTATAGAAATCTTTAAAAACCCATTAGTCACCTCATATGAGCAGTTAAAAGAACAATGGTTGTGTAAATTATAAAGTTAAAACAAAAAAATTATGAAATGTTATTTAGTAAACTGGTTTTTGGTAGGTAGATTGCTTACTTATTCTACCTAGCTTCAACATTGATAAATGTCACTTGTTCCAACTTCAAATTCTTAGGAAAGAGAATGTAACTGGTTTAACCACTTAATTCAGATAGTCATTGCAGACTTAATCTTATGTGGCTGAGTCACATGGTATATCTGGCTGATTTGGGACAGTGGGTTTGGGTGCATTCCTTCAGGACAGTGGATGGATGGGGACAGCGATTGGTATGTCTTCTACACTTGTCAAAGTCACATCTTCTAAATGGTAGAAACAGGATTTTAAACTTGGTTATTTGATTTTTGATCTTATTTGCATGCTGCATTGTTTGAAGATGTACCATCACATAATACTGAGCCACTACTTTGAACATGATACTATTGTGAGAAGCATGGGAGAATTTCTGAAATAAACTATAGTATATAGTTAAGTCAGGACTTGTCAAATATCAGTGAGTTTAGAAAGCTCTATCTACAACTTCAAATGCTACATATATTTAGAAAATTGATTTTTTTTTTTTACTAATACAAAGTATATTTTTTCTTTCCTTCCCAAATAGGCCAAAAATAAATTTAATGCACTGCAAGCAAAACAAGCAGAACTAGAGTACTGCAGACTTACTGAAGCTCTTGTGGCTGAAAAGGAGAAGGAATTTCAGGATTATGCCAGAGAAGTAATTGAATCTGAGTCTGAATCAACAAACAAATATATTTATCCTCTTGTAAAAGCTGTACAGGAAGGACCTGGAGGTGGTCGTGGACCAGTTTTTGTGGACAGAGGTGTATTAAGACCCAGCTATCAGGCAAATGATATCACTGGAGTCCAGCTCCCTTTTTATATCTCTCAGGGATCAAAATATAATACTTTTCAAAAGTCTAAGGGAAGGCTAGGTTTTACATGGTAGAAAAAAGTTTATTTTTAAGAAGACTAAGTCATAGCTAATATTATGAGCTACAAATTCAAGTGAATTATATGCTTATAATGTTAATAAAGCTGCTTTTCATCTAAGTACAATTATGTCTGATCTAATTGATTCTTCCCCACTCAAGATTAAGTCAGACTCCTTTTTTTTTTTTCAGACTCCATTTTTTATTTTGATAAAACACATACACAACCAAATGTAAAATTTTAGCCATTTAAGAATATTCAGTGGCATTAAGTATATTCATAATATTGTACAACTGCACCTATTAGTACACAACTGCTCTGATCTGCTAATTTGATAAAAGAAACCATAGCTAAAATTTGTGGCAAAGATGTAAACTGGAACTAGGACATTTTGGGTATTGAGAGGACTTGGTGGGGTGGGGGAGGTGTAAAAATTATGAATCTGCACTTAAAAAAGGAACACAGTACTAGGTTAGGAAATATGTTTAGGAAAGAAACCTAGAAAGCAATGAAAATAGAAAAAGCACATTGAAACTAAAAGTATTTTAATAACAAATTTGCACAGTCCATATGAAGCACTCACATTTTACATATTCTCCTGGCTTAATAAAACATTTAAAAACACTCCAGAATTTGAGAGTTTAATAATATTCACCTGCTAACACATATAAACCACTGAATGGTCAGAACACTTCTACTTAAGCATATATATTTTCAGTGACTAACTCTCAAGTTAACTAGGTTCATTTTCCCTAAATATGTCTAACTTAAATAAAACCAAAAATAAACAAGAAACCAAAAACTAGACAATCTGTTTTACAAACTCAATTAACATTTATATGGCTTTACAATGGTGTTATATTAAAGCTGGCAGGCACAGAATATAATACAGTGTTCCCGCTGCTGAGAAATTTGGAGGAATTAAAAAGCAAATAGTAGCATTCCAGTTGACAGTAATGCAAATTCCATGTATAACCTTAAAAGTCTGCTGAGGCAAAAGACACCTTGCAATGTGAAGCACTATGATTAAACAATTACACTAGAACTTATTCCTAAACCTGGAAATTGTCACTGCTGACTAAATTCTTAAAAGAAGTTCAGCATTGTTAAACTCTTTGCTCAGTTTTTTCCTAATACAATTTCTGTATCCCCATGGGTAAAATAAAAGTATTATTTTAATTATCTTCATTATTTAGCTTTTAATAAAAATAAAGGCCGAATAAGCTAATACGATTTAAAAAATACAAAAACAAACTGTTTATGATAGTATAGTTTATTTTATACAATGTTTAACTATAAAAGTTGATAGTTTCAGAGTTTAAATTCTGTAAAATGCAGTTTGCAGAAAACAGTTTTAACAGTTACTAGACTAATGATAAGAGAAGCAGCATTTTGAAACTAATTATACAATTGCAACAACAGCTTTATTCCTAAATTTCATTAAAAAAATATACATCACAGTGACTTCTGAGCTAGGAAAAGAAGTGCATTAACTTCATTTGTTTTTCCCTTCCATAAAGAGAGCAGCCATAACTTTTAATATCCCCACATACAAATACCCAATTCATTTATCCTTCAAAATACTATAAACACACAAAGGGGGAATAAAATATACAGCATGTACTTTTGGTAAACATAGGAATTTGCTTGAAAAAGGGGGGCAGGGCAGACACACAAATCAATCCCACCACTCCCCCCAGTACATAAAAACAAACAAAACCCCTCAACAACTCCCTTCTCCGACCTTGCTGATGGAATTTTTCAAATTCCATAAAGGTTCAAAGTGTGATGAAAAAAACTGCCACCCAGAGTAAAAGCAAAATCAACTACTAAAACCATACTAATTTGTTCCGCACACTAACCTGAAAACAAATTAGAACTGTCAGTAATTACTACTACTGAAAACATGAGAAGCCCAGTGTGTTCCTGTCCCCAATATTAAGAAATTTTTACTTTTCAGCTTCATATCTTCCACTGAATACAGAATCAAAGGCCATTAGGCAAAGCCAATATGAATCAATATTACACTTGTGCAAAGATGGATTTATAAGACAAAATTCTTTGAAACTTCTCTGAGGGATCTGATTAAGAAACTTAGAAACTACAATGCTCTATGAACTCACTACCTATAGAGTAACTTAAAAATGTTTTAAAGCAACCTAGTAGCTTCTCTACAAGCTCTTTAACGTTAATCTCTCTGCAGTGTCAATTTCTGTGGCAGACGGTTTACCCAGAAAAAGAATTCACATGAAATAATCATGAAAAAATTTCTCATATATTGCCAATCAAGCAATAAAAACAAACTAATTTAAATATCTTTAAGAGAATATTAAATCAAAGATACTTTGAGGTAAACTGTAAGCTCAAACGTAACTATTATCAATTTGGCAGTAAAGAATTAAATAGTTGACTTTTAGGAAAACAGAGTTGTTCAAAGTAAAAACTAAAGGTTGCACAACTATTAAAAATGTAATGACAGGTTCATTTGATTGGTGTACTATTCAGATGCAAAGGCAGATGAGGTACAATTAATGCTGTTTGATCATTTTCTAAATGTTATTTATATTCTGAAAATAAAATCTAGCTGATTGTCATCTCTCACTTCAACTCCTTCACATATCTGTTCTATTGTAAAAACAGCTAACGAAGTTTTTTTTAAAAGGCTTATAAATAATGTTTAGCATGGAATTGCTTCTTTGATGACCAAAACAGAATACTACTTAAAGAAATTACTATTTTTTTCTCCTATGGTTACTTGTCTATAATTCTTAGTGGATAAAGCTCCAGGATCAGACAACATAGAACTATTTTTACTTAGCATGTTTTTTTTTTAAAATATAATTGTTATTAGAAATCCTTTCTTAAACAGCACCTTTCTTGAAGCTCAAACAGTTCATAACAAAGGCTTTTAAAATGCAGTTTACTGAATTTAAGACAAACAATAACTAATTTAAAATATATAACATTATACAGCTTGGGGACTCAAGACTCAATTATCTCTAAGGTTTGTGGTCAAAGTCTCTAAGGAATCAATCACCCTGGATTATCATAAACATCTATTACTTTTACCATAAGGAAAAAAATTTGGTGAGACTCTGCTACGGATATTTGTTTCAAGATATTGCAAACAATCATTACCCTATTTGTTATATAAATGGCTACCACAATGCCAAATGTATCATTATTGTATTAATCAATAATGGGAAGTATTATGCTAATAAGCATTGCTTTGCTCAGTACAAATAACACTGAGTAGCTACTGGGTTTACGAAGGAGCTACCTTGGTAACAGAGTAGCTATTTGACACTACTGACAAATATTAAAGTACAAAAGCACTCTAGAGACAACTACTAATTGGATTTCTGAAATTTCTTTTCAAATGAGGCAGGTTTTGTGTTTACTGGATGTTCAATATTTTATTTAGAAGAGAAATTACAGAATAAAAGGCCACACATCACTAAAATAGCAATATACAACACACAAAATTCTAAACGGACTTTGGATATCTTTAATGTTTCACACTGTAAGCTATCAAATTTTGCAACTTTCTACTCTATGTGGCACATGCCAAGTTAAAATAATGATTAACAGTTATGGTATAAAGCCACCTGAATAGAAGAAACCAGAGTCATAAACATGCTACAGCCTACTGTGATATACAGATAAAAAAGATGCATTTTCTTGCCAGTTGAAACTCACAGTTATGAGAGTTAGGAGAAGTCAGTTCAAGTTAAAAAAAACAACCATGCAACATTTAATACTCAACTCTATATAGGTCAGTGGCCAAAAAGAGAAATCTAAGTTAATGTGTCAATACTAACAATTTTTAGAATCTAACATAAAGACCTGCACAAGTGGTATGTTTTAGTGAGAAAACTATTTTTTTCATTTTAGAGAAGGGTAATGATAATAATAATAATAAAACATTCCCCCAAAGCAACAGTTTCATCTCTTCAGACCAACAGCAACACAGAATTGAGAATTACAACCTGATCTTCAAGGTACAGTTCTTGTCAGATGCTGTGTAACAGCAAGCCAAGCCCAATCAGTACATCAACTGAAAAAAAATACTAAACTATATTTATAGACAGTGAAGTAAAGCAAAACTAAAGAGGAAAAATATTAATATGAAACAAGCTACCAGCAGAACTATAAAGAGTAACATGAAGTGCAATATAAATAACTATGTATTTTAAAGCGCAAATTACTATAAAATCAAAAGTAATGACTTAATATCTCAAGTTATTAGGGTCCCACTTCTGTGTAATTAAAAGCTGCTGCTGCAAGCCTCTGTTATAAATGCAATAGAAAAATCTACACAAGATTTCTTCTACCTAGTGGCTTCTAAGGTTAATCATGAGAAACATAAGCTTTTGTAACAATGTATTCCAACAATCAGTTATGTTTGTTTCCAACTGGCCCATCACACAAATTAGGGTATAGAATAGCATGTTTGCTACTGGCTGATTGTTGCAACACAAAAATGCATACATGAAATAGTTAAACACAGCACACAGTATTACACCAAAGTGTTTTTCTCATTTCAAGTTTATTAAAACTTTTGCAGTACAAATTATCCAGGTTGCAGATTATCAAAAGATCGACTCAATAAAGTCCACATTGGAAAAAAAAAAAAAAAAAAAGACAAACATAAACCCAAAACAATGAAAAGAAAACAACATAAAGGGGATTCATCAGCAAGTCTCTAAAACTTAAAATTTGAGACAGAATGGAAACAAGTTTATATAACTCACTCATCCACTTTTGTCTTCATCTGTTCCAGGGCTTGATTCATGATCAAATTTTTTATTTTTATCATGTGTGTGGTCATTTTCTTGACCCTTTGATTTTTGGTTTTCTTTTTCCACTGAGGATCTGGTCTTCTCATCCTCCTTATTTTTCAAAGTGGAGAACTTTAATTCATTGTCCTGACTACTTTGTTTCATTTTTGAGAATGGACTTTGATCTCTATCAGCCTTTTTTTCCCTGTTACTATTTGAGCTACTATGATCGCGATTTCTAGAGTACATTCTCTTCTCACCCTCAGAATTCTCTTTTCTGTGTGAACTTTTACTTTCTTGGTTTCTGTATTTTTCTTTGTTTCTGCTTTGACTTTCTTCTCTCTCTGAGCT